>NC_067246.2:215770896-216395896 GCF_019359855.2 Lolium perenne | reverse complement strand
TCATATATACATTGGCTCTTGTGTTTAAATTGCCTTATTTATTGCCATGAATTTGTTGTGCTTTGACTCCCATGTGTCTTCCTTGCATCTCATGGATCTAATTTGTCTATTCAAACTTTCTTAGCATTTTTAGTAGATATAGGTAACGTGATGATCCTAGTTTTGTGCATTTTGTATCCATATTCTAAATCCTAGAGAATGCACTAATCTTGGGGGAGCTCTCCTATATTTGTTATAATGCTTAAACTTCTCTTGATCATTATCAAAAATTTGGTTTTGGGAGACATAAATTTTCTTTTTGGTACTTTGTGCCATCATAAAAAGTGTCGAGGGTTTGGTTTATTTGTTGGAACCTTGCTCTCTTGGGAGTTGGTTATCTCATTCCTTTGTGCTTAGGCTTAATTAGCTTCTTATAATGAGATAAGTCTTTGGAGTCAATCTTGTGTTGATTTGATTCTTTGATATAATTTGGGCAACCATTGTCTCTTGATTTATTTGGTGTTTTGTCCAAATTGTATCTTCCTTTGGTCCTTGAAAGTTTTGTGCATGCATATTTAATATATGTATATCTTATGGCATGTTTCACTTTCATTGATCCAATATATAGGGTAAACTCCATCAAATCCTAATTTGGCTAAGATGTGCATGAAATTCAATTTCATATCTATATGCACATAGAATTGTGGAGTTTGTCCTATATGTTGTAGTGTGTCTAACTACTTCGGACCCAATTAGTTTGGGGACCATTTTGTACTTACCTTTGTGTTAGGTACAATGGATATTCATTGGATGCTTGTCTCACTCTTGGAAAGAAGTGGAGACTCAATGGTAACTTGAGGCAAGCTAGGATGGTCAACGAACACATATCTACTACATCTACACCAATGCTATCTTGGTAACAAGTATCTTCTCATGCATACTTTTCTTGTATCCAACCTTATGGTTGCATCTTGGCATGAATCTCTTGATTTGCAAATGTTGTGCTTCTTGCAAAAGTCTTAATGAAACCTCTTTATTATGAATGTGAGTAATTTGAAATGAGTGCATTTGTTGGGAAGTATTTTAAATCATGCTCATGATTCATCCATCCCAACTATGCCTATATAGCAATTTTATTGCATATCAATTCCTCAAGGCTCTCACATGTGCAATATAGATGAAAGTGCAAATTTAGTTACTTCTTTTGGTATCCTCGTTTGTGATACTTGTTGCCTTTCTCAAATGCATCCCAACTATCTTCTATCCCTTGTTGATATTTGTGATGTATTTTAGTTGTTTGTGGTTGAAGTTCATGAATGTACAATAAGATAAAATTGAGCCTTTGGCCATGCTATTAAGCAAAAATTCTTATTGGTATATTGCATGACTTCGTCTTGGATATCATACTATTTTTCTTGCGTATCTATTTTGTGTGTGCATGTTTCTTTGTGGATAAATATCTTTGTGATATTGCCCACTTAGAGAAACTTATACACATAAGAGATGATACATCTCCTTTTGATATCTTATTTATTTATTGCGTGTTGATTGGTCATGCTAAGTAATATAATTCATTGAAGACTATGATGATGTTTTTTGCTCATCCATATAATAGTCTTATAATATGCTTTGTCATGCCTTTCACATATTCTCTTGGTTGAGCCTATTATTATGGTGCATGTTACTTGTTGCTCAACCATTTGTTTATTGCAAGTGTTAAGCTTAATTTTCTATCTATGATCTATTGCAAATGTTTGTGTTTTAAAATGGTAATGAGGGAGTGAGGATTCCATGTTATGCATATTGTATTCAAATGCAACATTTTAATTTATGCATGTACCTTGGGGAGCTTTCTCATTTTATTTAAGGCACTATTTTGTGGTGATCATTAGAGTTTGATTCACTTGGTATTTTTTTTTGTTTTTGAATGATATTATGGGAGTGATGATTCCATGTTTGTGCACTTTATACTCCAATGCAAATTGTCTAGTTTTGTGCACAAACCTTGGGGAGCTTCCTCATATTATTTAGAGCAATCTTGTTGATCTTATCATAATAGCTATCTTTCTTTTGGTATCTTCTTTGTGGTTCATTTGGTTGCTTGCTTCATTTGTTGAAGCTCCTTGACTTCGTTATCTTTTTGCGATCTTTGATCCTATCTATAGTGTGATTCCTTCCGAATATTCGTCATTGGATACGTGCATTTGATTCCACTCAAATTATGAGAAATGCACACACTATGGAGGAACTCTCACTATATTGGCCTTCTAATTTTTTCACCCATTTCGGCAATTGGTGCCAATGGGGGAGAACTTTGGAGGGTTTAAGGGAATTAGGTTATGTCTTTGCTTTGTGCTTAAGCATGTGCCTTTATTGCATTGCATCTTGTTGCTTTGCATAGTTGAATATTTAGAAGAAACTCCACTAGGCTTTGAATGCCAATATATGCAATGAAAGTCAAGATCATTCACACATGCATATATTATGGGGGAGTTTGCTCTATATATTCAACTTATTTGTTACTTCAATTCCTTATATAAACCCTCTCAAAGATATTGTCATCAATTACCAAAATGGGGGAGATTGAAAGTGCATGGAGCCCCCATGTGTGGTTTTGGTAATTAATGACAATCCCTATGGACTAATGTTTGCATTGAGTTATATTTGTAGGTGTTGTCCATAGGCAATTCTGGAACCATATGTTGGCTTCAAGGTTGCAATAAGAAACTAATGAAGAAGATCAAGTGTCAAGTATGTCTTGAAGATGAAGATGAAGTGATCCCTCAAGTTCTTCAAGACATCAACATGATGAAGAATAACGAAATGAAGTGCAAGTTCAAGATGAGCCAACTTGAAGAGATCATATGCTTGAAGCTTGCCATGAAGAAATGAAGTGCAAGTTCAAGATGAGCCATCTCGAAGAGATCCTTTGCTTGACTCTTTCCATCCATATGGTGATCATGGATATGTGAAGATGCGTCGAAGAAGAAGCTCTCCCATGGTGGATTATGGGGGAGCAATCCACAAGACTTCTTCAAGCAAGCACAATCAAGAAAGGCGTTCCATCTTGTTGCGGTCAAGACCGTCATCATCAAGCTCAAGTGGAATGCGCAAGGTTAAGGTTTGCTCTTGATAGGGTTTCTTTCTCACCGGTCTCATGGTGTAGTTGGAGACCGGTTTATAGTTTAGTTGCCGTACTATCAAGGGGGCTCTCGAGTGAGTAACTCGATCGTATCGTTCGGAGAGATCTCAAACCTCTGTATCCTTGCATCATCTTTCTTGGTTGTTATTTGGACCTTATCCATGTGATGTTTTAGAGCTTGTGCTTATTCTCATGACAAGCTCTAGTTCATCGAAAACGGATTTCGCATAGATCACTTGTTGCGTTTTCGAGTTTGGTTCATCACCTTTCTTGGTTGTTATTTGGATCTTATCCATGTGATGTTTTAGGCTTGTGCGTATTCTCATGACAAGCTCTAGTTCATCAAGAATGGTTTTTGCTTGGGCAACTTGTTGCATTTTCGAGGTTGGAGGTTTTACCGGTATGTCTTTCTTAGATAGGTCAAACCTTTCATCATTTGTCTCTATACTCCTTTGCTGGACTATGATGGTTCCCTGCATGATCTTGTAGAGCTTGTTACTAGCTTCGAAACGAGTCCAAGATCATCAAAATCGGAGTCCGGATACTCAAGTTATGATTTTTCTAAGTTTGCCCAAAGAGAGGAGTTTGGGCTGGCCGGTAGTACCGCCCGAGCACGGCCGGTAGTACCGCCCGAGGTACCGCCCGAGGTACCGGAAGTGGCCAGTGTGCCACAGATGGTTGCCAGGGGAGTTTGGAGCCCCGGCGGTACCTCAGCCGGTACCACGGCCGGAGGCTCCGGCCTCCCCCTCCCAGCCCGCAGCACACCCTCCAACGGGCAGATTTTTGGGCCTCCTTTTTAAGCCCCCTCTCTCTCTTGGTTTGCTTCTCGCTCCTTCTTCTTCCTCCTCTCTCTCAAGCCTCTCTCCTCCATTGTTGTTGACTTTTTGAAGCTTGAGATCTTTCTCCCCTTCCCATGATTCTTGCATCTATTTGAGAGAAAGATTGAGGAGATCTAGATCCACTCTTTGACCAAACAAAATCATCTCTTTGTGAGTGAATCTTTGGGATCTAGATCTTGGAGAATTTTGTGTTCTCTTCTTTGTTCTTCCTCTCTTATTCCCCCAATAGCTTTTGTAGCTTTGTTGGAATTTGAGAGAGAAGGACTTGAGCATCTTTGTGGTGATCTTGCCATTGCATTTGGTGCATCGGTTTGAGTTCTCCACGGTGATTCGTGGTGGTGAAAACAAGAAGGTTGTTACTCTTGGGTTCTTGGAACCCTAGACGGATTCTAGGCCTTTGCGGCGATTTGTTGGGAGCCTCCAATTAAGTTGTGGATGTGTGCCCCAATCTTTGTGTAAGGCCCGGTTTCCGCCTCGAAGGCCCTTAGTGGAACCGTGACCTAGGCCTTTGTGGCGAGGGTCACCGGAGATTTAGGTGAGGCACCTTCGTGGCGTTCGGTGTGTGGTGTGAGTACCGCATCTTGGGGTGAGGCCTTTGTGGCGTTGGTGTGCATCGAGCAACCACACCTCAAGGTGAGCCTCTTGTGGCGTTCGGGAGCACTAAGCCACCACACCTCTCCAACGGAGATTAGCACTCGCAAGAGTGTGAATTTCGGGATAAATCTTCGTCTCCCGCGTGCCTCGATTATCTCTATACCCGAGCTCTTTACTTATGCACTTTACCTTGTGATAGCCATCGTGCTTGAAGCTATATATATCTTGCTATCACATACTTGCTTGTATTGTTTAGCCTAAGTTGTTGGTGTACATTGGTGAACCTTTGCTTAGAATAAGTTGTTGGTGCACATAGGTGAACCATAGTATATAGGCTTTGGGCTTGACAAAGTAAACGCTAGTTTTATTCCACATTTGTTAAGCCCATCTCGTAAAAGTTTTAAACCGCCTATTCACCCCCCCCCCCTCTAGGCGACATCCGTGTCCTTTCACCCGCTCAACCGGATTCCAGACCGGACTAGTCCGAGTCTGTCTCGACCAGATCTATTCTGGGTCGGTTATTTTTTTATCTTTTCGACCAGAAGTCGTCCCGGACGCCTATATAAGTGCCCAGGACGCCCCCTAGCTGCTTTAGACCACGTTTAAGATAAACCCTAGTTCTTAGTTGTTTGCTCTGCAAAACTATTGAATTCCCTACACCATATTGCTTGATATTGTGTAGATCCTGAAAAAGTCTTGTGTGATCTGCTGTTCCATTGGGAATTAGACGGTTGCAACTTACCGCTTCGTGGTCGGCGGCTACGTGCGCAAGTGTGTGGAGTTGTGAATATCTTGCAGGGTTGAGAGCTGTTGCATTGGCGACAGTGACCAATCGAGAGATCTCGTTGCGTCATACAAGTTATCATCCACTACATCGTCGTGTTTCTCCGCTGCCATCACCCCGTGATCATCATCACCACCGTTGCTTACTGAGAAGATCAGGCCACCCCTTATCAGTTTATCTTGTAATACCCACCTTAATGAGACGGATATGCTTTCATCCACTTTGTCATTGTTTGTATTTAGGAACAAGGTTGAAGGTTGCCCACAATAATGAAGAACAAAATCACCAACAACAAGTTTCAAGACATCAACACAAGTCTCGAAGAAATCTGCTGCCACAAGTTTTGCCTCTAAACTTTCGTCATGGCAACACCATATACTGGAGAGACGGGGCCAGTGGGCTATACCAAAAGAAGCTCCATCAATTTCTTTCCAACAAAAAAAGTCTCGCATCATTTCGAGTTTTGGAGCCAAAGTTATTGCTATTTTGGTGGAAGGTGTCCAGGCTATTAAAGTTTCGCGAATTCCCGAGAAGCCTCGCAATAACCCCTTAGGTTGACTATCCTTTCAGGATATTTTTCACCCTCAAGTTGGTTATTTACCTCACCTTTTTTCCATACCTAACCAGGGGGTTGTCCCTTAGTATAAATACCCTAGTGCTTCCTCTTGTGAGGGACTTTTAGCCACTTCATATTCAGAACAAAGACAAAGCTCATCCTGAGTTGGAGAGACCTTGCTACCCTTATTCTCGTGATTCCTCGCGGATTTGCACCTAATTTGTGCTGCACGACTTGATCGTGGTTGTGTGGATTAGAGTTTGTGACTCCCTTGTGGATTGCACCTAGTTCCTGCTCCACGACTTGAGCGTGGCTGTGTGGGCTAGTTCGCGGATTGTGGATAGGCGGTTGTTCGGTTTGTAGGCTACGGTTAGCATCCTTCCCGCCCGGTCATAATCTCTTATTTTCGTTTTGGGATGCTTGCAGCTAGTTATCTTCTTTGTATCCTTGATCCTACCACGTGAAGATCGAGCCAAATCACTAAGCACCTCTTCCCCGAAGTCGGTGCATATCACTTCCGGAACACGACAATCCATCCAGAGTGGTGGGAACAAGCACCCGACAGATCTTCAAACTTGGTGTGAGAAGAATCCGGTGACCATCGCCTTTATTCACATCGGACGCCAACGGCGTCGACCATCCCGGGCCGGCCGAGGCAATGCCGGAGACACTATGCGAAGAAGCCCTCGCCTGAGCAGCACCCTGCAGTCCAGCAACCGGCCCTCGACCGTCAACAACGAAGACCGCGGAGAGGAGAAGGACAAGACGGATCTAGGGTTTTTCCCAATCCGGCACATCCCCTGCACCTCCGTCACCGGCACGGCGCGCTGCCGGTGGCAACCACCACCAGCACCCCGATGCCAGGACTCCGCCCGGATCACTTCGCCATGGACGAGCCTCTCGTCGCTTCCCAGCAGCTCGTGCAACCGTCCCCGCCGACCACCGACCCAGACCACTGTTTGGCCATTGGGCCCGCCACCACCGTGGCCGGGGCCGGTGGCAGTGGCGGCGAGGAGGGCCGGGATCGGCCGATTGCTGGCGGCGCGTAGGGTCGCCCCTGAACCGCCTGAGGACTTTGCGCGAAAAAAAAATGGGGGAGGCATCATTCTCCATTTTTTAAAGTACCAATCTGGATTAACTTGCATGATCTTGGTCCGAAGCCATCGTCTGCCACAAAATGCTCTTGAAAATGCTCAGTATGCTTAGTTTTAGCGAAAAATGCTCGGTATGTATTCTTCTTGCGATTATTATGTTGTTTGTTCAGGTACGACTTTCAGCGCATTGACGGCTGGGCGCAGAATGTGCTTTGCATGTCTGGGCCTAGATACGAACGTTTTGTACCCTAGAATAGTCAGTTTGCAGGTTGCGCTCGTTTCCTATCCATTTTCTGCAAGACCAACAAGGGAAACAGGATAATTTTGTGCGAAGCTCGTAGGAGAAACCCAACACATCGTCATGCTTTTCACGGGAACAGAAACAGATGGAGGAAAGCAGAGGCCTGGAAAAAGGAGTAGCGGCGCATGCGCACACATGGGGTGGCCGTCTTGCCTTGCCTCGCGACCCTCGTGTGCTGGTTTGGTTGTTTCTCCAGATCCAGGGAGTGACAGTGCTCAAGCTCGCTGCCTGCCTGCAAGCCCAGCTCACCGGCAAAGCAAAGAATATCTTAAGCACATCGACATGCTACACACGTCCAGTTGCAGTTGCCAACCACCCCCACCACTACCAATCCAAAGAGGGAGACAGAAAAGAATCAACGCTCCGCTTGATGATTGCTCTCCAGCAGGAGCCTAGCTAGTTAATTCAGCTTGCCATTTGCCCATTTCTAGCTCCGGGGTAATACACAGGCTGCATAGCACAAGATCTTTCGCGCCGCCGGGTTGGTTGCAATGGCGCGCGTGCTGCTCGTCGTCGTGCTCGCCGCCGTGTCGGTCTTCCTCGTGCCGGCTGTGACCGCCAGCTGCGACGATGAGCTGCCGGCCGAGCTCGCCGGCAACTACTCGGGGATGGCCTGCAGCCCCGTCTGGAACAACTTCGTGCTCCGGGTACGTACGTGCCGCCAGTGCTCCGTCAGTTCGATAGTGCGGCCGCGACCCAGTGGTCTAGATCTGTGGTGATCTTGGGGGGCAGGAGCTTGCTCTTAATTTCCTCTCACCGAGCCGAATCTGCTGTCTCTCTCTTCCAGTACGCGCAGGACGGGAACAACGTGCTGCGGGTGGTGCTGTCGGCGATGTACAGCTCGGGCTGGGTGGGCATGGGCTTCTCCAGGGACGGCCTCATGGTGGGCTCCAGCGCCATGGTCGGCTGGGTCGGCAAGACGGGGATACCCCACGTCAAGCAGTTCGCCCTCAACGGCAAGACGCCCTCGCTGGTCGTCGCCGACAGGGGGTTCCTCATCTCCAACAACGGCGACCACACCGTCGTCGTCAAGCAGGCCAAGATCTACCTCGCCTTCAAGATCAACTTCCCCTCGCCGCTCAAGCAGCAGCAGGTGCTCTTCGCATTCGGCTCCGCCATCCCCGTCAACGACCGCCTCGCCGAGCACCAGGACAAGACGTCCATGAACTTTGATTTCACCACTGGTCAGTGGCCCTCCTCCCTCTTCTGTTAACCATCTAGTAATGCTGAATGCTATCCTCATCGATTCAAAATGGGAATTGATTTTACTTTGTCACTCGTACACAAGCCTCATTTCTGAGGACCTGTAGATTGCTGATTCGGTAAAGTTGAGTTTTCATCGCCCAGTAGGCCAGTACTTCAAGGATAACTGAAGAAAAAAGTCTATCTATGCTAAACTGTAGAAAGAAACTGCTTGTGACAATTCAGTGGGATCTGATCGAATCAGATACTACCATATCTTCTAAAAATTAATTGAGGACGGCAGTTCAATCATCATTGATGCGATGACTGATGGCTTAGGCGATGTACAATGCAAGATGGTTAGACCAGTGCTTACGAAAATAAACCAAGCTTTTTCTTAAGCACTAGTGTTTATTTGTACAAGAGAAGTGCCTAACTAGGCATTTGTCCAGTATAAATAACCATCAGTGCTTAGTCAAAAACCGGTTTATTTTTCTTAGCACTTCTCTAAGCACCTCCCATTGTACATGCCCTCAGGACGTCGCACATCCAACCATCCATGCGTAACACATAACTACAGCGTGTCGTTGGTTCAGTTGTCGGGCAAGTATCGGAAGAAAAAACGTCATACGTACAGAAGTTTTGTTTTTTCAAACTTATTATGCCGTCCGTTCAGTTTGCGACATGATCAAATCTGAAGATCATCAAACAATTTGGAACTTCCTTGTTTGCAGGTGGCAGCTCTTCAGGCTCCTCTTTTCCGGAAGGCCTGAAAAGGACTCATGGGGCTCTCAACCTCTTTGCTTGGGGTGTTCTCCTGCCTATCGGGGCCATTGTCGCTCGTTACTGCAGGGGCTGGGATCCATTGTGGTTCTACCTTCATGCTGGTATCCAGTTCGTGGGCTTCATCCTCGGTCTGGCCGGTGTTGTGGCTGGAGTGTCACTATACGGCAAGATCAAGGCAGACGTTCCGGCACATAGAGGCCTTGGCATATTTGTGCTTGTGCTAGGCATCCTCCAGGTATGTACTTTCTGTTTGCGCCTTGCAGTAATCATGTCACTTGTATTGTCATACTTTCCTTTTCGAACCAAGGCAAAAGATTTGCTATACTGCTTCGTGTTAAGTTGTCATTAGTTGAGGGAAAGTTCGAAAAACTGCCATGGAAAATGTGAGCTGTATAATACCTGTTTTCATCAACCAAAGGAATTGTACAAGGATCTGAATGTATCTGCAACTTTGCAGATTCTAGCATTCTTCCTCCGGCCCAACAAAGACTCAAAATACCGGAAATACTGGAACTGGTATCACCACTGGGTAGGCAGGCTCGTGCTCTTCCTCGCAGCAATCAACATTGTCGTGGGAATTAATGCTGGACGTGCTGGTAACTCTTGGAAGATTGGCTACGGTTTCAACCTGGCCATCCTTCTTATCACCATTATCACCCTGGAGGTCCTGGTATGGACAAAGTGGAAAAACAACAGCAATCGCTCAACGACATATTAAATATACGATTTGGTTCTTGCTGTGGGTGATGCTCAAAGCTCTATTATTCTCATGTTCTTTGTTATGATGTTGTTGTAACTTATAAAACTACATGACCTTTTAGCAAAGATCTACAAGATTAGTCTATCGACTATGAGTTTTGGATGTGTATTCTGTAAATTGTCCAGATGTACTAGCCTCGATGTTTTTTTTTTTCTAGCGAGATTCAAGGTGGCAGTACAATTTGAGTAGTTTATTTGCCTTTTGTAGAGCTGAATGCATGATAACGATATCATAATTTTGTAGCATCTAAAGATCCCCGACCTCTCCCTCGCGTCGCCCCTCCAGGCGACCGGGGGGGAAACCCTAAACCCGCCGCCACCGCCTCCCCCTCCTCTCCCCTCGTCGCCCCCGGAGGCGGCCGCCGGCAAGGCCGTGCGACGCCGGTGATGGGGGTGGCGGGGATCTCTCCTCCGGCCCCCCGTGCGCTGCTGTAGGGAGGACGACGGCCGCGCGGGGGTGGCCTCCGCCGCTGGGCGAGGTCGGCCGATTCCCCTCGTTCCCCTCTCCGGCGTGGCCTTGCCGGCGCTAGGAGGTGGTGGCGAGGGCTTGTTGGCCTACGTCGACCGGGCGGGGCCGGGACTCCGAGGCGCGGCCACGGGCGATGGGTGGGGCACCGCCGGCACGACGGCGGGCGGCCGGTGCCGATCTTTGCGGTCCTCTTCCTTCGGCCGCGCGGGCGGTGAAGGGGGCGGCGGGTGTGGGCGTGGTGTGGAGGTCGCCCCGATGGGCCTCTGGTACCAGATCTGAAGATGGTGGCTCCCCCTCCTGCGGTGCTCGTCGCACCTCCCCGGCCCCGGACTGCCTCCGGTGGCTGCGGGGTGTGGTCGGATGTGGGCTCTGGACCGGGGGAAACCCTTGGCCGACGGTGGCGGCCGCGACGTCGACGACGCTGACGGCGCCGTTCTCCTTCCTGCAGGCGACATCGAGGTGATATCCCCTCCCTCCCTGCCCTATCTATCTCGGGCGAAAACCCAAAGCTTTGGCTTGGACGGTGGCGGCGCTCGGGTGGTGCCGTTCCCTCGTTGGAGGCGCCGTTTTGAGATAGTGGGTTTGGGTGGATGAGCTCGGCGGAGGTTGGTATGCATCGTCTTCGCCTACTCTTGGCAGCTTGGTCCGGTTTGGTGGTTTTTGCTACGGGTGGCTATGATGTTCGTGGGTGACGGCGCGGCGAGGCGAGTGCTCGGAGTCTTTCTCCATGGCGGTAACTTCCATTATCCATGCGTGCTCAGGGAGAGCGATCTACCTCCGACAGGTACGGTGCCCTCCGAACCGGGGCGAGAAAGCAGGGAGCTTTCTTTGGAGGTGGAAACGGATGGTGCCCGGGTTTTGCTTGGCCTCTGGAGGTTGACGACGGTGCGGTTCCCTCTATGGCGGTCTTCTTCACCAGCTTCGACGCCTCTCTAGTTAGATCACAAGACTGGACAATGGTCTCGGAGCTCAAGCTGTGTTGCACTCCTTTTCTTGTTTCTCTTGTAGTTTTCGGTTCCTGTTAGCTGGTTTTCAGCATCTTGTATCATTTTGCCTGCAACGACCTTATTAATTTAAGGCAGGGCTACGGCCTTCTCTTTAAAAAAAAGAATGCATGATAACTGCACTCAGTTTCCCATTGCACCGTTGTGCCTGACGAAGAATGAATGGTGCTGTGATACCTTTCCTGGTTCAGTTAATTTGAGGGCACGTCTCATGCAGCTTTTCAGTGGTTGGTGACTGAACGAGCGGTATGGTCTTCAACCTCGGGTGTGATTGGTTGATTGCACCATATTTCTACAACGGGTGAGATCTTCTTCGCAGAGCCATGTTGAACTGGCCCAAGTTCATATCTTTGAATGCCAGTTTATTTGGTTTCTAACAATCTTTTTCGGCCCATTTGTGCATATTGTTTGGTTTTCAACTAAAACTACAATCTACGTATGAAGTAGGAATAGGTAATCTACCGTCCCGTGTTCTAGTTACTACTTCTCCCAAGAGGTGACATTACCCCTCATCATAAACAAAACAAACTAACAAGCATGACTATTATAACGGCGTTCTGTCCTAACTACTTTGAAATAGCAGTTTAACACAAGTAGTTTAGCCCTAGCTAATACCGAATGATAGTTCGGCATACAAGTTATCCAGATATACACACAGACATGACACAAACAGGAGTTGTTCATAACACAATAGAGCATGGAAATGATTCTCCTTCTTCAGATCCTTGAGTTGGCTCTGTCAGCCTACATTGCGCCCGCCCACTCCTGCCTCTTGTTCTTCCAGGTGGCGTTATTGTTGGCAGCAACACCACGGCCAGCATCATTGTCGTTAGGCGTGACTTCATGCTCCTCTGAGAAGAACGAATCAACACCCCGTCGTAAGATCCATTTATGCAGAATGCAAAATGCAAGGACTAGCTTAACCTAGGTGGAGAAGGTATGGAAAGGTTTCTGATCAAGGATCTTAAATATGTTTTTCAGAGCTACGAATGCCCTCTCGACCGTGACTCTGAGGCTGGAGTGTCTAAGATTGAAGAGTTCCTTGGCATTCTTGGGGTAGAACCTTGTATAGAACTCATTCAGGTGGTACCTTGTGAACCTGAAGGGTGGGAGAAAACCAGGATGGCAGGCATAGCCGGCATCAACAAGGTAGAACTTACCCTCTGGGACTTTCAGGAGATCAGCTCTCTCCAAGGTGTCAGTCAGAATCGTAGCATCGTGGGTTGATCCTTCCCACCTAGCAATCACATATGTGAACTTCATATCGAAGTCAATAACGGCTAGCATATTCTGGCTGGTGCAGTGCTTTCTCCCTGTAAGAAAGAGCATAGCTTCTGGACACTTTCGTTGTAACACGAGTGCCATCAATGGCCCCAACACAATCCTGACACGAACATGAACAAATGGTTATGCATGTAATGCGTTGTACGAATGTGTAAAGCACATGGTTCACCTTGAAATATGATGTACAAATATGAAAATCAGTTCAACAAAGTGTTGCTCACCTTGAAATATGGAAACCGGCGGTGACTTTTAGCTATCTTGTTGGGAGTGTTGGAAGATGCATGCTTGATCATCGCTCCTCTCATTTCTCCAATAGAATAGAGGACTTCCTTGAAGTACTTATAAACTATCTCATTCGATCTCCTCCATGTGCTATGGATGACTTGGAATCTTTGGTTGTCCCCAACTACGTGAAGGAACATAGCCACTTGCTCTTTGATAAAGGTGGATATGCTATCTCTGAGCAACTGCCTAGACCTCAATGTGTTCACGAGTTGGTTAAAAGCATCTTTTTTCATCCTGAGCATGTTCACAGATTTGATATCGCCATTGTTGTACATGTAGTTCATGTAGTTCATCCTCTCTCTACCGTTGAGAAACATTGGTGCATATGTGATTGATGGAGATGGGACTCCAAGTGCAGAGTGTGCAGTCCAGGAAGCAATTTCCTCGACAAGGGTGACTTGAGGGTTTATATCGAACTCTCGGGGAACTGAGCAAAGAGTTTTCTCTCCCTCTCTTCTTCTAGCAATCATGCAATAAAATAAAGGCCTTGTGTCCCTAACTCTACCGTGTGGTTATCAAGCACAAGATTTCGCGTAAGTAAATAAAACACAAGTAATATAAAACAAGTAAAACTAGATAGAATAAAGTAACTAAGTAAAAACAGTAAAAGGGTTGATTGTTTTTAGTGTTTTGGATGCAAATAAGAAAAGTAAATACCTGTTCTATTTTTGGATTAAAATAGTGCAACAAATAGAAAACAAGATAAAAGCAATATAAAGGTGTTTCTTATGATAAAACGCGGACAAGGGTTCATGGGTTCACTTGACAAGTCTCTTTAAGTTATAGTCGACAAAAGAAATACATCAATGAGATATGAAGATGCAAAATAATAACATGTGAAAGATGCGCATTCGTATGGGCATCACGTCATAACATAGAGATGATGGGAACAAATCTCTCTTATACTCCACAAGAAAGGAAAAACTCCATGCAATCTTAAATTAAGAATTAACAGAGCATAGCCATAAGTACTTTGACATGATGTTTGAATATCAAATATGCTACCTTGAACAAACAAGATCATCACTTTTGTCACGTGACGAACATAACACATGCATTCACTTTATCCCTAGTGAGGTAGTTAAAGAAAAGGCAAAACCATAATAGATCATGAATTTGTTGTCAATATCCAATCACTAAAACCATGCTACTCCGTCTAATACACACATCATCCCACACACGCTCTTGATATAAGTTGGATCATAAAAAATACTTAAGAATGGGGTACATAATATGAATCTATCAATACATTTTGCACATAATATGATCAGATCTCATAGCACAATATCATAGAATAAGGATCCACCACATAGGTATTACAAATATGGCCATAATCATGTAGGGCAGCTGATGCATGTAAAATTCATACATTAACTTTGCATTTTCTTGAAACATATTACCACATATTTGCATCCTATATAATGTTATTTCCATGTTTTATGATGTTTTAGGGGATTTTCTAAACATTCCCCTTTCCTCCTTTCCTAATTCTGTTTGCTAGAAAACACCTCTTTTTAGTGTTTTTGACATTACGGGGGCTACGGGACTCCAAAAAGGTAAAGATCAGGGCCCACGCTTCAGAAATTTCGAGACGAACAATATGAGTTAAAATGGGCCACCAGGAGGTTAACAGGATGGGAAAGAGAGCCAGTGGTGCGCCCACCCCCTTTGGGCGCGCCACCATGCCTCATTCTCGCCTCGAGCGTCTGTTTCGCCTCAGGCTTTCGCGAACCGACTTGTTTTGCCCTAAACCCCACTATATATACAAACCCCAGGGGTTTCGTTGAGGCTACAGTGACAGAGATAAAAAAACTTAAAAAGAGAGTCAGCAGGCCACCGCCGGCGGAGATCGGAGGGGGGAAATGTTGTCGGAATCGCCTCTGGTGGACTCTACCCCCCTCCGGTGAGGGCATCATCAGCATCTTCATCATGTTCGTCACCATCTACAACAGCACCATCTTCATCTACCCCTTGTAATCTCTCAGCAAACATGATGTGTGAGGCAATATATTGTTTTCACATGATCTATTTTATCTCTATGTTGATGTTTGAGTAGTGACTTGTTCCTGGAAAATTGCGAGATAGTTTGTGATGGTTGCATATAAGTATTTGTTATGTTTTATGATGATTTCTTGTACTGATATTAGTGCACACATATGTTGGGGGTGCATAAGGTTGTCACCGTTGCATGTTGATAGGATGAGGGACAGATGGAGCTGCCAGAAACCAATGTCCCAATTCTTAGATGCATGTAGTATTACCATGGTTAATCAAACGGGGGTTTTACTATGGGGACCTTTAAACTTACAGCGGTGGATGGAATTTATGTGTTAATGATTCCTATGTTTGCTCATACCTATGGCCTTAGGATCAAGCACTAGGGGTGTATTTGCGCATATCCATGGCTACACCTATCTATGGCTCCTCTCTGGAAGAAACAATAAAAAGACTATCTTTGTGCTTCACTAATTATGACAACCACACAAATGAAGTAGAAATTTGCTAGAACACTTAATCCCTTGAGTTACTACACTCCACTTCACTTCACTTCATCTTACTTTACTTTACTGCACTTTACTTGTCTTGCATTTTACTCATTGCATTTTAATTTCAGCATTATAGTTTATAGTAGAAACCTCTTGACACACACACACCATATCTCCTAGCTTTGCATAGAGAACATATAGTTTAATTACCTTCAGCTCCTCGTGGGTCGACACTCAAATACTTATCAGATTGTACTATGGTGATCCCTTGCACTTGGGGGTTATCAAGATACTTTTCTGACACCGTTGTCGGGGAGCGTAGCGCTATGCTTCTATTCTTGTTTGCATTGCTAGTTTACTTTTAATATCTTTCTTTTAAAAAATGGAAAATACCAAAAACACTCATGGTATGGCTACTAGTCTAGATAAAATGACACTTTGGAAGAGGAATACAAAAATGATTTGATAGCTATGAAACATAGAGAATCACAAGAAGCAATAATATTAGAACATTGCTTGAAAATTGTAAATTATATTGCTATTGACTTGCTTGACTATCATGAAGATAAAAAATGTTGCTCTGAACAAAAAATTAGATACTTTGAATTTCAATGTAGATCCCATGGAGAATATGTTATTGCATCTTATCATAGGTGTGATTATGCTCATTTAGGGATGGAACAAGTAGAGCAATCTGTTATTTATATGACAGCCTCTGAATTAGAAACCTTCATTTGTGAACATGAAACTTGCCATATAGCTTCTAAATTTAAAAGTGTGATCATTGGTATCTTTAATTATTGTATAACCAACTACATTGATAATATCTATGTTGTTGACTCTAAAAAGAGGGGCACGGCTTCCCAAGAGAGCACTAATATTTTGCAGGGAGAAGATGATGAAAGCATAAGCTTGGGTATGCCCATGCATACCCAAGAGGAAAACAAAGAATAACAAAAGAAGCAGGATGAAAAAAGCAAAAGCTTGGGGATGCCCATGCAACCCCAAGAAGAGCATGAAGAAGAACAAGTGGAGAAAGAATGGAGTAGCTATCCATCTCCAACTCCCAATAATGGTAACACACAGATTCCTATGAAAACCCCTTCTTATAATATTGATGATGATCCTCTATGTGATATAAGCTTGTCTAATTTATGGAAGGATCATGATGATGTAAAAGAAATAGATGATACCATAATATCATTAGATGATTTGTCTTTATGTGGTGATTCTATTTACAATGTTGAGTCTACTCTTGATGCTTGCAAATATTATGAAAGAGGAAGAGATAAGAGCCCTCTTTATATTTCCATGTTATTTCAAATTCAGGCTAGTCGAAATTATATGCATTGGCTGGTTTGGGTATGGTGTGTATATATGTTGTATAAGTTTATATGAGCACTTCACAACAGAATCGTAATGACGCTTTAAAGAGCGTGAAACCCCTCTTGATATTACGGTTATTCCTATGACTCAAAGCTATAAATTAAATAAGACTGCGTCTTCAATGCACTTTGCTCCAAGTCTTCTTGTACTAAAGGTTCGAAATGAGCTCGACTTTGAATAACGAAGCCATCAACCAGCCATGAGTTAATGCAGGAAAACAAGCAAAGAGAAATAATATTTCACCCAAACCACAAACTACCAACCCTAGAGCTCGGTCCAGATCAATACCAAACATCCAACATCATCCACTGGCGTTAAGAAGAAAGCACTGATATTAGTTGTGGCCTGATGTGGACCTAGCAAGCCTCCTAGGCACTAGGAAGACCGCCATCAACCCAAGCAACACAATGTAGAAGCAGCCATGACGACATTGCAAGAGGACTACGCCACTAGAGAGAGAGAGATCAAAGGGTGATCCATAAGGCACTACATGAAAAGCTTGCCCCAATCGAGGTCATCACGCATTAGCGGAGCTAGAAAATGTTGTGAGGTTGTGCCACTCTCCAATTTTTTTTGCATCGCATCTAATACAAATTGTTACCCAAAAGGAACAATGTAACTAACATAATCAATCCTTAAATATTATAGGTCCCCAATATGTTTGAAGTTAGAAAAATAGGGCAACATAGATAGTATAGAAGATTAAGTAGTCTTACTTGAACAAAAATATTACATGATTACCAAATTACCACTCTACTTTAGGCCTTCGCATTGTCAACTATATCGTCCTCCTTTACTTCCAAGAATAGCTCTCACTCAATAAATATAACCAAACAATAGTTCAAGAGGTCATCATCCATGATATTTCTCAATTTATTTTTCATTAGGCTCACTGCGAAAAAGACTCTTTCAACACTCGCCGACTTTTTAGGGTCGCCGGTAGGTGTAAACAGATCGGATCAGATCGAATTAGATTTCTCTCATACCATATCCTTTACCACATATTTTCTCGGATTCGGATCAGAGCGGATATTGACCGATCTCAGATTCGAATGCGGATATACAGGACTGTGGATTCGAATCGGAAACGGAGCAGACTCGGACTGAAAATAAAAGTAGTTAGATATATGCTCTCATCAGTAATAGATACAGTTCTTGCAAATATTGAGGGGGATTTAAACATTTAGTCTTGTCTAGTTAAGAAAAAAGATATACAATATAAGGTAAAACTCAAGCATTGATAGAATTCAGATCTAAACATGCTCGCCAAATGAATTCGGTAATTCGATAACTACTAAGATTGGCCTTGGCTTTTGACACAAGGTCGGAATATCCGGTTAAAACCTTCTGATTATCCTAATGAAATTTCAGATAATACATATCCTCACGCTATTTTCTATACCATATCCTCTATCGTATTTGGAGCACCACTTCAGAATCAGATATCCTTATCTGCCGGATTCTTTCAAGTCAGATATGGACACCTTAAAATGGACCCGGGACCGGTTTCAGCGCTGAAATTATCCTATCCATTTCTACCCCTACCACCGGTGTGTGTATCCACTCCTCAAATTAGGGAGTGAGTGTCAACTCCACCAATAGAGCACTATCGGCGCAGCTGCCAGCGCCTATTTAGGGGGCGCGGGTGAAGATGCTCTTACGCATTAGTGGGTCGGGCATGACTAGGGCCGGGTTGTTTGATCTTTTTTCTAGAGTTCTATTTTTATTTTGAGCTGAATTTGCTATTGATGAGTCGTTTCCAAAAATTTCAGCAAAATTTTGGGTGTGCCACAACCGGCACAACAGCAGGCTTCGCCCATGCCATGAGGGGGAGCAACATGAAGCAGAGGGACATGGTGCATCAATCTAGAAATGGAGGATCATCATCGAGACACCTTCAATAAGGGAACGACTCTCATAGGTGACATCATTGCCGACACTGGTCAAAACTATGTGCAGCTTTTGTCGAGACCCATCCAAGTCTAGAATCTGGCCGCCGCCGCTAGGACGTAGAGCAGCCAAAGAAGACATCGCTGCCACACCACCAACCCAAGAATCACCCTGATCTAGGCCCAAATAGACTCACCCACATGACGCACACCATATCATGAAGCACACGGTGCAGGCTCGCCCGGAACAACCCAGGGCCAGGCGTCACCAAAGGCGCTGGATCTGGTAGCACCACCACCAGCGCGCCTACCGACCATACCTTCACAAGAGCAACCATGATGGCTGGAGGATACCAATGCCCGCGAGGGTAGTAGATTCATCCCGTGCTACATATCCACCGAAGGATCTAGATGCCTCACACCCGAGCAGGGCGCACACTAGGGCGGCGCAGCGTGATGAAGGACCGGCGCAGCAAGTCGGCGAGGACCTAGCATCAATGCGATGAGGCCGGCGCAACAACGACTACGTCTAGCGTGGAGACGCCCTGCACTCTGAGACGAGGATGGGGGGTTACATGTATCCTTGGTTCATAGTTTTTGCACTAATTTCTTTTCAAGAAATCCTTGGGTTTTATTTCTCTATGTGAGTTGTTTGATTTCAAGAAAATAGGAACTTCGGCTTTTGTTTCGTCCAATTCCAAGAATATTTCCTGCACAACCTTTCTGAAATAAAAAAATAGCAGAAAACTGGAACTGGCACTGTGGCATCTTGTTAATAGGTTAGTTCCAGAAAATGCATAAAAATGCCACAAAGTGTAAACAAACATATATAAATTGGTGTAAACCAAGCATGGAGCATCAAAAATTATAGATATGTTTGCAATGTTTCAGCATCCCCAAGCTTAGATCCTGCTCGTCCTCGAGTAGGTAAGTGATAACAAAAATAATTTTTGAGGTGACATGCAACCAACACAATCTTGATCAAGTTATTGTAAAAGCATTGTAAGCTGGGATGAAAGTACTCTTAACATAGGCATGATAGATATAATTCTAACAAGAGAACTTAGCAACTAAGTTACAACATGAGAAGTAACTCAAACAAAAGATTATGAATAATAGTGCACTGAAAGCAACTATTTGTTTTTAAGCATAGAGAAAACATAGCAAAGTGGTATTCAACTTATCCTTCATGGAATAACAAAACATAAATGCATAGGACACCTTTAAATTTCAAAAGGGTGACTAGATACAAATAGTTTGAGAACAAGCAATAACATAATTATGAATCAATCTATAATAAATTTTGGGACTATGCACATTATACTCAGAATGACAACTATGCTCTCTTAATTGGTGCATAAAGTTAGAAGATGAAAACTCAACATATAAGTAAAAGAAAAGCCCTTCGTAGAGGGAAGAAAGATTACTCATGTGCTAGAGCTTTTTATATTGAATAAAATAGAGGTGTTGAAAATGTATTTTGAGAGGTATGTATGTCTACGTCAACGACTGTATCAAATGGTTTATCATCCTTTCATATTTAATGGCTTCAAGAGTGGCTTCCATAGAGAGAACAATGATTTCATCCTCTCCTTTGTTTGAACAAGCTAAGTTCATGATTTATCAATCCCATAGTGTTAGGAGATTTATTTGTTTATTTTATATTTAGTGGGTTGGGCACCCGTTTGCCTGCTCTTTTCGCAATATTAGGGACTAGCACATTATGCATGCTAGTCAAGGTGTGAAGCCAAATAACATGAAAGAGACAATAAAGCATCCAACACTTCCTCATGAGCTAAAACAGGAACACAAAACATGTAATAATTTTTGAAGGTTTTAAAGGTAGCACACAAGCAATTTACTTTGGACTTTGGAGTGGCGGTGAAATACCACATATAGGTAGTCATGGTGGACACAATTGGCAAACTTCGGTTTTTTGGAAGTTTGATGCATGAGTAGAGATCATACTCAGTACAAGTGAATGCTAGCAAAAGACTGGGAGCGACCAACTAAGAGAGCAATAATGGTCATAATCATGCATAGCGACAAAACATTATTAAATCAAAGCATAAAGTGATATTACAAGTCAAAAACTAAATGATCATAGAGGCTTGAGGTGACTGGTTTGTAGTCATAACATGGTGTAAGCATGTGCTAAGTCAACCCAATTAAAGCATCAAAGTAGAATACCACAATATTATGCTTTTGTACGATGAAAACAACACATGATTCTTTCAATGGCACATTAAGCACTCTCAGCTATTTGAGACGAGTGATACGTTGCAAACGTATCTATAACTTTTGATGATGCATGCTTATTCTACACCAATTCCTCTGTGTTTTATGTGCACTTTGCATCATTTTATGACATTTATTGGACTAACCTATAAACAAGTGCCACAGTGCCAGTTCCTGTTTATTATGTCTGTTTATTGCAGAAAATGTCCAAAAATTAAAGTGCTCGGAAAATTCTGGAAAAATCACTGAAATTCTAATATACCAGAAGACCCCGGGAGCCAGAAGGAGAGCTGGAGGGGGGCTACAGGCTGCCCATACCAGGCCGAGGCGCGACCATCCCTGGCCCACGCCTGGGGGTGGTGTGGTGGCCCCGTGCGCCCCCTGGTGTCGCCTCTTCGCCTATAAGACCCCTCTGACCTAAAAAATCCGCTACATATCACCCTTCATCCACGAAAAGTTCTGTAGCCGCCGTCATCGCCAAAACCAAGTTTCGGGGAACAGAAGTCTCTGTTCTGGCACCCTTCCGGGACGGGGAAGTGCCCCCGAAGCCATCGCCATCGACTCCACCGCCTCCACTTCGACTCCATGATGGTTTGTGAGTAGTTCCCGCAGGGACTATGGGTTCTTGGCTATAGCTAGATTATACTCTCTCCCATGTGCTTCAATACAATGATCTCATGAGCTGCCTTACATGATTGAGATCCGTAAGATGTAATCGGTGTTGTGTTTGTTGGGATCCGATGGATTGATCATTATGTTTAGTTAATCTTATAAGTTTGTGAAGTATTTGTTGATGCAATATTGTTGTGTTTAATGCTTGTCACTAGTGCACGAGTGGCATGATCTTAGATCTAGGCTCTATAATTAGGGTTTTTTGTTCTCGTGCCCCTGGTTCGTTAGTTGTACTCAATTTTCCCCAGCCTCTTGACTTTTCCTCAGTTTTCCTCTCCCTCTAGTTTGAAACCCCTCGCAGACGCTCGGACGGGAGGGTTGCCGTCTGGTCAGAGGCCTTCCGTTACCGGTGACGGCTAGGGAGCCGCGGTGGTTTTGACTTGACCGTTGCTTTGAAATGTGTTGACTGTTGACTGGAAGAGCTGACCCAAAGCTTTCCCCTCCGCCCGAGACTGGAGGAGCTCACACACCGCCCCTCCGCCGCCACACCGTCCTGCCCACCTACCTTATGGCGTCGTTCACCGCCGAACCGGCCCCGCCCCCACCACCACCCCCAGGAGGCGGAGAGGGCTCCGCCTCCACCAGATCTGGATCTACCCCTATCCTCTTTGTATTTCCGTCTGGTGTGCCGCCTAATCCCGTCAACCGTGGAGAAGATTGGGAATCGGAGGGATCTAACGCATGGATTCCATCTGGGTAAGCATCGTCTGCCTATGTTAAGTAACAGTAGGCAGTTTTTGAGCGCCAATCGTTGTTGCTCAACTAACTGTGTTGCTTTTCGAATAGGATGGATCCAGCGCTGGCTTTTCGGCTGGTGGTTAGGCTGGATTCTAGCTTTACGCGTGATTCTAAACGCTATAAGAATGGGTTTAACTTCCCTGCGGTGGTTGCAACCACCATCTCTTTGAGGGATTTCAAAGCTAACATCTGCGATAAGTACACCTGGAGCTCTTTCGATGCAGTTCATTTCAAATATTTCAACAGCCCGGAGCGAAGATTTTGTTCCACTAATTTCCAAAGACGATCTGGGAATTCTTTTTGCTTTGAATGCTTCTTGTCGGTTCGGTAAAATTCGCATCCATGTGGATAGGGGCCAGGCATCATCTGGTGCTGGGGCATCATCAGGTGGTTGGGCATCATGTCTCTCTACTGTTGATGCCTCTTCTAATAGTGTGCATCGCGGCGCTCCTTGTAGGTCCACAGCAGCACCATCTGTCCCCAGTGCTAGTGGTAGCCAGATCGTTCGTACGGTCGATGTGGAGGATTATGCAGACATTGAGGATCCGTCTCCTCAAGATGATGAGGATGAGTTGATGTTTCCTGAATTGGTAGATCGATGTAGTAAGCAGGCAATGGAGGATCAATACATGGAAGATATTGCTTTTGGTGCCAGATTTGATGACACTGATGATGAAGAGAAGAATGAGAACAATGACTGCCTCGTTTTAGCCGATTACGAAGGTGAAGACTTGCCAACAATTGAGTGGAACAGGGAGAATCCTCAGCTTGCAGAAGGCATCGGGTTTCAAACGATGATGGACTGCCGTAATGCAATTACTACATATTGCATTCTCTCTAAGAATAATTATGAGGTTATTAAAAGTGAGCCAGGTAGGTTCACAGTTAAATGCCCATACAGGAGGTGTAAGTGGAGGCTGCATGCATCCACAATGCGCAGAAGCAGCTTGGTTCAGGTACTATGCCAACCAGTTGTGTATTTTAGATCACGGTGTAAAATTTGTTATCTATTACTGATATCCCCTGTCATTATGTTTCAGATAAAGAAGAATAAGTAGGTCCATAGGTGTCCACCTCTAGGGGGAGAGCCAGAGCTGAAAACAAAGCTAGCGAAGACTAGGTGGTTGGCAGATATAATCCTAGATTGGCTGAGAGAAACTCCTTCACTTGGTCCAACAACACTCCAGAAAAAGGTGGTTGAGAAGTTTAAAATGAAAGTACCTTACATGAGGATGTTCTATGCAAAGGAAATGGCTCTTGACAAGATCAATGGTCCATGGAATGAAAGCTTTCAGTTTCTTTACACTTTCAAAGCTGAAGTGGAGATGGCTAGTCCAGGCAGTGTTGTAGCGATAGACAAGCATACAGTTCCCTACAAATTGAAAAGCGGGAAGGCAATGCACAAGGAATGTTTTAGAAGGGATTTTGTTTGTTTCAAAGCTTGATGGAAAGGATTTTTGGACGGTTGCATGCCTTATTTGGCCGTGGATGCAACAGCTCTTCATGGCAGGTTTAAAGGACAGCTAGTTGCTGCTACTGTAGTTGATGGACATAATTGGATGTTCCCTGTTGCTTATGGAGTTTTGGAGGTTGAGTGAGAGGAAAGTTGGACTTGGTTTCTGCAGAATTTGCGCGACCTTATAGGTCATCCACCAGGACTTGTTATCCACACAGACACTTGCAAAGTTTTGGAGAGTGCGGTAGAAGCAATATTCCCTGGAGTGGAGCATAGGGAATGTATGTGACACTTGGTACAGAATTTTACAAAGAAATTCAAGGGTAAAGTTTTTACTGACAACCTATGGCCAGCTCATACACATGCAGCTCTAGGAAGCATCTGTTTCATTTGGATGTGTTGTATAAACAAAAACCTGGGGTGAAGGAGTACTTGGATGAACATCATGGTAGGGTGTGGTCAAGAATCCAATTCAATGAAATTTGCAAGGTAGACTATGTAACAAGTAACCTTGCGGAGAGTTTCAGTTCAAAGGTCAAGTCATTGAAAGGGCTTATGTTGTGGCAAATATTTGATAAGATTAGGTAGATGATCATGATAAAGATCGATCTGCGTCAAAGAATTGCATCCACAAAATATGCTGGCCATCTCATGCTCCCATCTTTGATTAAGTCTTTGCATGACAGGGCAAAACAATTGAGGATGCAATGCGTCAGAAAAGGAATGGAGGCTGAGGTAACCTACACTGACAGTAAAAACATGAAGTGGAGGTATCCAGTGAGTTTGGTTGATCGGACATGCCATTGTAGGGGATGGCAGATCCGTGGGATACCCTGCATACACGCATTGTTTTTCATGAGTGTTATAGGGGGTGAAGAAGGTGAAGTTGATCAGTATGTGTCAGAGTATTTCTCTGTTGCCAAATTTAGGTCTGCATATGCTATGAATGTTCCTACCTTGTTGGGAAAAGACCAATGGATGAAAGTCGATCCAGGCTTCAAACTGTACTCTCCAGTATTGACTAGACCGGCAGGTAACCCGAAGAAGAATAGGATCAGAGCTAGTGCATAGGGTGGTGCACCGATTCGAAAACGTAAGTGCAAACGTTGTGGAATCCCTGGACACATTGCTAGGTCATGACGCGTAAAGCACACGCCCGTTGGGAACCCCAAGTGGAAGGTGTGATGCGTACAGCAGCAAGTTTCCCTCAGTAAGAAACCAAGGTTTATCGAACCAGTAGGAGTCAAGAAGCACGTTGAAGGTTGATGGCGGCGGAGTGTAGTGCGGCGCAACACCAGGGATTCCGGCGCCAACGTGGAACCTGCACAACACAACCAAAGTACTTTGCCCCAACGTAACAGTGAGGTTGTCAATCTCACCGGCTTGCTGTAACAAAGGATTAGATGTATAGTGTGGATGATGATGTTTGCAGAAAACAGTAGAGAACAATTGCAGTAGATTATATTTCAGATGTAAAGAATAGGACCGGGGTCCACAGTTCACTAGAGGTGTCTCTCCCAAAAGAATTAGCATGTTGGGTGAACAAATTACAGTTGGGCAATTGACAAATAGTGAGGGCATGACAATGCACATACATGATATGATGAGTATTGTGAGATTTAATTGGGCATTACGACAAAGTACATAGACCGCTATCCAGCATGCATCTATGCCTAAAAAGTCCACCTTCAGGTTATCATCCGAACCCCTTCCAGTATTAAGTTGCAAACAACAGACAATTGCATTAAGTATGGTGCGTAATGTAATCAACACAAATATCCTTAGACAAAGCATCGATGTTTTATCCCTAGTGGCAACATCACATCCACAACCTTAGAACTTTCTGTCACATCGTCCTGCATTTAATGGAGGCATGAACCCACTATCGAGCATAAATACTCCCTCTTGGAGTTACAAGCAAAAACTTGGCCAGAGCCTCTACTAGCAACGGAGAGCATGCAAGATCATAAACAACACATGATAGATTGATAATCAACATAACATAGCATTCACTATCCATCGGATCCCAACTAACGCAACATATAGTATTACAGATAGATGATCTTGATCATGTTAGGCAGCTCACAAGATCCGACAATGATAGCACAATGAGGAGAAGACAACCATCTAGCTACTGCTATGGACCCATAGTCCAGGGGTGAACTGCATGGCTTTAGTTAGCGGCCCAATGTTCTTCTCTAACAGTATGCATGCTCAAACCATTCAACTCATGGTAAATCACCCTTACTTCAGACAAGACGAACATGCATAGCAACTCACATGATATTCAACAAAGAGTAGTTGATGGCGTCCCCAGGAACATGGTTATCGCACAGCAAGCAACTTAATAAGAAATAAGATACATAAGTACATATTCAATACCACAATAGTTTTTAGGCTATTTGTCCCATCAGCTATATATTGCAAAGACAAATGATAGAAATTTAAAGGTAGCACTCAAGCAATTTACTTTGGAATGGCGGAGAAATACCATGTAGTAGGTAGGTATGGTGGACACAAATGGCATAGTTATTGGCTCAAGGATTTGGATGCACGAGAAGTAATCCTTCTCGATACAAGGCTTAGGCTAGCAAGGTTATTTGAAGCAAACACAAGCATGAACCGGTACAGAAAAACTCACATAAGAACATATTGCAAGCATTATAAGACTCTACACTGTCATCCTTGTTGCTCAAACCCTTACTAGAAAGTATCTAGACTTTAGAGAGACCAATCATGCAAACCAAATTTCAACAAGCTCTATGTATTTCTTCACTAATAGGTGCAAAGTATATGATGCAAGAGCTTAAACATGATCTATAACAATTGCCAAGTATCAAATTATCCAAGACTTTCTACCAATTACCACATGTAGCATTTTCCGTTTCCAACCATATAACAATTAATGAAGCAGTTTATCCTTCGCCATGAATATTATGAGTAAAGCCAAAGGACATATTTGTCCATATGCAACAGTGGAGCGTGTCTCTCTCCCACACAATGAATGCTAGGATCCATTTTATTCAAACAAAACAAAAACAAAAAACAAACAGACGCTCCAAGCAAAGTACATAAGATGTGATGGAATAAAAATATAGTTTCACTAGAGGAACCTGATAATGTTGTCGATGAAGAAGGGGATGCCTTGGGCATCCCCAAGCTTAGATGCTTGAGTCTTCTTGAAATATGCAGGGATGAACCACCGGGGCATCCCCAAGCTTAGAGCTTTCACTCTCCTTGATCATATTGTATCATCCTCCTCTCTTGATCCTTGAAAACTTCCTCCACACCAAACTCAAAACAACTCATTAGAGGGTTAGTGCATAATCAAAATTCACATGTTCAGAGGTGACATAATCATTCTTAAAACTTCTGGACATTGCACAAAGCTACTGAAAGTTAATGGAACAAAGAAATCCATCAAGCATAGCAAAACAGGCAATGCGAAATAAAAGGCAGAATCTGTCAAAACAGAACAGTCCGTAAAGACGAACTTTTACGTGGCACCAGACTTGCTCAAATGAAAATGCTCAAATTGAATGAAAGTTGCGTACATATCTGAGGATCACTCACGTAAATTGGCATAATTTTCTGAGTTACGTACAGAGGATTAGGCCCAGATTCGTGACAGCAAGAAATTTGTTTCTGCGCAGTGATCCAAATCTAGTATGAACCTTACTATCAAAGACTTTACTTGGCACAACAATGCAACAAAATTAAGATAAGGAGAGGTTGCTACAGTAGTAACAACTTCCAAGACTCAAATACCAAACAAAAGTACTGTAGTAAAATCATGGGTTGTCTCCCATATGCGCTTTTCTTTAACGCCTTTCAGCTAGGCGCAGAAAGTGTGTATCAAGTATTATCAAGAGACGAAGCATCAACATTACCTCGGGCTTTACGCCTACCCTTCTTATTCTTTTTCTTACTCTTTGATTTAGGGAATACATGTCTACCCCCCGGTGTAGAGGTGAATTTTAGGGTGCCTTCTCCCACATTTATGACTGCTCCCAATAGTTTCAGCAGGGATCTTCCGAGTGTGATTTGTCCTGTTCCTACACATTCAATAACAAGATAATCAGTGGATACTGTTCTCCCAAGAATGGTTGTATGCACACCCTCGGCTATTCCCTTAGGAATTATAACAGAGTTATCAATAAGAGTTATTCCTTCTCCCCCTTCAACGAGTCCCCAAAGTGTCAAAGATTCATAAATACTCTTAGGCATAAGGCAAAATTCAGACATAATATCACAATTGGCATGAAAAGTTTCACCACCGATAACAACTTTAATAGTAGTGTCCCATATTGAAGGTTCAGAGTTCACTAAAAACTTGATCAAGACGGTTACGAACATAGCTATAATTTTCTTTCAAGCAAGATGCACTTGTCTCAAGAGTGTTTAATCTATTATAAATGCTAATAAGAGCTGAATCAAAGTTATTAGCTGCACTATGTGATGCAACCAATTTTTTTATGGCATTAAAAGCTTGATCCCCATTGCAATGAAGGAAATCTCCTCCCACTACAGCATCCAAGGCATATCTATAGCGAATCATAAGCCCAAAATAAAAGTTACTAAGAAGCAAACTTAGAGTTATTTGAGGTTCAGCTTTACGATAAGAATCAAAAATTCTGGACCAAGCATCTTTAAAACTCTCCTCATCCCCTTGTTTAAAAGTGAAGACTAATTCCTCAGGTGAAGAAGTAACAGGTGCAGAACTAGACATGGTAACAAAAGTAAAATGCAAGTAACTACTTTTTTGTGTTTTTTAATATGGAGAATGCAAACAAGACAGTAAATAAAGTAAAGCTAGCAACTAATTTTTTTGTGTTTTGATATAATGCAGCAAACAAAGTACTAAATAAAATAAATCAAGACAAAAACAAAGTAAAGAGATTGGAGGTGGAGACTCCCCTTGCAGCGTGTCTTGATCTCCCCGGCAACGGCGCCAGAAATTTAGCTTGATGACGCGTAAAGCACACGCCCGTTGGGAACCCCAAGTGGAAGGTGTGATGCATACAGCAGCAAGTTTCCCTCAGTAAGAAACCAAGGTTTATCGAACCAGTAGGAGTCAAGAAGCACGTTGAAGGTTGATGGTGGCGGAGTGTAGTGCGGCACAACACCAGGGATTCCGGCGCCAACGTGGAACCTGCACAACACAACCAAAGTACTTTGCCCCAACGTAACAGTGAGGTTGTCAATCTCACCGGCTTGCTGTAACAAAGGATTAAATGTATAGTGTGGATGATGATGTTTGCAGAAAACAGTAGAGAACAATTGCAGTAGATTGTATTTCAGATGTAAAGAATAGGACCGGGGTCCACAGTTCACTAGAGGTGTCTCTCCCATAAGAATTAGCATGTTGGGTGAACAACTTACAGTTGGGCAATTGACAAATAGTGAGGGCATGACAATGCACATACATTATATGATGAGTATTGTGAGATTTAATTGGGCATTACGACAAAGTACATAGACCGCTATCCAGCATGCATCTATGCCTAAAAAGTCCACCTTCAGGTTATCATCCGAACCCCTTCCAGTATTAAGTTGCAAACAACAGACAATTGCATTAAGTATGGTGCGTAATGTAATCAACACAAATATCCTTAGACAAAGCATCGATGTTTTATCCCTAGTGGCAACAGCACATCCACAACCTTAGAACTTTCTCACATCGTCCTGCATTTAATGGAGGCATGAACCCACTATCGAGCATAAATACTCCCTCTTGGAGTTACAAGCAAAAACTTGGCCAGAGCCTCTACTAGCAACGGAGAGCATGCAAGATCATAAACAACACATGATAGATTGATAATCAACATAACATAGCATTCACTATCCATCGGATCCCAACTAACAGAACATATAGTATTACAGATAGATGATCTTGATCATGTTAGGCAGCTCACAAGATCCGACAATGATAGCACAATGAGGAGAAGACAACCATCTAGCTACTGCTATGGACCCATAGTCCAGGGGTGAACTACAAACACATCACTCCGGAGGCGACCATGGCGGTGTAGAGTCCTCCGGGAGATGATTCCCCTCTCCGGCAGGGTGCCGTAGGCGATCTCCTGAATCCCCCGAGATGGGATTGGCGGCGGCGTCTCTGAAAGGTTTTCCGCATTGTGGCTCTCGGTACTGGGGGTTTCGCGACGAAGACTATATGTAGGCGGAAGGGCAGGTCAGGAGGCGTCACGGGGGCCCCACACGCTAGGGCCGCGCGGGCCCCCTGTAGGCCGCGCCGCCCTAGTGTGGCGGCGCCCCGTGGCCCCACTTCGTCTTCCCTTCGGTCTTCTGGAAACTTCGTGTGAAAATAGGCCCCTGGGCGTTGATTTCGTCCAATTCCGAGAATATTTCCTTACTAGGATTTCTGAAACCAAAAACAGCAGAAAACAGCAACTGGCTCTTCGGCATCTCGTTAATAGGTTAGTGCCGGAAAATGCATAAATATGACATAAAGTATGCATAAAACATGTAAATATCATCAATAATGTGGCATGGAACATAAGAAATTATCGATACGTCGGAGACGTATCACTAGGCTTTGTAAAAATGGAGTTGACCCAGCTTTTGGAATGGAAGATCAGGCGGGAGCAGCAAATGCAGAGGAGAATGAAGCAGCAATTCAACTTGAGATTGAAGCAGCAGTTCAACATGAGGAGATTGAAGCAGCAAATGCAGAGGAGATTGAAGCAGCAATTGAACATGAGGAGATTGAACCGATGGATCGAGAGCAGTGGGAACAGATGGATGTAGAGCTGCTTGAACCGATTGATCGAGAGCAGAGGGAACAGATGGATGTAGAGCTGCTTGAACCGATGGATCGAGAGCAGAGGGAACATATGGATGTAGAGCTGCTTCAACCGATGAGTCCAGAGGAGAGGGAACAGTATAATCGAGATTGCTTCGAAAGTGGTATGGCCAAGACTAGTGCTCACTTCGAAGAGCTGATGGCAGAAGAAAAATCACAAGCTTCACAGAAGAAGAAGAAGAACAAGAAAGAGGGAAAAAGGAAGGTAGACACCGGTAATATCCCTGGTAGGGTTACCCGGAGTAAGGTGGTGGCCCCAGCGAGTCACATCAGGAGCAAGAGAAAGATTTTATCCTGAACAACTAATTTGAATTTGTATGAACAATTTGTATTGGGGTTCCCTTTGTATTGGGGATGCCTTTGTGTTGGATAATTTGAATTTGTATGAACAATTTGTATTGGGGTTCCCTTTGTATTGGGGATCCCTTTGTGTTGAACAATTTAAATTTGTATGCCACATTTAAGCCACATTTATCATTTTCTCTAGAGTTTAGGGTTTTAGGGTTTTAGGGTTTTAGGGTTTAATTCAAAATAATTCAAAACATGGTGGAACCTTCCCATGGAGTCTTGTTATGTTACCTACAACCTAGACACATAACAATGGAAAAGGAAATATAGAGATATGAAGTTTTTATGCCAAAAGCTTCAAAATCACTTCCTAATCCATGAGCTACTAGCTATGAAGATGCAGGGCTTTCTGCTCAATACACCTCCCAAATACCCACTATGCTTACAAACTTTGTCCAAATGAGTCCAAATTCGTCACACTTGTGTATCTTTGAATTGCAAACAATATCACATCGACCAAAATGTAATATATTGTTCAAATAACACAATTTTACAATTTTTATGCCAAAAGCTTCAATTTCCCTTAGTCCCTTTATTATTTGGGTGCCCCTGTTTTACTTAGTGTTACTCAGTTTTCCCCCTCCGGGCCCACTTGTTTTACTCAGTCCTACTCAGTTTTGCCCTTCCGATAAACATTTCCTCACTTTTCCCCCTCTTAGTTCTACTCAGTTTTCCTAACTTGTACTCACTGGCTGATCTCTGATTGGTCGAGATGTATGTCACACGGATCTTGGTTGGTTGAAAGCTCAATGAACGCTTGCACCGTTCGATCATTTATGATCGGATGGCCTGTATATCTCTCTCTACCACGATGGACGCATACGGAGAGAAGAGCAGAGCACATACCTACCAACCCTGGCAGTCGCATATTCCAGTCGCATCTTCCTCTCCCCTATTTCCTCTCTTACTCAGGCGGTCGCGGTGGCGCGGATCTAACCATGCGTGCGGCATGCGGCGGCACGGATCTAACCGTGCGTGCGGCGGCGTGCGGCGGCGCGGATCTAACCGTGCGTGCTGCGTGGATCTAAGAGTGCCGGTGAGGATCTAACCGTCAGAAATAGTTGAAATTTCTCTCTCTGTCTCACTTTCGTTTCTCTTCTCAGATATGTTGAATGATGAAGAACACAGAGACGGCGGCCGTGCCTCAGTGGTCATCGATGCCACGAACATTGAAGCCATCGCCTACAACATTGCTTCGACGGCGCAGATCCAGCATTCAATGTCGGAGCCTGTTGATGTCTCACTTCCGTTGCCCTCCTCAGATCCGTTGCTGATGAAGGACAACAAGACGGCGGCCGTGCCGACAGTGGTCATCGATGCCACGAACATTGAAGTCATCGCCTACAACATCGCTTTGACGGCGCCGAGAGTGCGAATCGATGCCAAGACGATTGAAGCCATCGTCTACAACCGCGTTGCAAAGCCGCCGATCCAGCCCTCCGCAGATCCGTCGCTGATGAAGTACACCAAGACAGCGACGGTTCCGACATTGGTCATCGATGCCACGAACATTGAAGCCATCGCCGACAACATCGCTTCAACGGCGGATGGCGCAGATGACCACCCCTCAGCCGCCTGTCGTCCCGGCCTTTCTTGCCCATCGTTGCGCGGCCGTGTTTGACGCCGCAAATTGGGATAAATTATGATAAATTTGTATTTTTCAATTTCCAATTGGGATAAAATTGTTCGAACTACTACCTCCATCTCAAAAAAAGCTTCTCCACGTTCTTGATGTGTCCATGTACATCCGTATGTATGATTTGAATTCTATACCAACTTGATTGGGAAGATATTGATATGTATTTGATCCGGGAGGCTGGTACATGCTTTCACTTTTGGGATCCATTCACTTTTATAAAATGTTCATGCATGCTAAAATTATCGTGCGCATTACTTATCACAACTAGGAAATTGTACGCCAAAATACAGTGCTTAGAGCCACAACAAAATACAGTGGTTAGAGCCATCTACTGAATAACAATTATATACTAAATCCTCTACTAGAACCACATAACTGCTAGGACAGGGATGACACCTAATAAAACTGCCCAGATGAATCTACTCTTCTCCTCTCCCATCACTTGAAGTTCCTGTTCTATATTTTCTACCACTTGATCAAATACGGCAAGATCTGTCTCAACTCTCAACTTCTCCTTGTGAATAAGCTCTGAATTCTTCTTTTCTTCCTCCACAGTACGCTTCAGCTCGAATATCATCAGGTTTTTACGGGCCAATTCATCACCTAAATTGGCCACCTTCTCCTCCAAATCCATCCTCTGGCTACACCACTGGGTTGATTCATGTTGGTATGCAATGTACCATGGATCATCGGCTTGCCTGGCTAACTGTAACAAGAATGGAAAAAGAATAACTGAAATCACTCCAACAGGCCATGGCGGCACTTCAAATTCAACGGTACTACAGAGAGCTGAAGCTAGATACCTGCACTTTCGACGAGGTGGGAGAAGTAGAACGTGGCCACGACATGATCGAATCCCCAACCTCGCCGGTGTACCCGCTACGACCAGACATTGAGGACTATTTCATACCTGCAAACTCCAATAAATTACGGGAACCGAATCGATTAGGGGGCAGGGGAGGCAGAAGCGGAGGTCTTACCAAGCTATACTACCAATTGGTGCGCGAAACAAATCCCGGTCATCGTGGGTGGCGGATCTGCTTGCGGCGGACTTTCCTGCGGTGGGTACAATGCGTGCGGACGAAACAAGTGCTGGAGCCGTGGTTGACGTGTAGCGCCGCAGTCCGTCCGACGCCGCTGGGGGACAGAGCCGGCTGCGCGACGAGGCGCCGGCGATGGCTGCTCCGTCCAATGGTGGGGAACGAGCTGCCAGCGGTTCTCCGGTGACTAATGATCGGTCTAACTTAAGAATAATTAATTAGCAAACTTGTTGCTTCTCTCTATGATATTCTCTAAATAAATAGACGACCCCACTGGTCATTGGCTGCCGCAGCCCCACAGAGCGGCAATATATGTCTTTTCCTGAAAAATAGACGACCCCACTGGACATTGGTTGTAGAGGGCCCCACAGAGCGGCAATATATGATTTTCTCTAAATAAATAGACGATCCCACTGGTCATTGGCTGCGGCAGCCCCACAGAGCGGCAATATATGTCCTTTCCTGAAAAATAGACGACCCCACTGGTCATTGGTTGCGGAGGCCCCACAGAGCGGCAATATATGATTTTCTCTAAATAAATAGACGACCCCACAGGTCATTGGCTGCGGCAGCCCAACAGAGCGGCAATATATGTCTTTTCCTGAAAAATATACGACCCCACTGGTCATTGGTTGCGGCTGCCCTATAGAGCGGCCCCATTTATCATTGGCAGCACCGCGTATAAAATCATGAAATAAAACAGCCCACACGTCAGCCATTGACATAGGCATCCCCAATGGGCCTGCCGAAGATGGTACCCGGGGTTTACTGAAGGCCCATGACTCGAAGAATAAGAAGATTCGGAAGCCCAATTTATTATTAAGGAAAACTAGAGTTGTATTAGGAAATACTACTTGTAATCTTGCGGGACGGGTTGGAAACCCTCCCGGACTCTGTAACTTGTGTATTATGAATCCCTCGACTCCACCTCCTATATAAGGGGGGGTCGAGGGACAAAGATAGCATCGATTCATTGTCTCACGCAACACTAGTTTCCACATCGTCGAGTACTTTTCGGCTGAAACCTTCGAGATCTACTTGCCCTCTACTTCCGACTAAAACCCTAGTCTACAATCTGTAGGCATTGATAAGTTAATCCCTTGTCAATCGGTGCCGTCTGTGGGAATTAGAGGCGTCAAGGATCTGATCTCGATGGCACGTTCAAGATCGTCGACTTCGTCAACTGCAAGCAACGCGATGGACAGATGTAAACAGATCGAAACTGGTCTAGTTGATTTTATTCCTCATGCGTCCTCCCGTTTGGATGCATATGCGTATCTGGAGGAGCCCATGGAGATGATGTTCGGAAAGTTCCACTTCCGCGTCGAGAAAGAAGGAGTGTATCGTATCGAGATTCCGATCTTGTCGGGATTATCAGCGGTCGATCCTGATTTTTTGAGTTCAGCATCGTCAATCGAATCAGGCGACGAGGAGACTTCGTCGCCACGCTTCATCAGCACCAGGGCAAGTGAAAAACTCGCCAAGATCTTCAGCGACATGTCTTTCGAGTCATCTGCGGACTCCGATATAAGCAATGACTCGAGAAACATCGACAGCTTCAACTTCATCGACATATCTACTACTATTGGAAAGGTCTTCACCAATATCTATGATGGTGTCACCAAACCCAGCAAGGTTCAGAATCCAAAATATCATCAGATTTATGCCATTGGAGAACCAAGTCGCGATCAGGAGGAGACATCATAGGCTTTCGACGATGTGGGAAATCCATACGTTGATCCCGCTGACCTTAGGCGAGGTTTAGGCACTAAATATGTAGGGTCTACACCACGTCTAAGGGTCCAACTTCCACAAGCAGCGTGGGATAGAGCCGCACGAGCTATGGATGGCACAGAACCAATGACTACAACTGCTACGTCGGAAGAATTACAAGCATACCAATACAGACTCGCCCGCATTGGAAGAGAATTGGAAAAACAAACAGCTGCTCTAAATAGAAGAAGGGAGGCAGCTTCCGCGTCAAGTAGGCGAAGGGCGGATTTAAGCCGACATTTAGGAACATCGGGAGATAGTCACAGAGAAGCTCGAAACAGAGCAAGATCTCGGCTGCAAAACATACCTGAGGCTGACAGGGAAAATCTGGTTCAAAATCTCGACATGTCCTTTATGTTGATAGACACGAGGGGGAATATTATCCCTAAGACACCGGAAGCTGGGTATATGGCAACGCAAGCCTTTATCCTCGCATCCAAGCCACCTCCCGGAGATTCAAGAGAAGCATTGTACAATATGGCCATGGCAGGAGTCGGAGCCATGGGAACGGCGTTTGTAACTTCGCCTCCCGAAGGATCAGCAAGGCAAAATAGTCCACGACCTGCCTCATGATGACCCACAAGTATAGGGGGTGTATCGTAGTATCTTCGATAAGTAAGAATGTCGATCCCAACGAGGAGCAGAAGGTGTTGACAAGCAGTTTCGATGAAGAATTCACTGTAAATGCTCACAGACAAGTATTCAAGGGGTTTTGATGTAGCAGATGAATAAAGTACGAGTAAGTAAAGTGCGAGAGTAATAATTGCAGCGAGTGGCCCAATCCTTTTTAGCACAAAGGACAAGCCGGTTTGTTTACTTATAATGACCAAAGGTTCTCGAGGACACACGGGATTTTAGTCTAGTGCTTTCGCTACATACGGCTAATTAATCTTCATTGTTTTGATAAGTGTTGTGTGGGTGAACCTATGCTAATGTACCGCCCTTCCTAGGACTAATACATACTTGTGATTATACCCCTTGCAAGCATCCGCAACTACAAGAAAGTAATTAAGATAAATCTAACCACAGCCTTAAACTCTGAGATCCTGCTATCCCTCCTGCATCGATATACCAACGGGGGCTCAGGTTTCTGTCACTCCGGCAACCCTGCAATTGGCAAACGAGTACAAGATGCATTCCCCTAGGCCCATAAAGGTGAAGTGTCATGTAGTCGACGTTCACACGACACCACTAGAAGAATAACACCACAACTTAAATATCATAACATTGAATATTACTCAACCATACTTCACTACTAACATTTAGACTTCACCCATGTCCTCAAGAACTAAACGAACTACTCACGAGACATCATATGGAACATGATCAGAGGTGATATGATGATGGATAACAATCTGAACATAAACCTTGGTCCAACGGTTTCACTCAATAGCATCAATAACTAGTAGAAATCAACACCGGGAGAGTTTCCCCTATCAAACAATCAAGATCAAACCCAAATTGTTACAGCGGTGACGATGTGCAGCGGTGGAGACGGCGGTGATGATGATGGAGATGATGATGATGGTGATGGAGATGATGTCCAGCTCGATGGCGGTGACGATGGTGTCGATTTCCCCCTCCGAGAGGGAATTTCCCCGGCGGATCTCAGCCTGCCGGAGAGCTCTTTTCTCTCTGGTGTTCTCCGCCCCGCAGAGGCGGCTGTAACCCTTCGCGACGTATCCCCTGGAGCTTAGGTTTTCGGGACGAAGGTGTACACAAAGAAAAGGAGGCGAGAGGGGGCTGTGGGCCCCCTCCTCACAGGGCGGCGCGGCCAGGCCTTGGGCCGCGCCGGCCTATGAGGTGGGCCCACCTCGGGTCCCCTCGGCTCCCCCTTCTGGCTCCCTTCGTCTTCTGGAAAAATAGGATTTTTCATATAATTTCCATCAACTGTTGATCTTCCGAAATATTGCATTCTGACGGCGCTTTTTCCAGCAGAATCCCCGACTCCAAAGGCGCGATCCTCCAATAATCATGAAACATGCAAAATAGATGAAATAACATAAGTATTATCTCCAAATATGAAATATATCAGTGAATAACAGCAAATTATGATATAAAATAGTGATGCAATTTGGACGTATCAACCCCCCCAAGCTTAGACTTCGCTTGTCCCCAAGCGAAACTGAACTCGGTAAACAGGACCACATGTTTATGGAGTGAAGAGTCGATAAATAAAATACGGACAAGAAGCATCATATTCATTCATACAAGACATTCTAGTAAACAACTTCCTCATATAATTCAACTTGGAACAAGTATAAGGTAATCACAAATAAAGGTGCATAAGAAATCATAGTTGGTGATGGCAAACTTCGTTCTTGGTCAGAGAACAATTAACAGGTTCTACTTATCTTGTCGAGCAGCGCTCTCATGTTAAAGTTTATTTGACACATCTTGCATACTCAATCATAATAGTTTCCTCACGATCATTGATAACTTGCAAAGCTATATTCATTCAGATAAAACTTGTACTAAACAAGGAAGAGTAAAGACATGATGAAGCAAATCACAATATAATGGTTTGATCACAACAACTCAAATGCTTGCTTAAGATGGAGGGAAATAGGTTTACTGACTCAACATAAAGTAAAAGACAGACCCTTCGCAGAGGGAAGCAGGGATTAAATCATGTGCTAGAGCTTTTTTAGTTTTGAAATCATATAAAGAGAGTAAAAGTAACATTTTGAGAGGTGTTTGTTGTTGTCAACGAATGGTAGCGGGTACTCTAACCCCCTTGCCAGACAAACCTTCAAAGAGCGGCTCCCATTTTATTTTTATTTTTGTGTGGCACTCCTTCCAACCTTTCTTTCACAAACCATGGCTAACCGAATCCTCGGGTGCCTGCCAACAATCTCATACCATGAAGGAGTGCCTTTTTATTTTAGTTTTATTATGATGACACTCCCCCCAACCTTTGCTTACACAAGCCATGGCTAACCGAATCCTTCGGGTGCCATCCATCAATCACATACCATGGAGGAGTGTCTATTTAGGTTAATTAATTTGGGACTGGGAATCCCATTGCCAGCTCTTTTTGCAAAATTATTGGATAAGCGGATGAAGCCACTAGTCCATTGGTGAAAGTTGCCCAACAAGATTGAAAGATAAAACACCACATACTTCCTCATGAGCTATAAAACATTGACACAAATAAGAGATAATAAATTTTGAATTATTTAAAGGTAGCACACGAAGTATTTACTTGGAATGGCAGGAAATACCATGTAGTAGGTAGTTATGGTGGACACAAATGGCATAGGTTTGGGTTGAGGTTTGGATGCACGAGAAGTATTCCCTCTCAGTACAGGTCTTTGGCTAGCAAGGTTAATTAGCAAGCATAAGAGTCGAGGGAAACAAACAAATATACATGTGATAGAAACAATCATGCATCTTCCTTGTAAGCACAAACAGTTTTAACTTCACAATAATAAGCTATGAGCTAACAAGAAAGAAAGATAATGAAACAACATATCTACATGTATTTCTCTTTTCTACTTAACCCTCAAAGTGTTATTGCTATTGACCAATGCTAAGTTTGCCAAAACCAAATAGATTTATTAAATGCTCCCAAAGTGATACCAATACTAATAACAAGATTAATCATATAATAAGGATTGCAAACTAAAATAAGATGTGCAATATGTAAATGATAAGACTTCTCATTAATATTCCATAACGATACCTCACACCAAGGGATACATAGACAACCGACTAAAAGAGAGATACTTCCACACTGCAACCCATCTTATATGATAACTTCCCTACTCATGATATGACACTACTTGATAGTAAAAAGTAAAAGATAGTGATGATGTGATACCGCGGCACTCCCCCAAGCTTGGAACAAACCAAGGGGATGCCAATACCGATGATGAATTACTCCTTCGGCGATGGTGGTGATGAATTCCCATCATCAGATTTCCAAGGAAGGGGCTCTCCATCAACAAACGACATCTTGGTCTCGGGAATCCTGAAACTAGCAGCATAGCTTATGTGTTTAAACCTATTTTCATACTCACAGTTCTGATTTTGAACGTCATAGAGTTGAGCTTGGAGTTTGTTGGTGGTGTCGTGAAGTGAGAGGATGTCGCCCCATAGCTTTGCAGTATCCTTCTCGTGTGCATCGATAAGTTCAGACACAATCTTGTGGAAGATGTCCACCTCACGCTCAGCCATCTTCTTGTAGTTGAAGACCTCTTGTTCTAGCTTCTCCATCCTGTCTTCCAAGCTTCCTTCTCCTTTAGGACCCTTGACATCTTTGATCTGCAGCTCTCCATCAACGAGCAGCAACTCCTTGGGGTGCATCCTCAGCTCGTTCATGTACAAGTTGTCAACGTCCTTGCAGGAGCTGTCCTTCGGAGTTTCCGATGAAGACATGATGGCTCTAGATCCGAAGCAAATCCTGGCAGAAACAACTCAAAACAAAACACGTCGAGAAAACGATATACGGACCTCCAGGGGTCCGGGGGATTATATAGCAGGAATTTTCACGACAAAAGGAAAGTACCAGGTCGAACCAGAGTCGGAGAGGGGCGACGAGGCGGCCAGCCAATAGGGCGGCGCGGCCTGGCTGGGGCCCACGCCGGCCTATGGGGGCACGCCCTCGTGCATCTCCTCCACTCCGTTTCGATCTCGTAATTTTTCATATTTTCCAAAAACAGCAAAAATATTGTTCGGAAAGTAAATCGCGAACTTTTTATTACCAGTACTGTTACCTATTCAAAGTCGAGTTCTGGCAAACTGTCAATTTGACCTTTGATGAAGGCCTCCGGTGTTTCCACTCGAATAACATCAACATCTACATTATAAGAATCACCTGAGATATAATGCTTGAGTCTTTGTCCATTCACCACTTGTGTGGCATTGCCTTGGAGAGAACTAATTTTAATTGCTCCTGAACGATACACCTCCTCAACAACATATGGTCCTTCCCATTTCGAGAGTAACTTCCCTACAAAGAATCTGAGACGAGACCGATACAATAGGACTTTATCCCCAATATTAAATTCTCTTTTGATAATCCTTCTATCATGCCATTTTTTAACTTTCTCTTTAAAGAGTTTAGCATTTTCATAAGCTTCACTTCTCCATTCATCTAGAGAACTCAATTGCAGCAACCTCTTATTACCGGCAAGTTTAGGATCTTTATTTAATTCTCTAACAGCCCAATAAGCTTTGTGCTCTAGTTCTAAAGGTAAATGACAAGCTTTTCCATAAACCATTTTATAAGGTGACATACCCATGGGATTTTTATAAGCCGTTCTATAAGCCCATAGTGCTTCCTTCAATTTACTAGCCCAATTCTTTCTAGTTTTATTAACAGTCTTTTGCAAGATAGATTTAATTTATCTATTTGATAATTCTACTTGCCCACTAGTTTGAGGATGATAAGCGGAAGCAATTCTATGATTAATACCATATTTAGCAAGTGTTTTTCTAAAACCACCATGAATAAAATGAGAACCTCCATCAGTCATAATATATCTAGGAACTCCAAATCGAGGAAAAATAATATCTAAAATCATTCTTAAAGAGGTCTCACCATCAGCACTTTTTGTAGGTATGGCTTCCACCCATTTAGTAACATAATCAACAGCAACAAGTATATGAGTGTTACCTTCTGAAGAGGGAAAAGGTCCCATGAAGTCAAATCCCCAACGATCAAATGGTTCAATAACAAGAGTATAATTCATAGGCATTTCATTGTGTCTGGAGATATTACCAACCCTTTGACATTCATCACAAGATAAGATAAACTTCCTTGCATCTTTGAAGAGAGTTGGCCAATAAAAACCTGATTGTAGAACCTTTTGCGCGGTTCTATCTCCGACGTGATGTCCTCCATAAGCACTACCATGACATTTACTCAATATCTCTTGTTGTTCATATTCGGGAACACATCTTCGCAGAATACCATCCACTCCTTCTTTATATAAGTGTGGGTCATCCCAGAAATAATGCCTCAAGTCATAAAAGAATTTCCTCCTTTGCTGAGCTGAAAAGGTTGGATGCAAGTACTTGGAAACAATAAAGTTAGCATAATCAGCATACCAAGGACTGTCTCGCGAGCTCACCTTTATTACAGCCAATTGCTCGTTCGGAAAGCTATCATTAACAGGAATAGGATCATAAGCAATATTTTCCAATCTAGACAAATTATCAGCAACAGGATTATCAGCACCTTTCCTATCTACAATATGTAAATCAAATTCTTGCAACAGAAGTACCCATCTAATAAGCCTCGGCTTAGCATCTTTCTTTTGCATAAGGTATCTGATTGCAGCATGATCAGTATGTATAGTAACTTTTGAGTCAACAATATAGGATCTAAACTTATCACAAGCAAAGACTACAGCTAACAATTCTTTTTCAGTAGTAGCATAATTTCTTTGAGCAGCATCAAGAGTTTTACTAGCATAATGAATAACATTCAATTTTTTATCTACTCGCTGTCCAAGAACAGCGCCTACAGCAAAATCACTAGCATCACACATAATTTCAAAAGGTAAGTTCCAATCAGGAGGTTCAACTATAGGAGCAGTTGTTAAGGCTTTCTTTAGAGTTTCAAAAGCTTCCTTACAATCATCATCAAAAACAAAAGGTACATCTTTTTGAAGAAGATTAGTAAGAGGCTTTGAAATCTTGGAGAAGTCTTTAATAAACCTCCTATAAAACCCAGCATGACCAAGAACACTACGAATACCTTTAACATCCCTAGGATAGGGCATCTTCTCAATTGCTTCAACTTTAGCTCTATCAACTTCAATACCTCTCTCGGAAATTTTATGTCCCAATAAAATTCCTTCATTAACCATAAAATGGCATTTCTCCCAATTAAGAACAAGGTTAGTTTCTTCACATCTCTGCAAAACTTTATCGAGGTTCCGCAAGCAATTATCAAAAGAATTCCCATAGACAGAAAAATCATCCATGAATACCTCTACAATACTCTCGCAAAAGCCATGAAAAATAGCAGACATGCATCTTTGAAAAGTAGCAGGGGCATTACATAAACCAAAAGGCATACGTCTATAAGCAAAAGTTCCATAGGGACAAGTGAAAGTGGTTTTTTCTTGATCCTTAGTTTTAACAGCAATTTGTGAGAACCCAGAATAACCATCAAGAAAGCAAAAGTGAGTATTCTTAGACAACCTTTCTAACATTTGATCAATAAAAGGCAAAGGGTAATGATCTTTCTTAGTAACTTTATTAACTTTTCGATAATCAATGCACATTCTATACACTACAACTACTCTTTGAGGTATGAGCTCATCATTATCATTAGGCACAACAGTCATTCCTCCTTTCTTAGGAACACAATGCATAGGACTAACCCATCTACTATCAGCAATAGGATATATAATACCAGCTTCAAGAAGTCTTAATACCTCATTTCTTACCACATCCTTCATCTTAGGAATTAGACGACGCTGAGGTTCAACAACAGGCTTCGCATCATCTTCCATATTAATGGCGTGTTGGCAAATAGAGGGAGAAATCCCCTTCAAGTCATCAAGAGTGTAGCCAATAGCACCTCGGTGTTTCTTCAATATTTCCAATAACCTTTCTTCTTCAAACTCTGTAAGCTTAGAACTAATAATAACAGGATATATTTTCTTATCATCAATATGAGCATATTTAAGATTATCAGGCAATGGTTTTAAATCAAAGACAGGATCTTCCTTTGGTGGTGGTGTTGTACCCAGATCTTCCACCGGTAAATCATGCTTAAGAATAGGTTGATGAAGGAAAATTTCATCAAGCTCATCTCTTTCTTCCCTAAAAACTTCACTCTCACTATTCTCCAAATGTTGCTGCAAAGGATTATTAGGAGCAAGAGCAATAGATGCACACTGTTCAACTTTAAAATCATTATTAGGCGAATCAATTTTATAAGGAGTTTTGGTAAATTTAGAGAAGTTAAACTCATAATATTCACCAGCAAATTTAGTCAAAATTTTCTCTTTCTTGCAATCTATAATAGCTCCACAAGTATTTAGAAAAGGTCTACCAAAAATGATAGGACAATATTTACTAGCAGCAGAACCAAGTACCAAAAAGTCAGCAGGATATTTAATCTTACCGCATAGGACTTCCACATCTCGAACAATACCAATTGGAGAGATAGTTTCTCTATTAGCCAGCCGAATAACCACATCAATATCTTCAAGTTCACAAGAACCAATTTCGTGCATAATCTCCGTGTAAAGCTCATAAGGAATAGCACTAATACTTGCACCAATATCACATAAACCATAATAACAATGATCTCCAATTCTAACAGATAACATAGGAACACTAGCTTTCTTAGACTTATTAGGATGTGAAACAATATTAGAAGCATCTTCACAGAAAATAATATGACCATCCTCCACATTTTCAGTCACAAGATCTTTAACTATTGCAACAAAGAAGTTCAACTTTTATTTGTTCTTCAGGTTCTATAGGTTTCTTTTCACTTTTATGAACCGCACTATTTATAACAGAGTACTCCTTCATTTTAGCAGTGAAAGGAGTTTTTTCAATATAAGCTTCAGGAATAACATGATCAACAGTTTCAACTACAACACATTTATTAATAGATGAATCAATTTTATCTTTATACGGTTCATGATACTTATCAAAGTTCTTCTTAGGCAATTCATAATGTGAGGCAAAAGCTTTATAAAGATTTGCAGCAACTTGAGAATCAAGACCATAAGTAGCACTCATATTACGAAATTTATCAGTATCCATAAAAGCTTCAATGCATTTATAATCATAATTTATACCTGATTCTCTATCTTTGTCGTTCTCCCATCCTTCAGTATTTTCCTGGATCCGATTAAGAAGGTCCCTTTTAAACTCTTCTTTATTGCGCGTGAATGATCCAGAACAAGAAGTATCCAGCAAGGTCTTGTCTTGAAAAGAAAGTCTTGCATAGAAATTATCAATAATAATATTACCAGGAAGCTCATGAATGGGGCATTTGAGCATTAAAGACTTCAATCTCCCCCACGCTTGGGCAATACTCTCTCCATCATGAGGCCAAAAATTATATATGCGGTTCCGATCCTTATGAATTTCACTTGGAGGATAGAACTTAGAATAAAACCGGGGCACAATATCAATCCATTCAAGAGAATCCCCATTATCCAATAATTTATACCAATGCGCCGCTTTACCAGACAGCGATATAGAGAATAGTTTCTTCCTCACTTCATCCATAGCAATACCAATAGCGCTTCACTCCCCGGCAACGGCGCCAGAAAATAGTCTTGATGACCCACAAGTATAGGGGGTGTATTGTAGTATCTTCGATAAGTAAGAATGTCGATCCCAACAAGGAGCAGAAGGTGTTGACAAGTAGTTTCGATGAAGGATTCACTGTAAATGCTCACAGACAAGTATTCAGGGGGTTTTGATGTAGCAGATGAATAAAGTACGAGTAAGTAAAGTGCGAGAGTAATAATTGCATAGAGTGGCCCAATCCTTTTTAGCACAAAGGACAAGCCGGTTTGTTTACTTATAATGACCAAAGGTTCTCGAGGACACACGGGATTTTAGTCTAGTGCTTTCGCTACATACGGCTAATTAATCTTCATTGTTTTGATAAGTGTTGTGTGGGTGAACCTATGCTAATGTACCGCCCTTCCTAGGACTAATACATACTTGTGATTATACCCCTTGCAAGCATCCGCAACTACAAGAAAGTAATTAAGATAAATCTAACCACAGCCTTAAACTCTGAGATCCTGCTATCCCTCCTGCATCGATATACCAACGGGGGCTCAGGTTTCTATCACTCCGGCAACCCCGCAATTGGCAAACGAGTACAAGATGCATTCCCCTAGGCCCATAAAGGTGAAGTGTCGTGTAGTCGACGTTCACACGACACCACTAGAAGAATAACACCACAACTTAAATATCATAACATTGAATATTACTCAACCATACTTCACTACTAACATTTAGACTTCACCCATGTCCTCAAGAACTAAACGAACTACTCACGAGACATCATATGGAACATGATCAGAGGTGATATGATGATGGATAACAATCTGAACATAAACCTTGGTCCAACGGTTTCACTCAATAGCATCAATAACTAGTAGAAATCAACACCGGGAGAGTTTCCCCTATCAAACAATCAAGATCAAACCCAAATTGTTACAGCGGTGAGAATGTGCAGCGGTGGAGACGGCGGTGATGATGATGGAGATGATGATGATGGTGATGGAGATGATGTCCAGCTCGATGGCGGTGACGATGGTGTCGATTTCCCCCTCCGAGAGGGAATTTCCCCGGCGGATCTCAGCCTGCCGGAGAGCTCTTTTCTCTCTGGTGTTCTCCGCCCCGCAGAGGCGGCTGTAACCCTTCGCGACGTATCCCCTAGAGCTTAGGTTTTCGGGACGAAGGCGTACACGAAGAAAAGGAGGCGAGAGGGGGCTGTGGGCCCCCTCCTCACAGGGCGGCGCGGCCAGGCCTTGGGCTGCGCCGGCCTATGAGGTGGGCCCACCTCGGGTCCCCTCGGCTCCCCCTTCTGGCTCCCTTCGTCTTCTGGAAAAATAGGATTTTTCATATAATTTCCGTCAACTGTTGATCTTCCGAAATATTGCATTCTGACTGCGCTTTTTCTAGCAGAATCCTGACTCCAGTGCGCGATCCTCCAATAATCATGAAACATGCAAAATAGATGAAATAACATAAGTATTATCTCCAAATATGAAATATACCAATGAATAACAGTAAATTATGATATAAAATAGTGATGCAATTTGGACGTATCACCTCAGCAACGCCAGGTCCCGAGAGAACAAGTGGAGCAAGAGACACAGCAACACAAGCACGGGTGGACAGAGCACGACAAAGTAGAAGAGAACATCGGCACTCCCCAGAGATAGATGATGAGGATATGTGTGGGTTGCCGTGCTTTACAAGGAGGGTCCGGAAGACTCGAGTTCCTTCAGGGTTTTAGTTACCCGATAATTTCAAAAAATTCGACGGCCTGCAAGATCCAGAGGACTGGCTAGTTGATTATCTCGAGATGGTGAAGTTGATAGGAGGAACCAGAGCAACAACCATGCAGAGCACTCAACTATATCTGAGTGGAGCCGCGCGATCTTGGATAAAGAAGCTTCCGCCAGGTTCCATCGACAGCTGGCGTGTTCATCAAGAATTTCCGATCTACCTGCAAAAAACCCGCTTCCGCCAGGTTCCATCGACAGCTGGCGTGTTCATCAAGAATTTCCGATCTACCTGCAAAAAACCCGCACCACTAGAAGAGTTGAGATCATGTCGACAAAAGCATGATGAATCAATGAGAAAGTACATCCAGAGGTGGAACATCATTAAAAACTCGGTAGAGAATATATCTGACGAGAGAGCGATAGATGCGTTCGTGGCAGGAATTCGATGAGGAGATTTTGTCGAAGACTTGGGGAGAACTAACCCAAGGACAGTGTCAGCACTGATGGAGATAGCGAATAGGTGGGCAGATGGAGAAGATGATGTTCATAATAAGCGACACAGGTCACCAGAGGAGGACCACGGTCAAAATTTTCAAAATAGACGGCGATTTCCTCGGCAATTCTCGAGCTACGATGCTCCTGGCCAAATATCGGCTGGGTTTCGGGGAAGCGCCGTAGGAAACAATAGAGATGAATATCAAAGGAGTAATGAGCAGCGAGTCGACAATAGAGATGACTCTCGGAATAACAGGCAAAATAGTGGACCAAGGTTTTAGAGACCTTTTGTATCTCCCGAAGATATGATGAACGGGCCGTGTCAGATGCACTTCTATCTCGACAATAATGGGAAGAGGCAGTCAGGACAACTACAGAAAGACTGTCAAAATTTTCAAGCAATGTTGAGGTATGCAGGACAAGCCAATGTTCAAGCAACAAATAGAAACCCCCAGGGGCCCAGGAGTGAGATCCACTTACCACCTCCTCCCGCAATCACGGACGAAAATCGGCACCAGCTCAGAATAGCGGCAGCACCACATCCACCTCCTTACATTGACCCCAATTCCAACGGTGCGGTCTCGATGATTCAGAAAGCTAGGCCGTCTAACAGGGCTCAGAAAATAATTTCGCGACAAGTGTTTATGGCAGAGAAGATGCCTCCACCAACGATTGAGTACCTAAATTGGTCGGGACATGACATTGGCTTTATAATAGCGGATCACCCGCAACAAGTTCCTCGACCAGGGCAGTCCGCACTTATCTTACCAGCAGTGATCGCAGGATTCGATGTATCTCGAGTATTCATAGATGGAGGCAGCAGTTTAAACCTTATGTACGCAGATACACTAAGGAAGATGAACATATCCCTAGCAAATCTAAAACCAACCGACACACGTTTTCACGGTATCACGCCAGAGAAACCAAGTTATCCGTTGGGGAAGATCAATCTCGACGTTCAGTTTGGGACCCGAGAAAATTACAGGATAGAAAGGCTGGAGTTTGAAGTCGTGGATTTCCCGTCGCAATATCACGCCTTGTTGGGGCGACCAGCATATGCCAGGTTTATGGCGGTACCACACTACACGTACCTGTTGTGGAGGCTACCTGGACCTAAGGGACCAATTACAGTCAAAGGAAGTTTCGCGTTAGCTGATAAATGCGACAAAGATTTTCATCGACTGTCAGAAACTTTCGGGATGCAAGCAGAATATATGGCGTCGAGGCTCACAACTGATTATGATGTGTTGCCAGATGTAGGGAGGCCTCTTAGGGAGCCAACCTTTAACACTACGAAAGATTCCAAGGAGGTGCAAATTCACCCGACAGATCCAAAGAAAACGACGTCCATTGCGACAGATATGGACCTCGCATAGGAAAGCGCGTTCGTCGAGTTCCTCCGTGAGCACTGGAAAATCTTCGCATGGTGTCCAACTGACATGCCAGGAGTACCCAGGGAACTTGCCGAGCACCACCTAAATTTGGATCCAGTAGCGAGACCAATTAAACAACATTTGCGACGTTTTTCAGAACCAAACCGCAAAGCTATGCTGTCAGAAATTGATCGACTCAGAGAAGCTGGTTTTATTAAAGAGCTGCATACAGAGGCCACGTGTGTAGCTAAAACACAAAAGTCCTTCGCATGTGTGTCGACTTTACGTGTCTCAATAAACACTATCCAAAGGATCACTTTCCCCTCCCAAGGATCGATCAAATTATCGACTCCACGGCTGTCGGGGGGAAGACCCCGGGTAGGGCAATGGACGCGGAGCAACCGGCTGGCCGCTGGCCGGCTCGCGGCAAAGGCCGGCTGGTCCGGGAGCCAGCTGGCTCTAGGTCCTAGTCGGCTTAGCTACGGCCGCCAATGCTGTAGCTGGGCCGGCTTCTACAAGCCATATCCGACTGGGGGTTTGTACCTCAGACCGACTCGAGGCTGGCGAGTCTTGCACTAGAAGGAACCGGGTTGGTGGTCCGGGTTCCCAAAGTCCACGCTGACTTCATCCTCCGTAAAGCGCGGGGCACTGTGGAGCAATAGTGCCACGCGCCGGACAGGCCATCATGGTCTACGTCGATCCGTACTGGCTACAGTGGCTGATGGCGACAGGGACATCTCCTCTCCATACCGCTGACCTTGGCAGCCGGATGGGACAGGCCATGAGGCCTCAACGGCTCCTGACGTCATTACCTCGGGAAGGAGCGGAAGACGGAGCCGGCCAAGCCGGCCAGTAGACTATAGGGTCTTATATGTAAAGTGCCGGTGCCTATATAAGCCACACTACCCCCTCTCATGCAGGGGATCGATCATTCTCACCTCACTTCCACCCCTAGCGCTGCCCTGTGAGAGAGACTCTTGTCTTCCTTAACCTCCCAGGAGCAGCCGGGTACAGCTCAAGGAGCAACCTTGTATTGTGTGATCATCATATACACTCTAGCAGGAGTAGAGGTGTTACCTCCATCGGAGGGCCTCGAACCTGGGTACGTCGCCGTGTCGCTCGTCCCCATACCCGCATCCGGATACCGCCTTGAGATCTCTTAGGAACCACCTTCGTTAGCCACCCTATGGCATATGCCGTGACGATACCACGACAGCTGGCGCCCACCGTGGGGCCTTCAGCATCCTCGGCCGGTGTCTTCATCCGGACGGGCCTCACCATCACCACCGGCGAGCGAGTCGCTTCAGGCTTGATCTGGAGATTCGGCTCCCTCGACTGCGTCAGCGACAACGCTGGCTGCTTCGCCGACCGGCCCTTCCCAGCCGGCGGAAGCGTCATCTCCTTCGGCGGCCACGACGTCTACGTCGCCACCGTCGCACCACCGCGCTACCCGCGGCAGGTGCTGCGCTGCGCAAGCCCTCCTCTGCGAGCCGGCAGCAGCGCTCCCGCCAGCCCCGCCGTCGTGCAAGTCATGATGGCTGGCGAAGAGCTCCCCACCAAGAACCCGCGCACCCGCGGACCCAACCTGGAGCGCAACGTCGACCCCAACGCCTCCGGCTCGGGCCCAAAGGCGCCCCCACCTCCATCCCGGCTGGACGAAGTCCGGACGAAGTTGAGCTCTCCGCTCACTGCAGGCGGCGACGCCGCCACCATCGAGGCGGACCTGGAAGCACATCGCCAGCTCCTCCTCCAGCAGGCCGAAGAGCTGGCTGCAGCCAAGCGCCAGCTGGCCATCACCCAGCGTGAGTTCGAGCACGCCCATGGCTTCACGCCAGGCGGCAACAACCCTAGCCGAGCCGGCATGATCCGCAAGCGTGGAGGCGGCTTAGGCGCTGAGATCGAGCGCGACGGCGTGGAAGCGCCGGCTCTGTCCGCGGAGCTGCCCGTCTACAACACCCCCGACAAGAACATCCTCGCAGCCGAAGCGGCTTCGAAGGAGCTAGCCCTCCTCGAAGGAGAAGAGCTGCGCCGCCAGACGCAGCGCGTAGCTGACCTGTGCCGGGCTGCGGCACCGAGCGGACCAAGGACCCCTGTGCATGGTGCTTCGAAAGCTCCTCCCGTCCGCGCTGCTGCAGGCACCAGCAAGGACCCCCACAGAGACACAGCCGAATCCGCCTCGCCCGCACCAAGCCGGCACAGAGACTCCCGCGACACCCGCGCAGGTTCAAGCCGGACAAGCCGGCTGGACGGCGGCCACAGCGGCCGCAGCCGCCCGCCACCAAACCGGAACGAGGAGCATGACTCCGAGCTGGCGGCGCCAAGGCGCCAACACAGGCCGGCTCCAGAGCGAACCGGCACCCGGCAGCCGGCACGTTCCCGGTTGGGCCCCCGCATCGAGCCCGTCGACGCCAGAGACCGCCTCGATCGGCTGGTCGAATCCCGCATCGCGGAAGAGGAGGCGCCGGCCTGCCCCAAGTGCTTCGGGCCCCGCATCGCAAATGAGCCCATGCTCGACGGTTTCCAGCTCCCCCGCGACACGCCCAAGTACGACGGCACCGCCAAGCCGGAGGACTGGCTGCAGGATTACTCCACCGCAGTCGGCATCTCCAGAGGCAACAAGCGCTGGGCGGTGCGCTACTCCCCCCTGATGCTGGTCGGTTCCGCCCGCACCTGGCTCAACAACTTGCCAGCCGGCAGCATCAACGGCTGGCTTGATTTCGAGGAGGCCTTCATCAGCAACTTCACCGGCACCTATCGCCGGCCGGGTCGCCCCCAACAGCTCGAGATGTGCAAGCAGGGCCCGGACGAGACGGATCGCGCGTACCTGACGCGCTGGTGCGAGATGCGCAACTCCTGCGAGGGTGTGCACGAGATCCAGGCCATCAGCTTCTTTATGGGCGGCTGCCGGCCCAACACCATGCTGTGGCACAAGCTGCGCCGCAGTGAGCCCAAGTCCATGGCCGCCCTCATGGCCATTGCCGACAAGTACGCGCTGGCTGAAGAAGCCGGCAAGGCGACGGCTGACCCAGCGCCGGCTCCCTCCAGGCGGGACCACCACAAGTCGGCTGAGCACAAGCCGGCAGACGGCGCCTCTCATGGCAGCCGGCGGGACAACTACCGCGGCAAGCGTCACAGCGACCAGCCGGACCGCCGGTACGGCTCCGCCCACGTAGCCGCCGTGGCAGACAACGCGGCAGGCGGAAGCCGCCGCCAGAAGCAAGATCGGCAGTGGAAGCCGAAGTACACCTTCGAGCAGATGCTCGACTCGCCGTGCAAGTACCACAGCGGCAAGAACCCCTCCAACCACACCACCCGCGACTGCCACTTCATGAAGCGGCTGACAAGCGGTGAACCTCTCCCGTCTCCACCCCCGCCACCGCCAGCCGGCGGGCCGGGTGGTGCAGCCGGCGCGGAGAACGCCAACCTCGAGCACCACGAGGCTAACCAAGTGCACCATGGCCGATATCTGGCCGAAGATGCTACCTACATCATCTTCACCTCCGAGCCCGAGGACAAGACGAGCCAGCAGAGCCGTTCCCTCGAGGTCAACGCGGTCATACCGCCGGTCCCCCAGTACCTAAACTGGTCAGAGCAGGCCATCACCTTTGATCGCCGCGACACACCGGCTGTCCTGCCGAAGCCGGGCAGCTACCCCATGGTCCTTGACCCCACCATCGGCACGACCCGGCGCAGCGTGCGTTTTTCGCGCGTCCTCATCGACGGCGGCAGCAGCATCAACATCCTCTACCGCGACACCACCCGCAAGCTAGGCATCCAGGAAGCCGAGCTGCGTCCCACCCCCACCGTCTTCCATGGCATCGTGCCGGGCCATTGCTGCCAGCCGATTGGCCGGATCACGCTGGAGGTGATGTTCGGGAAGCCGGATCACTTCCGCACCGAGAAGATCGAGTTCGAGGTGGTGGACCTCGTCAGTCCCTACCACGCGCTCCTGGGCAGGCCGGCCCTGACCAAGTTCATGGCGGTGCCCCACTATGGGTACCTGAAGATGAAGCTGCCTGGCCCCAAGGGGGTCATCACCATAGCCGGCGACTATCGTCGCTCCATGGACTGCGCCACGCAGAGCTCCAAGATGGCCCAGACGCTGGTCATCGCCACCGAGAAGCAGCTCATCCACGACGCCGTCGCCCTCGCCAAGGCCGCACAGACAGACATGCCGGCTACAGGCAACTCGGCTGGGACGACTCACTTCCAGCCGGCCGACAACACCATGAAGATCCTGCTGGACCCGGCGCAGCTGGACAAGTACGTCACCATCGGTGCCGGCTTGAGCAGGAAATAGGAAAGCGAGCTCACCAGCTTCCTCCGTGAGAATCGGGACATCTTCGCATGGACTCCAAGAGACATGCCGGGTGTGCCGAGGGAGTTGGCTGAGCACCACCTCCACGTCCGGCCTGAAGCCAAGCCGGTGAAGCAGCCTCTCAGGCGCTTCGCCGAGGAAAGAAGGAAGGCCATCGGTGAAGAAATCGCCCGGCTGCTGGCAGCCGGCTTCATCATGGAAGTGCTGCACCCGGACTGGTTGGCAAACCCGGTCCTGGTTTTGAAGAAGAACGGCTCCTGGCGCATGTGTATCGACTACACCAGCCTGAACAAGGCATGCCCGAAGGACCCCTTCCCCCTGCCGCGCATAGATCAAGTCATAGACTCGACTGCCGGCTGTGAACTGTTGTCTTTTCTAGATGCCTATTCAGGCTACCACCAGATTCCTTTGAATCCGGATGATCAAATAAAGACTTTGTTCATTACCCCGTACGGGGCTTATTGCTACATGACTATGCCGTTCGGCTTGAAAAATGCAGGCGCCACCTACCAAAGGTGCATGCAAAAATGCTTGCAGGATCAAATCGGCAGAAACGTTCACGCATATGTGGATGATGTCGTTGTAAAGACCAAGGAGACGACTACCCTCCTTGATGACCTGAGAGAAACCTTCACCAATCTGAGAAGATTTCGGATGAAGCTCAACCCGGCCAAGTGCATATTCGGCGTGCCGTCTAGCCAGCTCCTTGGCTACCTCGTCTCTCAGCGAGGGATCGAAGCCAACCCGGAGAAGATCAGCGCCCTGGAGAAGATGGAGCTGCCGCAGTGCCTCAAGGACGTCCAGAAGTTCGCTGGCTGCCTGGCTTCCTTGAGCCGCTTCGTCAGCCGGCTGGGGGAGAAGGCACTGCCCCTGTATCAATTGATGAAGAAGGCGGACAAGTTCGTCTGGTCACCGCAGGCGGATGAAGCCTTCCGTGACTTGAAGCGCGTGCTCTCAACCGCGCCAATCCTCGCAACGCCGGCTTCAATGGAGCCGATGCTGTTGTACATCGCAGCCACCAATCAAGTGGTTAGCGTTGTCCTGGTGGTGGAGCGCAAAGAAGCCGGCAGGGAGCAGCTGGTCCAGCGCCCAGTCTACTACCTCAGCGAAGTGCTCTCCCAGTCGTAGCAAAACTACCCCCACTACCAGAAGGTCACCTACGGCGTATACATGGCGGCCAAGAAGCTCAAGCATTACTTCCAAGAGCACCCCATCAAGGTGGTTGCCACAGCGCCCTTGGCGGAAATCATTGGCAGCAAAGACGCCAACGGCCGGGTCGCCAAGTGGGCTCTGGAGCTAGCCGCCCACACCATCCTCTACGAGCCGCGCACAGCCATCAAGTCACAGATCCTCGCGGACTTCTTCATCGACTGGGCCGAGATGCAGTACCTGCCGCCTGTGCCGGATTCCACACATTGGAAGATGCACTTTGACGGTTCGAAGATGCGCAACGGCTTGGGAGCCGGCATCATCATCACCTCTCCCAAGGGAGACCGGCTGGACTACATCCTGCAGATCCACTTCGCCGCATCCAACAATGTGGCGGAATATGAAGCGCTCATTCATGGGCTGAAGCTGGCCAAGGAGATTGGCGTGCGTCGCATACTCTGCTTCGGCGACTCCGACTTGGTTGTACAGCAAGCATCGGGCGACTGGGACGCGAAGGACGCCAACATGGCCTCGTACCGCTTCCACGTCCAGCAGCTATCCGGCTTCTTCGACGGCTGTGAATTCCACCATGTGCCATGAGCAAACAACGAAGCAGCTGACGCCTTATCCAAGATTGGCTCAACCCAGCAAGCCATTCCGCCGGGTGTCGCCTTGACGGTTCTCAAGAAGCCGTCCATCATACCGTCACCGGACTCGGATTCAATATTCGTGCCGGCTGACCCGGGGGCTGCTCAGCCAAACCCGGGGGCTTCGTCGCCCAAGTCGGGGGCTAACAAGCCGAACCCGCCGGTTACCATGCCGAACCCGGGGACTTCTCAGTCCAACCCGGGGGCTTCATCGCCAAACTCGGGGGCTAGCAAGCCGAACCCGCCGGCTAGCAAGCCGAACCCGGCGACCATGCAGTCGAATCCGGAAGCTCCCACGCAGGAGGCCCTGTTGGTCAGCGTATTCGAGATAAGATGCGTACCTTCATGGGCACAAGAATTCCTCTCCTACCTCACCGACGGTGTCTTGCTGATGATAGAGTCCGGGCCGGGCAGATTGAGAGAAGGGCCAAGGCCTATACAATCGTCAACCACCAGCTGTACAAACGCAGCGTAAGTGGGGTGTTCCAGCTGCAAAAGGCCGAGCCGGCTGAAGGGATTGAACTCCTACGGGAAATCCACCAAGGAGAGTGCGGACATCACGCCTCATCCAGAGCCATAGTGGCCAAAGCTTTCTGGCACGGTTTTTACTGGCCGACTGCGCTCAAAGACGCAGAAGAGTTGGTGAAGAAGTGCAACGGCTGTCAGCGCTTCGCGAAGAAGAGACACCAGCCGGCTTCCACCTTGAAAACCATCCCCATCACATGGCCGTTTGCCGTATGGGGCTTGGATATGGTGGGTCCGTTCAGAACAGCGCGAGGCGGCATGACACATCTCTTGGTGATGATTGACAAATTCACTAAGTGGATCGAAGCCAAGCCAATCAAGAAGCTGGACGGCTCCACAGCCGTCACATTCCTCAAGGAAATCATCGTGAGGTTCGGCTACCCCCACAGCATCATCACCGACAATGGCAGCAACTTCTCCCAAGGCATCTTCCCTCGCTATTGCGGGGAAATGGGGATCCGGATGGCCCTAGCCTCTGTGGCGCACCCAGAGTCCAACGGACAAGTGGAGAAGGCTAACGGCTTGGTCCTAGCCGGCATCCGGCCCCGGCTGGTGGAGCCGCTCGAGCGAGCGGCCGGCTACTGGATTGAAGAGCTGCCCAATGTGTTGTGGAGCCTGCGCACAACGACAAACCGCTCAGTCGGCTTCACGCCATTTTTCCTCGTATACGGGGCCGAAGCCGTCCTGCCGACCGATATCGAGCACGACGCGCCAAGGATCAAGCTGTACACAGAAGCCGAAGCCAAAGAAGCTCGCGAAGATGGAGTCGACTTGGTCGAAGAAGCCCGGCTGCTGGCTGCGTCCAGATCTACTATCTACCAGCAGAGCCTCCGACGCTATCACAGCCGGAAGGTCCAGCCCTTAGCATTCCGAGAAGGAGACCTAGTGCTCCGGCTGATCCAGCGGACAGCCGGACAGCATAAACTGTCATCCCCATGGGAGGGTCCCTTCATCGTGAGCAAGGCAGTAGGCAACGATTCCTACTATCTCATAGATGCCCAAGAGGCTAGAGAAAACAAGCCGGACAAGGCTGACGAGGAGACTAAACGTCCCTGGAATGTCAACTTGCTCCGCCCATTTTACACATGAGAGTAGGAATGTATGTATCCCTTGTATCCCTTTTGTAAGCTATGAAAAAGCACGCGCCAAGAGCGCCGTTTCCGACAAGTTTTTCGCGTACTCTACTTTGTTTCGCCAATTGGCTTGAACCCTCTCACGCGGCCGGCTCAGTAACGTGATCCGGTTTCCGACAGCCGGCTTCCGATCCAGCTACAGACCGCAACCCGGCTGTCCGGCTGGCGGGAGTAAGGCCTAGGAAGCCGGCACGCGAAAGACGGCTAAGGGAAAGAGTAAAAGCGAGTTGACTTGCAACTTTTCATAAAAGTGTCGGATTGCCGAATTCGGCTCGTTCGACTGAAATACTGGCGGCCTCACCCAGCGGCCCGCTCTTGATCCGGCGACGGATCGCAAGTCGGACGTACGACCGACAAGAGCAAAGCCAAAGAGTGGGGCGGATGGGAAAAAGCGAACAAGTCGAAAGAAAGCAAGTCGGCACACAAGTGATTAACAAACACATTAAAGTGTGACATAATAAAAAGGACGATAATATTCATACATATGCACCCGGCATCCCGGGGATTTAACAAATTGTCTTGGCAAAAGCAACAACAAAGACAGGTAAACTAAGCACCGGCTGGAGGAGCACCAGCCGGAGGAGCGTCAGCGGAGCCGGCTGCCGGGTCGTCTTCAGGCGCGTCTCCCGCCTCCTCATCCTCCATCTCGTACTCATCCTCAGACTGAGGGTTCGGGTCCGCGATGAAGAGGCCCTTGTCAACGAAGTCGGCGATGGCGCTGGCTCGGGCAAGCCGGGTAGTCTTGTGTTCGGCCGGGAGCTTGTCCTCCACGCCGGCTCGCCGGTACTCGAGCTGCCCCAGGACCACCTCGTTGAACCAGGAGAGGACAAAGGACAGCGCCATGTCGGCTCCAGCACGCGTGGCAGACTCCTTCCAGTCGAGGAAGCGATCCGGCGCCCGCTCCATCAAGGAGATGAGGTTGGAGATATCTTGCGGCACCGCCTCCGCGGGCCACAGCATCGGGACCAGCTCCTCAGCCGCCTTCCGGAGCTCCCAGCCAAGCTTGGTGATGGGGTCGACGCGGGCAGCCATGGATGCCATATAATCCTCCATGGTGAAGTACTCCGAGCTGCCCTCGCCAGTCGCCCGCCTCCTAGTCTCGCGCGCAACGCCAACGGCTGCTAATGCCGCATCCTGCGTTTCCGGGAAGGCCGCTGCAAGAAGAAGCACGTCAGAAATCGTCAAAGCCGAAATAAGCTGAAAAATGCAAATTTTCGAAGTCCTAAAGTAGGCCAGGCGGCAGCCGGAAAGAGCTGACTGCCCCCAGTCCGAAGATGGAAATTCCGAAGGACAAAAGGAAAAGCCTGGCGGCAGCCGGCAAGAACCGACTACCCCCAGCCCGAAGATGGAGATAGCGAAAAAATCAGAGTTTCGGCCGCCGGCTGCCAACGAAAGCCGGTAGCCGACAGCCGAAAGCCGGCAAAGGGAAAGGAACAAAGAAATGCACTCACCCGACAAGCCACGGTCGAGCGCGCCAATCTCGTCCACCCAGCGCTTGGCAGTGGCTGACAGCTCCGTGGTCTTGGTGGTGACCTCCTCCTGAAGCGCAAGCCGCTGCTTCTCCACCTCGGTCAGCCGCCGGCTCAGATCCTCCACCTTCTCCTTCTCAGCCGTCCTGAGGGGGGCAAGCTCCTTGAGGTGGTTCTCCTCAAGCCGACGCAGCCGCGTTAGCTCCAGCTCAGCCACCTTGAGCTTGGCGGCTGCAGATTGGCCCACCTCCTCGCTCTCGGCACACTGAGCGCGAGCAGCCCGAAGATCCGCCTCCAGCCGCGGGACCTTGGCGGCTTCAGCTGCAGGGCAGCCAGAGAGAAGCGTCAGCCAACCAGGACTAAAGAAAGAAGACAGCAAGTCGGAAGGAGAAAGATCTTACCCTTGACGGCCTCCAGCTCGCGAGCCAAGTCGGCCCGGTCAAGTTTGGCCTTGTGGTAGTGGGTCACGGCGCGGTTGTACAAGTTGGTGCGCCATTCCGCCACAGCCTAAGGGGAAAGAAAATCAGTCAACTAGACAAAACCCGGACCGGCTCCGAACAGCCGGCCCATGCCTCGGAGGGCTACCAGGATGATAACCAAATTGAAAAACAGATGAAGCGCTTACCTTGCTGGCTTCCTCCACCTTGGCGACGTTGGCCGCGGTCTCAGCAGCCCTGGCCTTGAGGTTGGCCTGCAAGCCGGAGAAGAACATCTCCACCGACGCTTGGCCTAGGTTCCCCTCCCGGCTGGTCACCTCGTAGGAGTCGGCGCGGAGCCACGCCTGCTCCATAGTGCCAGCTGAGCCAAGGCTGGAGTCGGAGGCGGACGGCACGTGCAGCAGCCGGGCGCCCTTGGCCACATGCAGGCTCCCCAGCGGCGCCGACGGGGCTTCCGTCCTCACCAGCGCGCGCGAGTCGGCGTCCTCCGTGCGCGCCAGCTCATCCCCTGCCGGCTCCCGCCTGGCCGGCTCCTCCCTTGTCAGCTCCGGCGGTGGCGGCGCTCCGGCGGCGAAGCAACCGGCCCGATCGGCGCAGCCACCTCCGGCGCACGAGGTGCCCCTCCGGGCTCTCCACCAACACCACCACGCTTGACCCGGCTCCGGCTCCGGTCGCAGGTGGCGCAGCCCCTGCTGGCTCCGGCTCCGGTCGAAGGCGACATGCTCCCGGCCGGCCCCGGCGGCTGGGTCCAGAAGACGAGCACGGCGCGGGAACATGTCGTCCAGCGTCGGCTGGCGCGTCGGCTCGGCCCGCGTGCCGCGGCCAGGCGCTGAAGCCAGTGGCACGGCGAAAGAAGGCGCCCCTGCGGGAGGCGGAGTACCCGCAGGCGGCGGCGGCGTAGGCGCGCGCGATGGAGGCTGTGGCGTTGACTCCCTCCTTTGTCGCGGAAGCGGCGACACGACACGCGGGGCTTGCCGGGAGCCGCCGCCCTGAGCAAACTTGATGGGGGCCCCAGCCGAACAAATAAGGAAAAGATAAGCATAAAGAGTAAGGAAAGAAAAGGAATCAAACAAGAGAAAAAGAGAACTCACCCGGCCTGCTCCGGAACCTTCTTCGGCTGCTGCCGGCGGAGCTTCTTCGCCTTCGCCTCCAAGGCGACGGTGGAGCGGGGGTCGCCGACCCGCTTCTTCCCCTTGGGCGCCGAAGTCGCCGTGGTGCTTGGCGGCCTCGCGCGCAGGGGCACGGCGGGGATTGGCCCCGTGGCGGACGTCGCCGGCTCCTCGTCCTCCTGCTGCTCCGGTGAAGGGGGCGGATTGTGCTCCCCCTGGCCGCCTAGGTCAGGCGCCTGCAGCAGGTCGTCGTCGCCGGACTGGTCGCCGGCTTGGTCGGCCGGATCGGCGTGATCCGGCGTCCACCTCCTTGTCGCCAGGTCGCCGTCCTCGACGTTCTGGCGGTCGAAGAGCTAGAAGAACAGAAGACATGAGCAACCAGCAAGCCGGAAGTCGGCAGAAAGAGAAGTCGGCCCAAACAGTAAAGCTTACCAGCTCGGGCGGCAGGTCCCTGTTGTTGGGCGCCAGCCCGTAGTTCCACTCGTCCGGCATGTTCGCCTTGGTGATGTTGTTCACCCGGCGGGCCACCTGGGCCTTGGAGAGCAGCGCCTTGGACGTCCGGTTCGGGTCGAACCGGCCGGACATGTGCCCGATCTTGTGGGTGCGCATTTGGAGCGGCAGCACCCGGCGCTTAGCGATGGTGCAGAGGAGGTCCTCGGCGGTCAGCCCGTTCTCGACGGCCGCCCCCAGGAAGTCCCAGAGCTGGTTCACCTCAGCGTCCGGGTCCGTCGTGCGGGCGTTGTAGCTCCAGTTGATCCGGCCGACTGGAGGAGCCGGGTTGAACTCCGGCAGGTTGATCCGGTCGACGAGCTGGCCCTCGTTGCGCACGTAGAAGAATGACATCTGCCAATTCTTCACCGAGTCAACGGTTGGAATCTTAGGGAAGGGCGTACCCGGCCGAGTGTAGATCGAGGCGGCGCCGCAGGCCCGCAGGCGGCCGTCAGTGGTCTGCGCCTTGAGGTAGAAGAGCCGGCTCCAGAAATCTATGTCTGGCCACAAGCCGGCATACGCCTCCATGAAGGCCATGTAGCAGCTGAGGAGGACACAGGCGTTGGCCGGCAGGTGGTGCGGCTGCAAGCCGAAGTTGTCGAGGAATTGGCGGAAGAAGTTGGATGCCGGCAGGCCCAACCCGCGGTCGAGGTGCGCGCCGAAGACGACGCGCTCGCCGGGCTCCGGCTCGGGCTCCGTCTCCGCGCCGGGCGCCCTCGTGACCACCGTCGACGGGAACCGGCGAAGGCGCACCAGCCGCTCGATGTCGTCGTCCCTCATGTACGACCCCCTCCACGATCCGCTGGCGGAGGCCATCGACGAAGAAGAAGAAGAGGACCACGAGAGACGGAACGGAGAGGAGGAACCTCGCGACGGCGGCGGCGACGACGGCGGCGGAGGGCGCACGGTTGAAACTCGGGGCCCCGTGGCGCCGGCTCGACGGAGTGGCGGCGGCGGCTTGACGGAGACGCGTTCGCCGGAGCTCGCCAGTGAGAACCTTCGCCGGAACCGCGAGGAGCGAGGGCGCGAAGAAAACAACGAAGAGCTCGAGTACAGCGGAACAGGGCGCGGGCGCGAGGAAGAAGAAGAAGTGCAAGAGTGCCGCCTCGATCCCCCCCCCCCCGCGCGGCATTTATAGCCGCCCGGGGCGGACGGTTAGCCTCCAAGTGGCGGACGTGGCCACGTCGCCCGGATCTTCTGCGCATTAACTCCCCCCACGACCGCTGCAGTTACCGGAAACTGCCACACCACATCGCCCACGACCGCACCGGATCTGGAGGAGACATTGATGTGACCAGACGAACCGGCGGCAGAGCCCAGACGTCAGACCGGTCAAGTCGGGTGCAGGACCCGAGGCGGCGGAGACTCCGGCGCACCGCAAGCCGGAGCCGGACATTAAGTTCACCTCGGCCCAAAATTTACCCAGCAAGGCGGAGACATCACCAAAACTTGCGATAAAGCAAAAGCTGCATAAGTGTAAATAGTGGCCGGCTAGGAGCAGCCGGCCGGAACGAGCCGGATGAGGGCGCAGCCGGCTGAATGGAAATTCTCAGTCGGCCCCTCCAAGTGCCGTCAAGTATATACAAGAAGCCAGGAAAACCTGCCTAGGTCCTTCTAAACGCCGGACCTTGCCAGCTTCGGGGGCTAATGTCAGGGGGAAGACCCCGGGTAGGGCAATGGACGCGGAGCAACCGGCTGGCCGCTGGCCGGCTCGCGGCAAAGGCCGGCTGAGGAGCAGCCGGCTGGCGCCGTGGCCGGCTGGTCCGGGAGCCGGCTGGCTCTAGGTCCTAGTCGGCTTAGCTACGGCTGCCAATGCTGTAGCTAGGCTGGCTTCTACAAGCCATATCCGACTGGGGGTTTGTACCTCAGACCGACTCGAGGCTGGCGAGTCTTGCACTAGAAGGAACCGGGTTGGTGGTCCGGGTTCCCAAAGTCCACGCTGACTTCATCCTCCGTAAAGCGCGGGGCACTGTGGTGCAATAGTGCCACGCGCTGGACAGGCCATCATGGTCTACGTCGATCCGTACTAGCTACAGTGGCTGATGGCGACAGGGACATCTCCTCTCCATACCGCTGACCTTGGCAGCCGGATGGGACAGGCCATGAGGCCTCAACGGCTCCTGACGTCATTACCTCGGGAAGGAGCGGAAGACGGAGCCGGCCAAGCCGGCCAGTAGACTATAGGGTCTTATATGTAAAGTGCCGGTGCCTATATAAGCCACACTACCCCCTCTCATGCAGGGGATCGATCATTCTCACCTCACTTTCACCCCTAGCGCTGCCCTGTGAGAGAGACTCTTGTCTTCCTTAACCTCCCAGAAGCAGCCGGGTACAGCTCAAGGAGCAACCTTGTATTGTGTGATCATCATATACACTCTAGCAGGAGTAGAGGTGTTACCTCCATCGGAGGGCCTCGAACCTGGGTACGTCGCCGTGTCGCTCGTCCCCATACCCGCATCCGGATACCGCCTTGAGATCTCTTAGGAACCACCTTCGTTAGCCACCCTATGGCATATGCCGTGACGATACCACGACAACGGCAGGATTGGAACGTCTTTCCTTTCTGGACGCATACTCTGGTTATAACCAGATCAGATTAAAAGAAGATGACGAGGTCAAGACAGCGTTTATAACACCTTATGGCGTGTTTTGCTATAGAACAATGCCTTTTGGTCTGAAAAACACGGGAGCAACATATCAGCGGATGATGCAAAAGTGCTTAGCAACACAGATTGGAAAAAACGTACAAGTATACATTGACGATGTCGTCATAATATCAAAAAAGGGGACAACATTGATCGAGGACTTAAAGGAAACTTTCGACAACCTTGACAAGTTCTGTCTCAAGCTGAATCCGACGAAGTGTTCTTTCGGCGTCCCTGCGGGAGAACTTCTCGGGTTCCTAGTCTCAGCAAGAGGAATCAAAGCTAATCCAAAAAAAATACAAGCTATTGTAACAATGAGGAAGCCGACAAAGTTAAAAGAAATACAGCAGCTAACTGGGGGAGTCGCAGCTTTAAGCAGATTTGTCGCCAGGCCGGGAGAAAAGGCGTTGCCTTTCTACGCTTTGGCAAGGAGAAAAGTTTCAATGGAACGAAGAGGCAGACAGAGCTTTCGAGGAACTCAAACGCACAATCTCGACACCACCAATCCTGGTGGCACCTAAGGAGAAGGAACCCCTCTTGCTATACATTGCAGCTACACCTCAGGTGGTCAGCACAGCACTTGTAGTCGAAAGGGAGGAAGAAGGAAAACTCCATGGAGTACAGAGGCCAGTATACTTCATCAGCGAAGTATTATCGCCTTCAAAACAGCGGTACCCGCAGTACCAGAAGTTAGCATATGGAGTGTTTACAACCGCAAGAAAATTGCGGCACTATTTTCGGTGCACCCGATAATAGTGGTCAACGAGGCGCCTTTATCCAACATACTAAACAATCCAGAGGCTACGGGTCGTGTCTCCCTTTGGGGAATAGAGCTTTCCCCTCGGGACATCACATATGAAAAAAGAAAAGCAATAAAGTCGCAAATTCTACCAGACTTCATCGCAGAGTGGATGGAGCTGCAAAATACGGGACCCCCAGATTTATCGAGAACCTGGACTATGAACTTCGATGGGTCCAAGCGATTAGAGGGAGCTGGAGCAGGCGTGATACTAATATCACCTGAAGGCGACAAATTAAAGTATGTCTTATGGATGACGTTTCCAAACGCGTCTAATAATGAGGCGGAATACGAAGCTCTTATTGAAGGATAACGTTGCATAGAAAACAAAAAATTTCCTACCGCGAACACGCAATCCAAGCCAAGATGCAATCTAGAAGATGGTAGCAACGAGGGGTTTATCGAGTCTCACCCTTGAAGAGATTCCAAAGCCTACAAGATGAGGCTCTTGTTGCTGCGGTAGACGTTCACTTGCCGCTTGCAAAAGCGCGTAGAAGATCTTGATCACCGGCGCCACGAACGGGCAGCACCTCCGTACTCGGTCACACGTTCGGTTGTTGATGAAGACGACGTCCACCTCCCCGTTCCAGCGGGCAGCGGAAGTAGTAGCTCCTCTTGAATCCGACAGCACGACGGCGTGGTGTCGGTGGTGGTGGAGAAACCCGGCGGAGTTTCGCTAAGCGTGCGGGATGCGGTGGAGGAGAGAGGCCGCTAGGGTTTGGGGAGAGGGGACGCCGGCCACTATAGGGGTGCGGACACCTTGTGGTTCTTGGGTGGTCGGCCCCCTCCCCTTGGCCCCTCATTATATAGGTGGAAGCCCCAAGTGTTGGACTACAAGTCTCCGAATAAGACCCGAACCCAAAACCTTCCATGTGATAGGGAAACCTACCCAAGGTGGGAATCCCACTTGGGGTGGGATTCCCCCCTTCCATGTGGGGGGGTGGCCGGCCCCCATAGGGGGAGTCCACTTGGGACTCCTCCCCCTCTAGGGTTGGCCAGCCATGGAGGTGGAGTCCCTCCGGGACTCCACCTTCCTTGGTGGTTTCCTCCGGACTTTTCTAGAACCTTCTAGAACCTTCCATAGAACCTTCCGGATCATTTTAATTCACATAAAATGATATCCTATATATGAATCTTATTCTCCGGACCATTCCGGAACTCCTCGTGATGTCCGGGATCTCATCCGGGTCTCCGAACAAATATTCGAACTCCATTCCATATTCAAGTTCTACCATTTCAACATCCAACTTTAAGTGTGTCACCCTACGGTTCATGAACTATGCGGACATGGTTGAGTACTCACTCCGACCAATAACCAATAGCGGGATCTGGAGATCCATAATGGCTCCCACATATTCAACGATGACTTTAGTGATCGAATGAACCATTCACATACGATACCAATTCCCTTTGTCACGCGATATTTTACTTGTCCGAGGTTTGATCTTCGGTATCACTCTATACCTTGTTCAACCTCGTCTCCTGACAAGTACTCTTTACTCGTACCGTGGTATGTGGTCTCTTATGAACTTATTCATATGCTTGCAAGACATTAGACGACATTCCACCGAGAGGGCCCAGAGTATATCTATCCGTCATCGGGATGGACAAATCCCACTGTTAATCCATATGCCTCAACTCATACTTTCCGGATACTTAATCCCACCTTTATAACCACCCATTTACGCAGTGGCGTTTGGTGTAATGAAAGTACATTTCCGGTATAAGTGATTTACATGATCTCATGGTCATAAGGACTAGGTAACTATGTATCGAAAGCTTATAGCAAATAACTTAATGACGAGATCTTATGCTACGCTTAATTGGGTGTGTCCATTACATCATTCATACAATGATATAACCTTGTTATTAATAACATCCAATGTTCATGATTATGAAACTAATCATCCATTAATCAACAAGCTAGTTAAGAGGCATACTAGGGACTCTTTGTTTGTCTACATATCACACATGTACTAATGTTTCGGTTAATACAATTATAGCATGATATATAAACATTTATCATAAACATAAAGATATAAATAATAACCACTTTATTATTGCCTCTAGGACATATCTCCTTCAGTCTCCAACTTGCACTAGAGTCAATAATCTAGATTACATTGTAATATACCTAACACCCATGGCATTCTGGTGTTGGTCATGCTTTGCCCTAGGGAGAGCTTTAGTCAACGGGTCTGCTACATTCAGATCAGTGTGTACTTTGCAAATCTTTACTTCTCCATCTTCGATGTACTCGCGAATCGAGTGGTAACGCAGCTTGATATGCTTCAGCCTCTTGTGTGACCTTGGTTCTTGTGCATTGGCGATGGCACCCATGTTATCACAAAGAATGATTAATGGGTCCAATGCACTAGGAACCACACCGAGCTCTACAATGAACCTCTTCATCCATACCGCTTCCGATGAAGCCTCTGAAGCTGCTATGTACTCGATTCTGTTGAAGACTTCGCCACCGTGCAATCGCTTCGAGCTTGCCCACCATCGCAGCACCATTCAATATAAACACGTACCCAGAATGTGACTTAGAGTCATCAGGATCAGTGTTCCAACTTGCATCGGTGTAACCGCTTACAACGAGCTCTTGGTCACCTACATAACAAAGAAACATATCCTTAGTTCTTTTCAAGTACTTCAGGATATTCTTGACCGCTGTCCAGTGTTCCATTCCTGGATCACTTTGATATCTGCTAGTCAAACTAACAGCATGCGCTATATCCGGTCTAGTACATAGCATGGCATACATGATAGATCCTACTGCCGAGGCATATGGGATATTACTCATCCTTTCTCTTTCTTCTGCCGTAGCCGGTCCTTGAGTCTTACTCAAGACCTTGCCTGGTAACATAGGTAAGAACCCTTTCTTACTTTCGTCCATTCTAAACTTCTTTAGAATCTTGTCCAGATATGTACTCTGTGATAGCCCTATTAGGCGTCTTGATCTATCTCTATAAATCTTGATGCCTAATATATACGATGCTTCACCAAGGTCTTTCATTGAAAAACTATTATTCAAATAACCTTTTACATCGTTTAATAGTTCTATATCATTCCCAATCAATAATATGTCATCTACATATAATATCAGGAATGCTACAGAGCTCCCACTCACTTTCTTGTAAATACAGGCCTCTCCATGACACTGTATAAACCCGAAGTCTTTGATCACCTTATCAAAGCGTCGGTTCCAACTTCTTGATGCTTGCTTCAGTCCATAGATTGAACGCTGAAGTTTGCATACTTTGTCAGCATTTTTAGGATCGACAAAACCTTTGGGTTGTACCATATACAACTCTTCCTCAATGTCTCCATTAAGGAACGCTGTTTTGACATCCATCTACCAAATCTCATAATCGAAAAATGCAGCTATTGCTAACAAAATCCTCACAGATTTTAGCTTCGCTATAGGTGAGAAAGTCTCATCGTAGTCAACTCCTTGAATTTTTCGGAAACCCTTTGCGACAAGTCGAGCTTTATAGACAGTAATATTACCATCAGCATCTGTTTTTCTCTTGAAGATCCATTTATTCTCGACAGCCTTTCGGCTATCAGGTAAGTCTACTAAAGTCCATACTTTGTTATCATACATGGATCCCATTTCGGATTTCATGGCTTCTTGCCATTTGTTGGAATCTGGGCTCATCATTGCTTCTTCATACGTCGCAGGGTCCTCATCATTGTTATCCACAATCATGACATTTAGACAAGGATCATACCAATCAGGAGTGGCACGTTCCCTTGTCGATCTGCAAGGTTCAGTAGTTCCCTCGTTCGAAGTTTCATGATCATTATCATTAGCTTCCTCTGTTGCCGGTGCAGGTGGTACAGGAACAGTTTCCGGTACTGCGCTACTCTGATCAAAGAGTATAGATTCATCAATCTCATTGAGTTCTACTTTTCTTCCAGTCACTTCTTTAGTGAGAAATTCTTTCTCAAGAAAGGTTCCGTTCTTAGCAACAAAGATTTTGCCTTCGGATTTGTGATAGAAAGTGTACCCTATAGTTTCCTTAGGGTATCCTATGAAGACGCATTTCTCCGCTTTGGGTTCTAGCTTGTCCGGTTGTAACTTCTTTACATAGGCTTCGCAACCCCAAACTTTCAGAACGATGACTTAGGTTTCATATTAAACCATAATTCATACGGTGTCGTTTCTACGGATTTTGATGGTGCTCTATTTAAAGTGAATGCGGCTGTCTCTAATGCATAACTCCAAAATGATAACGGCAAATCAGTAAGAGACATCATAGAACGAACCATATCTAAGAGAGTTCGATTACGACGTTCGGACACACCGTTTCGTTGTGGTGTTCCCGGCGGTGTCAATTGTGAAAGTATTCCGCATTTCTTTAAATGCATGCCAAACTCATAACTCAGATATTCACCTCCACGATCAGATCGTAGAAATTTAATCTTCTTGTTACGTTGATTTTCTACTTCACTTTGGAATTCCTTAAACTTCTCGAAAGTTTCGGATTTATGTTTCATGAAATAGATATACCCATATCTACTTAGATCATCTGTGAAGGTTAGAACATAACGATAACCACCGCGCGATGCTACACTCATTGTCCGCATACATCGGTATGTATGATTTCCAATAAGTCAGTAGCTCGCTCCATCATACCAGAAAATGGAGTCTTAGTCATTTTTCCCATTAGACATGCTTCGCATCTATCAAGTGACTCAAAGTCAAGTGATTCAAGTAATCCATCGGTATGGAGTTTCTTCATGCGTTTCACTCCAATATGACCAAGACGACAGTGCCACATATAAGTAGAATTATCATTCAATTTAATTCGCTTAGCATCAATGTTATGTATATGCGTATCACTACTATCGAGATCTAACAGAAATAAGCCATTCTTTTCTGGTGCTCGACCATAAAAGATATTATTCATAAAAATAGAACAACCATTATTCTCAGACTTGAATGAATAACCATCTTGCATTAAACAAGATCCAGATATAATGTTCATGCTCAACGCGGGTACAAAATAACAATTATTTAGGCTTAAAACTAATCCCGAAGGTAGATGTAGAGGAAGTGTGCCGACAGCGATCACATCGACTTTGGATCCGTTTCCAACGCGCATCGTCACTTCATCTTTCAATAGTCTTCGTTTATTCTTTAGTTCCTGTTTCGAGTTACAAATATGAGCAACCGAACCAGTATCAAATACCCAGGTACTAGAACGAGAACCAGTGAGATAAACATCTATAACATATATATCAGATATACCTTCTTTCTTATTCTTGACAAGGTCGCTCTTCAGATCAGCCAGATACTTGGAGCAATTACGCTTCCAGTGTCCCTTCTCCTTGCAGTAATAGCACTCAGCATCAGGCTTAGGGCCGTTCTTAGGTTTCATAGGAGGCGTGGCAGCTTTCTTGCCACCCTTCTTGAATTTTCCCTTGGACTTGCCCTGTTTCTTGAAACTGGTGGTCTTGTTGACCATCAACACTTGGTGCTCTTTCTTGATCTCAATCTCAGCAGCTTTTAGCATGCCAAAGAGTTCAGGTAACTCCTTGTTCATGTTCTGCATATTGTAGTTCATCACAAAGTTCTTGTAACTTGGTGGCAGTGATTGAAGGACACGATTAATCCCCAGTCTGTTAGGAATCACTATTCCCAAGTCACTGAGTTTCTTCGCATGCCCGGTCATGGCGAGCATGTGCTCACTAACGGAGCTGCCTTCTTCCATCATACAAATTGAAGAAATGTTTCGATGCTTCAAAGCATTCCACGGTCGCATGAGTCACAAAAACAGCATTCAGCACTTACAACAACTCATGAGCATCGTGGTGCTCAAAACGTTTTTGAAGATCGGATTCCGTGACCGCACAGATGGCACACTGAACTTGAGAGTACCGAGTTTTTCGAGTCTCGTAAACAGCTTTTACTTCATCGGTTTCAGTTTCTGCAGGAGGGTCACCTAGCGGTGCATCAAGCACATATTGCAGATTTCCGCCAGAGAGGAAGATCCTCACATGACGGAACCAGTCGGTGAAGTTGCTACCGTTGCTCTTAAGTTTTTCTTTCTCTAGGAACTGGTTAAAATTGATTGGGGACGCCATCTCTACAACATATATTTGCAAAAGTTTAGACTAAGTTTATGACAAATTGAGTTCAAATTTTAATTCAACATAATTAAAAATCTAGGTGAACTCCCACTCAAAACAATATCCCTCGCATTGTCTTAGTGATCACACGAACCAAATCCACCGCACCTAAGTCCGATCATCACGAGACAAGGTGTGATTTCAATGGCGAACACTCAAAGTGTTCATCATATCAACCATATGATTCATACTCTACCTTTCGGTATCACGTGTTCCGAGACCATGTCTGTACATGCTAGGCTCATCAAGGCCACCTTAGTATCCGCATGTGCAAAAACTATCTTGCACCCGTTGTATGTACTTGTTGATTCTATCACACCCGATCATCACGAGATGCTTCGAACCGACAAGTCTTGGCAACGGTGCTACTAAGGATGAACACTTTATTATCTTGAGATTTTAGTGAGGGATCATCTTATAATGCTACCGTCGCGATCTAAGCAAAATAAGATGCATAAAAGGATTAACATCACATGCAGTTCATATGTGATATGATATGGCCCGTTTGTCTTTGCGCCTTTGATCTTCATCTCCAAAGCACGGACATGATCTCCATCATCTTCGGGCATGATCTCCATCATCATCGGCGTAGCGTCAAGGTCAATGGCGCCGTCTTCATGATTGTCCTCCATGTAGCAACTATTACAACTACTTTGAAATACTACTCAACATGAAATTTAAAGACAACCATAAGGCTCCTGCCGGTTGCCACAATACAATAATGATCATCTAATACATATTCATCATCACATTATGGCCATATCACATCACCAAACCCTGCAAAAACAAGTTAGACGTCTCTAATTTGGTTTGCATATTTTACGTGGTTTAGGGTTTTCGAGAGAGATCTAATCTACCTACGAACATCAACCACAATGTTGATACTAATGTTGTCAATAGAAGAGTAAATTGAATCTTCACTATAGTAGGAGAGACAGACACCCGCAAAGCCTCTTATGCAATACAAGTTGCATGTCGAACGAGGAACAAGTCTCATGAACGCGGTCATGTAAAGTTAGTCCGAGCCGCTTCATCCCACTATGCCACAAAGATGCAAAGTACTCAAACTAAAGATAACAAGAGCATCAACGCCCACAAAACCATTGTGTTCTACTCGTGCAACCATCTATGCATAGACACGGCTCTGATACCACTGAAGGATAACGTTGCATAGAAAACAAAAAAATTCCTACCGCGAACACGCAATCCAAGCCAAGATGCAATCTAGAAGACGGTAGCAACGAGGGGTTTATCGAGTCTCACCCTTGAAGAGATTCCAAAGCCTACAAGATGAGACTCTTGTTGCTGCGGTAGGCGTTCACTTGCCGCTTGCAAAAGCGCGTAGAAGATCTTGATCACCGGCGCCACGAACGGGCAGCACCTCCGTACTCGGTCACACGTTCGGTTGTTGATGAAGACGACGTCCACCTCGCCGTTCCAGCGGGCAGCGGAAGTAGTAGCTCCTCTTGAATCCGACAGCACGACGGCGTGGTGTCGGTGGTGGTGGAGAAACCCGGCGGAGCTTCGCTAAGCGTGCGGGATGCGGTGGAGGAGAGAGGCGCTAGGGTTTGGGGAGAGGGGGCGCCGGCCACTATAGGGGTGCGGCCACCTTGTGGTTCTTGGGTGGCCGGCCCCCTCCCCTTGGCCCCTCATTATATAGGTGGAAGCCCCAAGTGTTGGACTACAAGTCTCCGAATAAGACCCGAACCCAAAACCTTCCATGTGATAGGGAAACCTACCCAAGGTGGGAATCCCACTTGGGGTGGGATTCCCCCCTTCCATGCGGGGGGGTGGCCGGCCCCCATAGGGGGAGTCCACTTGGGACTCCTCCCCCTCTAGGGTTAGCCGGCCATGGAGGCACCTTCCTTGGTGGTTTCTTCCGGACTTTTCTAGAACCTTCTAGAACCTTCCATAGAACCTTCCGGATAATTTTAATTCACATAAAATGATATCCTATATATGAATCTTATTCTCCGGACCATTCCGGAACTCCTCGTGATATCCGGGATCTCATCCGGGACTCCAAACAAATATTCGAACTCCATTCCATATTCAAGTTCTACCATTTCAACATCCAACTTTAAGTGTGTCACCCTACGGTTCATGAACTATGCGGACATGGTTGAGTACTCACTCCGACCAATAACCAATAGCGGGATCTGGAGATCCATAATGGCTCCCACATATTCAACGATGACTTTAGTGATTGAATGAACCATTCACATACGATACCAATTCCCTTTGTCACGCGATATTTTACTTGTCCGAGGTTTGATCTTCGGTATCACTCTATACCTTGTTCAACCTCGTCTCCTGACAAGTACTCTTTACTCGTACCGTGGTATGTGGTCTCTTATGAACTTATTCATATGCTTGCAAGACATTAGACGACATTCCACCGAGAGGGCCCAGAGTATATCTATCCGTCATCGGGATGGACAAATCCCACTGTTGATCCATATGCCTCAACTCATACTTTCTGGATACTTAATCCCACCTTTATAACCACCCATTTACGCAGTGGCATTTGGTGTAATCAAAGTACCTTTCCGGTATAAGTGATTTACATGATCTCATGGTCATAAGGACTAGGTAACTATGTATCGAAAGCTTATAGCAAATAACTTAATGACGAGATCTTATGCTACGCTTAATTGGGTGTGTCCATTACATCATTCATACAATGATATAACCTTGTTATTAATAACATCCAATGTTCATGATTATGAAACTAATCGTCCATTAATCAACAAGCTAGTTAAGAGGCATACTAGGGACTCTTTGTTTGTCTACATATCACACATGTACTAATGTTTCAGTTAATACAATTATAGCATGATATATAAACATTTATCATAAACATAAAGATATAAATAATAACCACTTTATTATTGCCTCTAGGGCATATCTCCTTCAGTCTCCCACTTGCACTAGAGTCAATAATCTAGATTACATTGTAATATACCTAACACCCATGGCATTCTGGTGTTGGTCATGCTTTTCCCTAGGGAGAGCTTTAGTCAACGGATCTAGATAGTATGATAGCATACAAGGAAGTTTATAACGAGCTAGAGAAGCTATTTGATGGATGTGAGGTAAATCACATCAGCAGGTTGAGCAATGATGAAGCCGATGTTCTTGCAAATATCGGGTCGCAGTGTCTCGCGATTCCACCAGGCGTGTTTTGGGAGGAGATAGCCGAGAGATCTACAAAGCCGAAGAAACCAAAGAAGAAGGAGAAGGATGAGAAACCCTCGGGGGCTCCAAAAGCAGCATTGTAAGAAGAAGAGGAACAGGAACTAGTAATGATGGTGAAAATTCCATGGATGCAGGCGTACATATCATACATCCTAAGAAAAGAAATACCCGACGATCCAGTTGAAGCAAGGCGAGTTATTAGACGTTCAAAAGCCTTTACTGTGGTCAAAGGGGAGTTATACAAGCGAAGTATTTCAGGAGTGTTACAAAGGTGCGTCACACCCAAAGAAGGAAGGATAATTCTGAAGGATGTGCACGAAGGAATATGTGGTCATCATGCAAGCAGCCGAGCTATAGCAGCTGATGTCTACTTCCCCCTCCTTTTCCTGTAGACAGTGTTGGGCCTCCAAGAGCAGAGGTTTGTAGAACAGCAGCAAGTTTTCCCTTAAGTGGATCACCCAAGGTTTATCGAACTCAGGGAGGAAGAGGTCAAAGATATCCCTCTCATGCAACCCTGCAACCACAAAGCAAGAAGTCTCTTGTGTCCCCAACACACCTAATAGGTGCACTAGTTCGGCGAAGAGATAGTGAAATACAGGTGGTATGAATATATATGAGCAGAGTAACGGTGCCGTAAAAATAGCTTGCTGGCGTGTAGTTGATGGTGGTAGTATTGCAGCAGTAGTAACGCAGAAACAAAGAAACAAGCAGCGATAGCGATATTTAGGAACAAGGCCTAGGGATTACACTTTCACTAGTGGACACTCTCAACATTGATCACATAACAGAATAGATAAATGCATACTCTACACTCTTGTTGGATGATGAACACATTGCGTAGGATTACACGAACCCTCAATGCCGGAGTTAACAAGCTCCACAATTCAATGTTCATATTTAAATAACCTTAGAGTGTAAGATAGATCAATTCGACTAAACCAAGTACTAACATAGCATGCACACTGTCACCTTCATGCATATGTAGGAGGAATAGATCACATCAATACTATCATAGCAATAGTTAACTTCGCAATCTACAAGAGATCATGATCATAGCATAAACCAAGTACTAACACGGATGCACACACTGTCACCTTTACATCGTGTAGGAGGAATAAAACTACTTTAATAACATTGCTAGAGTAGCACATAGATAAATTGTGATACAAATACATTGCAATCATAAAGAGATATAAATAAGCACTTCACTATGCCATTCATAACAAATGAATAAGTATTCTCGTGAAATATAGCCTAAGAGACCCACACGGTGCACACACTGTCACCTTTACACACGTGGGACAAGGAGTCTCCGGAGATCACATAAGTAAAACTCACTTGACTAGCATAATGACATCTAGATTACAAGCATCATCATATGAATCTCAATCATGTAAGGCAGCTCATGAGATTATTGTATTGAAGTACATAGGAGAGAGATGAACCACATAGCTACCGGTACAGCCCCGAGCCTCGATGGAGAACTACTCCCTCCTCATGGGAGCAGCAGCGGTGATGAAGATGGCGGTGGAGATGGCAGCGGTGTCGATGGAGAAGCCTTCCGGGGGCACTTCCCCGTTCCGGCAGCGTGCCGGAACAGAGACTCCTGTCCCCCAGATCTTGGCGTCGCGATGGCAGCGGCTCTGGAAGGTTTCTGTGGTTTTCGTCGAACGTCTCAGGGTTTTCGCGACGGAGGCTTTAAATAGGCGAAGAGGCTGCGCAGGAGGGTCGAAAGGGTGCCCACACCATATGGCAGCGCGGCCAGGGCCTGGGCCGCGCCGGCCTATGGTCTGGGGGCCCAGTGCCCCCCCTCTGGTCCTTCTCGTGTGTTCTGGATGCTTCCGGTGAAAATAGGAACCTGGGCATTGATTTCGTCCAATTCCGAGAATATTTCCTTACTAGGATTTCTGAAACCAAAAACAGCAGAAAACAGGAACTGGCACTTCGGCATCTTGTTAATAGGTTAGTTCCAGAAAATGCACGAATATGACATAAAGTGTGCATAAAACATGTAGATAACATCAATAATGTGGCATGGAACATAAGAAATTATCGATACGTCGGAGACGTATCAGCATCCCCAAGCTTAGTTCTGCTCGTCCCGAGCAGGTAAAACGATAACACAGATAATTTCTGGAGTGACATGCCATCATAATCTTGATCATACTATTTGTAAAGCATATGTAGTGAATGCAGCGATCAAAACAATGTATATGACATGAGTAAACAAGTGAATCATAAAGCAAAGACTTTTCATGAATAGCACTTCAAGACAAGCATCAATAAGTCTTGCATAAGAGTTAACTCATAAAGCAATAATTCAAAGTAAAGGCATTGAAGCAACACAAAGGAAGATTAAGTTTCAGCGGTTGCTTTCAACTTATAACATGTATATCTCATGGATATTGTCAACATAGAGTAATATAATAAGTGCAATAAGCAAGTATGTAGGAATCAATGCACAGTTCACACAAGTGTTTGCTTCTTGAGGTGGAGAGAAATAGGTGAACTGACTCAACATTGAAAGTAAAAGAATGGTCCTCCATAGAGGAAAAGCATCGATTGCTATATTTGTGCTAGAGCTTTGATTTTGAAAACATGAAACAATTTTGTCAACGGTAGTAATAAAGCATATGTATCATGTAAATTATATCTTATAAGTTGCAAGCCTCATGCATAGTATACTAATAGTGCCCGCACCTTGTCCTAATTAGCTTGGACTACCGGATCATCACAATGCACATGTTTTTACCAAGTGTCACAAAGGGGTACCTCTATGCCGCCTGTACAAAGGTCTAAGGAGAAAGCTCGCATTGGATTTCTCGCTATTGATTATTCTTCAACTTAGACATCCATACCGGGACAACATAGACAACAGATAATGGACTCCTCTTTTATGCATAAGCATGTAACAACAATTAATAATTTTCTCATTTGAGATTGAGGATATATGTACAAAACTGAAACTTCCACCATGGATCATGGCTTTAGTTAGCGGCCCAATGTTCTTCTCTAACAATATGCATGCTTAACCATAAGGTGGTAGATCTCTCTTACTTCAGACAAGACGGACATGCATAGCAACTCACATGAAATTCAACAAAGAGTAGTTGATGGCGTCCCCAGTGAACATGGTTATCGCACAACAAGCAACTTAATAAGAGATAAAGTGCATAATTACATATTCAATACCACAATAGTTTTTAAGCTATTTGTCCCATGAGCTATATATTGCAAAGGTGAATGATGGAATTTTAAAGGTAGCACTCAAGCAATTTACTTTGGAATGGCGGAAAATACCATGTAGTAGGTAGGTATGGTGGACACAAATGGCATAGTGGTTGGCTCAAGTATTTTGGATGCATGAGAAGTATTCCCTCTCGATACAAGGTTTAGGCTAGAAAGGCTTATTTGAAACAAACACAAGGATGAACCGGTGCAGCAAAACTCACATAAAAGACATATTGTAAACATTATAAGACTCTACACCGTCTTCTTTGTTGTTCAAACTCAATACTAGAAATTATCTAGACCTTAGAGAGACCAATTATGCAAACCAAATTTTAGCATGCTCTATGTATTTCTTCATTAATGGGTGCAAAGTATATGATGCAAGAGCTTAAACATGAGCACAACAATTGCCAAGTATCACATTACCCAAGACATTTTAGCAAATTACTACATGTATCATTTTCCAATTCCAACCATATAACAATTTATCGAAGAAGAAACTTCGCCATGAAAATTAAAAGCTAAGAACACATGTGTTCATATGAACCAGCGGAGCGTGTCTCTCTCCCACAAAAGCATTTATTCAAACAAAAACAAAAACAAAAGCACACAGACGCTCCAAGCAAAGCACATAAGATGTGACGGAATAAAAATATAGTTTCAGGGGAGGAACCTGATAAGTTGTCGATGAAGAAGGGGATGCCTTGGGCATCCCCAAGCTTAGACGCTTGAGTCTTCTTGATATATGCAGGGGTGAACCACCGGGGCATCCCCAAGCTTAGAGCTTTCACTCTTCTTGATCATAGTATATCATCCTCCTCTCTTGACCCTTGAAAACTTCCTTCACACCAAACTTCTCATAAACTTCATTAGAGGGGTTAGTACATAATCAAAAACTCATATGTTCAGAGGTGACACAATCATTCTTAACACTTCTGGACATTGCTCAAAGCTACTGGAGTTTAATGGAACAAAGAAATCCATCCCACATAGCAAAAGAGGCAATGCGAAATAAAAGGCAGAATCTGTCAAAACAGAACAGTTCGTATTGACGAATTTTAAAATGGCACCAGACTTGCTCAAATGAAAATGCCCATATTGAATGAAAGTTGCGTACATATCTGAGGATCATGCACGTAAATTGTCTTAATTTTCTGAGCTACCTACAGGGAGGTAGACCCAGATTCGTGACAGCAAAGAAATCTGGAACTGCGCAGTAATCCAAATCTAGTACTTACTTTTCTATCAACGGCTTAACTTGGCACAATAAAATACTAAACTAAGATAAGGAGAGGTTGCTACAGTAGTAAACAACTTCCAAGACACAAATATAAAACAAAGTACTGTAGCAAAATAACACATGGGTTATCTCCCAAGAAGTTCTTTCTTTATAGCCATTAAGATGGGCTCAGCAGTTTTAATGATGCACTCGCAAGAAATAGTATTTGAAGAGAAAGAGAGCATCAAGAGGCAAATTCAAAACACATTTAAGTCTAACATGCTTCCTATGCAAAGGAATCTTGTAAATAAACAAGTTCATGAAAAGCAAAGTAACAACCATAGGAAGATAAAACAAGTATAGCTTCAAAAATTTCAGCACATAGAGAGGTGTTTTAGTAACATGAAAATTTCTACAACCATATTTTCCTCTCTCATAATAACTTTCAGTAGCATCATGAGCAAACTCAACAATATAACTATCACATAAAGCATTCTTATCATGAGTCTCATGCATAAAATTATTACTCTCCACATAAGCATAATCAATTTTATTAGTAGTTGTAGTGGGAGCAAATTCAACAAAGTAGCTATCATTATTATTATCATCATCAAATATAGGAGGCATATTGTAATCATAATCAAATTCATCCTCCATAACAGGCGGTAACAAAAGACTACTATCATTATAATCATCATATATAGGAGGCAAAGTATCATCAAAGAAAAAAATTTCCTCAATGCTTGGGGGACTAAAAAGATCATGAAAACCAGCTTCCCCAAGCTTAGAACTTTCTATATTATTATCAACAATGGTGTTCAAAGCGTTCATACTAATATTACTACCAGCATGCAAATAAGATTCCATAGGTTTTTTAATTTTCGCATCAAACAATCCATGTTTTAAATCAGGAAATAGCAATAGAAGCTCATTTTTGTCCATTATGCCAAACTAGTGTAAACAAGAAACAAAAAGATGCAATTGCAGGATCTAAAGGAAATAGCTTTGAGTACTTACAACGACGGAAAATAGCTTGGTAGCCGAGGTCCGGAGTGTGAGTACCTTTTACCTTTCCTCCCCGGCAACGGCGCCAGAAAATAGCTTGATGTCTACTTCCCCCTCCTTTTCCTGTAGACAGTGTTGGGCCTCCAAGAGCAGAGGTTTGTAGAACAGCAGCAAGTTTTCCCTTAAGTGGATCACCCAAGGTTTATCGAACTCAGGGAGGAAGAGGTCAAAGATATCCCTCTCATGCAACCCTGCAACCACAAAGCAAGAAGTCTCTTGTGTCCCCAACACACCTAATAGGTGCACTAGTTCGGCGAAGAGATAGTGAAATACAGGTGGTATGAATATATATGAGCAGTAGCAACGGTGCCAGAAAATAGCTTGCTGGCGTGTAGTTGATGGTGGTAGTATTGCAGCAGTAGTAACGCAAAGAAACAGAAACAAGCAGCGATAGCAGTATTTAGGAACAAGGCCTAGGGATTACACTTTCACTAGTGGACACTCTCAACATTGATCACATAACAGAATAGATAAATGCATACTCTACACTCTTGTTGGATGATGAACACATTGCGTAGGATTACACGAACCCTCAATGCCGGAGTTAACAAGCTCCACAATTCAATGTTCATATTTAAATAACCTTAGAGTGTAAGATAGATCAATTCGACTAAACCAAGTACTAACATAGCATGCACACTATCACCTTCATGCTTATGTAGGAGGAATAGATCACATCAATACTATCATAGCAATAGTTAACTTCGCAATCTACAAGAGATCATGATCATAGCATAAACCAAGTACTAACACGGATGCACACACTGTCACCTTTACATCGTGTAGGAGGAATAAAACTACTTTAATAACATTGCTAGAGTAGCACATAGATAAATTGTGATACAAATACATTGCAATCATAAAGAGATATAAATAAGCACTTCACTATGCCATTCATAACAGCGAATAAGTATTCTGTGAAATATAGCCTAAGAGACCCACACGGTGCACACACTGTCACCTTTACACACGTGGGACAAGGAGTCTCCGGAGATCACATAAGTAAAACTCACTTGACTAGCATAATGACATCTAGATTACAAGCATCATCATATGAATCTCAATCATGTAAGGCAGCTCATGAGATTATTGTATTGAAGTACATAGGAGAGAGATGAACCACATAGCTACCGGTACAGCCCCGAGCCTCGATGGAGAACTACTCCCTCCTCATGGGAGCAGCAGCGGTGATGAAGATGGCGGTGGAGATGGCAGCGGTGTCGATGGAGAAGCCTTCCGGGGGCACTTCCCCATTCCGGCAGCGTGCCGGAACAGAGACTCCTATCCCCCAGATCTTGGCGTCGCGATGGCGGCGGCTCTGGAAGGTTTCTGTGGTTTTCGTCGAACGTCTCAGGGTTTTCGCGACGGAGGCTTTAAATAGGCGAAGAGGCGGCGCAGGAGGGTCGAAAGGGTGCCCACACCATATGGCGGCGCGGCCAGGGCCTGGGCCGCGCCGGCCTATGGTCTGGGGGCCCAGTGCCCCCCCTCTGGTCCTTCTCGTGTGTTCTGGATGCTTCCGGTGAAAATAGGAACCTGGGCGTTGATTTCGTCCAATTCCGAGAATATTTCCTTACTAGGATTTCTGAAACCAAAAACAGCAGAAAACAGGAACTGGCACTTTGGCATCTTGTTAATAGGTTAGTTCCAGAAAATGCACGAATATGACATAAAGTGTGCATAAAACATGTAGATAACATCAATAATGTGGCATGGAACATAAGAAATTATCGATACGTCGGAGACGTATCAGCAGCCAAGGTTTTCAGAGCAGGATTCTATTGGTTGACAGCAATCGAGGATGCGAAGGAGATAGTGCGAACTTGCGACGCGTGCCAGAGATTTGCTGCAAAACCTCATTCTCCGGCAGCAGAGTTGATGCCAATACCGTTGTCTTGGCCCTTTCCTCAATGGGGTCTTGATATGGTGGGAAAGTTACACAAGGCCTCGCCAGGAGGATACGAGTATATGCTCGTCGATGTCGACAAATTTACCAAGTGGATAGAAGCAAAGCCGATAAATTCACCAGACGGAGCGTCGGTAATCAAGTTTGTGAAAAGCATCGTCTTCCGGTTTGGAGTACCTCATAGCATCGTTACGGACAATGGCAGCAATTTCACATCCAAGGAGTTCAAGGCATACTGTGCAGAGGTAGGCATTAAACTACACTTTGCATCAGTTGCGCACCCGCAAACCAATGGCCAAGTCGAGAAAGCCAATGGTATCATCTACAATGGTATCAAGAAGCGCCTGGTAGGACCATTGGAAAAAGCGCGACATACTTGGCCAGAGGAGTTGCCCAGTGTATTATGAAGTATTCAAACAACACCAAATACAGCGACACAGGAGACTCTGTTTTTTCTGGTCCATGGAGCTGAGGCGGTACTGCCGATAGAAATAGAGCATGATTCTCCAAGAGTCACGGAGTATGACGAAGAAGCTTCTAGAAAAGCATTGGAGGACGATGTCGATGCACTTGATGAAGCGCGGGACGAAGTGTTGTCACGGGTCACTAAATATCAGCAAGACCTGAAAAACTTCCACAATCGACGTTTACGACCAAGATCCTTTCAGGTAGGCGACCTGGTTCTTCGGCTCAGACGAAAAAGCCATTAAAAACTCGAGCCACCATGGCTTGGCCCTTACATCGTCACAGAAGTACTCGAAGGAGGAGCATACAGGATAAAGGACAAGAAGACAGGGGTTCCCGAGCAAAATTCCTGGAACGTGGTGCAGCTAAGGCGTTTTTACGCTTGAAGTCGAAATATAGTCCTCCTTGTAAACATACAATGTACTGAAACGCCCGCGAGTTTTCAGACGCACTCTTTTCCTTTCAGGGCACCGAGTGGGGCTGAAAGGTTTTTAATGAGGCGGGCTCGCGGTGCTGCAATATAGTAAAAGATATTGGTGATATACATCTTTTTTCATCGACAGGCTCGGGGGCTCATAACCCGTGGCAACAAAATATATGAACACTCTCGCAAAATAGTAAATTCATCGAGGCGCAAACATAGCTCGAACTCTGGCCAAAGGCTCGGGGCCTTTACAAAATAGATTATACTTTACAATACAGACAACCTCATTATCAAGAAAAATTCGACAAGAAAAAATATACAGGAATTCCCGCAATATAGTAAAGCTCAGGCGCTCCCTAATATATCATCTATGTTTATCCTGTCGTTATCTGCAGCACCAGTCGTATGTTCGGCATAGCTACCCTTTACAAAGAATTCTAAGTCCATCCGAAGAAGTTCGTCCATCATTTCTTCGGCTACAGGGGTTACAGTGTCATTGATTTTGTCAATGTTCCTCTTCCGCTTCGTTTGCTTGGCCAGACACTTGGTGACAATTTTCGTCAGATCTAATTTTGGGTAGCAGATCTGTATCATAATCATGGCGAATCTTGCCCCAACAGATAGCTGAGTGATGTCTACTCACACTTCTTTTCCTGTAGACAGTGTTGGGCCTCCAGGAGCAGAGGTTTGTAGAACAGCAGCAAGTTTTCCCTTAAGTGGATCACCCAAGGTTTATCGAACTCAGGGAGGAAGAGGTCAAAGATATCCCTCTCAAGAAACACTGCAATCACGATACAAGAAGTCTCTTGTGTCCCCAACACACCTAATACACTTGTCAGATGTATAGGTGCACTAGTTCAGCGAAGAGATAGTGAAATACAAGTTGTATGGATGTATATGAGTTGTAATAGCAATCTGAATAAAATATGGCAGCGAGTAAACATGCAATGGAACAGTAAACAAACGAAGATTCGATGTTTGGAAACAAGGCCTAGGGATCCTACTTTCACTAGTGGACACTCTCAACACTGATCACATAATAAAACTACTCTACACTCTCTTGTTGGATGACAAACACCATTAATTGTGTAGGGCTACAAGAGCACCTCAATGCCGGAGTTAACAAGCTCCACAACATTCGATGTTCGTATTTAAATAACCTTAGAGTGCATGATAGACCAACGCAATTATACCGAGTACTAACATAGCATGCACACTGTCAACGACAAGCTATGAAAGGGGGAATAGATCACATCAATACCATCATAGTAATAGTTAACTTCATAATCTACAAGAGATCACAATCATAGCATATACCGAGTACTACATGATGCACACACTGTCAACATTACATCATGGAGGAGGAATAGACTACTTTAATAACATCACTAGAGTAGCACATAGATGATATTCAACTAGATCACAAAGAGAGAGAGATGAACCACATAGCTACAGCGGAGCCCTCAGCCTCGGGGGTGAATTACTCCCTCCTCATCATGGAGGCAGCGATGGCGGTGAAGATGGCGGTGGAGATAGCGGTGGAGATGACTCCGGGGGCAATTCCCTGTCCCGGCAGGGTGCCTGAATAGAGACTTTTGTCCCCCGAATTGGAGTTTCGCGATGGCGGCGGCTCTGGAAGGTTTTCTCGGGTTTCGTCAATCGGTGTCGAAGATTTAGGTCAGGGAGCTTTAAATAGGTGAAGAGGCGGAGTCGGACGGGCCACGGAGCCGCCACACAATAGGGGAGCGCGCGCCCCCCTAGGCCGCGCCGCCCACACGTGTGGGGCCCCCAGGGCTCCCCTCTGGTCCGCCTTTGACTTTCTAGAAGTTTCCGGGAAAAATAAGATGTTGGGCATTGATTTCGTCCGATTCCGAGAATATTTCCTTTGTAGGATTTCTGAAACCAAAAACAGCAGAAAACAGCAACTGGCACTTCGGCATCTCGTTAATAGGTTAGTTCCGGAAAACGCATCAAAACGATATAAAGTGTGAACAAAACATGTAGGTATTGTCATAAAACAAGCATGGAACATCAGAAATTATAGATACGTTGGAGACGTATCAGCATCCCCAAGCTTAGTTCCTACTCGTCCTCGAGTAGGTAAACGATAAAAGAATAATTTCTGAAGTGACATGCTACCAACATAATCTTGATCATACTATTGTAAAGCATATGAGATGAATGCAGCGATTCAAAGCAATGGTAAAGACAATGATTAAACAACTGAATCATATAGCAAAGACTTTTCATGAATAGTACTTACAAGACAAGCATCAATAAGTCTTGCATAAGAGTTAACTCATAAAGTGATAGATTCTAAATAAAGGCATTGAAGCAACACAAAGGAAGATTAAGTTTCAGCAGTTGCTTTCAACTTGTAACATGTATATCTCATGGATAGTTGTCAACATAAAGTAATATGATGAATGCAAATATGCAAGTATGTGACAATCAATGCACAGTTAACACAAGTGTTTGCTTCTTGAGATGGAAGGAAGTGGGTAAACTGACTCAACATGAAAGTAAAAGAAAGGCCCTTTGAATAGGGAAGCATTGATTGCTATATTTGTGCTAGAGCTTTTATTTTGAAAACATAGAGAGAGCATAAAAGTAAATTTTTGAGAGGTGTTTGTTGTTGTCAACGAATGGTAATGGGCACTCTAACCCCCTTGCCAGACAAACCTTCAAAGAGCGGCTCCCATGAAACATTTTTATTTTTGGGTGGCACTCCTTCCAACCTTGCTTTCACAAACCATGGCTAACCTAATCCTCGGGTGCCTGCCAACAATCTCATACCATGAAGGAGTGCCTTTTATTTTAGTTTTATTTAGATGACACTCCTCCCCACCTTTGCTTTCTCAAGCCATGGCTAACCGAATCCTCGGGTGCCGTCCAACAATCACATACCATGGAGGAGTGTCTATTTTTGTAAAATTATGAAGGTTAATTAATTTGGGACTGGGAATCCCATTGCCAGCTCTTTTTGCAAAATTATTGGATAAGCGGATGAAGCCACTAGTCCATTGGTGAAAGTTGCCCAACAAGATTGAAAGATAAACACCACATACTTCCTCATGAGCTATAAAACATTGACACAAATAAGAGGTAATAACTTTTGAAGTGTTTAAAGATAGCACTAAAGCAATTTTACTTTGGAATGGCAGAGAAATACCATGTAGTAGGTAGGTATGGTGGACACAAATGGCATAGTTTTTGGCTCAAGGATTTGGATGCACGAGAAGTAATCCCTCTCAATACAAGGCTTAGGCTAGCAAGGTTATTTGAAGCAAACACAAGTATGAACCGGTACAGTAAAACTTACATAATAACATATTGCAAGCATTATAGGACTCTACACCGTCTTCCTTGTAGTTCAAACCCTTACTAGAAAATATCTAGACCTTAGAGAGACCAATCATGCAAACCAAATTTTAGCAAGCTCTATGTATTTCTTCACTAATAGGTGCAAAGTATATGTTGCAAGAGCTTAATCATGAGCACAACAATTGCAAAGTATCAAATTATTCAAGACATTATACCATTTACCACATGTAGCATTTTCTGTTTCCAACCATATAACAATTAACGAAGCAGTTTCAACCTTCGCCATGAACATTAAAAGCTAAGAACACATGTGTTCATGTGAACCAGCGGAGCGTGTCTCTCTCCCACACAAGCATGGATTTATTCAAACAAAACAAAAATAAAAACAAACAGACGCTCCAAGTAAAGTACATAAGATGTGACGAAATAAAAATATAGTTTCAATAGAAGAAACCTGATAAATTGTTGATGAAGAAGGGGATGCCTTGGGCATCCCCAAGCTTAGACGCTTGAGTATTCTTGAAATATGCAGGGATGAACCACGGGGGCATCCCCAAGCTTAGACTTTTCACTCTTCTTGATCATATATCATCCTCCTCTCTTGATCCTTGAAAACTTTCTCCACACCAAACTAGAAACAAACTCATTAGAGGGTTAGTGCATAATCAAAAATTCACATGTTCAGAGGTGACACAATCATTCTTAACACTTCTGGACATTGCACAAAGCTTCTTAAAGTTAATGGAATAAAGAAACCCATCCAACATAGTAAAAGAGGCAATGCGAAATAAAAGGCAGAATCTGTCAAAACAGAACAGTCCGTAAATACAAATTTTTCTGGGGCACTAAACTTGCTCAGATGAGAAAACTCAAAACTAATGAAAGTTGCGTACATATCTGAGGATCACTAACATAAATTGGGAGATATTTCTGAGTTACCTACAGAGAATTCAACCCAAATTCGTGACAGCAAGAAATCTGTTTCTGCGCAGAAATCCAAATCTAGTATCAACCTTCTATTAGAGACTTCACTTGGCACAACAATGCAATAAATAAAGATAAAGAGAGGTTGCTACAGTAGTAACAACTTCCAAGACTCAAATATAAAACAAAGTTTCTGTAGTAAAATAAATACATGGGTAATCTCCCAAGAAGTGCTTTCTTTATAGCCATTAAGATGGGCTCATCAATTTCAATGATGCACTCCAAGAAATAAGAATTGAAGCAAAAGAGAGCATCAAAAAGCAAATTCAAAACACATTTAAGTCTAACCCACTTCCTATGAAAAGGAATCTTGTAAATAAACAAATTCATGAAGCATAATGCAACAAGCATAGAAAGATAAAACAAGTGCAGCTTCAAGATTTTCAGCAAAAAGAGATGTGTTTTAGTAACATGAAAATTTCTACACCCATATTTTCCTCTCTCATAAAGATTTTCAGTAGCATCATGAGCAAACTCAACAACATAACTATCAAGTGAAACATTCTTATCATGAGTCTCATGCATAAAATTATTACTACTCCCAACATAAGCATAGTCATTCTTATTAATTGTAGTGGGAGCAAATTCAACAAAGTAGCTATCATTATTATTCTCATCAAGTGTAGGAGGCATAGTATAATCATAATAAACATTATCCTCAATAGTAGGTGGCACCAAAAGACCACTATCATTATAATCATCATAAATGGGAGGCAAAGTATCATCAAAGAAAATTTTCTCCTCCATGCTTGGGGGACTAAAAATATCATGCTCATCAAAACCGGCCTCCCCAAGCTTAGAATTTTCCATATCATTAGCAACAATGGTGTTCAAAGCGTTCATACTAATATGTTCCATAGGTTTTTTAATTTTCGCATCAAACCATCCATGTCTTAACTCAGGAAATAGATTAAAAAGCTCCATGTTGCTTTCCATTATGCCTAACTAGTGAAATAAAAACAAGAAACAAAAAGATGCAATTGCAGGATCTAAAGGAAATAGCTTCGAGCACTTACAACGGCACCAGAAAATAACTTAGTTACCTGGGACCGGAGTGTGAGTGCCTTTTATCTTTCCTCCCCGGCAACGGCGCCAGAAAATAGCTTGATGTCTACTCGCACTTCTTTTCCTGTAGACAGTGTTGGGCCTCCAAGAGCAGAGGTTTGTAGAACAGCAGCAAGTTTTCCCTTAAGTGGATCACCCAAGGTTTATCGAACTCAGGGAGGAAGAGGTCAAAGATATCCCTCTCAAGCAACCCTGCAATCACGATACAAGAAGTCTCTTGTGTCCCCAACACACCTAATACACTTGTCAGATGTATAGGTGCACTAGTTCGGCGAAGAGATAGTGAAATACAAGTTGTATGGATGTATATGAGTTGTAATAGAAATCTGAATAAAATATGGCAGCGAGTAAACATGCAATGGAACAGTAAACAAACGGAGATTCGATGTTTGGAAACAAGGCCTAGGGATCCTACTTTCACTAGTGGACACTCTCAACATTGATCACATAATAAAACTACTCTACACTCTCTTGTTGGATGACAAACACCATTAATTGTGTAGGGCTACAAGAGCACCTCAATGCCGGAGTTAACAAGCTCCACAACATTCGATGTTCGTATTTAAATAACCTTAGAGTGCATGATAGACCAACGCAATTATACCGAGTACTAACATAGCATGCACACTGTCAACGACAAGCTATGAAAGGGGGAATAGATCACATCAATACCATCATAGTAATAGTTAACTTCATAATCTACAAGAGATCACAATCATAACATATACCAAGTACTACATGATGCACACACTGTCAACATTACATCATGGAGGAGGAATAGACTACTTTAATAACATCACTAGAGTAGCACATAGATGATATTCAACTAGATCACACAGAGAGAGAGAGATGAACCACATAGCTACAGCGGAGCCCTCAGCCTCGGGGGTGAATTACTCCATCCTCATCATGGAGGCAGCGATGGCGGTGAAGATGGCGGTGGAGATGACTCCGGGGGCAATTCCCTGTCCCGGCAGGGTGCCGGAACAGAGACTTCTGTCCCCCGAATTGGAGTTTCGCGATGGCGGCGGCTCTGGAAGGTTTTCTCGGGTTTCGTCAATCGGTGTCGAAAATTTAGGTCAGGGAGCTTTAAATAGGCGAAGAGGCGGAGTCGGAGGGGCCACGGAGCCGCCACACAATAGGGGGCGCCCCCCTGGGCCGCGCCGCCCACACGTGTGGGGCCCCCAGGGCTCCCCTCTGGTCCCCCTTTGACTTTCTGGAAGGTTCCGGGAAAAATAAGATGTTGGGCATTGATTTCGTCCGATTCCGAGAATATTTCCTTTGTAGGATTTCTGAAACCAAAAACAGCAGAAAACACCAACTGGCACTTTGGCATCTCATTAATAGGTTAGTTCCGGAAAACGCATCAAAATGATATAAAGTGTGAACAAAACATGTAGGTATTGTCATAAAATAAGCATGGAGCATCAGAAATTATAGATACGCTGGAGACGTATCACTGAGCCCGTACAAAATTATGAATACGAGGGGCATCTCGGAATTTCTCCATCAGAGCAGGCAGAGTGTCTGGTATCTTGTTACGAGGAAACATGGTACTATAAACTAAGGACAAAGTTCTCGTGCAGAAGTCGAGAAAGTCGTGAACCTGACTCGCGCGATCTTGAAATGTGATTATTTGGCGAGTACGTTCAGGAGTGACCCAGAAATTAGAACCATGCTGACGAGCAAGCCTAAGAAGCATAGTGGTTCGAGCTTCAACACGTTGATTTTCAGCAACGGTGTCCAAAAAAGAGCCTGTTTTAGCGGAAGCATCAATGAGGAATAGAAGATAGTAAGAACAAAATATAGTGTGACCATGTTTGCGAAGCGTACCTGTCATATCCAAGCTAGCATCGTTCATCAGTTGAAGCATAAAATTTTCTCGAGAAGTAGCTTCAGCAGCTTCAGCAACCGCAGTTTCCTTCAGCGCCATGGCTTCCTGTGCTTGCTGAACAGCCAGTTTTTCATTTTCAGATGATCTTCGAGACTGTTCCATTATCATGAGAGCTTGTTTTTTCATTAACTCCAGTTGTTGACGGAGTTCGTCCAAGTCCTCATTTTGTGTAGCACTCGACGAACCTCCAATAAACTCGTCAGCAGAGGACCTTTTTGAGTAAGGTGCGGCAGGCAAAGCAGACGAGGGAGGCACCACAGAATAGTTGTCAAAAATTAACTGGAAAGAAATATTTTGAGGTCAATATCTCGGCAACATAGCTTTTCATTCATAGTCAAATACTTACATAGCTATTACAAAGAAGGGTTCCCTACTGAACTAGTGGGATAGTTGTTGCCAAAACTACTTTGGCGACAGCATCAAAAGAGGAGAAAACAAAAGAGAAGGCAAGATGGTCTACTTGACCTCCGGCTTCGACGAACTAGGAGCAGGAGTTGGCTTGTATCCGAGGTAGGCGAGGATTTTCTTCGAGTGTGGCTTGGCAGCCTTAATCAACGACTGCCACCTCTTCGTTTCCATCTCCTTCGTGTCGCCAACTTTTGACCAGTCGACATCCTGTTGGCTGTCAGCAACCAAGGCGATAGTGCCTTCAACACCAACTTTCAAACCTTCTTGGCGAAGTTTGAGCCCAAGATCTTCTTGAGAATTGAAGCACTTGGCGAGAGCAGTAAAAGTCGCGGGTTCTTCCTTCTTCGTGAAGAAGTAGGGAAAAAGCCGCGACAGACCTATTCTGGCTTCGGCAAGGCCTTCGCGTGCCTCATCTCCATGGATCTCAAGGAGAGAAAGCGCGTCGAGAAGGTGATCACCTTCAGGATTTTTCAGATCATAATCTTGATGTGTTTTCCCTAAATGAGTAAAAATAAGCTTGTCAAGAAAAAGCGAGCAAGGACGAATATGAAGGCTCGAAGAAATATAAAAGATCCGAGTACTTACTAACAAAATGTCGACTCTGCGACTCCAGACGAGTAAGGATTTCTTTTTCATGAGCAGACTGTTCAGCTATGTTGTCGCTCAAAGAAGTTTCCGCGTCATGAAGTCTTTTCCGAAGATCTTCGACAGCGGCAGCATCTGCTTCAGCTTTCTTGCGAGCCTTTTCGCTTTGCTCCAATTTAAGAGCAAGAGAATCAGCGCGCTTGTTGGCTTCCGCAAGATTTGCTGGAAAAACAATCGACAGTGATAAATGCCATGACAAAAATGATGGAGAGGTCATTTACAAGAAGAAGCAGCAAAAAATAGTACCTTCAAGCTTTTTTGCATGGTCACGGTACCTGACAAATTGGGTACCGAGACGGATAAACTCCTTCATCAAAGGCTGCAAAGAAAAATAGAGAAAGAAAAATCAATATAGGAAGTAAAAAAGTTCGACAACATTGAAATATTCGGAACATAAAAGAAGAAGTGAACAACTTACATCATCCATTGAAGGAGTCGTGGAGCTACCAATTGGCAAGGTAGGTTCCTTGGCCGGTTCGACCCTAGCCCTCTTTGGCGAAGGGGCACGGGGGCTTACAGCTGGAGTTGGATGCTCGATGTTTTGCTGAGGAGGCGAGGTTTCATCTCCATCAGGCTGAGCTTCAGAGACAACTAAAGTACGTGACGTACTCGTTCGAGCAGTCGCGTCAATAGGGGGATCTTCATCCTCGTCACCACTACAAAAAATAGGCGGCAATATAAGAAACAACATAGACAAAAATATCGAGAGCAAACAACAAAGAGCAATAAGAACTTACGAGCTGACAAGGGCATCCTCGTAAGGGTTTAAAGTTGTCCTTTTTTTCAGAAGGACCAACTTCTTCGGCAGGAGATGCGCCGGCTTTAGAGGTGCCAGAATCGGCAACTTCGTCCCTTTTTCTCTTGTTCCTTGGAGAAACAGCGGAGGGGAGGGAGTGTGTCGATGCGGTAGCCTCGGATTCATATTCCTTTTCAGAGGAAGCTGCGGGTTTGTGAGAAACCGCGACTTCGCTCTCAGGATGAGGAGGAACCTGAGTGTCTTCAGTAATGATGGCGCGATCTTCGACCTCTCCATCTTCGGGAAGGGGAGGAAGAGGCAACGCAGTTTGGTGGTTCTGGACAAGATAGAAAAAGTATCGACATGAATTTGTATCAATAACAGCAGTCGAAGAAATAGCAGTAACAAAAAAGGAAAAAAAAGAGAGAAGATGAAAGTGAACGAACAAGCAGGCGACAAAAATATATTACCTGCGGGAGCGCGTTGGTGGCGCTATATGGTGTCACACGGCAAGATGACGAGACGGTGTCTTTCTTGCTCAGCGACGAGATTTTTCGGACTAGCTTTTCTAAGTCTTTGACCGGCAAATCTATCGACAGGCGATCCACATCCTTGTCGCCAGCATACATCCAAAGGGGGTTTTTGCGAGCTTGCAGAGGCTACACCCTAATCCTAAGGAAATACGCCGTGATTTGGATACCCGACAATTCCCATCCGCGGGTATTTTGAAGCTCGTGGATGCGTGTCATCAGTGCCTCTGTCGCCGCTTTTTCTTCGTCGCTAGCCTCTACATCCCAGGACCGGCGGCGACAGATTTTTTCGTTGCCATCGAAAGGGGGAATGTTGTGTTCCGCCGAGTCACGAATTTCCTCGTGGATATACAACCATTTTTTGCGCCACCCTTGAACTGAGTCAGGGAATTTGACATCGAAGTATTCGACATCAGGGCGAACGCAGATAACAACGCCGCCTATATTATAGGCAACATTAGGAGAGCCATTACGGCGAAGGAGGAAAATGCGCTTCCATAGAGCCCAGTTCGGCTGGATTCCAAGGAAAGATTCGCAAAGAGTGATAAAGATCGAGATGTGGAGGATGGAGTTGGGAGTAAGATGGTGAAGTTGCAATCCGTAAACAAAAAGCAACCCCATGCAGAAAATCGTGAATGGGGGAAGAAAGACCGTGGATGGGGTGGTCAATGAAACTGACCTGGTACTCGATCGGAGGAGATGGATAGCTCTCCTCACTGGGGAAGATCAGCGAATCTTTCTTCTTGCTGATCCCAAGCTTCTTCAGCAAATTGATGTCTTGGGCGGAGATCTTGGATCTCTCCCACTCAGCGCTCCCCAGATCTGTTGTCGCCATCTTCGCTTCGGGGGTGGTGTGCCTTGCTAGTCTTGGCCGCGGCGGCATCAACAATGGTGTGGAGAAAGTGGAGCAGTGAGCGTGCGCTAGAACTTGGCTGTTTGCAATGGAGATTGGAGCAGAGGAGGTATGAGCACAGGTGCGGCGAAGGGGAATACGCGAGGAAGAAGGAGAGTACTTATAGTAAGTTCAGTCGGAACGCCGCACCGTTGGATGTTCTCTAAATAGACTTGATGCATTACACGTGGATCAAAGGGTATAATGGTACTTTTACCATGATGGAACTGGACAGGCGCTACAGCGCGTGCAGCAGAAAAAGCGGAGGACGTGTGTCCCCCACTTGCGTAACGTGTCAACAGGACGCAGATTTTGGGCCCGCATGTCAGTGAACGGACAGCTCTCGAGTCTTCCCAATACAAGGATCGTGGCTATCGTCAGTAGTGATGTCATCTGTTTAAAAAAAATCTCGACTATGAAGATTACTACAACTGGCGGTAGACAAAGACTGTTGATTATTTCGAGAAGCCTTTGATCAAATACAAGTTTTTGCCCAAACGCTCGGGGGCTACTTTGAAAAAAAGAAAAGTGGAGTATGAAAAAATAGAAATGGCGAGAGCCTATGACCAAATGCAAGCATTTGTTCATAGCCTCGGGGGCTACTCCCATCGGGAGCGCTGGCCGCGCACCCGATAGATATGAAAACCTCGAGAAAGAAGGAAAATATAGCGACATAAGGCGTTGAGCCCACAACCAAGCACAAGTCCTTGGCTGTAGCCTCGGGGGCTACTCCCATCGGGAACGTTGTTCACGTGCCCGATGAAATTATAAAAAATATAGAAAGAAGAAGTGAGCATATTTCGAGTTATACAAATAACTCTGCATATACTTCCATCGGGAAGAAAAGATAAGTCATCCATTGACTCAATAAAATGTGCTATTCCAACAGCCGAAAAAGCACTCGACAATATATTCTCAGAGCGCCAAAGTGCGAATAATCTCTGAATGCCGCAAAACTTTGCGAAGGTAAGACCCCAGATCCATTCTGAGCGGCGTGGCACCGTCTCTGACGTCGGTTTGCTACTTTTTTCCGTATCAACAGATACGAAGAAAAATCCTAACGGACACGTTAGGTACCCGATAAAATATGACTGGGACTCGACATAATGGTAAGACCTTAAGCGGCACCTGTCGAATTTTACACCAGTATCCCGAGATCATGTCCAGGGACGTGATCTTGAAGTAGATTTTTGCGGATTGCCACTAGAGCAGTTAACTAGTACCTGATCCGTCAGATGAACTAGCCCCAACTACCATTATCCCTGTACAATATATAATTGCATATCCAAAGATATGTGATAAATTCGACAGAGTTATTGAATGATTAAAGTTGGAGATTTTCCCTGATCCTTCGATTCAAGCGAAATCTCGGGGGCTACTGACATAGGCATCCCCAATGGGCCTACCGAAGATGGTACCCGGTGTTTACTGAAGGCCCATGACTCGAAGAATAAGAAGATTCGGAAGCCCAATTTATTATTAGGGAAAACTAGAGTTGTATTAGGAAATACTACTTGTAATCTTGCGGGACGGGTTGGAAACCCTCCCGGACTCTGTAACTTGTGTATTATGAATCCCTCGACTCCACCTCCTATATAAGGGGGAGTCGAGGGACAAAGATAGCATCAATTCATTGTCTCACGCAACCCTAGTTTCCACATCGTCGAGTACTTTTCGGCTGAAACCTTCGAGATCTACTTGCCCTCTACTTCTGACTAAAACCCTAGTCTGCAATCTGTAGGCATTGATAAGTTAATACCTTGTCAGCCATAGATGGATGGCTGCTCTGACGTGTCTCCTGACCCTACCCGTCAGCACGAGACGGTCAGGGAGGAGCTACCCCTGTGCAGCCCCACCCGGTCAGACTAATAGTCAAGGCCTCTGACCTGACGGCTACCGGCCGTTCCAGCACTTGTGCGTGTTTCAAACTAGAGGAGGGGAAAACTGAAGAAAAACTAAGGGGCTGGGGAAAACTGAGTACAACTAATGAACCAGGGGCACGAAAATAGAAATCCCCTATAATTATTGCTTAGATTGTATCTACAAATTGTATGCACATGTCTTTGTCTGGAACCCGAGGCCCCAAAGTGATCTCGAATTGGGATATCCGGAGGGGATGACTTTGATATGAGGATCACCTGTTTTCACCAAGTGTTAATGCTTTTCTCTGGTGCTCTATTAAAAGGAGTACCTTAATTACCAGTAGTTTCCCTTGAGGCCCGCTGCAAACGGGCTAGTAGGACAAAAGATGTTATGCAAGTTTCTCATTGCGAGCATGTATGACTATATATGCAAAATATGCCTACGAGATTAATAGACTGGATATTTTTTCTTAATGCTAAATTCAATTTTGTCAATTGCCCAGCTGTAATTTGTTCACCCAACACTTGTTATCTAGAAAGTTACCACTAGTGTAGATCGCCGGGAACCCCGGTCCTTTATTTCATCATCATTGCTTTTCAATCAACTGCGCTGGGATATTTTTCAGTGCCATCGCCTCTGTGTTACTGCTACTGTTGTGTTACTATTGCTCTCATATTACTGCCGCATCACATTTCCCTGTCAACACGTGTAAGGGTATATTGCCCCTATGTGTGGTTTTGGTAATTAATGACAACCCATATGGACTAATGTTTTCATTGAGTTTATATGAAGGAATATTCCATAGGTACTACTTGTAGTCCATGTGTTGGATTCAAGTATGGTTTCCATGAAGATAAAGATATACCTTGTGTATTGGCATCAAGATCATCGATTTGAAGATATATATGTGATATGATCAAGAAGAAGAAATGAAGATGGAGTTCCTATGTGGAACTCAATATTAGCCATGCTCTATCTTACGTCATAAGCAATGGATGATCAAGATCTTGAGTGCTTGATTCCAAGTGAAGAATTCTTTATACACCTCAAGATAGTATGGTAGAGCATGAGAAGATACAGGGTTGACCAATACAAAGAGTGAAGAATAGATTCAAGTTTGGTCAACACATGAAGCATGAAGAATGTGCCACATAAAGTCATGTGGTATGGTAAGCCTTGTCAATTATGCTTTATGAACTAACCCATCATATATGTGCACTTTTGTTGTCTATGTGGGTTAGGTATCTTTCCATGGGCATGCATCAAAAGGGAGATCTCATATAGCCCATGAGAGGATGACATAAAGTGGTGATCGTCATCAAGGTTGAGTTGGGCAAATCAAGTTGAGCATCTCAAGAGGATCATATGCTTGAAGCTTGTTGTCCATTTGATGATAATGGACATCTGAAGATATACATCAATGGAGCTTTCCCATCATAGTGACGATGATCAAGTAAGGCATTCCGGCTTGAGTGGAGCTTGAAGAGCTATCATCAAGATCAAGCGGGATGCGCAAGGCAAAGGTATGGCCTTGCTAGGTTTTCCTTTTACCGGTCTCAAGGTGGTTGTTGGGAGACCGGATTATAGGATAGATAGTCGCACTATCAAGAGGGGCTTTCGGTTGGGTAACTTGATCGCATCATCTTAGGGAGCTCAATCATTTGCATACTTTGCATATACCTATTGCTTCTAAGTGTTTCTTTTTGAGAGGTTCTTGAGCTTGTTGCTAGCTTTACAACAAGCCCAAGTTCATCAAAAACGGAATCCGCATGCATCTTCTATTGCGTTTTCGAGTTTGGACGTCTTCACCGTTTCTTGACGGTGGGAAACTTCCTCTCTAAAAACATCTAAAAATATCCTATGACGGTGGGATTCTATTCGTCGTTATCTTTCCAACAAAATTGGTTTCATGTCAATCGGGGTCCAAACAGAAAAGTTATCACAATTTTTGTATAACATGTTTTCCTGCTGGCCCGGTTTCTCGCTCGGCGTGACCGGCCGTCCCACCGGATGGCCCAGTTCAAACCGGCCCCTGGACCGGTGCCAACCGGGCACTATCCAGTAAGTCTTCCAGCTTCGCCCGGTGTTGGTCCGGCCTAAGGTCCGGTTTGGACCGGCCGGTTCCGGCCCCTCGTCCGGTCTGACCGGGCGGTGGACCGGCCTTCCCGACGCACGTTCTGCGCGACAAAAAAACCCGCTCCGGTCACTCGCCCGGTCGACCGGTCTGTGGACCGGATGGAGCATGGGGGGATTTCTTCCCCCTCAAGCCTCCCCCTTTATCTCTTCATTTAAACAATTTAAATTGGAGCTAGATTCTATCTCTAGATTTAAACCATTTAAATTAGAGATAGATCTTATCTCTAGGGGTGGGCCATCCTGGGCCCACATGTTATAGTGGGAAGGACCCACCATGCCATGTCGCACCTATGTGGCCTCTCCCGGGGTGGTAGGCCCACTGGTGACCCTTCTAGTACATTGTAGAACCTTCTAGAAGCTTCGGTCAAAACACCGGAACTTTCCTGAACCCCGAATAGTGACTTCCCATATATGAATCTTATTCTCCGGACCATTCCGGACCTCCTCGTGATGTCCTGGATCCCATCCGAGACTCCGAACAAACTTCGGTCTCCATCTCATATTCCGAATCTACTTATGCAACATCGAACCTTAAGCGCGTCACCCTACGGTTCGTGAACTATGCAGCCATGGTCGAGACTCCTGTTCGACCAATAAGCAATAGCGGGATCTGGAGATCCATAATGGCTCCCACACATTCAACGATAACTTAGTGATCGATTGAACCATTTACATATGATACCGATTCCCTTTTTCACGCGATACTTTACTTGTCCGAGGTTCGATCATCGGTATCTCCATACCTAGTTCAACCTCGTTTCTGACAAGTACTCTTTACTCGTACCGTGGTATGTCATCTCTTGTGACCCGGTCACATGCTTGCAAGCTAATCAGATGACATTCCACCGAGAGGGCCCAGAGTATATCTATCCGTCATCGGGATGGACAAATCCCACTCTTGATCCATATGCCTCAACTCACACTTTCCGAATACTTAATCCCATCTTTATAACCACCCATTTACGCAATGGCGTTTGATGTAATCAAAGCATCCTTCCGGTGTAAGTGATTTACATGATCTCATGGTCGAAGGACTTAGGTAGCTATGTATAAAAAGCTTATAGCAAGTTGAACTTAATGACTTGATCTTATGCTACGCTTATTTGGGTGTGTATCCATTATATTATTCATCCAATGACATAACCTTGTTATTAATAACATACAATGTTCATGATCACGAAACCATGATCATCTATTAATCAACAAGTTAGTTATACAAGAGGCTTACTAGGGACTCCTTGTTGTTTACATAACACACATGTATCAATGTTTCAGTTAATACAATTATAGCATGGTATGCAAACATTTATCATTAACACAAAGATATATTATAATAACCACTTTATTATTGCCTCTTGGGCATATCTCCAACAATATTTGCTCTTGGGCTATAAATAGCCCTTCTTCCACCTTGGGCTGAATAAGTTCTTCCACTCTCTCTCCTCCCTTGTTGACTTTGAAGAACTTGCCCTCTCTCTTGATTCCCCCCATGATTCTTTCTCATTCTTGAGGGATCTAAGAGAGGAGATCTAGATCTACAATCCCCACCAATCCATCTCTCCTCTAAGTGAGGGGAACCCTTTGGATCTAGATCTTGGAGTCATTTGTTGATTTCCTCTTTGTTCTTCCTCTCTAATCTGATCCTAGCATTTGTTGCTTTGGTGGGATTTGAGTGTGAACGATTTGAACACCTCTAGTGTTCTTGCTTTGCATCATTGCATAGTGTTGAGCTCTCCACCACAATTAGTTCGAGTGAGAGACCGTGAGCTTGTTACTCTTGGCGGGAGACCTCCTAGTTGGCTTGGCGGTTGGTGCTCCGGTGATCTCTTCAAGGAAGATTGTGAAGAGGGTCGGGCTTCTCCTTCGTGGAGCTTGTGAAGTGGTTGTGGACCTTGCCATCTCCGGAGTGGAGGAAAAGCTAACCATAAGGAAAGGGCCATTATCCTTCATGGGTTTGGCTCGGATAATAGGGTGAGCCTTCGTGGCGTTGGGGAATCCTTCGTGGGACCTCCACTCCTCCAAACGTGATGTACCTTCTTGCAAAGGAAGGGAACATGGGAATACATCCTCGTCTCCGTGTGCCTCGGTTATTTCTAGACCCGAGCTTTCTTTCCTTGTGATAGCCATCGTGCTTGAAGTACATATATCTTGCTATCACTTGTGCAACATATATCCTGTGCCTATCTTGCTTAGCTCTAGTTGTTGTTGTTGCACTTAGTTTAGCCTAGCATATTTAGGGGTTGTGCTTGTAAACTAAACGTTAGTTTAATTCCGCATTCTTACAAGCCAAATCCGTAAGAGTTTTTTAAACACCTATTCACCCCCCTCTAGGCGACATCTCGTCCTTTCAACACGCCATCAAAGTAGTACCAACTATTTTCTGGCGCCGCATCATATTACTACTGTTTTCACATCACCCTGTTGCTAGTGCTTTTCCAGGTGCAGTTGAATTGACAACTCCGCCGTCAAGGCTTATAAGTATTCTTTGGCTCCCCTTGTGTCGAATCAACAAATTTGGGTTTTACTTCCCTCGAAGACTGTTGCGATCCCCTATAATTGTGGGTCATCAAGACTATTTTCTGGCGCCGTTGCCGGGGAGCATAGCTCTACTTATAAGTTCACCTGGGGAGTACACTCCACCTCTCTCGCTGTTTTTGTTTCATTTTGTTTTGTTTCGTTTATTTTTGTCTTGTTTTATTTTTCCTATATATCTGAAAATCCATAAAAATTTGAAAAATCGGAAAACTAAAAACTGTTGTTATTGAAGGACATGCTTTATACTCTATAGAACTTGTAGAATTATTTATGAAGTATAGAGAATCACATAAGGGAAAAGTAATGAGTGGTGTGTTGAAAAAGTTGGATACAATTGCTAAAATTTTGCTTAAACGCCATGATATAAATTGTTGCTCTAAACAGGATACTAAACATTTTAAATTCCAATGTGGCTTTAGTGAAGAAGTTTTCATTTCGAACTATCATTGGAATAACTATATTCATCTTGGATTTGAAGAAGTAGAACAATTTGTCTTATTTATGGGAGCCTCTGAAATAGAATCCTTCATGTCTAAAAATTATGAAACTTGTGTTACTTGTCATGACCTTAAAGATTATGTCTCTTCTATCCTTGATTATTGCACCAAAAAATTTAGCAATAATTGTTATATCATTGATTATAATGAGAGACTCAATTATGCACAAGAATGTATCCACAATTTGCAGGAACCCGTGGAAGAAGAAGTTGCTGAACCTAAAAGCTCATTAGATGAAAAAGAGGAGGAGAGTGATGAAAAAAGGAGGAAGAATGGATTAGCTACCCATGCCTACCTTCTAATGAGAGTAACTCTTTATCTCTTACATTATTTGATTGCCCTACATGCTCACCAAAGGAGGACAAATGTTATGTTCATGAGGATTCTCTTGAAATATTCCCCGTGAGTAAAACTTGCGAGAATAATTATGCTACTGTTATTTATGATAATCCATGCTATTTTGATAAATCTCATGATAATCCTTTATTTGTGCCTAATTTTGAAATGCATGGAACTAATGAATTTTGCTTGGAGAGTGTTTATGATAAAGCTCTAGATGATGTTCCTATGTTACTTGATGTTATAAATTATAATGCTACTGAAAATAGGATTGCTACTAGTAGTCCCATACCTCTTGAGAATGATCAATCATCTTGTTAAAAAATTGCTAAAAGTGGGTTTGATTGTTTTAATCCTACTATTTTTGAGCTTGATAAAAATTATGTGTTTCAAGATCATGAAAAGCATGCTTTATGTGATAGTTATATGGTTGTGTTTATTCATGATGCTACTGAAAATTATTATGAGAGAGTAAAATATGGTTGTAGGAATTTACATGGTACTAAAACACCTCTCTACATGCTGAAAATTTTAAAGTTACTCTTGTTTTACCTTCACATGCTTGTCACTTTGTTCTTTGTGAATTTATTTGTGTACAAGATTCCCATACACATGAAGTGGGTAAGACTTAAATGTGTTTAATATTTGCCTCTTGATGCTCTCTTTTGCTTCAATTCATATACATATGTGAGCATCTTTTCAAATTACTGAGCCTATCTTAATGGCTATAAAGAAAGAGCTTTTTGGGAGACAACCCATTATGTTTTTGTTTCCGTTGTTTTGCTGTTTTGTTGAGTCTTGGAAGTCATTGCTACTGTAATGACCTCTCCTTATAATTTTTTATTTTCGTTTTTGTGCCAAGAGTAGCCTCTAATGGTAAGAAAGTAGTATTTGGGGAATTTTCAATTCTGTTTCTGTTTTTGGACTGTCGCGAGAAAAATTCGCATAAATCACCAGAACATCACCATGATCTGAAAATTTACGTACGTATTCCCCAGGTTATTATCTAACTTTCATTAGTTCAACATTTTTTGATCTGAGTGACGGAGAAGTCTCAAAAAATTTGATATTTAGCTGCTGTTCTGTTTTGACAGATTTCCGCCATTAGTGCATTTGCCTCTTAATTTTTTTCTTTTTGAGTTCTTTTGAAAGAAGGAGCTTTCCGAAGAAGTTTATGCAGTAGCTAATGTTTTAATATAAGCTTTACATATGTCATACCAGAACCAAGTGAATTGCTTATTTTGATTACACTAATATTGATAATGAATAATGTTGAGGTTTGGGTGAAGGAAGTTTTCAAGTGTAGGGAGAGAAAAATGATGCCATAGGATGAAGAATGGAAAAAAATTCAAGCTTGGGGATGTCCCCTGGACACCCCAAGAAATATCCAAGAGGTTCAAGCGTCAAAGCTTGGGGATGCCCGGGGCATCCCCTCTTCATCAGTAAAAAGCACCAGGTCATTTTTCAGTGCGCTATATTTTTATTGCTTCATCCATTATGTGTTATTGTTGGAGCGTCTTTTGTGTGTGTGTGTTTTGTTTTGTTTTTTTGTTGTTCAATAAAGTTTTACCCATCATATTTGTTTTGGAGAGAGACACACTCCGCTTTAATTGCATGAACGCTCTAGTTTTCACTCATATGTTCAACGAGCGTTCTATTTTTGCGAGTACTACGTTTAAGCTCTAGTTTTTCATTCATATTATGTTCAGAGCTTGTTGGTTTTCTATATGCAAGTGAATTTATCTCTCTGATATCTACTGAATATTATCTACGAGAGTTGTTTCAAATAAGTTAATTGATGTTAAATACGAGTAAGAAGTCTCATATTAATAGTGATGCAAATGAAAGATGTCCTTTGATGTTTCAATTGAGTTGACTTGATGATCATTTAGTTTTTGACTTTTAATATCACCATATGCTTTGATTAATAAGTTTTGTTGCTATGCATCATTATTGCCATTATTGCTCTCTTAGTCGGTCGCCCCCTTTCTTTTGCTAGCCTTCATTTGTACTGAGTATGAGCTCTACTCGTGCATCCAACTCCCAAAAACCAAAATGCCAATCGTGTCCACCATATCTACCTATATGTGGTATTTTATCGCCATTCCAAAGTAAATTGCTTGTGTGCTACCTTTAAAACCTTTCAAAAATTTATTCCTTGTTTTTGCAATATATAGCTCATGGGAAAGTAGCCTAAAAACTATTGTGGTAAGGAATATGTCACTTATGTATCTTAGTTCTTATAAGTTGCTTGTTGAGCGGTAACCATGTTATCTGGGTACGCCATCAACCTGTCACACATTTGTTGAATATCATGTGAGTTGCTATGCATGTTCATCTTGTCTGAAGTAAGGGAGATTTTCCATGAGTTGAAATGGTTTGAGTATGCATACTGTTACAGAAGAACATTGGGCCGCCAACCAAAGCCATGTATCATGGTGGAAGTTTCAGCTTGGACACTTAAATCCTCAAAATCTCTTATGAGAATATTATTATTGTTGAATGCTTAAAGCATTAAAAAGAGGAGTCTATTATCTGTTTTCTATGTTGTCCCGGTATGGATGTCCTTAAGTTGAGATCTATCAAAATTGAGAAATCAAATGTGATTTATCTCCTTGGACCTTGATGTCTACGCACGCTTCTATTCCTGTAGACAGTGTTGGGCCTCCAAGAGCAGAGGTTTGTAGAACAACAGCAAGTTTCCCTTAAGTGGATCACCCAAGGTTTATCGAACTCAGGGAGGTAGAGTTCAAAGATATCCCTCGCAATCAACCCTGCAATTAAGATACAAGAAGTCTCTTGTGTCCCCAACACACCTAATACACTTGTCAGATGTATAGGTGCACTAGTTCGGCGAAGAGATAGTAAAATGCAAGTGATATGGATGAATATGAGTGGTAATAACAATCTGAAATAAATATGGCAGCAAGTAAACATGCCGTAGAACAGTAAATAAACGGAGATTCGATATTTGGAAACAAGGCCTAGGGATCCTACTTTCACTAGTGGACACTCTCAACAATGATCACATAATTAAATAAAGCTACTCTACACTCTCTTGTTGGATAACAAACACCATTCATTGTGTAGGGCTATAAAAGCACACCTCAAGCCGGAGTAAACAAGCTCCACAACATCCGCAGTTCATATTAAAGTAACCTCTAGAGTGCATAATGGACCGTTGCAATTTAGGCCGAGTACTAACATAGCATACACACTATCAACAATAGCTATGAAAGGGGGAATATATCGCATCAATATTATCATAGTAATACTTAACTTCATAATCTACAAGAGATTACAATCATAACCTACGCCAAGTACTACATGATGCACATACTGTCAACTTTACATCATGGAGGAGGAATAGACTACTTTAATAACATCACTAGAGTAGCACATAGATTAATAGTGATAAAAAGCTCATGATCGCATAAAGATCACACCATGGGAGAGAGAGATGAACCACATAGCTACCGGTAGAGCCCTCAGCCTCGGGGGAGAACTACTCCCTCCTCATCATGGGAGACAGCAATGGCGATGAAGATGGCGGTGATGTCTATGGAGATGACTCCGGGGGCAATTCCCCGTCCCGACGGCGTGCCGGAATAGAGACTTCTGTTCCCCGAAACTTGTCTTCGTGATGGAGGCGGCTACGGAACTCTTCGTGGAATATCGTCGATTGTCCTAGGGTTTTTGCGTCTGGGAGCATATATAGGAGAAAGGGCGGCGTCGGAGGGGCACCAGGGTGCCCTCACCACCTGGTGGCGCGGCCAGGAGTGGGCCCGCGCCCAGGTGTGGTGTGGGGCCCCCTGGCCCATCTTCGTCTCCCCTTCGGACTTCTGGAACCTTCCGTGACATATAAGATCGTGGGCTTTGTTTCGTCCAATTCCGAGAATATTTCCTGTGTAAGATTTCTGAAACCAAAAATAGCAGAAAACAGGAACTGGCGCTTCGGCATCTTGTTAATAGGTTAGTTCCGGAAAATGCATAAAATCATTATAAAGTGTGAGCAAAACATGTAGGTATTGTCATAAAACTAGCATGGAACATCAGAAATTATAGATACGTTGGAGACGTATCAAGCATCCCCAAGCTTAGTTCCTACTCGCCCTCGAGTAGGTAAACGATAACAAGGATAATTTATGAAGTGACATGCTACTATCATAATCTTGATCAATACTATTGTAAAGCATATGAGATGAATGAAGTGATTCAAAGCAATGGTAAAGATAATGACTAAACATCTGAATCATATAGCAAATACTTTTCATGAATAGTACTTTCAAGACAAGCATCAATAAGACTTGCATAGGAGTTAACTCATAAAGCAATAAATTCTTAATAGAAGGTTTTGAAGCAATACAAAGGAAGATATAAGTTTCAGCAGTTGCTTTCAACTTCAACATGTATATCTCATGGATAATTGTCAACACAAAGTAATATGATGAATGCAAATAAGCAAGTATGTAGGAATCAATGCACACAGTTGACACAAGTGTTTGCTTCTAAGATAGAAAGAATTAGGTAAACTGACTCAACATAAAGTAAAAGAAAGGCCCTTCGCAGAGGGAAGCAGGGATTACTATTTTTGTGCTAGAGCTTTTATTTTGGAAACATAGAAACAATTTTGTCAACGGTAGTAATAATTCATATGTGTTATGCATAAGACATCCTATAAGTTGCAAGCCTCATGCATCGAATACCAATAGTGCTCACACCTTGTCCTAATTAGCTCGGATTTCCATGGATTATCATTGCATTACATATGTTTCAACCAAGTGTCACAAAGGGGTACCTCTATGCCGCCTGTACAAAGGTCCAAGGAGATAGATCACATTTGATTTCTCGTTTTTGATAGATCTCAACTGAGGACATCCATACCGGGACAATATAGAAAACAGATAATAGACTCCTCTTTAATGCTTTAAGCATTCAACAACAGATAATATTTTCATAAGAGATTTGAGGATTAATGTCCAAGCTGAAACTTCCACCATGATACATGGCTTTGGTTGGCGGCCCAATGTTCTTCTCTAACAATATGCATACTCAAACCATTTAATCATGACAAATCACCCTTACTTCAGACAAGACGAACATGCATAGAAACTCACATGATATTCAACAAAAGTGTAATAGTTGATGGCGTCCCCAGAAAAATGGTTACCGATCAACAAGCAACTTATAAGAAATTAGATACATAAGCTACATATTCTTTACCACAATAGTTTTTAAGCTATTTTCCCATGAGCTATGTATTGCAAAGACAATGAATGAAGTTTTAAAGGTAGCACATAAGCAATTTACTTTGGTATGGCAGAGAAATACCACATAGTAGGTAGTTATGGTGGACACAAATGGCATAGGTTTTGGCTCAAGGTTTTGGATGCACGAGAAGCATTCCCTCTCAGTACAAGGCTTTGGCTAGCAATGTTGTTTGAAGCAAACACAAGTATGAACCGGTACATCAAAACTTACATAAGAACACATTGCAAGCGTTATAAGACTCTACACTGTCTTCCTTGTTGTTCAAACACTTCACCAGAAAATATCTAGACTTAAGAGAGACCAATCATGCAAACCAAATTTCAACAAGCTCTACAATAGTTCTCCACTAATAGGTGCAATCTACATGATGCAAGAGCTTAAACATGATCTTATTTGAGAACTCAAAACAATTGCCAAGTATCAAATTATTCAAGATAAGATACCAATTACCACATGAAGCATTTTCTGTTTCCAACCAAATAGCAATAAATGCAGTAGCTTTTAACTTTTGCCATGAACATTAAAGGTAAAACTAAGAACACTAGTGTTCAATATGAAAAAGTGGAGCGTGTCTCTCTCCCACACATGGATTGCTAGGATCCGAATTTATTCAGAGAATGAAAATAACAAAAAGAAAATAAAAGCACACAGACGCTCCAAGTAAAGCACATAAGATGTGACAGAATAAAAATATAGTTTCACTAGAGGTGACCTAGTAAGTTGTTGATGAAGAAGGGGATGCCTTGGGCATCCCCAAGCTTAGATGCTTGAGTCTTCTTGAGATATGCAGGGATGAACCACGAGGGCATCCCCAAGCTTAGACTTTTCACTCTTCTTGATCATATCATATCATCCTCCTCTCTTGATCTTTGAAAACTTACTTCACACCAAACTCAAAACAATCTCATTAGAGGGTTAGTGCAAAATCAAAAATTCACATGTTCAGCAAGGACACAATCATTCTCAAAACTTCTGGACATTACCCAAGGTTACTGAAATTTAATGGAGCAAAGAAATCCACTCAACACAGTAAAAGAGGCAATGTGAAATAAAAGGCAGAATCTGTCAAAACAAAACAGTCCGTAAAGATGATTTTTTTAGAGGCACTTAACATGCTCAGATGAAGAAGCTCAAATTGAATTAAAGTTGCGTACATATCTGCGGATTACTCATGATTTTTCGCAGATTTTTCTGAGTTTCCTACAGAGAGATCTACTCAAATTCGTGACAGCAAGAAATCTGTTTCTGCGCAGAAATCCAAATCTAGTATCAACTCTCTATCAAAGACTTTACTTGGCACAACAATGCAATAAAACAAAGATAAGGAGAGGTTGCTACAGTAGTAACAACTTCCAAGACACAACAAAACAATAGCAAAATAAAAACATGGGTTATCTCCCAAGAAGCGCTTTCTTTATAGCCATTAAGATGAGCTTAGTAATTTTAATGATGCTCACATAAGGATGAGAGTTGATGCAAAGAGAGCATCAAAAAGCAAGTATGAAACAAACGAATCTTGTAAATAAACAAGTCATGTAAGCATAACGCAACAAGCATAGAAAGGCAACACAAGCGCGACTTCAAGATTCTCAACATAAAGAGGGGAAACTTAATATTATTAAGATGCATATAACCATGTTTCCCTCTCTCATAATAACTTTCAGTAGCATCATGAACAAACTCAACAATATAACCATCACTTAAAACATTCTTATCATGGTTCATATGCATAAAAGTATCATTAATTTTGGCATAAGAAGAATTCTTCTCATTAATAGTAATTGGAGCAGGATCATTATCAAGAATTTGAACATGATAAACAAGTTGCATACTAAGGGAATTGTTTTTGGCAATCCCATCATAACTATGACAAGTTTCATAAGGGTAATTATAACCTATGTCATAACATTCTTTATAATAATTGTTAAAGATTGGAGGCATAGTGTCATCATAAGAAATAGAATAGTTATCTTCCACAGTATGTTCATCTGTAACCTTACCATCATTGTTACTAGAAGGAGATGTATCAAACATATAATCATCAGTAGCAAAAGGATTTTCAAACACCTCATCCCCAAGCTTAGAGCTTTCTATATCATTATGGGAAGAAGCATGGATAGTACTAATACTATGACAATTATTAACATCATCATTTTCAGAATTAGTTTCCCAGAGATTTTCAATATCAAAAGTAGTGTGCTCTTTCAAATCATGATCACTAATGTAGGTAAAGGGCATAGGAAGATCATTGTACTCAAATTCATTATCATAATAATCATTAGGAGCAACATACTTATGGTTACCTATCGTTATCTCATACATGCGGGGATATGCCGTTACCTCTTTCTTTTTATTTCCCCTCTTCTTCTTCTTCTTCTTCTTCTTCTTCTTCGTTCCCTTCTTCTTCTTCTTTTCCTTCTCCTCGTTCCCTTCTTTAGGAGGAAGAGGCTTGAAGGGAGGCTTCTCCACATAACCTGATTTATTTCCAGAAACAATAGAAGAAACTTGGGAGGATTCCTCCTTTTCATTAATAAGTTTAAAACACACAACGGTCCTATCATATTTTGGCAAAGTGTCATCTTCTAAAATATTTCGTATGTAAGTATTTGTATGGCAATTATCAATGCAATAAGAAATACACCCATGCAGGACACTATTAATATCAAGATCACTCATATCTAACAAAGAAAATTTTCTTGATAACTCTTCACCCTTCAAAAATAAAGTAAGTTCATCATGCTGATTAGGAAGGATTTCATCATCACAATACAAATTTGCAACACTCATGGGGTTCGAATTATCATTGGAGGAGCATTGAAAATTAAAATGACCCACTCTATGGCAAAGTTCACAAATAAAAGGATAGAGGACACTAACTTTTTCACCAAGATCATCTAGAGCCCTAGACCACTTTCTAGTTTTTTCATTCCTATGATGAATACAATATTCATCTTCGATTTGATTAATTCCACAAGGTCTATGCATTCCACAAAAATTAACATGCTTATAAGAAATAGTATTTTCAGAAGTTTGGGCATGTTTATTGCAATCATTAACAACAATTTCATTTTCCATGCAAGTGTCTTTAAAAGGTTCATGATACATGTACCAATTTTCTTTAGGAACATTAATATGAGAAGCAAAGGCTCTATAGCAATCGACCATAATTTGAGGATCAAGACCATATTTAGCACTAAGCTCTTGAAAATCAACAGTTTCAATGAAAGACTTAATGCATTCATATTCATAGTTTATACCTGATTCTTTACCTTTGTCGTTCTCCCAATCTTCAGCGTTCTCCTGAATCCGATCAAGAAGGTCCCATTTAAACTCTTCTTTATTGCGCGTGAATGATCCAGAACAAGTAGTATCCAGCAAGGTTTTATCTTGAAAAGAAAGTCTTGCATAGAAATTATCAATGATGATATTACCAGGAAGCTCATGAATGGGGCATTTGAGCATTAAAGACTTCAATCTCCCCCATGCTTGGGCAATACTCTCTCCATCATGAGGCCAGAAATTATATATGCGGTTTCGGTCTTTGTGAATTTCACTTGGAGGATAGAATTTAGAATAAAATAGAGGCATAATATCCCCCCAAACAAGAGAATGCCTATTCTTCAGCAATTTATACCAATGCGCCGCTTTACCAGACAGCGACATAGAGAATAGTTTCTTCCTCACTTCATCCATAGAGATACCTGCACACTTGAATAACCCGCATAATTCATGCAAAAATCGTAAATGATCTCCAGGATGGACAGTTCCATCCCCTTCATAGCGGTTATCCATAACACATTCAATAATTTTAATAGGTATTTTATATGGAATACTTTCAACGGGTGGATTTAAAATATCACAAGCATCATTAGAGTTATCGCATATGGGAGATAAAGTATTATCAGAGCAAATTTTCTCCCCTAAAGCTGGGAAGCTAAAAAGATCTTAAAAACTAGCTTCCCCAAGCTTAGACTTTTCCATAACATTAGCAGTAATCGCGTTCATACTAATAACATTGCTACTAGCATGCAAATAAGGTTCCATAGGTTTTTTAATTTTCGCATCACACAATTCATGTCTTAACTCGGGAAATAGATTAAAAAGCTCACTGTTGTTTTCCATTATGCCTAACTAGTGAAAAATAAAAACAAGAAACAAAAAGATGCAATTGCAGGATCTAAAGGAAATAGCTTCGAGCACTCACACACCGGCAACAGTGCTAGGAAATAGCTTAGTAGTTGGAGGATGTGAATACCTTTTACCTTACCTCCCCGGCAACGGCGCCAGAAAATAGCTTGATGTCTGCGCACGCTTCTATTCCTGTAGACAGTGTTGGGCCTCCAATATCATAGGTTTGTAGAACAGCATCAAGTTTCCCTTAAGTGGATCACCCAAGGTTTATCGAACTCAGGGAGGTAGAGGTCAAAGATATCCCTCTCAAGCAACCCTGCAATTAAGATACAAGAAGTCTCTTGTGTCCCCAACACACCTAATACACTTGTCAGATGTATAGGTGCACTAGTTCGGCGAAGAGATAGTAAAATGCAAGTGATATGGATGAATATGAGTGGTAATAACAATCTGAAATAAATATGGCAGCAAGTAAACATGCAGTAGAACAGTAAATAAACGGAGATTCGATATTTGGAAACAAGGCCTAGGGATCCAACTTTCACTAGTGGACACTCTCAACAATGATCACATAATTAAATAAAGCTACTCTACACTCTCTTGTTGGATAACAAACACCATTCATTGTGTAGGGCTATAAAAGCACACCTCAAGCCGGAGTAAACAAGCTCCACAACATCCGCAGTTCATATTAAAGTAACCTCTAGAGTGCGTAATAGACCGTTGCAATTTAGGCCGAGTACTAACATAGCATACACACTGTCAACAATAGCTATGAAAGAGGGAATAGATCGCATCAATACTATCATAGTAATAGTTAACTTCATAATCTACAAGAGATTATAATCATAACCTACGCCAAGTACTACATAATGCACATACTGTCAACTTTACATCATGGAGGAGGAATAGACTACTTTAATAACATCACTAGAGTAGCACATAGATTAATAGTGATATAAAGCTCATGATCGCATAAAGATCACACCATGGGAGAGAGAGATGAACCACATAGCTACCGGTAGAGCCCTCAGCCTCGGGGGAGAACTACTCCCTCCTCATCATGGGAGACAGCAATGGCGATGAAGATGGCGGTGATGTCTATGGAGATGACTCTGGGGGCAATTCCCCGTCCCGGCGGCGTGCTGGAACAGAGACTTCTGTCCCCCGAAACTTGTCTTCGTGATGGCGGCGGCTACGGAACTCTTCGTGGAATATCGTCGATTGTCCTAGGGTTTTCGCGTCTGGGAGCATATATAGGCAAAAGGGCGGCGTCGGAGGGGCACCAGGGTGCCCTCACCACCTGGTGGCGCGGCCAGGAGTGGGCCCGCGCCCAGGTGTTGTTTGGGGGCCCCCTGGCCCATCTTCGTCTCCCCTTCGGACTTCTGGAACCTTCCGTGAAATATAAGATCATGGGCTTTTGTTTCGTCCAATTCCGAGAATATTTCCTGTGTAAGATTTCTGAAACCAAAAATAGCAGAAAACAGGAACTGGCGCTTTGGCATCTTGTTAATAGGTTAGTTCCGGAAAATGCATAAAATCATTATAAAGTGTGAGCAAAACATGTAGGTATTGTCATAAAACTAGCATGGAACATCAGAAATTATAGATACGTTGGAGACGTATCAGACCTTTGTACAGGTGGCATAGAGGTACCCCTTTGTGACGCTTGGTTGAAACATATGTAATGCGATGATAATCCATGGAAATTCGAGCTAATTAGGACAAAATGCAGGCACTATTAGTATTCGATGCATGAGGCTTGCAACTTATAGGAAGTTTTATACATAACCCATATGAATTATTAATACCGTTGACACAATTGTTTCCATGCTTTCAAAATAAAAAGCTCTAGCACATGAGTAATCCCTGCTTCCCTCCGCGAAGGGTCTTTCTTTTAGTTTTATGTTGAGTCTTCATCTTCTAAGTTCATGCACCATTAAGCGAGCATAGTTGTCATTCTTAGTTTTATGTGCATGGTCCCAAAATTATTATTGATTGAATCATGAATATGTTATTACTTGTCCTTAAATTATTTGTATCTAGTCATCTTTCGAACTTTGAATATACATGTCACTTCAAAAAATATTTGTTTGTTATCACTTACCTACTTGAGGACGAGCTGGACTTAAGCTTGGGGATGTTGATATGCTGCAAATGTATCTATAATTGTTGATGCTCCATGCTTGTTCTACACCAATTCCTCTGTGTTTTATATGCACTTTGCATCATTTTATGACATTTATTGGACTAACCTATTAACAAGTGCCACAGTGTCAGTTCCTGTGTATTATGTCTGTTTATTGCAGAAAATGTCCAAAAAATGGAAGTGCTCGGAAAATTCTGGAAAAATCACAGAAATTCTAATATACCAGAAGACCCCGGGAGCCAGAAGGAGAGCCGGAGGGGGGCTACAGGCCGCCCATACCAGGCCCAGGTGCGGCCAACCCTGGCCCGCGCCTGGGAGTGGTATGGTGGCCTTGTGCGCCCCTGGCATCGCCTCTTCGTCTATAAGACCCCTCTGACCTAAAAACTTCGCTACATATCACCCCCCGTCCACGAAAAGTTCCGTAGCCGCCGTCATCGCCGAAACCAAGTTTCGGGGGACAGCAGTCTCTGTTCCGGCACCCTGCCGGGACAGGGAAGTGCCCCCGGAGCCATCGCCATTGACTCCACCGCCTCCACTTCGACTCCATGATGGTTTGTGAGTAGTTCCTGCATGGGACTATGAGTTCTTGGCTGTAGCTAGATGGTACTCTCTCCCATGTGCTTCAATACAATGATCTCATGAGCTGCCTTACATGATTGAGATCCATATGATGTAATCGGTTTTGTGTTTGTTGGGATCCGATGGATTGATCATTATGTTCAGTATATCTTATAAGTTTGTGAAGTATTTGTTGCTGCAATATTGTTATGTTTAATGCTTGTCACTAGTGCACGAGTGGCATGATCTTAGATCTAGGCTCTATAATTGTTGCTTAGATTGTATCTACAAATTGTATGCACATGTCTTTGTCCGGAACCCGAGACCCCAAAGTGATATCGAATTGGGATAACCGGAGGGGATGGCTTTGATACGAGGATCACCTGTTTTCACAAGTGTTAATGCTTTGCTCCGGTGTTCTATTAAAAAGAGTACCTTAATTACCAGTAGTTTCCCTTGAAGCCCAGCTGCAAACGGGCTGGTAGGACAAAAGATGTTATGCAAGTTTCTCATTGCGAGCACGTATGACTATATATGGAAAACATGCCTACGATATTAATAGACTGGATATTTTGTCTTAATGCTAAATTCAATTCTGTCAATTGCCCAGCTGCAATTTGTTCACCCAACACTTGTTATCTGGAGAGTTACCACTAGTGTAGATCGTCGGGAACCCTGGTCCTTTATTTCATCATCATTGCTTTTCAATCAACTGTGCGCCGGGATATTTTCCAGTGACATCGCCTCTGTGTTACTGCTACTGATGTGTTACTATTGCTCTCATATTACTGCCGCATCACATTTCCCTGTCAACACGCCATCAAAGTAGTACCAACTATTTTCTGGCGCCGCATCATATTACTACTGTTTTTACATCACCCTGTTGCTAGTGATTTTCCAGGTGCAGCTGAATTGACAACTCCGCTGTCAAGGCTTATAAGTATTCTTTGGCTCCCCTTGTGTCGAATCAACAAATTTGGGTTTTATTTCCCTCGAAGATTGTTGTGATGCCCTATACTTGTGGGTCATCAACAAATCATGCTACAACAATAACTACTAAGCATATAATTAAGATAACATCTAACATGACATGCTAAAGTCTAAGCCAGGGACTAAACAAGCTCCCTTTTGCACCACTATAAGCATGCAATATTTTACTCGTTTCCAACACCAATCAAGTTATTTGAAACAACTCTCATAGATAATAATCAATAAAGGTCAGAGAGCTAATCATACCTAACTAAATAAAACTAACAATCTCTGAACAAAATACGAGCGGAAAACAAGAGCTAAACGCATTACTTGCAAAAGAGAACACTCGCAGAACAGTAAGAGTGAAAACTAGAGTGTTCTATGCAATGAAAACAGAGTGTGTCATTCTCCAAAACAAGTATGCTGGGATCTAACCATATACTACAGCAAAAAAACAAAAGAAAACTAAAAATAAAAATAAAGATGCTCCAAGAACAACACATAGCATATGAAGCAATAAAAATATAGTGTCTTGATGACCTGATATTTTTGTTGATGACGAAGGGAATGCATTGGGCATCCCCAAGCTTTGACGCTTGTACCTCTTGGATATTTCTTGGGGTGACATGGTCATCCACAAGCTTGAGATTTTGTCCATCCTTCATCTCATCACATCATTCTTCTCTCCCTACACTTGAAAACTTCCTTCATACAAAACTTCACACAATTTTCATTAGCAGCATTAGTGCAATCAAAATAAAAAATCCACTTTGGTTCAGTTCTAACATAAGTCAAACATCCATTAAAAATTTATCTACGGTAGCAACTTCTTTTAAAAACTCTTTCTCTCAAAAGAACTCAACAAGAAAAAGATTAAGAGGCAAATGCAAATAGTGGCATAAATCTGTCAAAACGGAACAACATGAAAAGATTGATTTTTTAGAAAATATTTTGTTGCTCAAATCTAAAAGTGTAAAACTAATGAAAGTTAGATAATAACCCGGGGCGTATGCTAAAAAAATTGCAGATCAATCCGACTTTATGGCTGAGAATAATTTTTTTGTGGCAGCACAGAATCTGTTTCGGGACATCAACTTCCCAAATCTTACCTTCTTCCTATTAGAGGCTATCCTTGGCACAAAAACGAAATAAAAAGGATAAGGAGAGGTTATTACAGAGGTAACAACTTCCAAGACTCAACAAAATAAAAATTACAGAAATAAAACATGGGTTATCTCCCAAAAGTTTTTTCTTTAACGCCTTTCAGCTGGGCGCAGAAAGCTTGAATCAAGTATTTTCAAGTGAAGAAACATCAACATCATAATTTGTCCTAATAATATAATCAAAAGGTAGCTTCTTTCTATTTCTAGGGAAGTATTCCATACCTTTCTTGAGTGGGAATTGATATTTAATAATCCCATATCAATAGCAGCACCAACAGTTCTAAGAAAAGGTCTTTCCAAAATGATAGGACAAGAATCATTGCATTCATTCCAAAACAACAAAATCAACGGGGACAAAGTTATTATTAACCATAATAAAAATATCATTAACTCTCCCTAAAGATTTCTTCTTATCAATATCAGCAAAAAGAACATACAAATAACATTGTTCCAAAGGTGGCAAATCAAGCATATCATAAATTTTCTAGGCATAACAGAGATGCTCGCACCAACCACATCGAGCATTGCAATAAAAGTCATTCACTTTCATCTTAATGATGGTATCCCAACCATCTTCTAACTTTCTAGGAATAGAAGCATCATGTTTTAACTTCTCTTCTCTAATTTGCATGAAAGCATTTGTAATATGTTTTGTAAAAGCTATTTTTATAGCACTAGCATTAGGACTTCTAGCAAGATTTTGTAGGAACATAATTACTTCAGAGATATTGCAACCATAAAAATCAAACTCATTATTATCAAAGTTAAAAGGACTATTGTCTCCCATACTTCGAAAAACTTCAGCACTCTTATCAGAAAGAGTTTCTGTGGTTCTAGACAATTTTGTAGAAGGAGTGGGGACTTTTCCTACACCAATTATTTTACCATTAATAGTAGGAGGTTTGCTAACATTTGAGACTTCAGTACTACTAGTGGTGGTAATGGTACAAACTTGAGTCATACTATTATTTCTAGTGATTTCATCCTCTCTTTCCCACCTATCATGCAATTCAGCAAATATCCTAACATTGTCATCAATTCTAACTTGAATGGAATTCAAAGTATTTATTTCTTTAAAATCATGAGGCGTAACTTTTAGTTTAAGAAGTTCAACAACAAAAGCAAGGCTATCAACTTTAGAAGCAATAACATCGATTTTACCAAACTTTTCCTCAGCAGATTTATTAAAAGTAGTTTGTTTACTAATAAAGTCCTTAAGCATGACTTCAAGATCAGAGGGTGCACTTCTATTGTTGTTGTAGGAATTTCCATAACAATTGCCATAACCATTACCATTATTAGAAGGATATGACCTATAATTGTTACTACCAAAATTATTCCTATAAGCATTATTGTTAAAATTATTGCTTTTAATGAAGTTCACATCAACATTCTCTTCTTGAGCAACCAAAGAGGCTAAAGGAATATTATTTGGACCAACATGAGCTTTACCATTAACAAGCATAGACATAATGGTATCAATCTTATCACTCAAGGAAGAGGTTTCTTCGACATAATTTACCTTCTTACCTTGTGGAGCCCTCTCAGTGTGTCATTCAGAATAATTTATCATCATATCATCAAGGAGTTTTGTTGCAGCCCCCAAAGTAATGGACATAAAGGTACCTCCGGCAGCTGAATCCATAAGGTTTCTTGAAGAAAAAATCAGTCTTGCATAAAAAGTTTGGATGATCATCGAAGTAGTCAGTCCATGAGTGGAACTGTTCTTTACCAAAGATTTCATTCTTTCCCAAGCTTGATAAATATGTTCATTATAAAAAAAATTAAATTTCATTATGTCACTTCTTAAGGATATAATCTTAGCAGGAGGATAATATTTTCCAATGAAAGCATCTTTGCATTTAACCCAAGAATCAATACTATTTTAGGCAAAGATAGCAACCAATCATTAGCTCTCCCTCTCAAAGAGAAAGGAAACAATTTCATTTAATAATGTCTCCATCTACATCCTTATACTTTTGCATCTCACAAATTTCAACAAAATTGTTAAGGTGAGAAGTAGCATCATCAGTACTAATACCATGAAATTGCTCTCTCATAACAAGATTTAACAAAGCAATTTTAATTTCATAGAAGGCTTCTTCAGGAGCAGGTGGAGCAATAGGTGTACAAATGAAATCATTGTTGTTTGTGCTATTAAAGTCACACAACTTAGTGTTCTGAGGATTACTCATTTTAGCAAAATTAAAACAGAGCAAAAGAAATAAAAACTATAATAGAAACTATTTTTTGTGTTTTTGATAAAAAAAGCAAACAAGACAAAGTAAAATAAACTAAGCAAAACAATAAAAAAGTAAAGAGATTGGAGATGAGAGACTTCCCTTGCAGAAATCCTCTTTCTCCCTGACAATGGCGTCAGAAAAGAGCTTGATGTTGTGCAAAGTATGCAGTTGAGAAACCACAAGAGGAAGGTATGAGCACAGCAACAAATTTTCCCTCAGTAGGAGAATGAAATCACTTCTGAAGGTGTTGCTGGCTGACTTTGACAGGGCGCACTACCGGTGTCAGCAACAACGTGGAACCTGCACACAACACAACCAAACTACTTTGCCCAACTTACAGTGAGGTTGTCAATCTCACTGGTTTTGCTGAAAACAAAGGATTAGACGTATAGTGTGAAAAAGAGATGTTTGTTTGCAGTGAAATAAAGAGAACAATGCTTTGCTGTAGATGATTTTATCAATGTAAAAGAAAGGACTAGGGTCCATAGTTCACTAGAGGTGTCTCTCCATAAAGATAACTAACATGTTGGGTAAACAAATTACAGCTGGATAATTGACAGAATAAAGACCATACATGACAAGATGATTACTATGAGATTTATTTGGGCATTACAACAAGATTGATAGACCGTAATCGAACTGTATCTATGACTAATAATCCACCATCAGGATATCATCCGAATAACTTTGGGTATTAAGTTGCAAGCAACAAATTATTGCATTAAGTAAAGTGTGTAAAGTAAACAATAGAATTATCCTTGGATAAAGCATTGTTGTTTTCTCCCTAGTAGCAACAACACATCTACAACCTTAGAAGTTATTGTCACTCTCCTAGATTACTAGAGGCATGAACCCACTATCGAGCATAAATACTCCCTCTTGGAGTCACAAGCACATACTTGGCCAGAGCATCTACTAGCAATGGAGAGCATGCAAGATCACAAATAACATATAAACAGGTCTATAATCAACTCAACCATAGTATTCAATAGTCATTGGATCCCAGCAAACACAACATGTAGCATTACATAAAGATGATCTTGATCATGATAGGCAGCTCACAAGATCTAAACTTGAAGCATATGGAGAAGACAACCATCTAGCTAGTGCTATAGACCCATAGTCCAGATATGAACTACTCACGCATCACTTCGGAGGCGGGCATGGTGATGAAGAGACCTCCGGTGATGATCTCCTTCTCCGCCAGGGTGCCGGGAAGAGCTTCAGAACCCTCCAGAGCTAGGGCCAATGATGGCGGCGACTGCAAAACTTTTTGTGGATGGAGGCTCGGGTGTTTAGGTTTTTCCCGAGGATGTGAATTTATAGGCGAAAGGGCAAGGTCGGTGGGCGCTCGAGGGGCCCACACCATACCTAGGCGCAACCAGGGGGCGGGCCGCTCCTAGGGATGGTGTGGCCACCTCCTGGCTCTTCTCCGTCTCCCCTTTGGACTCCATCTTCATGACAGTAAAATAGGAACTTCGGCTTTTATTTCGTCCAATTCCGAGAATATTTCATGTACAACTTTTCTGAAATACAAAAACAGCAGAAAACAGAAACTGACATTGTGGTATCTTGTTAATAGGTTAGTTCTAGAAAATGCATAATACTGCCACGTAGTGTAAACAAACATATATAAATCGGTGCAAAACAAGCATGGATCACAAAAAATCATAGATACATTTGCAACGTATCACACCCTTCGTATATACCTTGCCAAGCAAACGGGCAATTTTCCATGACGAGAGCATGCAATCGATGCCTTCGAAGCATCCAAGGGAATCCTCTCGCAACATTTTGTGCCATGATCCTTGCAATCTCTTCTTCACTTGGCCCTCTCAAGTAGTATTTGCCAAACTTTGCCACCACAGCTCGTCAAAACTTGTACATGCAGGCAGTAGACTCACTCATGCGAAGGTAGTCGCCATGTGTATCGACATGTGCTCCATATGCAAGCATCCTCATGGCGGCGGTGCACTTCTGAATCGACGAGAATCCGGCAACGACAACAACATCGTGCTTCAACTTTAAGTAGGGATCGAACTCTCAAACGTTGTGGAGGATATTCATGAACGAACCCTTGCTCATCCTATACCGGTGCCGAAAATTGTCGGGCGTGTGTTGCTTCATCTGCGAAGTAATCGTTGTGCAGCATGGTATGCCCATCCATCCTCTACGGGGCTTCGATTTATTTCTTCCCGCCTTTGAACCTCCGTGGAGCGGCCTCATTCGCTTCTCCGCCTTGGCGTCAAGCATGTTCTGGAGGGGCGCGATGATCGACAAATGCTCCCGAATGTCGTCGTCGAAAGCTTGCTCTTCCTCCAACAGTCGGATAATCATCTCGTCGTCGCTATCCATGTCTGAAGCAAAACAAATGGTTAAAATTCAGCCGCGGCAGAGGAGGCAACGAACAACTACCTATCACGCCTACCAGACAAGACGCCGAACACCTTTTGTGCGCGGAGGTGGGGTGGATTTGCCGGCGCGTTCTGGGACGCGTTGGCGAAGCGGCGGCGGCAAAAAGGACGGCGAGGGAGCCAGCCGCCACGACGGTACCCGACTCCGAAGAGATTTTCCGTCGAGACTGCCGAAAAATCGAGCGGCGGTGGATGGGTGGGAGGCACGGGAGAGGAGGCGCGACGAGAAATAAAAGGCGGGAACCGACCGTTCAGGATATGAGGAGGTGCGCGGGCGGGCAAAAACGAAGAACCTGGAGTAGTGCAGATAGGAGGAGGTGCGTGTGGATTAACTATAATCCAGGTTTTCTATCCAATACGCTTTTGAATGATTGTAATCCTGTCTGATTTTTAATGAAAGCTCTGATTCGAAAAAAAAAGAAATTTGTGTGCCTGCTCGTTCCGTTTCCGGTTTCCAGGACGCGAAGGCAGGCCTGTTCCAGTTCCGATCCCTAGTCGCAACCGACGGCGTCTTCACAATCACGTCTGGCTTCCCGCTTCCGCTATTTATGCGGTTGGGTCTATGCGTGGCAGCCCTTGGTTCGAAAGTTGAAACCAAATCGGCGCCCTCTTGCTAGTGGGCGCACTCAACTGAATGGACCCACACATCAGTGACCATGTCAGAAGATGTGCCTCACCCGTACAGGTGACACAAGATCGCATGGACGCCGTCCACACACAACACCAGACGCGATTATTAAAACACACTAAAACACATCCCACTGCCATGTGGGCCGCACCCACACGCATGGCCCACCTCCAGCAGCCGTCTCGATTTAGGTTTCCCGTGACGTCCGTCCGCGACCCACTGTCTTGCGATGCAAGAGGAGGAGGCCGCGCATGGATCTCCCCGACCCTCGTAGACAAAAAACACCGCGAGTTCCGCACTAATCACCAAACTGCCACGGCCCGCGCGGGGGCAGTTTCGGTAACGGAGGAGCGGTGGCAGAATTGTGGATAGACAGCGCTGCCCGAGGGCAGAGACGGAACACCGCAAAAGATAAAGCCTCTATTTGGACCCCCGGCTCTGCTCCCATCGCCATTGCTGCTCTCTTCTTCCTCCTCCCACCCCTCGTCTCCTCTTCTTCTTCTCACAATTTCTCCCTGTAAATTTCCCTCCTCTTCGTTCCCTGTACTGCGACGCACAGAGCCAGAACGGAGTGATTGGCAGGAGGCCGGGCCTGCGCCGGTGGCCGGAGGGCCAATTTTGATGCGCGGCCTCCTCGAGGTCCACGCGATTGGCAGAGGCGCCGCGTCCAGCAGCTCCGTCAAACTGAAGGCCGCTCCGGCATTGGACATGATGAGGTAGCCGGCAGATCTCCGGCCTCTCTTCTCCTCCACCTCCTCCTCCTCCTTCCCCGTGTGGTTCTTCGTTTCCTCCGTGTCTGTTTGTGTTCAGATCAAGCCGTGCGCTGTTTCTGTCTTGTGTGCGTTTGATTTTCTGTTTCGCTTCGGTTGGTGGCGGATTTCATCGATTCGCCCGCCGGCTAAGTTCCGGCCTGCCTTGTCAAATTTTCAACCTTCTACGCGTTTATTCTGGCCGATGCTTCTTCTCCTCGAGTTTGGGCGTTCTCTGCTCTTCCTCCGGCGTGGTTGATCTGTGTTTTGGTATTTGGATTCTGGGTGTGCCAAAATTTGCGCTGCTGCGTTTGACCACCGATTCGGTGTTGTTAATCTCTGTATTTCGCAGTATTCTGCTTGTGCTCTGAAGGTTGTCTTCCAAAATTTCTCTGTTTCCAATGATTTTCCGTCCGTTTCGTCTAGGCGAGCGGCATCCTGCCGTTTCTCCGTTTCTGCATCCTCAGGTTCTCTCCGTGTGAATGAAGGTTGGAGTTCATACAAGTGTGTTCTTGTTCATCCCATCAGACGCTGTCGGTCGCGTTGTTTTGTTCATCTTAACTGCTAGTGTTTGTTGAATTTTACGGTCGATTTTCCTCAGTTGATCGATCCGTGTGGTTCTTCGTTTCATTTCACCGGCAACTCCATGGCGTTCGATTTGTTACTTACATTCCGCAGCAGATCCCTTTGTCCGGGCCAAATCGCTAACCTGCACCCTTGCGTTTCAGGTACCAAAGACTCAGCCCGGACTGCCTCCCGCTGACGAACGGTGGCGGCAGCGGCGGCGTGGCCCGCAAGCCGGCGTCGAGATCCTTCAGAGACGAGGACGCCCCCGCCGCCGCCTCCACCGACGGGTCCAGACAGGCCTCCTACCTCGCCGCCTCCCAGCCGGACTCAAAGCCGTCCAGGCCGCGCGCGCCGCAGCCGCCGGCATCTTCCGCCGCCCGGAGCCCGGCGCGGGACCACGGGCTGCACCAGCACCAGCACCACCCCTCCGACTCCTCCGACACGGCCTCCCCGAGCTCCACCGGCGGCGCGGTCACCGGCGACGTGCTTCTACAGTGGGGCCACAACAAGCGATCCCGCTGCCGGCGCGACTCCTCCGCGGCGTCCTCGGCCGCGTCGCCGTCCTCGCAGCGCCGGCAGGCGCTCGGCGGCAAGATCCAGCGCCGCGCGTCGGCGCCCTCATCAGAGAAGCTGATGCCGCCTCCCCCCGCCACGGCCACCCGTGGGTCGAACCTGAGGTCCTCCTCGTCCTTCCCGCCCCGCGCCGCCGGAGGCGACGCCACCACCCACCAGCCGCCTCCCCACCACCACGGCAGGTACGGCCTCCCGTCGCCGTCTCGCCCCGTATCCTATGTGAGAGCTCCGCCCGCTCGCTCGCACGCTCCCCGTTTGTCGCCGGTTTTACGCGGTGCGACTTTGTAGTTAGTTTCCGGTTCTGCCCCCGAGCGAGCGGGGAAACTACCGGGCCACATCTTGTTCTTGTTGGATGGATGGAGTGGGAAGTGGTGGGATCGTGGGCTGGCCTTCGCGGCGTTATTTATTTATTCGCCCGGTTTTTTTGGTGCTCGGGTTTGGCTCTCTTTTGGTGGTGGTTTATTTGGTGAGCTGCGCCGCCCGCGCGCTCACCCGTCATTTAGCGAGAGCTGGAGTTGGAGGAAAGATTCCTGTCTCTATTCCTCAGTTTTTCTCCAAAAATTCAAAGTAGGTTTTCTGATTTATTTTATTTTTATATTTATGTAGTTGTGATGATCTGGATCGCGTCGTCGATCAGTTTCCTGATTTTCGTGTTATTTTACGTTTTTCAAAGTTGTTTTTTTGGTGGAAAGTTTTGTGTCTGGATCTGACTAGGGGTGGTAACTTTACCACTTGACTGATCCTTGGACGCAGGGTCACGTAGGCATCCGTATTTGTCACACATTGCGTGATGCATGGGGGACCCAGCTAGATTTTCCATATCTGCACAAATTCCTTGATGGCAGCACTACTCGTTACTCGTTAGTTAGGGGCACAAACTCCTTGGATTGTTCGCTTCATATATACTATCGAGTAGATATTGTGAGGGTTTGCAGTAGCACGATGATGCTATGAATCGCAGCATCAAGGAGAGGAAGAGGAGCAACGAAAGGGAGTACTAGTACTAGCGGTAGGGGCAGATGGTTATAAATATGTGTGCACATCTCAACGAACGCCCCCTCTTTTCCCTTTTTCTTTCTATATTATGGCCATCAAACTGTAGCACTAGCTTTGCTTAGTTTTGCATATATTGTATCCATCCTGTTGTGGTAAGTCTCTGCTCGTAGAATAGGAGAGTACAACCAGCACCACCAATCCTCCCTACCCAACCTTCTTCCCCTTCCCAACCACCTCCACCACGATCGATCGACCCCATGATTGACGCCATGTTTTCCTCCTTTGCCTGTACGATCAGGGAGGAGCGATCGGGCGGCGTGCAGAAGCGGTCGTCGCCGGACAAGGCGCACAGCAGCAAGCCCACCACCGCGGTGGATCATCATCACATGGATTCCAAGAACAGCAACCACCACCCATACCACGACTCGCCGGTGCTGCACGGGAACGGCGGCGAGAAGCTGGTTGTGGAGCGGTTCGAGCTCCCCCGGATCTACATCTCCCTTTCCCGCAAGGAGAAGGAGGACGACTTCCTGGCCATGAAGGGCAGCAAGCTGCCGCAGAGGCCCAAGAAGAGGGCCAAGAACGTGGACAAGTCGCTCCAAGTATGCATCCTCCGTCTACTACTGCAACCAACCAATTCGTCCGATCGGATCTAGGGCTGTATCCGATGTAGTACAGAACTAACATGTGCTTTCTGTGCTGCAGTTCGTCTTCCCCGGGATGTGGCTCTCCGATTTGACCAGGGGCCGGTATGAGGTGCGAGAGAAGAAATGTGTCAAGAAGGTATATACCCATTAATCCCCATTTTCATTGACATGTTCAACTTTTATTTCTTCTTTCTATTGTGCCGAAAAAGAAAAAAGAAAAAGAATTAGGAGTTGCAGTTTCACGTTGATTGATTCACGGCATGCGACTGATGGGTTGCGACGCTGATTAAAGCCTTAATAAAGGGGGCTAATTTGTTGCCCCCTTTTTTCTGCCTTAATAAAGGGAGTAATTAGTTGCCCCTTTATTAACCTTTCATTTGGGATGGTCACGTGGGGCCCATGGCCCGTGATGTGCTCATTGATGATGGCGCCAGGTTAATTTACCTCGGCTTTATTGCTGTGGACGTCGAATGCAAGGCAGGCAGCGATCTGTATATTCTTCTCTTTGCCCTAACCGGAGGAGTCTTCTAGGTTTAGTAGATTCATCCATCTGCCTGCCAACGGCGCTGTCATCTGGTGCTTTGCCGAACCAGAGAGCCAAACACGTCTAGCAACTCGACCGCTACCAGTAGCCACAAAAGAAAAATCCCCGTGGCCGCTTTGAGCTGGGGTCGGCCTGTCAGCATCACGGCCAAGCCCTTACAAACAGGGTGCTGAAGATCAGCCACTGACTGGTGGGCCCACCTGATAGGGCCCATGTGGACGGGGCATGTAGTATCTGTCAATTGCTAGGACCACATGATCGCGCGCCTGGATAGAGCTTGGAATCATAATAACCATGAAAAAAGAGACAGAATGAATGAATAATGCGAGAAAAGTGGTGTTATCTTTTGATCGTCTTGTCTGTTTGGATTAACGCTGCTGTAGAGTTTAGTCTCTGCGCCATGTCGATAGGAACAAGGCACCAGCCCCTGGATCGCGTAGCAACTTGGGGAAAGGAATATTGTAACATGAACTCAAGTGTTTAGGTGGCTACTATTAAATCTCAAAAGACTGGAGGAAGGTTAGATCGTGCTTGGGTGTTAGATACGCCTGTTTATTATTGGACACGCACATGCTCGTCTAGGAACCTTGTACTAGTAACAGTGGAAATATTAAGGTTTCTACGTACTAACTGAGAACTCTCTTGATCTGAAATGCAGAGGCGAAGAGGGCTGAAAGGGATGGAGACCATGGACAGCGACTCGGAGTGATCGAGGACGAGACGGTCTAACAGGCGAGACAACAAAGAGGGATGTGTGGTGGGTGATTGGTGAGGGGAGTTGGATGAGAGTGAGAGCAAAGAGCGGTAGAGCTTAGGCTAAAACCAAGGGATGATGAGTGTTCTGTAAATGGAGATGGTGGGAGGCAAGAGTGGGCTTTGTCTTGGAGGCGATGATGACGATGCGCCGGCTGTTTTCTTATTCTTTTCTTTCGGGGGTTGGTTCGAAATAGTATCATTTTGGGGTTGTCCACTTGGCATCTCGTGACTTCCTGCATGCACGTAACTTGGAGGTGTCCGCGTCCGACACGCTAGGCCAATTTCTCCTTCTATCTGCTTTTGTAATTTCGATCCTTCTTCCCTCTTCTCGTCCTGCAACTTTGTCTCTCTGCAGGATTCGATAGCTATAGGATGATCTGACGTGCTAGTGTTGATGGGTCAAATGTGAATAGCTGACGTGGACTCAGCTCTTGCTCCAGCGAGTTGGCCAGTGGCCCTTTCCGGAGCTGTGGAAGGAGATCCGTGGTAGACCGACTATCACTGACACTTACCGAGCAGTCCTTTATATTTACTCCCTCTATGTATCTAGATATATTTTAATTCTAATTACATTCATATGAGCGGCAAAGTAATATGAAACATAGGTGATATTAAAAGGTTTTAGAGCAATTCTAGCGGATCTCAAAACACCTCAAAACCGGAAGCAACCAACTTTTGCGGCTTTGATCGGGAAACAGCTAGTACCGGGAAAAAATATATCCAGATCCCCCAATAAAAACCCCATTTTACCTTAGATTCCTAGTTTTGTAGGCCAATTTTCCAGCACCCGCAATGCTATAAAAATGGTTGGAGTTGTCACCTTCTAGACTCGCTAGAATTTGCGAAAATTCGCATGTGCCGCTTCAAGTTCGTTCGATGGCACTCATCCCCATCGACCTGCTTGAAATCACACCTAGAAGGTAGGCGAGGATTACCAAGAGCTTGAGCCGAGGTGGACCCGCAAAACGTGTAGGGATTTGAGCACCGCTGGATGAGCGAGCATCTCGTGCGGGGGGGGGGGGGGGGGGGGGGAAAACAACTCCATGCATAAGCGTCTGCGGGCTGCGGCGGTTAGCAGGCGGCGCCGATGTCTAGGGGGCACGGTGCGGCCTCCGCAAGAGATGAGACTAGGGTGGGAGCGGGCGGTTCCGCGTGGCTTGGAACAAGATAGGTCTGACGCGATGACAACATGTCTTCCGAGAAAGATGAGGGAACGGGGAAAAGAAAATGAAAAAAATGAAAAAAAAAGTTTTACGAGTTCAATTTGAGCAAAATTTCACACAGCGAACTTTTATTTTTATTTTTGCGGGCAACTGCGAACTGTTTTTTTTTTGACATGCGAACAGTTTTTCGGTGTACCTGATCCGTGTTTTAGGTATTAGATGCTCTTAGTCTTAGTCTTAGATTTGGGTTCATGCATTTGGGCTCTGGCTGTGCGCATGAGTCGGGATTGCGGAAAACTGCCCCCCCACCCCCCACCCCCCTTTTTAAGTAATATAAGAACCCAAATCTAGGTTCCTATAAACTTGAACATATGTAGCTGGATTATACATCCACTTTTTTTTTACTAGTAAGATCATCTCCATCCACGGGGAACTCCAAATAGGCATCGACAGGTGCGTCGGCATCGCGCTATGGGGACGCCGACACCTGCCCCCAATTAAGTGAGAGGTTGTATATACGGCAACCCCTATAAGAAACCCTAAAATAAATTGCAAAGAACAAATCAAATTTTAATTGAGTTAGAATTATTACATAGGCTTCATTACATAGTTGTAAAATGTGAAAATATTGATGAAACCTAAACTAGAGGTTTTTGTTGGCCCTCCCATACTAGCTGGGAGAAGTCACCCAAACTAGAGGGTTATGGTACCCGTCTTCATTGCTGCAAAGGAATAACATCTAGAAACCCACAGTAGGGACTTATGCTAGCTCTCGTCATCTTTGTTACAAAGAAAGAACATCAAGAAACCTAAACTGCAAGCTTCTTCTCACCGCCGATGTCGTCGTTGTTGCCAGCGCCTTGGTAGTGCCTACAACAGGATGTGTCATCAAACACCTGCACTGCGAGCTCGACGTCGCCTTCCCACATGAAGTTCACCAAGCATCCGACCCCCATGTTGTGGGCGCGGGTGAACTTCTCCCAGCTAGTTTGGAGGAACATGTGGCCTTCCCAGTCGAACAACACCTCAATAGCCCACCGGCAAAAGCAACAACTGGCTTCTCGTAAGTGCACGCCAGTCGGTGAGATATTGCGCGAACTTCTCTAGGAGCCTTTTTTGAACCGAAAAGGGTCCTCCTTGATGAGGACGAGGAACTCGAAGAAGTCGAGGTGGAAGCAGTCAGTGGGTGGGGATCCTGCACCCTGGCCCTTGCCGCAACGGCCTCGGTGGATGTGTCCGCGGCCGTGTCCCGTAGATCGGCCATGGATCGTTTGGGGGAGAAGGTGGACGACATCGCTAGGGTTTTTGTGAGGAGGAGCCGGTGCCCAAACACCCCGTTTTATACCCGGAAGTAGGCATGGGGGCGATAATGCGTAAGTATTGCTTGGTCAAAGGTAGGTGAGGGTTGTCACCATTGATCACCAACACACATGGCTAGGTCATTATGCTGACTGTTCACGCAGGCACTGCCAACAAGTGGGCCTGAGGGCTTCCATCCGACGTGGCGCGATGCGCGGACGTGCCCATTCAGCCCCCACGTGAAGGGGTTGTCACGGGTTGTAGGCGATTGTATTGAGCTTCAAAATTAGCCGGCTACTTTTAAGACGCGTCGGTATGGTCTAAAAACAACATCAAACTACCAAATCGCTATCGAGATCGCTATGAAACATGCTATGCTTCGACTCACTTTCCCTCTTTTATTTTTTCGCATTTGACCAAGGATCCTCCTGCATTTCATTTGCGGGGGGCACAAATCAGACAGTTGGCTGCTACACCAAGCGGGCGATCAATCAGGAGCTGTTAATAATTTTGTTCACCGGAATCGGATCAAATTTTATAAACAAACCTAAGCTCGGTCCGATTCCGATGAAAATAATAATACTTGTTCTTTCCCCTCTTGCTATTCTATTACGACCACTAGTTCAGAAAACCTTGGAGATGAAGAAAGGCGAGTCGATTCTTTTTAATAGCGCTCAGGGGAGCATCAGGAAAGCTTGCCTAGGCACATCTAGCTTAATTGGGTTGACTTCTAGAGCCAGTACTTTTTTATCATTCTTAGTTGGAATATTTTTTTATATGTCGGTAAAACTGATCTTGATACGATTCCGATGAAAAAAAAAAGATACAACAAAGAGGAGTATTTGTTTTATATCAGTGGATATATCTCATCCCAAACTAAATTACTTTCTTCGATTCATATTACTTGATACTAATATAAATATATCTAGACACATTTTAATTGTAAATACATCCATTTGAGTGGCACGTAATATAGATCAGAGGTATATTCCACGTTCAACTCACCTAGAGGCAGCAAACGTCAACTATGAGCGCGCGCTGCTCGCACATGCAGGCCTCCGGCAGCAGTTTCGGCCACGCTATTCAAAATAGCCGGCGTCGGGCGCCTGGATATGTACTAAATAGCTTTTTCCGTTGTCGGACACGGTGCTTTTGATCCTAGATGCAGATGCTCACTTTATTTAAAATGCATTTTAAATATATAAAAAAATAGAACAAAATGTTGCGCGTACATCTTAACATCATATGTGTTTACGAGATCGTTTCACGAAAAAGTGAATTGTTATGTGACATGTGTGAAAAAAACAAAAAATATCATTTTACCGTGAAACTATAAGTGATGACGTAGAATGTGGAGATATGTGGGCTAAAAAAAATCTGAATTTTGTAATATTTTGAAATTCGTTTTTTGGGTAAAGAGAGTATATGCATCTAGGATCAAACGTGCATTTCCGTTGTCTTGGTTCCTTTATTAATGTTTGGGCCAGCTTCTAATTGTGGTGCCCGTTGGTATTTTGAACGGATTATGATACTGTAACTTATGCGTATGTCAAACTAGTTTTTTCTTGTGACTATTAGTTTATCCAAAATTAAATTCCATAGTTATTTACAACATGGCATGGTGTATTACAATCCAAAATTTATTTGTTTTAGATTTGCAAGGATTTATCCCCCTTTCCATTAAAAAAAACAGAGCAGGATCTACAAAACTAAAACGAGAAATTTCCGAACTCCATGACCCAGTTGCAACCCATGGATAAAAGACAGGGAACAAGTTATTTCAAAAGCACTGCATCATGCCTTGGACATGATTAGATCAGCAGGATCTTGCTTGGTACTCAGTTCACATCACCACATGGATCATACTCCTCGGAGTGCTTCTGCAGGTACTCCGGTGTGGCTCTGCCATCATGCTCTTCATATGACGATTTCCATGAGGCTATCCAGCCAAAATCCTCACACTTCAACGTGCCTCCAGAGCAGAAGCCGGTTTGAACATGAGCATTATCTTCTTCTTTTTACGATGTACGATCCGTAAACATATTCATAGACATAACAATACAAAGTTGGTAGTATGCAAGTTAACACAAGAAGGATACAAACGGTTGTACTGCTGCAAACTGCCATTGCCGCAAATACCAAGCACACACGTCCTTCGTCGTCGGCGGAGAACAAGAGCACCAGCAGTTGGTCCATAATTTGGGTTGAAGAAACTCCTAGCCATAAGGCGTTAACGAGCCGTGATAGCCACCAGACCCATAAGACTGGATCTAGCCCGGTAAAGAACATCGGCCGGAGGAAACCTCGAACCTTTTCAATCTGATCCGAGGCCAGCACCATCCCGCCATTCGAGCGGCCGGATCCCCCACCATCTTCCGCAAACACGCACCAGTCAAGACTGACACACTCCAAGAATAGCCCATTCCCGCCGCCACGCCACGACGCAACGTCAGATCGAAGTCACTTCAACAACTTAGACTCCACAAGCCTCTCGTTGGCGTTAGCAACACTTCCGACGAGAAGGGGCTTGAACTGGAAGACCTTTATTTCTAAGAACACCATTATCATCTGCCCTACCATGATGCTGAGAAAGGAACCTCGAAAACCTATAAAACCTAAGACCAAAACGCACACGGATGAGAACCAGACCTCCTCTCCCCCTCGCGATGCCAAGACGGCGATCGGAGGGAAATGGGAGCGACGGAACGCCGGCGAACGCTGGAACAGTGCCTCCTGGAGCGGTTCGATCTTCCCCAGAGCGGTTATCGCCGTGAACATGAGCATCATCTTATGCAAGAGCTCATTGGGTTTTTCACCCTCCGGGGCCCTGAAGGGAGCTTTCCAATTTCTTAGATACGTAAGAATTAGGCCCTGGCACCTGTTTCAGGTCAATCCTGAAAAACTATACTAAGGGCATCTCCAGCGGCGCGACGCGACCGTTTGTGTCCGCCATGACCGAAAATGCGTCGTGCACCCTCTCCAGCGGCGCGACGCAAAGTGACCGGGCCGTCCGCAGAGACGCAAACCTGGCCCAAATATGCGCCAGGTTTGCGTCTCGGCGGACGCTGCGCGGACGCGCAAAGTGACCGTTTGGTCCTGGCACGGGCCCGCCTGGCAGCGTCACAACTGCTTCGTCTTCGGCGGCATTACTTGCGGGCGGCGCTCCGCAGCCATTGCAGGGCCGCGTTAATGGCGTGCCTCGGCTTCCGCGAGCGTGCGCAGCTAGCAGACGCAGCGTCGATGCGTCTTCTCCGCCAGTACTGGCAGCGAGGCGTCGCTTCGGCAGTCTGCGGCTGCCTCGCGTGCCGCGCGTAGTAATGGCGATGCCCCGCGTGGCGCGGCCGTCGCCCTGCCTCCGACCTATACAAACAGGGACGCCAGCATCTCATCTCCTCCCTGCCTCCGACCCTAGCCGCCGCTGCCGTAGCGCCACTCAGTAGATCCACCATGAGCAGCGCCGGGCGCGGCCAGGCTACCGCGCCTCCACCTCCACCTTCACCTCCCACTCCACCTCCCCCGGCCTCGAGCTCGAGCTCCGACGACGGGTTCGACTCCGACGACAGCACCGACCTCCTCCACCCGGTCAGGGACGCCGCGGCCCTGGCTGAAGCGGAGAAGGAAGCAGAGGAGGAGCGGGCGGGCCATGCGGCTGTCGACGCCGAGCTGGAACAGCGCAGGCTGGCGGCCGCCGCTGCAGCCGAGGACTCTGACTCGGAGATTTCATGGTCATCCGATGACCCTGATGCGCCGACGCCGGAGGAGAAGGCGGCGGAGCAGCGGGCCATCGTCGAGTCTTTCGAGACGCTCAAGGACGAGGCCGCCAACGCGAGGCTCGAGCAGGCACTGCAAGAGGACGCGGCGGCGCACCGAGCGATAGCGGCCGCGCGGGAGGCGGCGGAGAAGCAGGCCACGGAGCGACGCAACGACGGTGCCGGCCCGTCAGGAACCAAGTAGTTTAGGTCTTCTATAGTTTTTATGTACTTTCTATGTTTGGTTTTCATATGTAATCAATCGCTCGTGGTAGAAAACCAAAGGAATTGTATGAAGATCAAACTATGTTGCAATTCAAAAATGGGTCGCCCCGGTGGGAGCACACCCAGACGCAAACGGACGCGCGGTCAAAATATGTCCGCTGGGCGACGCAAACGGACGCTGCCGACCACTTTTGGGCGTCCGAAATGCGTCGCGCCGCTGGAGATGCCCTAAAACTAGATTCTTTCTACTGTTCCGAACACCCTACAACATGGCAGATGTAAACACATTGAAATGTAGGAAACATTTATTGCAACGCCATTAGGAAGCCACCGATTTAAAGTTAGTGATGAGAACATGCATAAAAACTTCAAACACATCATCTCTCAAAGCAACTTTGCTACAGTATTATACATTCAAAGAGCAAATGCTTACCCGCAAAAAAAAACATTGCTATTATACATTCAAATAGCAAATGCTTGACAGATTAAATCTCTTTGCACATTCCAGATTTCAAAGATTTAGAGGTTCTTTTTTTCCCGTAGATTATCCCTTTTCATATTTTTTTTCGAGAAAATAGCCAGAGAAAAACTTGAATCCTAGGGGGGATTTTAAAATCCCACGCATGTAAATTAGCATGTTTTCCCCACTCCGAACCTTCTGTAGTATATATGGATTTAGAGGAATAAATCTCCTTTAGATTCATAATAAAAAAAATGAATCTCATATTTTTTTCGAGAAAACAGCCAGAGAAAAACTTGAATCCTAGGGGGGATTTTAAAATCCCACGCATGTAAATTAGCATGTTTTCCCCGCTCCGAACCTTCTGTAGTATATATGGATTTAGAGGAATAAATCTCCTTTAGATTCATAATTAAAAAATGAATTAGTGCTAGGAGGACTAGACACTAAATGATATAGTAGAAGCGGGATCTCGGCGTGAGAATTCCTGAAATTCGTTCCTGATAGGATTCAAACTCTGGTCGTTGGGGTGCGTCACTTCGGCTAGGGGTGGCATAAAAAACCGAACACCGAACCGAACTAACCGGAACCGAAACCGAATAGACCAAAACCGAATTAACCGAAAACAATTTCGGTGCATACATGTAAAAAACCGAATTTATATTAACCAATTCGGTTTTGACCATCTATTAACCGAAATAACCTTAAAAACCGAGATAGCGTTGACAGATAGCATAACCGTCCCCCCGTCCCCTACGTAGCTCCATTGTCAATCATTTCAGTTAATTTCTAAGCCCAGCAAGCATACTACCCTATACGTCCCTAGAAAAATAAAAGGTTGGCCCATTCATCTACTACATGTATATACGCATGTGTCTAATTTCATTTTGCTTCAGCTAGCTATATACGAGCAGTTCACTACTACATGGTTGTACAGTATGATTATTGGGCTCAGCGGTCCTTGTCGTACGTGGAGCTATCATATGGACTCGACTTTTTATTTGTTGTCACAATTTGGTCAAATTGGTTAAAAACCGAACACCGAACCGAATTGTCGGGTAACCGAACTACATACTAATTAGGAAACCGATATAATTTCGATTTTCATTTCTTATTACCTGAATTACTGAAAAACCGAAAAAAACGAACCGAATTTTCGGTTAAAACTGAATGCCTAAGCCTAACTGCGACCACAACCACTGGGCTATGCCCACGTCCTCCTTTTGATTCATATGGGTAAAATGGATATCCCTAGCTATTTCCATAATCTCGTGTCATTGAGTCATCATTTCATTTGCAAAGGTTCTCCTAGAGGTGCATTGAAGATGAGAATCATCATAGAGTTCACTGTTGGTTTACTTCGTTGGTTAAAAATGAATCCTAGAACTTGGTAGCTAAAGGCGAATTTCCAACTCAAATATCTTTCCAAAATTTGATAGGCTTTTCATCAGCTACATGTTATTTATATCCTATTTTGTCGGCTAGTTTAAAATTCATGAGTGATCACATATGGAACATAAGGACATGTACGCTTAACAGAAGTGAATCGTTCCCCTCGCGTCGCCCCCTCCATACCACCGAGGGGACGAAACCCTAGCGCCCCGCCGCGGCCTCTCCCCTCCATCTCCCTCCTCATCGTCGCCCCCCGAGACGCTCCCGGTCTAAGATCACGACGCCGGTGAAGGGGGCGGCGGGGATCTGGGCTCTCAGCTCCCGCGAGGTGAATAGGTGCAGGACCTCCGCGCTAGGCTCGCCACTGCTATGGCGACTGCTTGGCAGTCTCCTCTTGCTCCGACGGCTCATCTCCGGAACGACCTACATAAGGGAGGCGGCTGTTGGTGTCCTGCTCAGTGGGGGCTACAAAAATTAGGGCAGCGGCCCTCGGTTGGTGGGCAACGTCGACTCTACGATGTGGTGGCGTGGCACTCGCGTGGATACTGGTGCGGCCTCGGCTGCGTGGGCAACGAATCGGCGGCAGGTGCTGGTCCGTCGTGGCGACCTCTCTGGCCTTGTGCGTCAGATCCAAAGGCCGATCTTCCTTTGTCAGATCCGTGGCCAGCCTGGCCGCTGGAGCTTTGCTAGGTTGGTTAAGGTGGGTTGGGGTGGGGCCTACGGGAGAAATCCCTGGCCAGTGGCCATGATGGTGGTGACGCCTGCAGGCATCACTCCCTCGATATAGGTGCCGTCGAGGATGCCCTCCCTCCTACCATTCCCTGTAGGCCCAACAAAAACCTAATCCCTCTCTGAATGGGAGGCGACTACGCCTCCAGCGTGGTGTCCTTCTTGAAGGCGACGCTTTGGGTAAAGGGGGCAACATGTGGTTGGTCCAATTTGGTTGGAAGTGGTGGCTTCTTTCTCTTGTGGTTCTCTGGCGAGGGTGCCAATTGTTTATGTTGTTGCTTCTTCGTGGCACCAGAAGCTTGTGCTAGACCGGGTGAGCCCTCATGGCTAGCGGTGGAGTTGGTCTCGCGTTGTTCTTGGATGTTCTTGGTGGTTAGGTACGGTCTCTGCTGTTTGGTCCCAGTGGCATTGTCTTCCATTCGAGCTGTAGGGTGAGCGACTCTGGCCGATGGTATGGCGTCCTTCGATCCAGGGTGACGGAGCAGGGGCTTCTTTCGGCTTCGGAGACGGATCGTGGCCCTCTACCCTTTGGAGTATGCGCAGGCTAGTATCCCCTCGACGAGGAGCTATCTACGGGTGTCAACTTTCGCCGCTTCTCATGGGTGGTTTTGGCTTGGTGGATGAGGACTCCGACGATCCTGTGTGAGTTGGTGTCTTGTAAGCTAATATGTCAGCATCTTGTAATCTTAGCCGTTTGTGGCTTTATTAAAACTAGCACAGTGGCCCTCGCAAATGCGAGGGCATCATCTTTATGTGTACGTTGATAGTTTTGTAGATTTTTTATTTATGTAAGTACAAAAATATGGTCATGTAATTGTAGCACATTTGTGAAAGTCCTTGATATTTTCTCCAATGGTTGGATGCAACAGCAGAGGGTGTGTCTGTGTTTTGTATTAGGAAACGTTGCTTGGAGGGGGGTTTAAATTGAAGATCATTGTTTCATGGTGATGCTCTATAGAAATGGATAATTGGTTATCATTCATTTATTTTTTGCAAATTAGTTGCTTGAATTTCCTGTTGGCTAATATTGTGTATGATAAATATAGCATGTCATGATTGTATTGTAGCGACATGTTCTCCTATGCCGGAATATAGCATCTAAAACACACAACATTATATGTAGGACACCTTAATAATAAGAATTTTCATTTAACCTGATCCAAATATTTATTACTCAGGTATAATATGTAATATACATTAGGTTTTCACTGTTCATTTTGTAATAATCCTTCAGTCCAATAAAATATGTATTAACTTTGTCTAAATATGGATTATCAATACACTGAACCACCTCTAGATGCATCTAAATATAGACAAAATTGAGACATCTTTTGTTGGACGGACGGGTACACTATTTCGTCTGAATCTACCAGATTTTGACATATAACTCTTTTGTTTTACGGCCGGCCGGAATACACATAATATATTTTTATGGGTCTCCTGTGTTGCAAGATTGTATTTTTTTCTAAATCTGCAACTCAGCGCATGCTTGTAGCAACAGTTCTGTTTCGAGCTTGTAATAGCAAAATGAGAGTTTTTTTTTGAAACCTATAGAAAAATGAGAGCTAATTCATGGTTATTTTAAACTTGTGTACGTGCATAACGTAAGAGATCGAGGAAATCAAAGCAGCGTCCGCTGCCGTGCTAGACGTAAATTGTAAGATAATTCGCCTAGTACGCTAGTACATGTGCAATTGACATTGCATGGATAGCATTAAGCTCATAAATAACGGTTAAACATCTGAATAAGGCTTGGCTGGTTGAAAATTTGTGCACTGCCTGACAACTCAATGCATATTAATTATTGAGATTCTATTCTATGTGATGATGTCAGGATACTTCAGTAAAATTTATCCACAATTGTTTTTACACCCAGATTGCATCAGCTCGCTCCAAATCACATATTAATCAGAATCTCCGAAGGCACAAAGCAACGCTAATCTATAAATTCGAGCATTCGTTGCCTCGTTGAAGCACCGCACCTGGCAGCACAACATCAGCGCAGCCGGAGCGCTTCTTGCCTCCTTCCGCCGAGCTCGTGCTTGTACCAGGCACCTCTACGGGCACATCTCCAACCGGGCGACCCATCCCGCGCCCGCGCGTCCGGATGGGTCCAGCCGGACAAAAACACGGCCCAACACGGGGACGCACCGCAAAAGCGGACGGCCGCGGCGTCCGGAACGACGCAAACCCGGCCCAAATCTGGGCCGGGTTTGCGTGGCCGCGGATGGCACGCGGCGTCCTCGCGTGTCCGGCCTGTCCGCGTGGCTGGCCCACCTGTCGGTGCCCCAGTCCTATTAAATGTGGACTGGGGAAGGGGACTGTCCATATCCAGTCCCCACTTTCCACTCCGGCCGCACGCGCGAGCTCGAAGCTTCCGCGCCGCCATGGCCCCGAAGCGCGAGGAGCGCCTGGCCACGCAGGCCGCAGCGGAGGAGGAGCGCCTCGGCCACGCAGGCCGCAGCGGAGGAGGAGCGCCCGGCCACGCAGCCGCGGCGGAGGAGCAGCTCCGGCAGAGTCCGCGCGGAGGGCACGGCTGCGCGAGCCGGCGAGCCCGCCGAACCCGCACTCCGCCTGGGAAAGGGCGCAGTGGGAGCCCTGGCCGGAGTCCCCGGTGCCCTCCGGCGTGTCGAGCCGGAACAGCGCGTCGCCGCCGGGGGGCGTCGTCATCGACGCCGACGATGACGAGTACTACTGGGGGTAGTACTGCCGGCGGCCACCGTGCTCGCAAACCCTATCTAGGGTTTCTTTTTTTTTAGTTTAAAGCCCATATAGGGCTTTCTTTTGTGTAAAAATTGCCCAAAATAGGGCTAAGTTTAATTAACCACTAGTTTAATGTTATTTTTGGCTGTTTTCCTTTTTTATTTTTATTTTTGTTATTTTAATTACATATGCGGTGCGTCCGCGCGTTGGGCGCAGCGTGCGACCCAAACGGACACGCGGACGCGGGGCGCTGTCCGGGTGTCCGTTCGGCCACCCAAACGGCTCAAAACGGACGGCCCAGCGCGTCCGTTTGGGTCGCCCGGTTGGAGATGCCCTACCATCCTAGCCTAAATCGAAGCAGCCCGCACACCGAAGCCTTTCCGAAGCTAACCACCAGCGCCCCATACTGCAGCACTCAGCCGCTTCTCGTTCGCCACCGACAACATGTCCAACCGAGGCGTCCCAGGCGTTAACAGCGACCAGCTCGGTGGCAGGGTTAGGGTTGGAGTAGTCACCGGGGAAGCTAGCTAGGTAGCTCCTGGTCTCCAGCGAGATGGGTTTTTTCCGCCTAACCGCGTTGTCGCCACTGTCTATGGCGATCAGTTCGCAGCTATCTTCACCGCCCCCTAGTTCGCAGTTATCTTCACCGTCCCCTTCTCCATGGCGCATCGATCCACGAGATACGCAGCATAAGCAGCCTGGCCTGATCAAGGAGCTCCTTCTCCTCCATCTCCTTTTCGTGGCGATTGGCAGCGAGATAGCAACGGCCGGCGTGACCGCGTTCTCGCCGCTGCCTATGGCGTTCAGTCCGCAGCTATCTTCACCGTCCCCTCCTCCGCGGCTCATCGGTCCGTGAGCTACGCATCGTACCTGCATCATAAGCAGCCCGTCCAGCGCTCTTTCTCCTCGCCGCTCCCGTTTGCGGCGATCGGCTGCGAGTAGCAACAATGGCGGAACATACAGGGCTGGTTTAACCGAGAGGGGATATTCCGCAACTAGTTGCGCCCGCACCCCATTTTTGTTGTGACACTTCTAAGTTTCCAAAAAATGCAAACTAAAATTCTAGACATACATTGTGTTGTGTCTTGTGTATCTGTGAAGTTTCATCCAAAAATATGTCAAAATGTGGCCTACACAAAAAGAACAAATGACCTGTAAATAGTACGTGACACTATTTACGTACGTCTTCTCTTTTTTACACAGGTCACATTTTGACATATTTTTGGATGAAACTTCACAGATGCACAAGACACAACACAATGTATGTCTAGAATTTTAGTTTGCATTTTTTGGAAACTTAGAAGTGTCACAACAAAAAATGGGGTGCGGGCGCAACTAGTTGCAAATGAGAGTTTCCCTGGTTTAACCTCCTTATTTGATTTGTATTTTGCTTACGATGGAGATACGGACCCAGGAGCCACCAACACCCACCTCCACATGCCGTCTAGCCTCTCGTCGTTGTGTCGTCGTGATCGATTTGTCTCTTCCTATTACATGATTACATTTGTAGAATATCGGGACAAATAAGTGTGCGGCCGATGCAATTCATGTGTATGGATGGAGTCAGTTTCCGTATTTTGACGTGCTATGTTATTCTTTCAAACATGGTAAGCTGGAATAGGGTGTTTAGAAGTCCTCGGCCAGGACGTGTTGGAGTCCTGTACTTTTTTTTTATATTTGAGGAGTTCTGTATGTGGATTCATATGGCATACTATATCTCCATACCTTTTTAAAACCTGACTGTATACATGGAATTTTAAAAGAGCTGATCGTGCCTAATCAAATTCGATCTTATTATCGTTCCGTCGAAGAACGTATGCAAGTTGTATACTCCATCTTTTTTTTGGGAAAAAATACATATCCAATCTATGTGGTTCCACTTTCACTATGTTCCAGTCCTTTTATTTTTTACAAATACCACGTTTCAGCGCAAGGGGTAGATATCGTTCACGTTTTTTGGAACACTATTTTTACGTTTTTGGGACACCTATTTGTACCATCCTAGGATGTAGGTGTATTGATCATAAGTAAACGATCATAAGTAAAAGGGGAGTGCTGATTGCTTAATTCCAAGAGTCAGTATTCAACACGATTACTTTCTGAGCGTGTCAAACATGTGGAAGCATATTTGCTTAGCTATCGACATGCTTTTCTGGTTTTCCAAATTGTCTTGTAGCGTGTCAGCCGGGATATTTTGTACGTGACTGATGTTACGTAACATCTTTTTTATTATTTAATCTTAACCGTAAATTTAAGATCTAACCATCAAAATAATTAGGATGATGTGGATTAACGTGGTGTCTCTGTTAAACATCCTTATTTTGCTTTTAGTATATAAATAGAATAGATGTCTTGTAGCGTGTCAGCCGGGATATTTTGTACGTGACTGATGTTACGTAACATCTTTTTTATTATTATTTAATCTTAACCGTAAATTTTAGATCTAACCATCAAAATAATTAGGATGATGTGGATTAACGTGGTGTCTCTGTTAAACATCCTTATTTTGCTTTTAGTATATAATAGATAGATTTGGGCACTTTGTGCCTTATGTTTTCTTTTTTTTAAAACACTAAGCCTGTCTTGTATAGAAATAAGAGCTAGGGCTAAAAATGTACAATTATGAACACCTTGTTGTAGTACATGCATTCGAGCGAAAAGTAGAACAGACTGTCGGCCAGGCTACCGAGCGGGCTCGTACACAAGCAACGGACAACATGGCTAGCTCCGCTGTCAGCAATCTCGTCACATATGGCTAGGTCGAGTACTCGGTCGATGCAGCAGGGACGCTCCAGCTGATGCAGCCGCTCGCCCTTTGCGCCGACGAACACTGCTTTCTGTGAGGCTTCAGCGGTGAGCGGTGTACTGCTGCTGTTGACTTGGGCGGGTACGAAACGACAGCGATCGAGCGGCATGCGCATGCGTGGTGGCTTTGTACTCGCACGTACGCACGCGCGATCTGGAGCTAGTGTCGGATCGACCAGGCCGGCAGTGACGTGCCCAAGCACGTATGGGATTCACAGGACGATAATACAAGTGAATTTCGGTGTCTAGTGATCCGCGCGGTACTCTTGCTTGCAGTCCAGAGGGTTAATTGTTTTATTAGCTTGGCCTCTTGCTACTCAACAAGCAGCTTGCTTGAACAAACAATGGTTGCGGATCTGTCAACCAGCCGTCGTGCTCCTGCCGGGGTTTGTTTACTCTTCTTCCTTTGTGCCTGCACCGGTTGTTGGGAGTGAAAGGTAGTACATCAAGACGCGCCTTTGCCTTGCCTTTGGGCATTATTAAAGAGAGTGAGGAGGGCTGGAGGGGGACTTGCCAAGCTGAAACTTGCTGCCGCTTTCCCCGGATCTCAGGTGGCGCTTCAGTTCAGGCTGTTCAGCGCATGCCTTCCTCGATCAGGATGCAGGCCGCACTCCTCTTCTCGCTCTGGCTGCAAGAGGGCTTCCGCTGCGTGCCATGCTCTTGCACAATCGTCAGAACTCGGTATGTGGCAACAGCAAACAGTCATCGTCTCTTAGATTCCGAAGCTGATGAGATCGACAGCATGAGAGCTTGTCTCGAGGTTTCAAGCCCTGCCGCTCATTAGCAGGAGCAAGGGGGCAAGGCACATGCCTGTGATTTTACCTGTGCGATGTTCGGCATTTCGGGTTCCCTTCCTGTCGACTCTGTATGGCAATGATCTCGTGAGAAGATGATCTGCGCCATCCCGGCGGAGGGTCAGGACATAGGAGAGCAGATTGCAGATGGTTTCTCCACGAATTCCGCCCGCGTTGATGTCTGTCGGCCAGATAAGGGCACGAGGCCAACGCGGAGAGGATTACTCTCTTGTCTCTTGGATGGAGATTTGAACGAAAGAGACAACGCCTGACGCTACCTTACACTTACGAGCAACACACGCCGCGAATCTGCGATTACTGAATTCTGAGTGCACACCTCTTCAGATTTGCAAGTTGCAACGCAAAGAGAGAATCCACCACAATCTGCTGAAGCTCTTCCTACCCGCATTTTCAGTTGAGTCACAGGCGTCCCAGCTTGCTATCAAACATTCAAACCAGGGTAACAGCCGGGTGCCAAATTAGAGTGTGATGGCAAGCTGAGAGCATGTCTAACAGGCCCCGTATAACCCGCCCACCCCGTAAAATTCCGGCGGGATACGGGGCAGGCGCGATTTGGGCCGTCTAGCAGGCCCCGTATTCAGGCCAGCCCGTTTCGGCGGAATACGGGGACCAGGAAATCGGCCCCGCCGCCCCCTACTTATACTGGGCGCAGGTGCGAGTGAGGGGTTAACCCCTCACTCGCAACCCTAGCTCCGCCGTGCGCCGCCGCCTCCTCCTCCTGCTCCGGCGAGCAATTAGTCGCTCCCCCGCGGCGCATTCCACCCGCCGCCACCTGCATGGACTCCCGCCGCCGTAGTACCGCCTCGCCGGACACCGTGGAGGAGGCGTGGCGGCTCAAGTGCAAGAGATCCGCCGCCGGGAGCCGCCGTGCGGCGTGCCGCCGACGCGCTGTACATGCCGGATTCGCTCAAGCCGATGAGCGGCGAAGCCTTCGAGAAGTGGCTCGCCGATTGGCAGCGCGACCGCGCGTCCAAGGCGGCATGGGCGGCGACCATCGGCAGCACCAGCGGCGGAGGAAGCGGAGGCGGCGAGGAGGAAGAGGAGGCGGCAGAGGAGGAGGCGGCCTTCCGGCGTGCGGTGGCCGAATCCGAGGCGGATGCCACCAAGAAAGCTCGGGCGGAGGCAGAGGAGCAGGCGGAGGCGGCCTCCATCGCCTTCATCCCCTACGTCATCCTTGACGAGTAGACGTAGGTTAGATGTAGTATGATCCGTAGTATGATCGGAATGTATGTATGATCCGTAGTATGATCAATGAAGATGAACTTCCCGGAGTTTTTATTTTTGAAAATACGGGGCGAAATACGGGGTCTGCTAGACGGAATGTCTCTTCCGTTAGCAGTTTTCGATACGGGGCGAAATGCGAGCGTTATACGGGGCAGCGAAATACGGGGCTTGTTAGACATGCTCTGACAAACACAAACCCGACAACCCAAAACTGTAAGCTGGTGCAACAGGCCACGATCTGTTTCTGAATGCTGCACACTTTGTATTGACTATTGAGTTTACCCACCACGACTAAGCATGGTATACAGAACAAATAAAATATAAACTGCAGGTATAAAGACAAAAGAAAAAAAAGGAACTCTACTGCAGATCAGTGAGAATCTCAGTAACCCCACACACATTTAATTTAAGCATCATGATAACGCAGATGAAAATAAATTAATCATCTCAGTAGATATGGGGAGTTTTATTTAAACTAATAATTACGACTGAGTTCTGATGATAAAGCAGAAGCTATGGTAACAAATGGGCCGTATTGGCAGGCCTACACCTCTATGTAATAACTCCCACTGCAATAATGTTCAAACTAATGTTTGGATGACTTCATGCTCCACTGAACGAAGCTTCTCCCAGTCAAACCTACGAGTAACTGCTTGACCTGAAATGCAAGAAATTACACTTACTTCTGAATGTGGAAACCAAATCCACACACCAACAAATATATGAGTCATTGATCACCTAGTACTCACATGGTACATAAATAGAGGAATGGAGATATGTAATATGATCATGATTCATGCATTCTAAAGCAACCAAGTAATTGGCGCGTTCAGCACAATTATTCAGTTTAGAACAACCATCGGCACTTAAACTCTGTCAATCAAATAGACATAACTGAAGAAAATATATCAAGTCAAGTTTACAAGTCATTGGTGAAAACTTTGACCCAATACAGAGTTCAAAACAAATTACGGATTCTAGAAACCAACTGAAGCAACGTCTTCTTTTTAGGGAACTGAAGCAATATCTAAGAATTTACTTGATGACTATAATGTGTCTGAGCTTGTAAATGTGTCCACAACTAAAACACACAGAAAACAAGCAAAAAAATTAATTACTTGCCACTAGAACCATTTTTCTACAACACGTACTTGTATGTTTTTTTTTTTTTTTGAGAAACACAGTACAAACGCAGGCGCTCACATACACGCGCATAAACTCACCCCTATGAACGCACACACGCACACCCTACCCCTATGAGCACATCCGGAAGACTGAGATGGCAGATTGGATCTTGAAATTGACGAAGTCACCACAGGCGCCTCGCTGTCGACGGGAATGTTGCCTCCCACTGAATGAATATTCCGCCTTTTATGAGACACACAGATGTCAAACCTGGGGTTTGAACTCTGGTGGGCTGGGGATACAACCATCCTCCTAACCACCCAACCTCAGGTTGGTTCTCACGTACTTGTATGGTTGATTGTGACAGTATGTGTACTATGTGGTTTCTGAGAAAATTGAACAATTATAAGCAGTCACCAATACTTATAAACAGTACATGGATGTCCCAATAAACAAGATGGAGTTACAACATGACCCGGTCATTTAGGTAATCAAGTCTCAAATAAAGAAACTGGTTCGCCTGTGCTCCGGTGTCATCCCCCCCCCCCCCCCCCCCCCCGGCGAACGACGTTCAGCTGAAAAACACAAGGACGGTCTAGATTAGCCGATACCGCTTCGGCGTAGGGTATAGCGGGCAGCGCGGGAGTCAGTTGTACTGTATTCTGTACGTATACGGGGATGACATGGCTAGTAACGTGGCAAAGGAAGGGAAGGCGTTGGTGACGTGTAGACACACGTGGCGAGGGAGCGGAGGCGTCGGCGCATATAAAAGCCTCCGTCTGGCACGCCCGCTTCCATTTCCCCCTGTTCCCCACTTCTCCGAACCCCATCTTCTCCGCCAAAAAACCCGCCTCCCTCTCCCTCACTCCGCCCGCCGGTAGTTTAGGTATTGGATCGTCGGCGATCCAGTAGATCCGTAGGCGATGGAAGCTGGGGGAGCTGCCGCAGACGATGTGAAGACGGTGGCGGTCGTGGAAGTTGATCCATCGACACAGGCGGTTGGAGGGGATAACGGTGCTGGAGGGTCGGCGGTCGCTGCGAGGACCACCGCCGTGGAGGCCTCCGTCATCGGGTCGGTCGTCGTCGGCCCGGTGGTGGCGGCAACGGCCGATCTGGAGGCGGGCGAATCTGCTACAGGGGGAGGCGAGGGCGATGCGGAAGCATCCAGCATCGCATGCGGTGATGCTGCCGCAGCCGTCAAGGTGGCGGTGGATCTGGTGGAGGAGGCTTCATCCTCCGCATCGGTGAAGACGGTGGCGGATCTGGTGGCTGCGCCGGCTGCCGGCGACGTCTGTGAGGTGCAGGCGGACATGCAGATGGAGGTAAGTGCTCTGTCCCTTCTTTTTTGCTTTCGATTAAGCGGGTCTACGAGGCTAGCATGGGTGAACTGATGCATGGGCGGAGGGCCTTGGAGATGAAAATGACCTAGGAAGAACGAATGATTTTGTATGTTTTTTAATTGCTGGACATCGATGGATCTTGGGCGTAGTCCTTTTGCTGTTAAAAGTAGGAATAGGAATAGAGATAGCTTGCTATGCCGGTTCATATGTAACAAAGAAATAGTTGGTACCTATGAACGAATATTGGGAAAAAAAACAAACAAAATAGTTTTGCTAATTGTAAGTAGACTTGTAGATAGTAATACACCGTTATTATGTTGCAACTGAGATTTTTGTAGGTTTATATGGGGTTGTGAATGCAATAAATAACCTAGCCCGTTGTATTGATTCGTGATCCATGCTGGATATGAATTGCAATATGGGTTGTAACTGAGAAAAATACCAGTACTGTTGAATTGTTTCCTGATTTATGCTAGTTATGAGTTGCAATGTGGGTTACAACCAACATTTGGTGACATAAGAATTAACTTAAATTTTAGTCGACCGACAATAAGTGAGACACAAATATTAAATTGATCTCTTCAATGCTTTGTCAACTCCTATCTAGATTAAGATATCAGTAACTACATTTTAAAGCTTGAAAGTCATATGTTGCCTGCTACAAATAGCTTGAAGTTAGCAAAATTAGTGATACATAACTTGCTTGTATGAGGATAAAACTTTGCAAAGTTATCATTGACAAAGTGATGCAACTCTGTAGCAAATTCTACCACTTTTGGGGCACCAGCAATAACAACAAAATGAATTTTGTTCTTCCTTTCTTATTTGACAAGGCTAGGAAGTGAGGACTTATGTTATTTGTTTGCAGGTTGGTGAAGGGTCGAGGAAGCGGAAGCGCGAGGAGGAGGAGCATGTGCCTCCTCCAATCCAGGAGGAGCTAGAACCTGTCCCTCCTCCAATCCAGGAGGAGGAAGCACCTGTCCCTCCTCCAATCCAGGAGGTGCCTGCTCCACCTGTGCCTGCTCTAGCTGTGGCTGCTCCAGCTGTGGCTGCTCCAGCATTGGCTGCTCCACCAATGTCTGCTCCACCTGTCCCTGCTCCATATGAGGAGTTGGAGGAGTCAGATGGCTCCCTGGAGGTGAGCTATACAACTTGTTCTCTACCCTTGCATGTTTTTCATTGTGTTTGCTTTATATCTGTAATTGTAACTTGTACACTTTGTTGTTCTCCAGTATGACTCCCAGGATTCATCCGAGTCCGTGGACAGCAGGAACATAGGTTCCTTCAAGAGGAAGCTACTACAGAAGCTGGATGCTGGGGACCTCCCTTTCAAGAAGAGGGGGAGGTACTTCTGTCCATGGCACCAGGTGAAGCCTAAGGGTGAGGAGCTAGCCCATACTGGCACCTCGAAGCAGATAAGGGTAGAGCATCAAGGGCTGCTGATGGTGCTTGCTATGGAGGATGCTGACTAGTTCTTGTGGACTGCTGATGGTGCTTGCTATGGAAGATCTGGTAGCTTTGCTTTTGGTTTATGTTGTTTGAACTAGTGTTGTAAGGTGTCTTGAACAATGTTTGGTTTGGTGTTGAACATCTGCTTTTGGTTAATGTTGTCAGACCATCTATTATAGTGATGGTCTTAATTACTTAATGTGTGTGAAACTATGTTCTGTGATGAATTATTATGTAGGTGATGATGCTTAGTTTTGTCTATCATTTGGAATGATGGTGTTTGCATGTATGTGCACATTGCATGCTGTTGGTTGCCGTCATCTCGAAAGTAGGTCGTAATTACAGGAAACATCCAACTTCTTCATGTCTTTATCTTGCTCATTGCCTATGTTACGACGGTGGAGATCATAATTTACATGATGTTTGTATGAAAAGAACTTTGATAGTTATAAATTTATCGATTTATTGTGTCCACATTAGCCGAGACAAGCATTGCACGTGCAAGCTTAGTAGCATGAGATCTTGGTTGAGATGAGATGGTTTGGTTAAATGTAGCATGTTCTTGTGTTGTTTGGGTTTGAATTTGGAAATTTTGTAATAAATGTACTTTAGTTAGTCGAAAGTAGAAGCAGCACATTGATTATTTAGGAGGAAACTAGTCGGCATGGGCTTGATGGCATGTTCTTGAGTGGGCCTAAAAGTGGTCGTACACACGAAACCTTGTATGTTTATACTAATTATTTGTAGAATTTTCTTTTTATCATAATTATTGAAAGAACAAGAATTCATACATAATTGTTTGTAATAGAAGACAACATTACATGGCATGGGGTTTGATATTTTGTGATTGCTAACATGGTAGGGATGTGTCATCACAGGGGTTTCGGTGGAAAAGAGGGGGAAATGACCAAAAATGACCAAACCACCATGGATTGGGCCAAGATTTGGCACACTTGAGCACCTTGTGATTTGACACCTTGCTTGCCACTATTTTAGCATTTTATGAGTTGGTGGCATGGTGGCCTCATGGTAGGGGTGTGTCGAGAGAGGGGTTTTCGGACGAAAAGAGGGGGGAATGGCAAGAAACTGACCAAACCAGCATGGATTGGGCCAAGATTTGGCACACTTGAGCACCTTGTGATGTCACACCTTGCTTTCCACTAGTTTAGCATTTTATGAGTTGGTGGCATGGTGGCCCCATGGTTGGGGTGTGTCGAGACAGGGGTTTTCGGACGAAAAGAGGGGGGAATGGCAAGAAACTGACCAAACCACCATGGATTGGGCCAAGATTTGGCAGACTTGTGGACCTTGTGATGTGACACCTTGGTTCCTATTGATTTCCCAATTTATAAGTTGGTTCCATGGTGGCCCCATCGTTGGGGTGTGTCGAGACAGGGGTTTTCGAACGAAAAGAGGGGGGAATGGCAAGAAACTGACCAAACCACCATGGATTGGGCCAAGATTTGGAACACTTGAGCACCTTGTGATGTGACACCTTGATTGCCACTAGTTTATCATTTTATTAGTTGGTGCCATGGTGGCCCCATGGTTGGGGTGTGTCGAGACAGGGGTTTTCGGACGAAAACAGGGGGGAATGGCAACAAACTAACCAAACCACCATGGATTGGGCCAAGATTTGGCACACTTCTGGACCTTGTGATGTTACACCTTGCTTTCCACTAGTTTAGCATTTTAGTAGTTGGTGCCATGGTGGCCCCATGGTTGGGGTGTGTCGAGACAGGGGTTTTCGGACGAAAAGAGGGGGGAATGGCAACAAACTGACCAAACCACCATGGATTGTGCTAAGATTTGGCAGAATTGTGGACCTTGTGATGTGACACCTTGGTTCCTATTGATTTCCCAATTTATGAGTTGGTGCCATGGTGGCCCCATGGTTGGGGTGTGTCAAGTCAGGGATTTTCGGACGAAAAGAGGGGGGAATGGCAAGAAACTGACCAAACCACCATGGATTGGGCCAAGATTTGGCACACTTGATCACCTTGTGATGTGACACCTTTATTGCCACTAGTTTAGTATGTTAGTAGTTGGTGCCATGGTGGCCCCATGGTTGGGGTGTGTCGAGACAGGGGTTTTCGGACGAAAAGAGGGGGGAATGGCAAGAAACTGACCAAAACCACCATGGATTGGGCCAAGATTTGGCACACTTGAGCACCTTCTGATGTGAAACCTTGGTTCCTATTGATTTACCAATTTATGAGTTGGTGCCATGGTGGCCCCATGGTAGGGGTGTGTCAACAGAGGGGTTTTCGGACGAAAAGAGGGGGGAATGGCAAGAAACTGACCAAAACCACCATAGATTGGGCCAAGATTTTGCACACTTGAGCACCTTGTGATGTGACACCTTGCTTTCCACTAGTTTAGCATTTTAGTAGTTGGTGCCATGGTGGCCCCATGGTTGGGGTGTGTCGAGACAGGGGTTTTCGGACGAAAAGAGGGGGGAATGGCAAGAAACTGACCAAAACACCATGGATTGGGCCAATATTTGGCACACTTGAGCACCTTGTTATGTGAAACCTTTATTGCCACTAGTTTAGCATTTTAGTAGTTGGTGCCATGGTGGCCCCATGGTTGGGGTGTGTCGAGACAGGGGTTTTCGGACGAAAAGAGGGGGGAATGTCAACAAACTGACCAAACCACCATGGATTGGGCCAAGATTTTGCACACTTGAGCATGTTGTGATGTGACACCTTGCTTGCCACTAGTTTATCATTTTAGTAGTTGGTGCCATGGTGGCCCCATGGTTGGGGTGTGTCGAGACAGGGGTTTTCGGACGGAAAGAGGGGGGAATGGCAACAAACTGACCAAACCACCATGGATTGGGCCAAGATTTTTCAGACTTGTGGACCTTGTGATGTGACACTTTGGTTACTATTGATTTCCCAATTTATGAGTTGGTGTCATGGTGGCCCCATGGTTGGGGTGTGTCGAGACAGGGGTTTTCGGACGAAAAGAGGGGGTAATGGCAAGAAACTGACCAAAACCACCATGGATTGGGCCAAGATTTGGAACACTTGAGCACCTTGTGATGTTACACCTTGGTTCCTATTGATTTACAAATTTATGAGTTGGTGCCATGGTGGCCCCATGGTTGGGGTGTGTCGAGACAGGGGTTTTCGAACGAAAAGAGGGGGGAATGGCAAGAAACTGACCAAACCACCATGGATTGGGCCAAGATTTGGCACACTTGAGCAACTTGTGATGTGACACCTTGATTGCCACTAGTTTATCATTTTAGTAGTTGGTGCCATGGTGGCCCCATGGTTGGGGTGTGTCGAGACAGGGGTTTTCCGACGAAAAGAGGGGGAATGGCAACAAACTGACCAAACCACCATGGATTGGGCCAAGATTTGGCACACTTGAGCACATTGTGATGTGACACCTTGATTTCCACTAGTTTAGCATTTTAGTAGTTGGTGCCATGGTGGCCCCATGGTTGGGGTGTGTCGAGACAGGGGTTTTCGGACGAAAAGAGGGGGGAATGGCAACAAACTGACCAAACCACCATGGATTGGGCCAAGATTTGGCAGACTTGTGGACCTTGTGATGTGACACCTTGGTTCCTATTGATTTCCCAATTTATGAGTTGGTGCCATCGTGGCCCCATGGTTGGGGTGTGTCGAGACAGGGGTTTTCGGACGAAAAGAGGGGGGAATGGCAAGAAACTGACCAAACCACCATGGATTGGGCCAAGATTTGGCACACTTGATCACCTTGTGATGTGACACCTTGATTTCCACTAGTTTAGCATTTTAGTAGTTGGTGCCATGGTGGCCCCATGGTTGGGGTGTGTCGAGACAGGGGTTTTCGGACGAAAAGAGGGGGGAATGGCAACAAACTGACCAAACCACCATGGATTGGGCCAAGATTTGGCACACTTGAGCACCTTGTGATGTGACACCTTTCTTGCCACTAGTTTAGAATTTTAGTAGTTGGTGCCATGGTGGCCCCATGGTTGGGGTGTGTCGAGACAGGGGTTTTCGGACGACAAGAGGGGGGAATGGCAACAAATTGACCAAACCAACATGGATTGGGCCAAGATTTGGCAGACTTGTGGACCTTGTGATGTGACACCTTGGTTCCTTTGATTTCCCAATTTATGAGTTGGTTCCATGGTGGCCCCATGGTTGGGGTGTGTCGAGACAGGGGTTTTCGGACGAAAAGAGGGGGGAATGGCAAGAAACTGACCAAACCACCATGGATTGTGCTAAGATTTGGCAGACTTGTGCACCTTGTGATGTGACACCTTGGTTGCTATTGCTTTACCAATTTATGAGTTGGTGCCATGGTGACCCCATGGTAGGGTTATGTCGAAAGAGGGGTTTTCGGTGGAAAAGAGGGGAAAATGGCCAAAAATTGACCAAACCACCATGGATTGTGCCAAGATGTGGCACACTTGTGATCCTTGGGTTCTGAAACCTTGTTTGGTATTGGTTTTCCTATTTTGGAGATGGTGGCATGGTGGCCCCATGGTAGGGATGTGTCGACATAGGGGTTTTCGGTGCAAAAAGGGGGGAATGGCCCAAAAGTGACCAAACCACCATGGATTGCTATGGGTTTTCCAGTTTAGAACTATTGTATGCACAAAATATAATAACTGCATCATAATTTTGTTTAACATTGTTTTTCAAATTTTGTATGAATCAATAAAATTGTAACTTTGATCATACATGATAATTCTAAGATTACAGAAATAGATGTAATGTGCATGTCGTAAAGTTTGGAAATTTTAATTTTTAAAAACAAGTTTGAAATATGATACTTTGCATTGTGAAAAATGTTTACAAATATGGGACGTTATTTGTGTAATTATGTGTTGGGACAACTTAATGGGCTTTCGGCCCATTAAATGTTTAACCCATGCGTTGACTGCCTAACATTACGTGCGAGAAGGGCGGCGTCATCGGTTAGTTATTGTGCACGTCGTGGACTCGTTGACCTAGGTCCCAATCTCCATCATCGCACGTCCGCCGCCCACGACCTGAACCACCGTCCGCCGCCCCCCACCTGAACCACCCTCCGCCGCCCTGACCAGCACCCACCGTCAGACGCGCACCTCTGCCGCGGCCACCGTCGTCTCAGCCTCGACAGCCAGAGCTGTCCCACAGCCACCATCGGTCTCGATCTGCCGCGGCCACCGTCGTCTCAGCCTCGACAGCCAGAGCTGTCCCACAGCCACCGTCGGTCTCGATCTGCCGCGGCCATCGTCGTCTCTGCATAGGTATGCCGCAGCCACCGTCATGTCCACCGTCATGTCTGCCGCCACCATAATATCTGTTACAGTAGCCTCCTCCTCCGTAAACCCTAATTTGGTTAGCACATGCACTAGAGAAATCCTGTCGTCGTGCCTCGCGTCGACGCAAAAGCATGCGGCGGGCGCGTGTCCATTCTTTCCCATACGCACAGCAGCAGGCATAGACAGTTTAGCGTTTATGATTAGCGTCTGACGTTGTATAGGACACGCTTACATTGTTTTCTAATATTGTAATGTTTATTTTTTTCTCTATAAGCATCCAGGTAAGCGTGAAGCATTGTAGTTGCCCTTATGAGATGAACTACAAAGTCATTAGCAGATGCGTAGTGAGAAAATGCCCGAGCTGATTGTAATTAAGATCAATGTGCCCAATCTGAAATACTATGTGCCAACACTTTATATGATTTAGCACGTCAGTGTTCACGGAAGCTGTAGTATTACAAGATAAATTGTTTTATTTGTTTATATGTATTCTCTGCATTACACTAATGAAACCTCGATGTATGTTGTATTATTTAATGTTAATCAAAATTGGTATACCAGGATGGAAGAGCCGGATGGGGAGATTTTCTGTGACATTATTAGGTGGCAGAAGGTCGTAGCAGCAATGACTGTCGAGCAACAAGACAAATTACGCACTTGTGCTGTTGGCCGATGCATGATCCAAATTCCATCCAGAAAGGTGCGGCCACTCTTGGTAAAATACATGATGCAGGTTTATGACGCGGAAAAGGGTAGGTTCATCATTGAACCAAGGGTGGGTGAAATATCGGCAACAAATGAGGATGTGGAATGCTTGCTAGGATTAGAGGATGAAGGCTTGTCATCTGCTGATATATTTGAAGAGGAAGGAGAAGAATGGAAAACAAACATACCTACTAGATTTCTTAGTAAAAAAACTGGCAATTTAGTCATGAAAGATATGATTGAGCAAATCATTACTTCTAAAGCCACAAATGACGACTTCCTTCGAAGAGTTGTCTTAATTCTTACAGGGACTGTTCTAGCTCCTACTTCGACCTATACGGTTTACAAGCCGTTCTATGCATTTGTGGAAACAATGTACACGTTACACAACTTGAATTGGAACCAATTCACGCTTGCATATGTCATCGAGCAGATCAGCACTTGCCGGAGAGGAATATATGTTAGGCAGTGGCCGAAAGGCAATGTCGCAATTTTAGAGGTATGATACGTCCCAAACGTATCTATAATTTCTTATGTTCCATGCTACTTTTATGATGATACTCACATGTTTTATACACATTATATGTCATTATTATGCATTTTCCGGCACTAACCTATTGACGAAATGCCGAAGAGCCAGTTGTTGTTTTCTGCTGTTTTTGGTTTCAGAAATCCTAGTAAGGAAATATTCTCGGAATTGGACGAAATCAACGCCCAGGGGCCTATTTTTCCACGAAGCTTCCAGAAGTGCGAAGAGGAAACGAAGTGGGGCCACGAGGTGGCCACACAACAGGGCGGCGCGGCCCAAGCCCTGGCCGCGCCGGCCTAGCGTGTGGGCCCCTCGTGACGCCCCCTGACCTACCCTTCCGCCTACGTATAGTCTTCGTCGCGAAACCCCCAGTACCGAGAGCCACGATACGGAAAACCTTCCAGAGACGCAGCCGCCGCCAATCCCATCTCGGGGGATTCAGGAGATCGCCTCTGGCACCCTGCCGGAGAGGGGAATCATCTCCCGGAGGTCTCTTCATCGCCATGATCGCCTCCGGATCGATGTGTGAGTAGTCCATCCCTGGACTATGGGTCCATAGCAGTAGCTAGATGGTTGTGTTCTCCTCATTGTGCTATCATGTTAGATCTTGTGAGCTTCCTATCATGATCAAGATCATCTATTTGTAATGCTACATGTTGTGTTTGTTGGGATCCGATGAATATTGAATACTATGTCAAGTTGATTATCAATCTATCATATATGTTATTTATGTTCTTGCATGCTCTCCGTTGCTAGTAGAGGCTCTGGCCAAGTTGATACTTGTGACTCCAACAGGGAGTATTTATGCTCGATAGTGGGTTCATGCCTCCATTAAATCTGGGACAGTGACAGAAAGTTCTAAGGTTGTGGATGTGCTGTTGCCACTAGGGATAAAACATCGATGCTTTGTCTAAGGATGTTTGTGTTGATTACATTACGCACCATACTTAATGCAATTGTCTGTTGCTTGCAACTTAATACCGGAAGGGGTTCGGATGATAACCTGAAAGTGGACTTTTTAGGCATAGATGCATGCTGGATAGCGGTCTATGTACTTTGTCGTAATGCCCTGATTAAATCTCATAGTACTCATCATGATATATGTATGTGCATTGTTATGCCTTCTTTATTTGTCAATTGCCCAACTGTAATTTTTTTTACCCAACATCTGTTTATCTTATGGGAGAGACACCACTAGTGAACTGTGGACCCCGGTCCTATTCTTTACATCTGAAATACAATCTACTGCAATTATTCTTTACTGTTCTTCGCAAACAATCATCATCTTCCACACAATACGTTTAATCCTTTGTTTTCAGCAAGCCGGTGAGATTGACAACCTCACTGTTACGTTGGGGCAAAGTACTTTGATTGTGTTGTGCAGGTTCCACGTTGGCGCTGGAATCCCTGGTGTTGCGCCGCACTACACTCCGCCGCCATCAACCTTCAACGTGCTTCTTGGCTCCTACTGGTTCGATAAACCTTGGTTTCTTACTGAGGGAAACTTTCTTCTATACGCATCATACCTTCCACTTGGGGTTCCCAACGGACGTGTGCTTTACGCGTATCAAGCTAAATTTCTGGTGCCGTTGCCGGGGAGATCAAGACACGCTGCAAGGGGAGTCTCCACTTCCAATCTCTTTACTTTGTTTTTGTCTTGCTTTACTTTATTTTATTTTATTTACTACTTTGTTTGCTGCACTAAGTCAAAAACACAAAAAAAAATTAGTTGCTAGCTTTACTTTATTTACTATCTTGTTTGCGTTCTCTATATTAAAAACACAAAAAAATTAGTTACTTGCATTTACTTTATCTAGTTCGCTTTATTTACTATTGCTAAAATGAATACTCCTGAAAACACTAAGTTGTGTGACTTCACAAACACTAATAATAATGATTTCTTATGCACACCTATTGCTCCACCTACTACTACAGCAGAATTCTTTGAAATTAAACCTGCTTTACTGAATCTTGTTATGAGAGAGCAATTTTCTGGTGTTAGTTCTGATGATGCTGCGGCCCATCTTAATAATTTTGTTGAACTATGTGAAATGCAAAAGTATAAGGATGTAAATGGTGATATTATAAAATTGAAATTATTTCCTTTCTCCTTAAGAGGAAGAGCTAAAGATTGGTTGCTATCTTTGCCTAAGAATAGTATTGATTCATGGACTAAATGTAAAGATGCTTTTATTGGTAGATATTATCCTCCCGCTTTATCTTTGAGAAGTAGCATAATGAATTTTAAGCAATTGGATAATGAACATGTTGCTCAAGCATGGGAGAGAATGAAATCTTTGGTAAAGAATTGCCCAACCCATGGACTAACTACTTGGATGATCATCCAAACCTTCTATGCAGGATTGAATTTTTCTTTGCGGAACCTATTGGATTCAGCTGCTGGAGGTACCTTTATGTCCATCACTTTGGGGGCGGCGACAAAGCTTCTTGATGATATGATGATAAATTACTCTGAATGGCACACGGAAAGAGCTCCACAAGGTAAGAAGGTAAATTCTGTCGAAGAAACCTCCTCCTTGAGTGATAAGGTTGATGTTATTATGTCTATGCTTGTGAATGGTAGATCTAATGTTGATCCAAATAATGTTCCTTTAGCTTCATTGGTTGCTCAAGAAGAAAATGTTGATGTGAACTTCATTAAAAATAATAATTTCAACAACAATGCTTATAGGAATAATTCTGGTAACAACTATAGGCCATATCCTTCTGCTAATAGTAATGGTTATGGTAATTCTTATGGGAATTCTTACAACAATAATAGGAGTGTACCCCCTGGTCTTGAAGCCATGCTTAAAGAATTTATTAGTACACAAACTGCTTTTAACAAATCTGTTGAAGAAAAACTTGATAAAATTGATATTCTTGCTTCTAAGGTTGATAGACTTGCCTCTGATGTTGATCTTTTAAAATTTAAAGTTATGCCTAATAAGGATAATGAAAATAAGATTGTTACTACAACAAATGCCATCCAAGTTAGAATTAATGAGAATATAAGATTGATGGCTGAATTGCATGCTAGGTGGGAAAGAGAAGAAAATGAAAAACTTGCTAAAGAGAATAATGTAGCTAAAGTTTGGACTATTACCACCACTAGTAATGATAATGATTCACATGTTGCTAAACCTCCTACTATCAATGGTAAAATAATTGGTGTTGGCAATGTATCTACTCCTAGTGCAAAGCGTGCAAAACTGCCCGAAACTGCTGAAACTGCTTGTGATAAAACTGCTGAATTTTTTTCCAACATTGGGGACAATGATCCCATTGCTGTAGATCATAATGATTTAGATTTTGATGATTGTCACATCTCTGAAGTTATAAAGTTCTTACAAAAACTTGCTAAAAGTCCCAATGCTAGTGCTATAAATTTGGCCTTTACAAAACATATTACAAATGCTCTCATAAAAGCTAGAGAAGAGAAACTAAAACTTGAAACTTCTATTCCTAGGAAGTTAGAAGATGGTTGGGAGCCCATCATTAAGATGAGGGTCAATGATTTTGATTGTAATGCTTTATGTGATCTTGGTGCAAGTATTTCTGTTATGACTAAGAAGATCTATGATATGCTTGACTTGCCACCATTGAAAAATTGTTATTTGGATGTTAATCTTGCTGATAATGCTATAAAGAAACCTTTGGGGAGGATTGATAATGTTCGCACTATGGTTAACAATAACCTTGTCCCCGTTGATTTTGTTGTCTTGGATATTGAATGCAATGCATCTTGTCCCATTATATTGGGAAGACCTTTTCTTCGAACTGTTGGTGCTACCATTGATATGAAGGAAGGTAATATTAAATATCAATTTCCTCTCAAGAAAGGTATGGAACACTTCCCTAGAAAGAAAATGAAGTTACCTTATGATTCTATTATTAGAACAAATTATGATGTCGATGCTTCATCTCTTGATAATACTTGATTCACACTTTCTGCGCCTAGCTAAAAGGCGTTAAAGAAAAGCGCTTATGGGAGACAACCCATGTTTTTACTACAGTACTTTGTTTTATATTTGAGTCTTGGAAGTTGTTACTACTGTAGCAACCTCTCCTTATCTTTATTTTATTGCATTGTTGTGCCAAGTAAAGTCTTTGATAGTAAAGTCAATACTAGATTTGGATTACTGCGCAGAAATAGATTTCTTGCTGTCACGAATTTGGGTATGGTTCTCTGTAGGTAACTCAGAAAAATCTGCCAATTTACGTGCGTGATCCTCAGATATGTACGCAACTTTCATTCAATTTGGGCATTTTCATCTGAGCAAGTCTGGTGCCTCTAAAAAATTCGTCTTTACGGACTGTTCTGTTTTGACAGATTCTGCCTTTTATTTCGCATTGCCTGTTTTGCTATGTTTGATGGATTTCTTTGTTCCATTAACTTTCAGTAGCTTTGTGCAATGTCCAGAAGTGTTAAGAATGATTATGTCACCTCTGAATATATGAATTATGCACTGACCCTCTAATGAGTTTGTTTTAAGTTTGGTGTGGAGGAAGTTTTCAAGGGTCAAGAGAGGAGGATGATACAATATGATCAAGAAGAGTGAAAAGTCTAAGCTTGGGGATGCCCCCGTGGTTCATCACTGCATATTTTAAGAAGACCCAAGCGTCTAAGCTTGGGGATGCCCAAGGCATCCCTTCTTCATCGACAACATTATCAGGTTCCTCTAGTGAAACTATATTTTTATTCCGTCACATCTTATGTGCTTTGCTTGGAGTGTCTATTTGTTTTTGTTTTTGTTTTGTTTGAATAAGATCGGATCCTAGCATTCTTTGTTTGGGAGAGAGACACGCTCCACTGTTTCGTATGAACACATGTGTTCTTAGCTTTATCTTTAATGTTCATTGCGAAAGTTGGTCTATTTCATTCATTGTTATATGGTTGGAAACGGAAAATGCCGCATGTGGTAAATGGTATAATGTCTTGAATAATGTGATACTTGGCAATTTTTGTGCTCATATAGATCATGTTTAAGATCTTGCATCATGTACCTTGTACCCATTAATGAATAACTGCATAGAGCTTGTTAAAATTTGGTTTGCATGATTGATCTCTAGAGTCTAGATATTTTCTGGTTAAGGTGTTTGAACAACAAGGAGACAATGTAAAGTCTTATAATAGTTACAATATGTTCATATGTGAGCTTTGCTGCACCTTTTATACTTGAGTTTGCTTCAAACAACCTTGCTAGCCTAGCCTTGTATTGAGAGGAATTCTTCTCGTGCATCCAAATCCTTGAGCCTAATACTATGCCATTTGTGTCCACCATACCTACCTACCACATGGTATTTCTCCGCCATTCCAAAGTACATTACTTGAGTGCTACCTTTAAATTTCCATTCTTTGCCTTTACAATATATAGCTCATGGGACAAATAGCCTTAAAAACTATTGTGGTGAAGAATATGTACTTATGTATCTTATTTCTTAATAAGTTGCTTGTTGAGCGGTAACCATGTTTCTGGGAACGCCATCAACTTTTACCTTTGTTGAATATCATGTGAGTTGCTATGCATGTTCGTCTTGTCTGAAGTAAGGGCGATTTTCATGATCAAATGGTTTGAGTATGCATACTGTTAGAGAAGAACATTGGGCCGCTAACTAAAGCCATGAATCATGGTGGAAGTTTCAGTTTGGACACAAAACCTCAATCTCTTATGAGAATATTACCTGTTGTTGAATGCTTAAGCATTAAAAGAGGAGTCCATTATCTGTTGTCTATGTTGTCCCGGTATGGGTGTCTAAGTTGAGAATGATCAAAAGCGAGAAATCCAATGCAAACCTTCTCCTTAGACCCTTGTACAGGCGGCATAGAGGTACCCCTTTGTGACACTTGGTTGAAACATATGCCATGCAATGATAATCCGTGTTAATCCAAGCTAATTAGGACAAGGTGCGAGCACTATTAGTATACTATGCATGAGGCTTGCAACTTATAGGATGTCTTATACATAACACATATGATTTATTACTACCGTTGACAAAATTGTTTCTTGTTTTCAAAATGAAAAGCTCTAGCACAAATATAGTAATCCATGCTTCCCTCTGCGAAGGGCCTATCTTCTACTTTATTGTTGAGTCTCTATCCCAGAAGCAAACACCTGTATCAACTGTGTGCATTGATTCTTACATGTTTACCTATTGCACTTGTTATATTACTTTGTGTTGACAATTATCCATGAGATATAGATGTTGAAGTTGAAAGAAACCGCTGAAACTTATATCTTCCTTTGTGTTGCTTCAATGCCTTTACTTTGAATTTATTGCTTTATGAGTAACTCTTATGCAAGTCTTATTGATGCTTGTCTTGAAAGTATTATTCATGAAAAGTCTTTGCTAAATGATTCATTTGTTTACTCATTATCTTCATCATTGCTTCGAATCGCTGCATTCATCTCATATGCTTACAATAGTATGATCAAGATTATGATAGCATGTCACTTTAGAAATTATCTTTGTTATCGTTTACCTACTCGAGGGCGAGTAGGAACTAAGCTTGGGGATGCTTGATACATCCCAAACGTATCTATAATTTCTTATGTTCCATGCTACTTTTATGATGATACTCACATGTTTTATACACATTATATGTCATTATTATGCATTTTCCGGCACTAACCTATTGACGAGATGCCGAAGAGCCAGTTGCTGTTTTCTGCTGTTTTTGGTTTCAGAAATCCTAGTAAGGAAATATTCCCATAATTGGACGAAATCAACGCCCAGGGGCCTATTTTTCCACGAAGCTTCCAGAAGTCCGAAGAGGAAACGAAGTGGGGCCACGAGGTGGCCACACAGCAGGGCGGCGCGGCCCAAGCCCTGGCCGCGCCGGCCTAGCGTGTGGGCCCCTCGTGACGCCCCCTAACCTACCCTTCCGCCTACATATAGTCTTCGTCGCGAAACCCCCAGTACCGAGAGCCACGATACGGAAAACCTTCCAGAGACACAGCCGCCGCCAATCCCATCTCGGGGGATTCAGAAGATCGCCTCCGGCACCCTGCCGGAGAGGGGAATCATCTCCCAGAGGTCTCTTCATCGCCATGATCGCCTCCGGATCGATGTGTGAGTAGTCCACCCCTGGACTATGGGTCCATAGCAGTAGCTAGATGATTGTCTTCTCCTCATTGTGTTATCATGTTAGATCTTGTGAGCTGCCTATCATGATCAAGATCATCTATTTGTACTGCTACATGTTGTGTTTGTTGGGATCCGATGAATATTGAATACTATGTCAAGTTGATTATCAATCTATCATATATGTTATTTATGTTCTTGCATGCTCTCCGTTGCTAGTAGAGGCTCTGGCCAAGTTGATACTTGTGACTCCAAGAGGGAGTATTTATGCTCGATAGTGGGTTCATACCTCCATTAAATCTGGGACAGTGATAGAAAGTTCTAAGGTTGTGGATGTGCTGTTGCCACTAGGGATAATACATTGATGCTTTGTCTAAGGATATTTGTGTTGATTGCATTACGCACCATACTTAATGCAATTGTCTGTTGCTTGCAACTTAATACCGGAAGGGGTTCGGATGATAACCTGAAAGTGGACTTTTTAGGCATAGATGCATGCTGGATAGCGGTCTATGTACTGTGTCGTAATGCCCTGATTAAATCTCATAGTACTCATCATGATATATGTATGTGCATTGTTATGCCTTCTTTATTTGTCAATTGCCCAACTGTAATTTGTTCACCCAACATCTGTTTATCTTATGGGAGAGACACCACTAGTGAACTGTGGACCCCGGTCCTATTCTTTACATCTGAAATACAATCTACTGCAATTGTTCTTTACTGTTCTTCGCAAACAATCATCATCTTCCACACAATACGTTTAATCCTTTGTTTTCAGCAAGCCGGTGAGATTGACAACCTCACTATTACGTTGGGGCAAAGTACTTTGATTGTGTTGTGCAGGTTCCACGTTGGCGCCGGAATCCCTGGTGTTGCGCCGCACTACACTCCGCCGCCATCAACCTTCAACGTGCTTCTTGGCTCCTACTGGTTCGATAAACCTTGGTTTCTTACCGAGGGAAACTTGCTTCTATACGCATCATACCTTCCACTTGGGGCTCCCAACGGACGTGTGCTTTACGCGTATCAAGGTACATGTCCTTTAATGTTTTGGTTTTTTTTTGGAACATATACTAACTGTCCTTTATATTTTTTCATGTAGTACTTGTATTGGGAGAAAGTGCAACCTCTTGATGAGATAGCACTATATGCTCGCATCTCTTCAAGCCCACTTATGATCAACTGGACAGAAGCTGTTGTAGCCTTGAGAGATAGCTATGATCAAGATAATGGCCGGAGCAAAGGTATCCTTAAGGTAATCATAGCTAACCGGCCATTTCATATATTATAGTTGTTTTATATATAACTATGTACTGTCAAATATCATACTGACATATTAAAATTGCGAATTTCAGATTGAAGATACCATCACAGAGGAATATAGGCGAAACTATGGGAAGAAAACTGATGGAAACAAACACATGGGTGCGGAAATTAAAAAAATCGGGTACTGGAAGGAGCAATGGAAAGGGCAATGGAAGGAGCACTGGGAAGGCAAGTAGCTCGAGAAAACCCGGCCCGTCCTGGGAAATAAAGATGGAAACGACCATGAAGAGGATGACGCGGGATTTTAAGAGGGAGATAATGGAAGAACTACCAGCGAGATGCGCGAAGGTGCATTGGCCGAAATATTTGTCAACCTTAAATTTGAACATGCATTTAATTATTATTGACATGCTAAAATTTCTTTCTTGTTGCAGGATGTTGTCAAATTTTTTTGAAGGTGAAACAGTGGGGAAAATCCCCACTGCATTTTTTATTATTATATAAAAGGTACAGAGTTACAGAGGCACAAGAAGTGCAAAACTAAAGGAGAAGAAGAAAGAAAGAAAAAAAGAAGGAAAGAAAAAGAGAAGAAAGAAAACTAAGACTAGCAATATAAGGCAAACTAAGAGAGCATGAAAGACTGAAGCCAAGTTTTGAACGGCGCTTCCCATTTCTTCTTCATTCTATAAGATAGTAACTGAATCTCTTGCTTAAGCACAGTCTTCCAGGCCAGAAAAGAGGGGGCTTGTCCTTCAAAGATCTTTCTGTTTCTAACCATCCAAATGGACCATGACGCCAGCATGATAATCTCAGCTGCAAATGGCAGATTTAAATTCTCTTTGACACCATAAAAGGCTTCCAGAATTGAGTGTTGGTTTGAGATTTGAGGGCATAAGAATGACCAGCACTGTTGTGCAAAAGGGCAGCTCCAGAAAAGGTGTATTAAGGTTTCTGCTTGACTGCATTGCAGGGTTGCACAATTGTAAGCTTGTAGTTGAAAATTTTTTCTCCGAAGCAAATTCCTTGTGTTAAGCCTGTCATGTAGTAGTAACCAGAAAAAGAATTTATGCTTTGGCTGGCATGAAGAATCCCATATCCAAGTAAAGAACTTAGGAGCCTGTTGCACACCAATCATAAATTTGTAGGCTTTGGTGGTAGAGAATTTATCAGATCCCCAAATGTAACTCCATGAATCTTCTTGATGAGAAAGAGCTTGAAATTGAGTAGGATCACATAGAGTTTCTAATTGTTCGAACTCAGCAAAAGCTTGTTGGGAAAGAGGGAGATGAAACAAATCTTGAAGAAACTCCATTTGCATCACTTTGTTCACAGATATGTCAGCTCTTTTAGCAAAAGTAACAAGATGTGGGAATTTAAAGTGCAAACAATTATCACTCCAAAGATCAGTCCAAAATAAAGCAGTTTTTCCATTCCCCACATTGCATCTTGCCAAAGCTTTGTAAGAATCTAGGAGCTTTAAGTGTGACTTCCACCAGAAAGAGCCTTCCATTTTAATTCCTGGTGGTCTATCCTCATCATAATAAGTATCTCTTATTAGGTTTACCCAAGGGATGTCCAGATTATTGTAGAATTTATGCAAATTCTTTAGAAGCAGAGTTTTATTTTGAACATCCAGGTTAAGAACACCCAAACCTCCTTGCTCTTTTGGCCGACAGATTTTTTTCCAGGAAACCAAAGCACTCCCTTTTGCTTGCACATCTGATGGTTTCTTTCTCCATAGGCAATGTCTCATGTACTTAATGACCTGATTCTTGATTGTGGCAGGTACATCCAAATAGCACATAAAGAAAATTGGAAGGGAGGCTAAGACAGATTTCAGCAACTGTAATTTCCCTCCATAGTTCAAGAAATCTGCAATACCACCAAGCCTTGATTGGACTCTTTGGACCATTGGGAGGAAATACTCAAGGGAAGGTTTTGTAATGCCAAGGGGAAGGCCCAAGTAAGTAAAAGGAAGAGATCCAATTTGACAGTTCAAAGTGGCAGCAAAATGTGCAAGTCTTTCAGGAGACATATTAATAGGCATCAAATTTGATTTCTTGTAGTTTACTTTGAGTCCAGTAGAAACAGCAAAAGAGTGAAGAATGGCTTTAAGACAAAGCAACTGTTTTGCATCTGCCTTCATGATAAGAAGAGTATCATCAGCATATTGGATTACTGGAAAATCAGGGCATGAGGGGCATGGTATAGGCTTTGTAAGGAGATTTAGGTCCATAGCTTTATTCAGAATAGATTGAAGAAAGTCTGCAGCCAACACAAAAATCAAAGGAGATAATGGATCCCCTTGTCTTACTCCTCTTCTACAATAGAACTTTTTCCCAAGGACTCCATTCAACAAGACAGAGGATGTTCCAGAGCTTAGAAGCATAGAAATCCATTTTATCCATTTCTCACCAAAACCTTTTGCCTTTAAAATGTTAATAATTGTAGAGTGTTCAATCATATCAAAGGCCTTCTCAAAATCTAGCTTCAGAATCAAAATTTCTTCTTTTGATTGGTGGCATTGGAATAGGTACTCAAAAGCCCATCCAAGACAGTCCTGTATAGATCTTTTCTTAAGGAACCCATATTGATTTTTGTGCACTAAGGACAGAATGATGACTTGCAGCCTATTAGCAAGTAGCTTTGTTATGATCTTTAGAACACAGTTCAGCAGAGAAATGGGTCTAAAATCTCCAGCAGAGGATGGATTATCTGATTTTGGAACAAGGGTTATATATGAAGAGTTTATACTTTCCAAGGCAATTCTCCCATCATGAAAATCATTTATCAATTTCTTAATGTCTGGAGCAATAATAGCCCAACAATTCTTGACAAACTCATTATTGAAACCATCTGGTCCTGGAGATTTTTCATTTGGCAAATGCTTAACTACTTCTTCAATTTCCTTGTCAGTAAAAGGTGCTTGCAAGGCAGCATTCATTTCTTCAGTAACTCTTGGGCTTATGATTGTATCAAGATTGAACTCCATGGAAGGATTATCAGATTTTCCCATTCTCTCCTTAAAAGCATGCCACAAGATAGCAGCCTTTCCATCATGATCGAAGACTTCAGTTTGGTCTGAATTTTGCAACATGGAGATGTAATTATGTCTGTAGTTTATAGTTGCCTTTGAATGGAAGAACCTGGTGTTTGCATCTCCTAGCTTAACCCACTTAATTTTCCCTCTTTGCTGCCAATATGACTTTTGATTCTGTAATAGTGTGATAAGGTGTGCTTTAAGAGTATCCCTCAAGTCCCATTCAGTGACTGTCAAAGTTCTGTATTCTTCTATGAAGTCAACCAAAGAAATTACTTCATTGACTTTTGTTATCAAATTCTTTAAACAAGGTAGATTTTTTGCCCACAACTTCAAGCTTCTTCTCAGGTTTTTGAACTTGGCATTTATACTTTTTGCACTGTCTATATGGCCAACTGGAATATTCCAAGCAGCTTGAACAATCTGTTTAAAATCAGTATGCTGCATCCAATGATTCTCAATTCTGAAGACTTTTCCTTTTGGGATTTTTGTATTGAACCCAACAACACAAGGCACATGATCTGAGGTGGGTTTTGCAAGTGGGTAAGCAAAAGTTGCAGGATAAGAAACAGTCCAAGATGCAGAAGTGAAGAACCAATCAAGCTTTTCCAAGAGAGGATCTTGTTGCATGTTACTCCAAGTAAATTTTCTCCCTTTTAAAGGTAATTCTACAATGCCCAAATTACTGATTGCCTCATTAAAAAGTAGCATATCATTTAAATCCCCTCCAGGCTTGTTTCTATCTGAAGGACTCCTTATGAAATTAAAATCTCCCATTATTAACCAATCAGTGTCTTGTGGCATAACAATATTTGTAAACCAATCAATGAATAAAGCTTTCCTCTCAGGTTGGCAGGGTCCATAAATATTAGTAAGGATCCAAGAATCATTGGAGAGATTACACTTAAAATTCACTGAGAGAGAGAAATCATTGTGAAAATCCAATTCTCCTGTGAAAAGAGAGCCATTCCAAATAATGATCAAACCACCAGATGCTCCCACAGAAGGCACAAACTCAAACTTGTTAAATTTCTTTGGGCAGAATTTTTTGATATAAGCAAGATCAAAAGACTCCCTCTTTGTTTCTTGAAGGCAAATAATATCACAACCAGATTCTTCAATTTTACTAGAAAGTGCCACCCATTTTTTATCTGAGTTAATACCTCTCAGATTCCAGTTCATAATTTTCCTTGATTTGTAACTATCCATGTATAACATAAAGGTTGATCAAAGGAGAGCCCAAAGTAAAAGAGTACTCAAGGCACCATACCATTAAACAGGATGTCATAACATCACCAGCATAACATTTGCTCAAACAGTTATCACAGCACAAAAGCTGACTGACACAACCACTAGCAGATAACTGTTCACACCACACTAAAACCAAACCAAGCCCAAGAAAAGTAAAATTACATAAGATTGTATGCATTTTTAACTACTTGGGGGCTTTTTTCTTGTTCTGCTGTACAAAGCCAGCAGGTTTTTGTTGTTCACTAGGTTTGTTTTGAGAGCTTGATGGTGCAGTCTTGCTCCTCCTGCTTCCAATCACTCCTTGAGGCTATTCATGCTTGTTCTCTTCCACAGGGAGCTTGCTCTTCTTCAATATTCTTTTTTCAACAGTCTCTTCTTGCACCTTACAGAAAGACATAGCCAGATTCTTAACCACTTTAGTGTTGATAATAGGAGGGGCAGCATTACAAGTGAGACAATGTTTGTCAGAGCAATTTGCATGATTTTTATACCCATCATTTAATAAGACAAGCCTGGGACTCCTTCTTACCTCAGACTCAACCAGTGGGACTTTCCCTTCCCTTCTTTTCCTTTTTGGAGTGAAAGGAGCAACATCAGAGGGTGTGTTAGGGACAGTTAACTCATCAATTTCTAACAGTGAGACACAAGAGGGTGCCTTTGTTGTGACACATTTGTCAGGGATAGCAAACCTGACAGTATCTTCCTTGAGCAGTGGTTCCTTAAGAATATCCCAGAGCTGAGATGAAAGAAACCCCTTAGTCCAATCAAATTTCTCAGGAGTTAAGAGCATTAAGGTTATGAAATTGAACTAGCTGACAGGTATGTCTACCATTGAGTAATTGGGTTTATCTGTGGCACCATGCATATTAGGAGCAAAATATTTCTCCCAGAGGGCCATGCCTTCAGCACAAAACCTCCTTGACAGATCATGTTCCTCAGGAATTGGGGAGAAAAAGGTTTGAACCCTGCCAAGGGTCAGTTGCAGATGTGCAACATTTGGTGGCACCATATCAACATTTGCAGGTAAGAACAGATCATCTTCCAATACTTGTGGGGAAGGATTTGGCAAAGAAGTCCCAACCAAACCATCATCAGAATCATCATTCATTGAATCATCATGAGCAGAGTATGCTTGGAGGATATTGAGCAAACCATCTCCCAAGGGCAGGGTGGATACAGCAGAGAACTGTTGGGGATTCTCAGCTTGAATTTGATGTAAGGATGCAGAGGAAGAGCCATCAATCTGAGGGTCATGTGTAGCAGTGTCTTCAGAACTAGATGAAGAAATATTGATGAAACTGTCAGCATCCAGGAGAGGAGGGTCTTGATGCTGGTCATCCAAGACCATCTCTTCATGTTGCACTTGAGCCTGTTCCTCCACCTCCATTGGCCAAGCCCTCAGCAGCCCCCATGGCCCAGTGACCCCAACCACCATCATCCTCTTGGTTATCTTGGTTGTCTTCAACTGCAGGGTCCACTGGTGCAGGATTAAAAGCAGGTACAGGCAAAGCATGACCAGGTAAAGGGTGAGGGTCCACTCCCTCATCAGGTAGAGGATCTTCATCTGCAGGCCCACCACCCAGCAAATTGTTTAACAATATTTCAACGAGAAAGGTCCAAGATTCAGCATCTGGCCTGGAACTTTCTGTCATCCTGATACTTCTAGGAATGTCCATGAGATCAGTGACTCTCACCTTAACCAAAACCCTTCCTTTTCTGTTTGGATCTTTTTCCCAGAGCAACACAGAGCCAATATCAGCAAAGCAGGCATTCAGGTCCTCAGTGGTCATGTGATCTAAAGGGGGACCAACAAGGAGTAACCAGACATCTCTGTTAAAGGTAACCCCCCTCCAATTAATCCCTTCATCATGCCTAACAAAAGAAACATTGACATCCCCAAACTGATTGGGACTCGAAGAAATGAGCCTGTCTCTGTCACTAACATTCCTGAACTGAACATAAGCGGCCCCAAACGGACAAGATTGCAGACTAACGATGCCAACCCTAGCCACCTCAGCAAAGTACTCTTGAAGAACATCTCTAACATTCTGAAAAGGGACCAAACCTTCAGGAAAAGGAGCAATGGTGGCAATGGCATACTGTTCGTGCTCCCTTGGGCGGCGCGGAACCACCACCCGCTTCACCCCGACTCGACCAACGATGTTCTGAATCTGGTATCCTTGGGGCACGAACGGTCTTGGATCGATTGGTATGTTGGCCATTGCCGCTGTCCGATCCTCCGATTGCTCAACAGTGGTGGTCGCTGGCAGAGGCAGTTCCGGAGAAGGCGAGGGTGTCGAAGGCGAGGAGACGGAAGCGACAAAGCCTGGAAAGATATTTTTTCCAGAAAGGGAAACCAAGAGGGCTCTAAACGAGGAAACCTCCTGGATTAATGGGGGCGGCCCATGGGCTTTGAACCAGGTAAGGAAACTGTCATCGGGCCAAGCAACGGCATTAAAGGTAGGAAATTTGAAAAAAGGGAGCAAGCCCGGTAATCGTGTCTGAGAGGAATATTTGGAGGAGCTTTGAACTCTGTCAACGTGATTATGGGGAATAACCATTTTGGGGTTGGTATTCAAAATGGGGAATGAATCACCGTGATTGTAGGATTCAGGTGTAATGGGAGCTTGCATGCGTTTAAAAATAGAAACACGCTTTGTTCCAAAAGAAGCTGATTTTTTTGTTTGTACTACCTGCCATTCTGACTCTGATTCTTTGTAGAATTTCTTTTCTTCAATCAACCAGTTTGGGCCACCATGTCCCCAAAGACTCAAAAATAAATCAAACATGGGGGTACAGATCTTTGACAAGTTGTAAATTTCAAACCCTACTGCCGAAGAAGCCACCACGAATTGAAAAGTTCTATCTCTTAGGAGCTTAACTTTGAATAACGAGGCTAAACCTCCAAAGCAAGATAGTAAGACAATAGCCACAGTATGATTATCAAGTTTAAAGCATGCTCTCCCAAATGAAACAACAAGCAAAAAGCCTCGTCTTCTAGGGTGATTGAGAAGGTTAACAGAATGACCAAACTTACTTTTACAAGCTTCTTCAAAGACAGTTCCTCTTGAGAAATCCAAGGCATGATTCTTATGGGACAAAACTGACGAGAAATCCTTTTGATAATTTTCCTTAGGACTTGTTGAGTTTAACATTTGCACCCCATAATCAAGTGAGTCAGAGATAATACGCTCACCCACAACCACAGTATGAGTTTTCAAGTCCAAAATCAAACCAGAATGAATTCTTTCATTTTCCAAGAGAAATCTAGCATCTAGCACTTCTTCTTGCGAATCCAAAAGAACCAACCTTTTGGCTTGCGGCCTTAACAAAAGGAAGGCATGTGAGGATGAAGAGCCATTCTGAAAATGAGAGCATGTGGCTTTCCAACGAACAGGAGGAGCTTCGGGCAAGGAACCAATAGTAGGATTCACAGACTTCACTACGTCCACAAAGCTTCTGGTAAAATTTGGTTTCTCTGGACTAGATGCATGCAAATTACCCTCAAGAGTAGAGGAAAAATAACCAATACATTCTCCCACCAAAACAGAAAGATCTTTGAATTCCACAATATTTCCAATCATAATATGCTCATCTTGATGCAAGAATCTAGCAGAGATCACCTGCTCTTTTGAATCCAACATAAATATTCTTTTTGCATGAGGCTTCAAAATAAGGAAGGCAGATTTACCCATAGGGATTTTAGTATCCATTTTGCCTTTATCTGAGTAAGTGACCCTCCAACGAATAGGAGTGGGTTCTTTGAAGGAAGAAAAGCTTGGTGGAGAAACAAGACATTCTTGCACAAAAACCAGATGAGAAGGAAATCTTATAGTAGATCCAGGGTAAAAAACTTCATTATCACGAAGGGTTTTGCCAACCAAAGGCGAATCCTTGTGATTAACTAGAGCCAACCAATTCTTCGGCCACAAAAGGAGGAAACCAGAGCCAGAGATGGGAGAACCATCGCCGATGAGAGATTCAAAGGAGATCTTCCATCGTCCAAGGGGGGAAGGAGAGGGAGCCACGAGGGGATCACCTTGGGAAGGATCCAATGCTGCACAATCTGATCGGAGAGGCTTGGAGAGATCACCGGAGATCCGAGGAGTCACCCAGGGAGACGCCGGAGGAGGTGGAGGTGGGGGAGGAGAGCCATCTCCTGATCGCGACTTAGCGCTGATAAATTAATTCTGGTTGTTGTCAAATTATTAAACAAATCAAGTGTTAGGAACAAGGCATTCGCGGAAACACTTTCAGATCAGTACTGTTATGATGAAGGCTGCGGATCTTACCTCAACGGAGTACCTGAACGGAAAGAATTTGTTTACGACAAAAAAAGTGACACCAGGAGTGTGTCATTACGTAAAGAAGATGTTGACAAGGTTAGTTGTACAACAATAATGCAGATTAACATGGTTCCACTATTTTCATATTGGTAAACAAATTGGAGTATTTATGCATAAAACAAGAGTTGTTCTGTTTGGATGAAGTATCCTTATTTTATGTTTGTGGTTTGAATATACAATATAGTGCTTACAATATACAATCTCTGTAATAGTTTCGATATTTGACCTGCGTCATGTGCTTCTATGTTTCCTTTCCGTAGGTGTCCAAAGATGCCCATAAAGAAGAGGATTACATCACACCTGCAAGGACCAAGTGTGACTTCGTAGGGGATGGCACGCCAGACAATCCTTGGTAACTTCCTGAAGGTATTAAGGAGGCCTCTTCATCTGAGGTGCCATCAAATATATTTGAACCTGCGCTCCGAAAGATGAACAAAGAGGACGAACATAAAGAGGCTGCCTCAGAAGGATCGAAAAGCGTCAATAGTGCAACTGGCAAGAATGAAGATGTAAATGGAAAGAGGAAGCGAAAGCTCCCTCTTAAACTGCAGTATCCTTATATCATTGAGAATCGAACGAAACGTCAACCTCGAAAAAAACCAACTCCCGCAATAGGTACACAATGGACTTTTTTTGTTAACTTTTTGATTACTAATCTGATACTAGCCACAATGCCTTTTGTTTGTACAGCTACTCCGTCCAGCAATGATGTTGAAATTCCGCAAGACTCTACTGCGTTAATAGCGGAACACATTGCAGCAGCAGAGATTTTTGTTCAACTCTGTTGCAAGACTGAGGAAAATGGGAAAAAAATGTGTCTACAAAAATGATATTGGCGTCACATTGACATCACAATGGCTTAAAGTGGTTCTAGACCATAAATGGTGTACAGATGATGTAAGTAAATAGCTGATGATTGAACTATGCACATACTTTTGATGTATCAATTATGCACATGTATGTTTATTTTTTAACTACACCAAACATTTGTTTTTTCAGGTTATCGATGCTTACATTGGAGATCTGTCTCTTCGTGTTGGGGATGATCGGTACTTATGTGCAGCGTGGAGGTCATCATTCCTGCTAGAAAAACATCGCAAAGGCCACAAAACGAAAAAAAGTAACAAGAACGATGATCACTTAGCTGTAAGAACTGGAACCATTCAACGAGTTATCGACGAATATTTTAGGCGGGACAAGGTAAAGTATTCCATCAATATGACGAAATTTAGTACGGCTACTAATTTACATTGCAATGACAATTTTTCCTGTGACACAGGCATATTTTCCGGTTAACATAACGAACAATCACTGGATTACCGTGATCATGCACATACCAAAGGAAGAATTCCAAGTTCTTGACTCATTATATCCATTAAGTGTGACAATAGACACTGTCAGGGCTCTGGTACTGTTTCTTCTACTACATATTATCTTCAAATTGCATGCGTACGCAAACATCTAATTATCTATATTTGTATAGAGACAACAAATATCTGCTGACATACAAGAGTACAACAAATCTACATCTGGATTTTTCCCTGATGTGATAACTTGGGATATAAAATCATACGATATGCCGCAGCAAAAAGATGGGTCAGTACATGCAAACTACAAATAAATACATATTACACTATTATTGCATGTACTAACTCAATGAACTCAATTAATGTTGCAGCAATTCATGTGGCTTATTTGTTCTTCAACGCATGGAACATTGGGATGAAGATAAATGGACTAAAAAAATATCACAGGTACTGGTTTCTACATGCTGAACAAACACCTTTGTTCCGTGCTACATAAAATGAATAACCGATGCCTATTGTTTGCAGGACATGATAAACGGATCAAGGAACCTCATTAACGCACAGATAGTTTTAGCAACTTCAAATCTCTTAGAGACGGTGAAAACGAAGGTTGTCCGGATCTCCAAGAAATTTACTAAGTAGATAAAGCAGCAGTGACCATAGGTTGGGTTTTAGTCCCGTAGAAGGTTTCCCAGCTTGTGTGAATCTCGGCTTCTGTGAATCTATATCTATGACAGTTAAGTACGATTGACAACTACTGTGATTGTGTGATTTTAAGTATTCATCTATCTATTAAGCAACTAGTGTGATTGTGCGAATCTGTACATATGATAGTAGGAGCAGTTAGTCAGTTGGATGTTAAAACCAAACTGTGCATTAGAGATGGTTTATACCGCCCGGCAAGAAGTGCGCAAAATAGACCAGTTTTTTCCAGTGCGGTGAACAACCATGGAGATAGCCAGGATGTAAAGGATACACAAAATACAGATACTTTTGGCAGGTTTGTTGATCGTAGGAGCATCGAGACGCAGACAAATCCAATCCATCAATCGTTCTATAGCACTTCTGCTTTTTCGTCAGCCATCAGACCAAGTGGCTGGAGCTGTTGACAATCCAAGGCACTAAAATCATAATGATAAACACCAGGCTTCTGCTTAAAAATAGGTTGCAAAAAATTCTGAAGATGGCTGGTGGAGATTCAAAGATGGCCTCTATTCATGTATATTGTAGTCATGGTCGCTGTGATTGCAGGGGAGCAATTGTAATGGCTATCCGCCATGAGCTAGTTAAGCAGTTTACTGCTACCAAGACCGTTTTAGTTGTTAGTCGGCTGCAAGCAAGAAATGTGTACACCAGTTAACCAGCAATCTGTATGTATGACAGTTGGTCCGGCCCAGGACCCGGTTGGACCGGCCTGAGGACCGGTCTGACCGGCCGCCAACCGGCAGACTGGCCTGGCGCCCCTGTACCCTGTCCGATGGGTCAGTATTACAAAAAGTATGTTGCAAAACTGTACCAACAATTTGTATGACAAATATGCATCAACCAAAGTAGCATCGAATTTCTCAAATATCATCACACAGTCCACTATACTAAACAAAACTAAAAAAAACCGTATCACCATTCCAACTCCAGCTTCATATAGCATAATGATTAATGACTACATATCGGCATGCCAACTCAAGCTTCATAATGCCGTGCGAAGTTCATCCTTCAAAATAAGTCATTCATCTTCCTGACCTACAAACATATGCGCAACATGCCTGCAATTCACAAAACACATGATAAAGTAAATAACTAAAGTTTAAAAGGATGCATAAAAAATTCATAACAAAAATTAATACTCACCTAGGATTGAGCTCACATTTCAAGCTACGTTTCGTGTGTCCGGGCTTTTTGCATCTGCTACATCGAATCCCCTACCCCGCTCGTCATACGATAATGGCCTTCCATTCTTTGTCACGGGTCCTTCTCCATCATCTCTACGTTTTCGTTTCTTAGGAGCACCTCGAGCAGCAAATTTAGCAGGGTCACCCAATTTATTAACATCAGTATTCAGCGAGTTTGTCGGACGGTTGGGTACATTATTATACTCCATCTTGTTTGAAATAATGTCAGCATAAAATGCCTTGGTCCGCTCGAATAACACTGGATCTTTGCATGCAACTTGCAATGCTTCAGATTGTAACACATTCAGCTCCGTAAATCTTTGTCGCTCCTCCGCTACGGGAAAACCCCAACCATATAGATCGCTCTTGCGCCTCGCAGGCAAGCCACCCCTAGCTTGTTTAGAGAATCGGAGCAGAACTAAACAATTGGGCATTTCATCCAAATCCAGCACGTCGAGTACATGCAGAATATGCTTGCAAGGAAGTCCCCTCCGGATCATCCTTCGACAGCTGCACTCTACAAGTTTATCCGAATTGGCCGGTTTATAATCAACATAAATCTTTGCCTGCTTTCTCTTTTCCCAAGCAACAACAAACTGCATCTCACCTTTTGTTCCCTTATACTTATCTATAACCTCAATGCCTTCTATTTTATTAATCTCTTGCTGCAATATATAAAAGTTTGCCGGAGTGAATACCTTTGCAGCAGCTCTCTCAATTCTCCTCAAATTGGTTACTGGTACAGGTGATGTCTGTGAACTGATGCAGTCATATTTCGCCTCCGTCTCTCGAATGCGCACAATAGCATTCTCGTAGTGCAAAATCAAATCCACTAGTGTCATACCGTAGTCTAGGTGTAGGTGAAGACATGAGTTAAGACTTTCACTTCGCTGATTGCTTTTCATACCAAGCTAGAACCCCTCAGATAGGTACGCCGCTGCCCATAATTTACTCTTCTTGTACATTCTTTTCAGCCAAGTTTGAGTTTTCTCCGTCTGCCATTTCTGGATAAAAGCGTGCCATCTTTCCTCGAATATATCCGGCGTGGTCGTGTAATACAAGAGAGCCCGAAACTCACTCAACGACTTGAAACTTAGGTGCCGAGCCATGTTCTTTTCAATGTGCCATGAAAAAATACGGTGCGACTGCTCCGGAAACACACTTCGAATAGCTCTAATCATCGCACTATCGGCATCGGTGATTATTGATTTGGGTTTCTGCTGCAACATAGCTTTCAAAAAAGTCTTCAGTAGCCATACATATGTGCGTTCCTTCTCATCTGATAAGATGGCACACGCAAAAACTGTCGTCCTACGGTGATTGTTAATACCAACAAACGGAACAAATGGCATACCATATCGGTTTATCTTATATGTGCTGTCGAACACCAGTACATCTCCATAATCATTGTAATCCTGTCGGGACTGAGCATCACACCCGAACAAGATTTTCAAACGACCTTTACTATCAACGTCGTACTCAAAAAAAAAGTCAGCAAACTTCTTCTTCCGGTTCTCCATCATGGCAATGGCTGTGGTAGCACCACCTGCAAGTAACTTTCTCTTCTCCCTGCAGCACATGTTGTATAAGTCCTTCCTCGTAAACCCAACAGTGGTGTACCGACCATACTTGCTGAGGAAGGTATCCATGATCACATGCTTCCTAACCCCAGCTGCTGCCAATGCTAATATCTCGGCTTTCTGGAAATCTTTTATCCTCCTATGTGACCATAAAAATGGGCTCTCGTTCGGTTCTGCACACTTATGACTGTGCTTGTAAACAAATTTTGCAACTCGCCAAAGCCCCGAAGCTCTATCAAGCTTCACATCCAACTCCGCTTTACAATTGCAACGTGACAAAGGTCTCAACCTACGGGTGCGGTTGTCCATAGTCAGAAACTTGCTGTTACGTTTTCCTTCCCGTGAACACACAAAATGCCTTCTGTGAACTATTTTTTTAGCACCCTTAGTCTCTTTGAACTTGAACTTTCTTACACTGAATCCCTCTTGTCGAGCATATCCATTATAAAAAGTATAAGCAGCTGCCTCAGACACAAATGTCTTCTCCATTACCTCCTAGTAAAAATTTCTCTTATCTTCTGCATCACTCTCATCTTCATCCTCTGATCCATTCTTTTTCTTACCAACTGATTTCACCTGCATGCACAAATTGATAACATTGAAAACATAAATATTTTTGAACGCCATGTCCGCGAGTCATACAACGAATAAATTCAAAAATCTTACATGTCTTCTTCTAACAGGTTCTTCTATAGTCTCCAAGTCTGAATCACCGTAATAGTCGTAAGAAGAATTATCGCCAACTAATACCTGAGCAAACAAGAAAGATTAACGATCATGTCACGACAACATAAAATGCATTGTGAGATTATTAAATATAAATTTAACATACATATGACCTACTATAATTAAAATGCATACCTCGTCAACAAAACCAGAGTCCAATCTCTCATCATTATTTGGCTCATCCACAACATCACTCTGAATCTAATGCATTTTAAACCATGTAAAGATCAAATCCATATTTTTATGCAATCATACATTTATTACTATAAACTCACATTATCAGTGTCAACATATTCTTCTTGCTCTACATTATCATCTTCTAGATCAATACCATCTGCATCCATCTATTAGCAAAAATAAGCACAATCAGTATTTAACTACTTACATGCAAGTACTAAATAAAACTAGTAGTTCCGTTTCACTCACACTTTCGTCGACATCATCGTCTCCAGAAGTGTGTTCATCTTCAGGTGGTGCATTCTCGTTGGCAGACGAAATATTGAATTCTTCTTCATCTGTATTTCCGCTGTCGTACTCCATTGAACTTGAACTCAAATCTGAAACGTCCATCGCCTGTCAAAATTAACAACCAAATAAGTACATCTCAAAAAAGGAGCTCCAAACCCAAACCCTAACGTCAACCAAATCATGAACATGCAACTACTTTTTTGAATCAATTACCTCGCAGAACCACCAAGGAGCCGCCAAACCCTAACGCCGCCTCTAGCAGCAGGAACAACCCGCGTGTGATCCTCCTCCGCGTCCGACCTTGCCCAGCCTCGTCGTCGCCGGATCCGCCTCCCGCCTCCACGATACCCGGCTGAGCTCTCAGAACGAAACCGCCCTGCTACGCCTTGCCGTCCCAACGTCCTCGTCCCTGCCGTCTCCCTCCCGATCGACAGAACCTTCGAAACCCTAAGGAGGACCAGCAATGGCGCACAGGCAAGGTTTCAAATATTTTCCCCGTAACCACCGCCTATCGCCGGCAACAAATCCACGTGATCGACGTAGTTTTCGGGTCGAACTCTGATTCTAATGCTGTGGGGCCGGCGCAAACCGTCATCAACAAGGATACGTACCATATCTACGTGGCAACCGACCATCTATGTGGAAAATAACGTGGAGTATAATTATACGCCACTAATACGGCCCCACCTTCTCGAACGGGTATCCCACCTGAACGTCGTTCGCCGGGGGCACACCGGAGCACAGCCCAAACTGGTTTTGCACGAGGCCAACACGGAGAGGATCACTCTCTTGGAGACTTGAACGAAAGAGAGTGCTAGGATGTGTGATTGACACATCTTTTTTTTCTTCAAATGATCAGGGTTTTTTCCTTTGCGGCTGGGAGGGTAACAACCAGGGATTCTTTGTTTTCCGTACCGAACTTAACTCTTCCAAACACGAGAGCCATTATTTCGATTCATAAAGCGATAATCCAAATTTTAGGAGTATATTGGGTGAATTCTTCTAACAAATAAGAAAAGTAGGGCAATAATTGACTCTTCACACTTACCATGAAAACAATGCAATAACTTGTGTGCCAAATTGGAGTGATGACAAGCTGACAAACACAAACTCACCAACCCAAACTGTAAACTGGTGCAACAAGGCACGTCTTAAATGTTGCACACTTGTATTGAGGTTTCCCAACTCAAGCACGTCTTAAACTGGAGTAAGCATAAAATACAACACAAATGATATAAATTGCAGGTATAAAGATAAGAAAAAACAAAGCTCTCCTGCATATCAGTGACAACGCACACAATATTAACTGCAGGTATAAACAGTAACCCCACACATATAAAGCATCCTAATAACACAGCTGAAACTAAATTAAGCATCTTCATTGACATGTAAAGTCTGATTAGGCTAAAACGGAATGGTAATTGGAAAAGGACTGAGTTTAGACAAAGCAGATGCTATCGTCACAAATATGTAGCGTTGCCACGCCTACATCCTACAAGTCCACGTGAAAACTCAGATCGCACTACTCTTCTTCAAACTAATGTCTGGATGACTTCATGCTTCAGTTAACTCAATTTCCCTCATCAAAGCTAGAAGTAAGAACTTGACCTGAAATGCAAATAATTATATACTTTCTTTAGAATGTAGAAACTCACTGGTAGAAAAACAGGCTTCCGGTGAGCCCCATAAGTCGCGAAGCTGTAGGAACCGCGACTAATGGGACCTTTAGTCGCGGTTCGGGAGGCGAACCGCGACCAAAGGCCTGGGCCCAGGGCGCTCGGTGGCCAGCCGGTGCACGTGGGGGGCTTTAGTCGCGGTTGGCCAGGCCAACCGCGACTAAAGGTGCCCGAGGGCCTTTAGTCGCGGTTGGCCAGGCCAACCGGGACTAAAGCCCCCCCCCCTATATATACCCAGCCAGCAGCCAACACTTAGCCATTTGGAGCCATTCTCTTCACAAACTTCACAAGTGGGTGTTAGGTTTGCTTTTGGTTCCTCTTATGCATATAAGGTGTTTGATGAAATGCCCAAAGAGCATGAAACAAACATGATATGAAGTGTTGGAGCCACACTTGAGCTTTCTCATTTATTTTTTCCTCCTCGATCGCGGTTAGCAACTTGAACCTTTGATGTGTCGTTGATAAAATATGCATGTGTGTGTAGTTCATTGTTTAATTTATATTGTTTGTAGCTAGTTAGTTTAACAAATGCATGATGGTTAATTATATATTTTATATTATAATAATGCAGATGAATCGACAATGGATGTACGGTAACCGACTCTCCGGCGAGTTCAGTACGGGTTTGAAAGATTTCCTCGTAGTGGCTAATGCGAACAAGCAGGGGGGTTTTGTTATCTGTCCATGTGTTAACTGTAAGAATCAGAAGGGTTACTCTTCCTCAAGAGATGTTCACATGCACCTGCTTCGGCACGGTTTCATGCCAAGCTATAATTGTTGGACCAAGCATGGAGAAAGAGGGGTTATAATGGAAGAAGATGAAGAAGGGGATGATTTCATCGATGAAAGCTATCTTGCTCATTTCGGTGATACTTTCATGGAGGATGCTGAAGGTGAAGGGGAAGGTGAAGGGGAAGGTGAAGAAGAGGCACGTGATGATCCCATTGATGATCTTGGTCGGACCATTGCTGATGCACGGAGACGCTGCGAAACTGAAAAAGAGAGGGAGAATTTGGATCGCATGTTAGAGGATCACAGGAAGGCGCTGTACCCCGGATGCGATGATGGTCTGAAAAAGCTGGGCTGCACACTGGATTTGCTGAAATGGAAGGCACAGGCAGGTGTAGCTGACTCGGCATTTGAAAACTTGCTGAAAATGTTGAAGAATATGTTTCCAAAGAATAACGAGTTGCCCGCCAGTACGTACGAAGCAAAGAAGGTTGTCTGCCCTCTAGGTTTAGAGGTTCTGAAGATACATGCATGCATCAACGACTGCATCCTCTACCGCGGTGAATACGAGAATTTGAATGAATGCCCGGTATGCACTGCATTGCGTTATAAGATCAGAGGCGATGACCCTGGTGACGATGTTGAGGGCCAGAAACCCAGGAAGAGGGTTCCCGCCAAGGTGATGTGGTATGCTCCTATAATACCACGGTTGAAACGTCTATTCAGGAACAAAGAGCATGCCAAGTTGTTGTGATGGCACAAAGAGGACCGTAAGTCGGACGGGGAGTTGAGACACCCCGCAGATGGAACGCAATGGAGAAAGATCGACAGAGAGTTCAAAGATTTTGCAGCTGACGCAAGGAACATAAGATTTGGTCTAAGTACGGATGGCATGAATCCTTTTGGCGAGCAGAGCTCCAGCCATAGCACCTGGCCCGTGACTCTATGCATCTACAACCTTCCTCCTTGGTTGTGCATGAAGCGGAAGTTCATTATGATGCCAGTGCTCATCCAAGGTCCGAAGCAACCAGGCAACGACATCGATGTGTACCTAAGGCCATTAGTTGATGAACTTTTACAGCTGTGGGGCAGACCTGGTGTCCGTGTGTGGGATGAGCACAAAGAAGAGGAATTTGACCTACGAGCGTTGCTTTTCGTAACCATCAACGATTGGCCTGCTCTTAGTAACCTTTCGGGACTGTCAAATAAGGGATACAATGCATGCACGCACTGCTTACATGAGACTGAAAGTGTACATTTGCCAAATTGTAAGAAGAACGTGTACCTTGGGCATCGTCGATTTCTTCCGAAAGGTCATCCAGTAAGAAAGAAAGGCAAGCATTACAACGGCAAGGCAGATCACCGGCCGAAGCCTGCGGAACACACTGGTGCTGAGGTATTTGATATGGTCAAGGATTTGAAAGTCATCTTTGGAAAGGGTCCTGGCGGACAATCAGTTCCGAAGGGAGCTGACGGGCACGTAGCCATGTGGAAGAAGAAATCTATATTCTGGGAGCTAGAATATTGGAAAGTCCTAGAAGTCCGCTCTGCAATCGACGTGATGCACGTAACGAAGAATATTTGCGTGAACATCCTAAGCTTCTTGGGCGTGTATGGGAAGTCAAATGATACAAAGGAAGCACGGCAGGACCAGCAAAGTTTGAAAGACCCTGATGACCGGCATCCGGAACGGTTTCAAGGTCGTGCCAGCTACGCTACGACCAAAGAAGAGAAGGTCATCTTTTTTGAATGCCCGAGCGGTATGAAGGTCCCGTCTAGATTCTCGTCCAATATAAAGGGAATAATAAACATGGCGGAGAAAAAGTTCCAAAACCTGAAGTCTCACGACTGCCACGTGATTATGACGCAATTGCTTCCGATTGCTTTGAGGGGGCTCCTGCCGGAAAATGTTCGAGTAGCCATTGTGAAGCTATGTGCATTCCTCAATGCAATCTCTCAGAAGGTAATCAATCCAGAAGTTCTACCACGGTTACAGAACGATGTGATCCAATGTCTTGTCAGTTTTGAGTTGGTGTTCCCGCCATCCTTCTTCAATATTATGACGCACCTCCTGGTTCACCTAGTCGATGAGATTTCCATTCTCGGTCCTGTATTTCTACACAATATGTTCCCCTTCGAGAGGTTCATGGGAATATTAAAAAAATATGTTCGTAACCGTGCTAGGCCAGAAGGAAGCATCGCCAAGGGCTATGGAAATGAGGAGGTAATTGAGTTTTGTGTTGACTTTGTTCCTGACCTTAAGCCGATTGGTCTTCCTCAATCGCGGCACGAGGGGAGACTAAGTGGAAAAGGCACGATCGGAAGGAAATCAACGATATGTATGGATGGCCATTCTCTGACTGAAGCACACCACACAGTTCTGACCAATTCCAGCTTGGTGGCTCCGTACTTTGAGAAACACAAGAATATTTTACGCTCGGACAACCCTGAGAAGCCTGAATCCTGGATTAGGAAGGCCCACATGGAGACTTTCGGCAGTTGGTTGAGAAAACATTTAATGAGTGAGAAAACATTTAATGAGTGACGATCATGTTGTAGATCAGCTGTACATGTTGACCAAGACACAATCTTCGACTATAACGACTTTCCAAGGGTACGAGATAAATGGAAATACATTTTACACGATCGCCCAAGATAAAAAGAGCACCAACCAAAACAGTGGTGTCCGCTTTGATGCAGCAACCGAGAATGGGCAAAAGGTCACATATTATGGTTACATAGAGGAGATATGGGAACTTGACTATGGACCCTCCTTTAGGGTCCCTTTGTTCCGGTGCAAATGGTTCAAGCTAACAGGAGGTGGGGTAAAGGTGGACCAGCAATACGGAATGACAATGGTGGATTTCAACAATCTTGGTTACCTTGACGAACCATTCGTCCTAGCGAAAGATGTCGCTCAGGTTTTCTATGTGAAGGACATGAGTAGCAAACCGAGGAAACGGAAAGATAAGAAAACGATCAGTACATCATGCGATGATCCAAAGCGCCACATTGTTCTTTCAGGGAAAAGAAACATCGTGGGAGTGGAGGACAAGACAGACATGTCAGAAGATTATAATATGTTTGCTGAAATTCCGCCCTTCAAAGTGAACACCGACCCAAGCATTAAGTTAAATGATGAGGATGCTCCATGGATACGGCACAATCGTAAGCAAGTAGGGACAGAAGGGAAGAAATGATGTGTAATAATTTATTGTACCAAACTTTGTTGAATGAATCATGTGAATTATATTACCCGTGATGTGTTTGGTGTCCATTTTCGAATGATTCAATTGACTCGAGATAGCACTGATGATACATGAAATTTGGAGTGACTAAGTCGACATACTCCTGCATACATGAAATTTGGAGTGACTAAGTCATACTCCTGCATACAGGAAATTTGGAGTGACTAAGTCATACTCCTGCATACATGAAATTTGGAGTGATTTAGTCATACTCCTGCCTAGGCGTATAATATGCATACTCGTAGTCTTCATAGCCGCCGCCGTTGTACTGGTAGTCGTCGCCTTCTAAGTTGCCGGCGTCGTCGTCGCCGGCTGCCGCTGTCGTCGGGCGGCGCTCGTGGCTCGAACTGAGGGTAGCGCAGGCGGGGGATATCGCCGGCCGTGATGTAGTCCATGACGCTCTGCAGAGTCCGGCCGTACCACCATTGATATATTATATGTATTTTTCAGATTTTGAAATGAATTAGTTTTATTTTTCTTTACTTTTTGATATATTATTTGTAATTTGAAAAAGAAAAGTAATTTGAAAAAGAAAAGTAATTTGAAAAAGAAAAGTAATTTGAAAAAGAAAAGTAATTTGAAAAAGAAAAGTAATTTGAAAAAGAAAAGTAATTTGAAAAAATAACTTTAGTCGCGGTTGGCCTCGCCAACCGCGACTAAAGGGTATTTTTCCGCGGGAAACGAAAACCCGGCGAAAATACCCTTTAGTCGCGGTTGGTGTGGCCAACCGCGACTAAAGTACCCCTTTAGTCGCGGTTGGGGTCACCAACCGCGACTAAAGGGGGTCCCTATTTAAACGCGCGCGCGAGGGGCGGTTCACTTCTTCGTTCTCTTCGTCTCCGCCGATTCGTCTCCGCCGCGCCGTCTCCGCTGCTGCGCGCTCGTCGTCGCCTCGCCGTCGACGTCGCCGCTTGCCCCGCCTCGTCGTCGTCGCCCCTTCGTCGCCCCGTCGTTGCCGCCGCCCACCGTCGTCGCCGGCGCCCCGCCTCGTAACGTCGCCGGCCCGGCGGCCTCTCGCCCATATGGCGCCGCCGCGCGCCGCCCTCGCCCATGGCGCCGCTTCCGCCCTCTCGCCCACCGCGCGCGCCGCCTTGCTCGCCCCGCCGCCCAACGCCGCCCGGCCGGCGCCGGCCGGCCTCGGTTCCACGCGCGCGCGCCGGCCGGCTCGAAACGCCGCCGCCCACCGCCGCGGGAGAGAGAGGGCAGGGCGCGCCAGTACACACGCGCGGCGCCCCTGCATCCATCTCTCTCTTTTTTTTGTTTTTTTTTTGTTTTTGTTAATTAAAATTGTAAACTAAAATTTGACTTAAAAAAGATTATGTAAAAAAAATTAAAATTTGACTTAAACGAATTAACTTGTTGTTAATTAAAATTGTAAACTAAAATTTTGACTTAACAAAATTTAACAAATATGTAATATATAGTATAATGTAATAGTAACTAAAATTTTACTTAACAAAATATGTGTTAGGTTAACAAAATTTTTGACATAACAAAAATATGTAATATATAATTTTGTACTCCCCTCGAAATTTTGACATAACAAAAATTTACTTAACAAAAATGTGTTAGGTTAACAAAAATTCACACATGTAATAGTAACTAAAATTTTACTTAACAAAATTTAGACTTAATGTAACTAAAATTTTACTTAACAAAATTTAGACTTAATGATCAAAATTTTACTTAACAAAATTTAGACTTAATGATCAAAATTTTAACTTAAGAAAAATTTTACTTAACAAAATTTAGACTTAATGATCAAAATTTTAACTTAACAAAATTTTATTTGGGATCGAGAGGGGGCGGCGAGGGTTATGTGTCCTCGGCACCGCCACCGCCTCTCGGTCACCGCCACACCGGTCTCTCGGTCACCGCCACCGGTCTCTCAGTCACCGCCACACCGGTCTCTCGGTCACGCGGTCACTGCGTCCCCCTTTCGCCACCGCCACCGGTCTCTCGGTCACGCGGTCACTGCGTCCCCCTTTCGCCACCGCCACCGGTCTCTCGGTCACGCGGTCACTGCGTCCCCCCTTTCGCCACCACCACCGTTCTCTCGGTCACGCGATCACTGCATCCCCCCTCTCGCCTCCCTCGTCGCCCTCTCTCTTTATATGTAGAAGAGATGTGATAATGCTGGCATATACACAATTAATTTGTTTTTACTACATGTTTTCAGGACTGACATATGGCGGACGATAGAGCTGACCCGATTCTGGACAACTATGATCAGGACCTTGAAGAACATATGTTCGGCATCATAAAAGGCGATATTCTATATGTGCCGACCGGACAAGAAGAAGATGATATCTCTTCTTATCTGAACCTTGAGGGTGAAGATGAAGGGCGCCGTCAGCAAGATGATGCCGAAGAAACGTCGATAAACGACGATCTTCAATTGGAAGTAGCAACCACCTCCGGCGCCGAGGTATATATATATACATATTGAGCGTCTGGTGATACAAACTAACTGATTTGAATAAATGTGTGTGTACTAACGTGCGCGACTCTCTTTCTTATTTTAGCCCTCGGCCGGATCGTTGAAAAAATCGAGTACGTCGTCAAAGCGTGGCGCAACCAAGACGATGAAACCAAACGAAACATGCACCATCGAGGTTGTCGATGAAGAAACCGGCAGGCCGCTGGAGCCCAGCAAGAACGCCACCAAGTTTATCAGCCAATGCGGAGCCGTTGTTAGAGACAACGTCTCGATCACCGTCCAGGAGTGGAATGAGCCAAAGAAGGCACGTCTTGGTTTCACTTTTGTCGATAAGAGAACAAAAAAAGATTGCTTCAACAAGCTTATGGAACATTTCGTTCTACCTCCGGAATACCGCAAATATGATGAGGCAGGTAACAAGATTCAGGAAAACAAGGAGAGGTGCAAGCTAGTCAAACAGTTCGCTCTTTCTAAGATGGCCAACGCATTCCGGAAATACAAGCAAAATCTAGCCCATGACTTTGTCAAGCAGGGCAAGACTCCGGATTTCAAAGGACAATATGAGAAACTGCAACATGATTGGCCAGAATTTGTGAAGCAAAAGAAATCGGAGCAGTTCCTTGAAATATCGAAAAAAAATAAGGAGAATGCGGCCAAGAAGGAGTACAATCATATTATGGGGCCAGGAGGGTATCGCTTTTGGCAGCCTAAGTGGGAGAAGATGGAGAACGAGCTGAGGGCGCGAGGAATCCGTCCAGGTACGGAGGGATGGGACCCAAGGGCCAAAAGCTGGTGGTACGGGCATGGGGGATCGCTGAACCCGGAGACAGGGGAGTGTGTTTATCAGGGCAAAATAATTACACCCACCCAAAAGCTTATTGAGGCAATGAGGGATGCTCAAGAGGAGGATCAAGTTCAACGAGAGAACGACGGCATGCGACAAAAGCCCTCGGGAATCCCGAACACGGAGGACGTGTACGAGGCACGGGGCCCATTCCGTGGAAAGTAGGGTTCCCCCAGAACGATGACCCGTACGGTTACAGAAGCCGTAAGAGAAAGATGGATCGGGATGCAGATGTTGTGGCGAAGTTGGTAACGGAAATGGATGTGATGAAGAAAACTGTGAGTGTACTAGTAGCCGAAAGAGATGCAGCTCGGGCGCAGCATGAAGATCATCCAATGGATCTCGGAAGCCAGCAGCGGAGAAGAAGCAGCGTGGCTTCCACGGAGGCCTCACCGGCTGGTGCACCGACGATCGAAATTACTGCACCGGAGCCTCTGGTGGTCGAAATTACTGCACCGGAGCCTCCTCGCTACCCCGTGGACGATATAAAGGAGATGAAAGCATGTCATCTGTATTATCCTATCGGGAACATGTCCATGAAGGTAGCCATCGGCAGTGCTTTACCACCTGGAGCACTCCACCACAACAACCCCATTCAAGATGGCTATGCTCATGTCACGGTGGAGGAGATAGTCCAAGGGTTTGAGGACCTGGACATTGACATTGCTACACCTGAAGGGGTGAAAAGACTTGGAGATGTCAAGCGCCAGTTCATTCTATGGCAAAAGAAATTTATCAAGTTTCCAGGCGAGGCGCCAACAAGTCCACCCCCCTACGGTGGTGGTGGTGGCGGTGGCGGTGACGGTGGCGGTGGCGGTGGTGGTGGTGGTGCTTCACCTACACCTCCTTCACGTCAGCCGACGCCGCCCCCCAATTCACCTCCGGCGGGTAAGCAGACGCCGCCCCCCAGTCCTCGTCCGGCGGGTAATCAGACACCGCCCCCCAATCCACCTCCGGCGAAGAAGCAGAAGCAGTCCTGGGTTATTAACCCGGACCCTTATGTACCTAGAACCACAAAGATACCAGAGCCATCACTGAAGCCTCTCCCCACAAGGCCTTGGGAACGTAGTGCCGAGGAAGTCGACGCACACGCGGCTGCTGAATATGAGAAATGGAAGGCGGACTGCAAGAAGAAAAGAGAGCCCGAGCCCAAGCAAGTATTTTCTGACAAGGAAAAGAGCTGGGCTAAGTCATTTTTGAACACACCGTCCCAAGCCGCGAAGAATCTGCCTGACGACTATTTACGTGAACTTCGTAGGCAAGCACTCGCGTTCAAGAGGAACCAAGAGTTGGCGGAGAAGAAAGCCTTGGAGGAGGCCGAGAAAAATTTAGAAAGGGGGAAAGAAGTTGCCCAGCTCGGGGAACAAAGTAAACAATCGATCGCCCCGCTCATAGTGCAAGCCGCCGGTCCGGATGCCCCCGATATCATAGCAGCTGCGGCAGCACATGGATTGACTGTAACGAGTGCCAGAGAACAAGCGGCCGACTTAGGTATCACTCTTCGTGCACTGTTAGGCCTTGATGAGGCGCCAATGAAGGACGTAGTATTTACATATGTGAAGAATGGCCCTCTCGTCGAGCCTGCGCAGGAAGAGGATCTACCTCGACAAATGAAAGGTCTGCTAAATTGGTACAAGGGTTACATAAAACTTAAAAACGCCAAAGACTATATTTATGCGGAAGTTAGATATGAGCATCACTTCAAACATTACTATGTACAAATTCATCTGAGTGAATTGTTCCAGCTGTTCAATCTGCGCGACCTCGACAAATCTATCATCAGTTGCTATGTTCTGTAAGTGATTTATTAATTTCTACCCCATCTCGTTCATTGCCTGCACTATATATATATATATTGTCCTAACTATCTTGTTGTGTACGCTATTATGCAGAATGAAGAAGCGGGAAATGCGAATAAGGAACATCCATGATGTTGGGTTCATTGACCCACAAATCGTTAATTCATATGTGTTAGAACACCACCCCGCCGACGTGGAGGATGACCTGTGGCGGTTTATTAGAAAACAGAAACTCAAAAGTGATATTCTATTTCCTTACCATTTTGGGTGAGTGTTTCTGTCTTGAGCACATTCTCTTTTGTTTACTCCATGCATGGTATGTGGCTAATCGATGAGTTATGCATGACTGTGCATGTATCGTGTCCGCAGGTTCCACTGGATTCTTATGGTAATTCAATTTCAGACCTCCTCAGTTCTCGTCCACGACTCTCTGAATATGGATCCGGCGCTTTGGGCCGACATGAGAAAAATGATGCAAAAGTAATTATTTTCATTCATTTGCGCTCTATATCGATCGACCTATTTCGTTCATCATTTCCTAATATCAAGTAACTAATTAATAACTCTCTAGTTCATTTAATTTTCTTTGCCTCGTAGGGTTTGGAGACAGTTCGTAGATACCAAGGTCGGTGAATTCAAAAAAGAGCTACATTTTAAAATGGCGGTGGACGGGGATATTCAGCCACCGGGGACCAATCTATGTGGATACTATGTTTGTGAGAGGATCCGGAGATACTGCAATGAGCGGGACCAGAAGTGTGAGAACAACATCCTGAGGAATAACCTTCGGAAGACGCTTAGTCCAGAAGCTCGCTTCCGACCACTTCAAGAGGAACTAGCTGGATGGTTGGCGAGGGAAGTCATCGATCCTAGAGGAGAACACCATTACGATGACGTAGATCTTTATATGCACTAAATTATGGATGGAAACTTGTTCAAAATTGTATATGGTCATCCGATATTGAATATATATTGTATATGGTCATCCGATATTGAATATATATTGTATATTCCTCTTGAATTCTTTTTGGTTCTAATTTCAAATTTGTTTGAAATTGTACATTCATATGCATGTATGTAGTACCGTAGAATATGTGAAACTCCTTCAAAATTAAAACCCAAAAGAAATAAAACAATACAAATTAAAAAGAAACCAGATTTAGGGGGAGGGGGGGCTAAACCCTAAACCCTGCGGAGGCCTTTAGTCGCGGTTGGCCAGAAGAACCGCGACTAAAGGTCCTCCGCCCTGGCGCTCGCCTGCGGCCCACGTGGACGGGCCTTTAGTCGCGGTTCGTAAGGAACCGCGACTAAAGGGGGGGGCCTTTAGTCGCGCTACTTTGGTCGCGGTTGCGCAACCGCGACTAATGGCAGTTGCCAACCGCGACCAAAGGCCCTTTTTCCACCAGTGACTGTTGATTGACGTAGAGGAACCGGTTACCTCGTTGGAGGTCCGGTTGCGTGTTATATTTGTTTTCGAAATGGAGATCTCGTCCCAGCCTCTGCATCGATTGATGCATACGGCTTTTATTTATTATTATTATTAAGTGTAAGTGTAAGTCTTACAAAAGTTTACATTATGGGTCACACAGGGTTGAGACATGAATCACCCATCTAAAAACAAGAGAAAACATGTGACTCTGCATTACCATGTTAATCCAAGATCAAAACGCCAATTGAACTGATTGCATATATCCCGTGCAACCTTCTCTATCCAGTTGCACCCAATATCCAAGTCCTCGCGTTTCTCCGTTGGTTGTAGGAAGGACCACATACGGATCCAATGCGTACCCATTGGTATTACCTGCATAAAAGAAGTTGATTTTGCATTGTTAAAAATATAATCATTCCGATTATTTCACATGGCCCATAATAAAGCACAGGCACCAACTCTGATGTGCACTTTATCTTTCTTTGCTACACCCGCTAACCAATTTCCAAACAAGTTCGTAATATTTGCAAAGGGACAAGCGGTAAATAAGTGTTGTATTGTTTCATCTTGATCAAAAAACAACATTTACGATTGCCAGTTCCTCTTTGCAAAATAATCTTTAGTAAGCAAAACCTTCTTATGCAAGAACCACATAAAATTCTAATTATAAGCGGTACTTTCATCTTCCAAATGTATTTACAATAAAAAATGAAACAGTGTCTAGGAGCAACTAGAACACTGTTGAGATAGTAGAAGCGGGACTTGGCGTGACAATTCCACAATTCGTTCTTGACAGTAATCGAACTCTGGTCGTTAGGGTGCCCCACTGCGACCCTAACCACTGGGCTAAGCCCACGTCATACCAAATGTATTTACGAAGTAAGTTTGTGTGGTCATTCAGTAATCTAGATACAATGATTTGACCGTAAAAATGCCAGATGTTGTTAACTTGCAAATAAAAACATCCGGTTATGTAGATAGATTAACATTGATTAAGCGGCTGCACAAGTGTGTCCATCTATCCCCCTATTTCCCGCAAGTGTCTATCTAAAACGTATGTTTAAAGGTACATGTGACATAAGAGCATCTCCACCGGCGCCCCCGATAGCGGTCCCGATAGCGATTTGGGGGCCGGGAGCGAAAATGGGATCGCACCGGCGCCCCCCAAACGGCACCGGCCAATTTTCGAGCCCAATAGAATCGCCGGCAACCCCGTGACGGCCCCTTGGCCAAGGGCACGAATCGGGCGCGCCGGCGCCTCGCGAGGCTGAAAATTTTGGGCGTGGGAGCCGCCTGTCAGCCACACATCGCCAAAATATACATATTCTCCCCCAAAACCCCGTCCCCTCCGCCGCTCATATCTCCCGCGCGCCGCTCCATCTCCCATCCATCCTCCAACCTGAAAAACCCTCGCCACCGCGCCACGCCACCGAAGAGAAAGGCTCTGGCGAAGGCAGCAAAGCCGCCAACGAAGGCGCCACCGAAGACGTGTACCGTCACGCCGAAGGAGAAGCCGGTGACCATGTCGCACGAGGAGTGTGACAAGGAGATGGAACGCCGCTCCTTCATCACAGCCGACCGCAGAAAGCATCGCATCGCCGCCATTGACGCAGCGAAAGCGGTGGCCACTGCGGAAGCGTGCCTCAGCTTGGGCGGCGGCCTCAGCACCATCTCGAGCTCCCCGTCGTCGACGGGTTGCTACGCGGGGTACAACGCGGATGGGCCGTCGATCTCGCAGATGCGGCTATCGCAGATGGACGGCCGCGCCCGCTACTCCCCCGAGTACGGGGATAGCGACATGTCTGTCGACAACAACACGTCATTCTCGTAGGATTCAGCGGCGAGGGGCAGCGGTGCCTTTCGCTTCCCCGACCTGAACTCGTCGCCTGACCTGCGCCGCACCGAGGGACACATGACAGACGGCACCGGCCTTCCCCACCACCTCTTCCCTGACGACGGCAGGCACACCCACCAGTTGTTCGACAGCGCGTCCGGTGTGTCCATGGGCGAGGACGAGGTGCGTTTCCTTACTTTTTATGTGCTATGTGCATCGTAGACACCGGCGGTGACCGAAAGTAGGTAACTTGATGCGTAGATTGCCGCCGGGGAGGAGATCCTGAATGGCATCATACGCGGCCATGCCTACAACCCCCCCCCCCCCCCCCCGTCGACGACTATGAAGAAGAGGCCGAGGAGGACGAAGGTGAGGAGGAGGTCCAGGAGGAGCTGATCGACGCCGACACTGGTGTGACCACGACGATGACGCGTAGGCGTTCCGCTGGCACTCGTGGTCCGAGGTGGAGGTCTTTGGAGGATGAATGTCTCATCGAGGCGTGGAAGCAAGTGAGCTTTTGCCCCATCACCGGCGCAAACCAAATCGGAGGCAAGTACTACAAGTGCATCCTCGATTGCTTCAACGATAAGAAGAACTATGATGAGTACGCCAACATGGAGATGAACCGGAACGAGGGTGCCCTCTCTCACCGTTGGAACTTGATCAAGGCGGCGTGTAGCAAGTTCCATAGCTACTATGAGAAGATCAAGGCACGGAAGGAGAGCGGCAAGACGATGGTGGATTGGGTATGATCTACGCCCATCTTATTTGATGATCCATCTTGTTACATATCTATTTGATGATCCATCTTGTTACATATCTATTTGATGATCCAACTTGTTCCATATCTTGCTTTGCATCATGTATTGTTAGATGCTCCAAACCCTCGAAATGTACAAGCACCAACACGAGGACAAAGACTTCCCCTTCATGCATTGCTACAACAAGCTACAAGGTTGCAAGAAATGGGACGACCTCCTCCACACTCTATTGAAGGACGGGGTGTTGGAGATATGCCCAAGAGGCAATAATAAAAGTGGTTATTATATATCTGTATGTTTATGATAAATGTTTATATACCATGCTATAATTGTATTAACCGAAACATTGATACATGTGTGTTATGTAAACAAACAATGAGTCCCTAGTAAGCCTCTTAACTAGCTTGTTGATTAATAGATGATTAGTTTCATAATCATGAACATTGGATGTTATTAATAACAAGGTTATATCATTATATGAATGATGTAATGGACACACACAATTAAGCGTAGCATAAGATCACGTCATTAAGTTATTTGCTATAAGCTTTCGATACATAGTTACCTAGTCCTTATGACCATGAGATCAAGTAAATCACTTATGCTGGAAAGGTACTTTGATTACATCAAACGCCACTACGTAAATGGGTGGTTATAAAGGTGGGATTAAGTATCCGGAAAGTATGAGTTGAGGCATATGGATCAACAGTGAGATTTGTCCATCCCGATGACGGATAGATATACTCTGGGCCCTCTCGGTGGAATGTCGTCTAATGTCTTGCAAGCATATGAATAAGTTCATAAGAGACCACATACCACGGTACGAGTAAAGAGTACTTGTCAGGAGATGAGGTTGAACAAGGTATAGAGAGATACCGATGATCAAACCTCAGACAAGTAAAATATCGCGTGACAAAGGGAATTGGTATCGTATGTGAATGGTTCATTCGATCACTAAGTCATCGTTGAATATGTGGGAGCCATTATGGATCTCCAGATCCCGCTATTGGTTATTGGTCTGAGAGAGATCTCAACCATGTCTACATAGTTCGCGAACCGTAGGGTGACACACTTAAGGTTTGATGTTGTAATAGTAGAACTTGAATATGGAATGGAGTTCGAAGTATTGTTCGAAGTCTCGGATGGGATCCTGGACATCACGAGGAGTTCCGGAATGGTCCGGAGAATAAGATTCATATATAGGAAGTCATATTCCAAGTTTGGAAATGATCCGGTGCATTTATGGAAGGTTCTAGAAGCTTCTAGAAAAGTCCGGAAGAAATCACTAAGGAAGGAGGAGTCCCGGAGGGACTCCACCTCCCCATGGCCGGCCAACCCTAGAGGGGAGAGTCCAAGGTGGACTCCACCAAGGGGGCCGGCCACCCCCCTTCATGGAAGGGTGGAAATCCCACTTGGGTGGGAGTCCCACCTTGGGTAGGTTTCCCTACTACATGGAAGGTTTTGGGTTCGGGTCTTATTCGAAGACTTGTAGTCCAACACTTGGGGTTCCACCTATATAATGAGGGGCATAGGGGAGGGGGCCGTATACCACTACAAGCCACCAAGCTGGCCGCACCCCTTGAGGCCGGCCACCCCCTCTCCCAAACCCTAGCCGCCCCCTCTCTCCTCCACCTCTCCCGCACGCTTAGCGAAGCTTCGCCGGAGTTCTCCATCACCACCGCCACCACGCCGTCGTGCTGCCGGAGTCAAGGAGGAGCTACTACTTCTGCTGCCCGCTGGAACGGGGAGAAGGACATCGTCTTCATCAACACCGAATGTGTGACCGAGTACGGAGGTGCTGCCCGATCGTGGCACCGTGATCAAGATCTTCTACGCGCTTTTGCAAGTGGCAAGTGATCGTCTACCGCAGCAACAAGAGCCTCATCTTGTAGGCTTTGGAAATCTTCAAGGGTGAGTCTCGATGATCTCCTCGTTGCTCCCGTCTTCTAGATTGCGTCTTGGCTTGGATTGCATTCTCGCGGTAGGAAATTTTTTGTTTTCTATGCAACGAATCCCTACAGTGGTATCAGAGCCGTGTCTATGCATAGATGGTTGCACGAGTAGAACACAATGGTTTTGTGGGCGTTGATGCTTTTGTTGTATTTAGTTTGAGTACTTTGCATCTTTGTGGCATAGTGGGATGAAGCGGCTCGGGCTAACTTTACATGACCACGTTCATGAGATTTGCTCCACGCTCGACATGCAACTTGTATTGCATAAGTGGCTTTGCGGGTGTCTGTCTCTCCTACTATAGTGAAGATTCAATTTACTCTTCTATTGACAACACTAGTATCACCGTTGTGGTTCATGTTCGTAGGTAGATTGGATCTTACTCGAAAATCCTAAACCACGTAAAATATGCAAACCAAATTAGAGAACGTCTAACTTGTTTTTGCAGGGTTTGGTGATGTGATATGGCCATAATGTGATGATGACTATGTATGAGATGATCATTATTGTATTGTGGCAACCGGCAGGAGCCTTATGGTTGTCTTTAAATTTCATGTTGAGTAGTATTTCAAAGAAGTTGTAATAGTTGCTACATGGGAGAACAATCATGGAGACGGCGCCATTGACCTTGACGCTACGCCGACGATGATGGAGATCATGCCCGTTGATGATGGAGATCATGTCAGTGCTTTGGAGATGAAGATCAAAGGCGCAAAGACAAAAGGGCCATATCATATCACATATGAACTGCATGTGATGTTAATCCTTTGTGCATCTTATTTTGCTTAGATCACGACGGTAGCATTATAAGATGATCCCTCTCACTAAAATATCAAGATAATAAAGTGTTCATCCTTAGTAGCACCGTTGCCAAGACTTGTCGTTTCGAAGCATCTCGTGATGATCGGGTGTGATAGACTCAACAAGTGCATACAACGGGTGCAAGCCAGTTTTGCACATGCGGATACTAAGGTGGCCTTGACGAGCCTAGCATGTACAGACATGGTCTCGGAACACATGATACCGAAAGGTAGAGCATGAATCATATGATTGATATGATGAACACTTTGAGTGTTCGCCATTGAAGTTACATCTTGTCTCGTGATGATCGGACTTGGTGTAGTGGATTTGGTTCATGTGATCACTAAGACAATGCGAGGGATATTGTTTTGAGTGGGAGTTCACCTAGTTTTTAATTATATTGAATTAAAATTTGAACTCAATTTGTCATAAACATTAGTCTAAAATATTGCAAATATATGTTGTAGATATGGCGTCCCCAATCAATTTTAACCAGTTCCAAGAGAAAGAAAAGCTTCAGAGCAACGGTAGCAACTTCACCGACTGGTTCCGTCATGTGAGGATCTTTCTCAATGGCGGAAATCTGCAATATGTGCTTGATGCACCTCTAGGTGACCCTCCTGCAGAAACTGAAACCGATGAAGTAAAGAACGTTTACGCGACTCAGAAAACTCGGTACTCTCAAGTTCAGTGTGCCATCCCGTGCAGTCTGGAAGCCGATCTTCAAAAACGTTTTGAGCACCACGATCCACATGAGTTAGTCAATGAGTTGAAAACTATCTTTGAAACTCATGCGGCCATGGAATGCTATGAAGCATCGAAACACTTCTTCAGTTGCATGATGGAAGAAGGCAGCTCCGTTAGTGAGCACATGTTCGCCATGACCGGGCATGCGAAGAAACTCAGTGATTTGGGAATAGTGATTCCTAACCGACTGGGGATTAATCGTGTCCTTCAATCACTGCCACCTAGTTACAAGAACTTTGTGATGAACTACAATATGCAGAACATGAACAAAGAGTTACCTGAACTCTTCTCCATGCTGAAATCTGCTGAGATTGAGATCAAGAAAGAGCACCAAGTGTTGATGGTCAACAAGACCACCAGTTTCAAGAAACAGGGCAAGTCTAAAGGCAGAAACAAGAAGGGTGGCAAGAAAGCTGCCACGCCTCCTGTGAAACCTAAGACTGGCCCTAAGCCTGATGCTGAGTGCTATTACTGCAAGGAGAAGGGACACTGGAAGCGTAATTGCTCCAAGTATTTGGCGGATCTGAAGAGCGGCCTTGTCAAGAAGAAGAAAGAAGGTATATCTGATATACATGTTATAGATGTTTATCTTACTGGTTCTCGTACTAGTACCTGGGTATTTGATACTGTTTCGGTTGCTCATATTTGTAACTCGAAACAGGAACTAAAGAATAAACGAAGACTATTAAAGGATGAAGTGATGATGCGCGTTGGAAATGGATCCAAAGTCGATGTGATCGCTGTCGGCACACTTCCTCTACATCTACCTTCGGGATTAGTTTTAAACCTCAATAATTGTTATTTTGTACCCGCGTTGAGCATGAACATTATATCTGGATCTTGTTTAATGCAAGATGGTTATTCATTCAAGTCTGAGAATAATGGTTGTTCTATTTTTATGAATAATATCTTTTATGGTCGAGCACCTGAAAAGAATGGTTTATTTCTGTTAGATCTCGATAGTAGTGATAGACATTCATAACATTGATGCTAAGCGAATTAAATTGAATGATAATTCTACTTATATGTGGCACTGTCGTCTTGGTCATATTGGAGTGAAATGCATGAAGAAACTCCATACCGATGGATTACTTGAATCACTTGACTTTGAGTCACTTGATAGATGCGAAGCATGTCTAATGGGAAAAATGACTAAGACTCCATTCTCTGGTATTATGGAGCGAGCTACAGACTTATTGGAAATTATACATACCGATGTGTGCGGACCAATGAGTGTAGCATCGCGCGGTGGTTATCGTTATGTTCTAACCTTCATGGATGATCTGAGTAGATATGGGTATATCTATTTCATGAAACATAAATCCGAAGCTTTCGAGAAGTTTAAGGAATTCCAAAGTGAAGTAGAAAATCAACGTAACAAGAAGATTAAATTTCTACGATCTGATCGCGGAGGTGAATATCTGAGTTATGAGTTTGGCATGCATTTAAAGAAATGCGGAATACTTTCACAATTGACACCGCCGGGAACACCTCAACGAAACGGTGTGTCCGAACGTCGTAATCGAACTCTCTTAGATATGGTTCGTTCTATGATGTCTCTTACTGATTTGCCGTTATCATTTTGGAGTTATGCATTAGAGACAGCCGCATTCACTTTAAATAGAGCACCATCAAAATCCGTTGAAACGACACCGTATGAATTATGGTTTAATAAGAAACCTAAGTTGTCGTTCCTAAAAGTTTGGGTTGCGAAGCCTATGTAAAAAAGTTACAACCGGACAAGCTAGAACCCAAAGCGGAGAAATGCGTCTTCATAGGATACCCTAAGGAAACTATAGGGTACACTTTCTATCACAGATCCGAAGGCAAGATCTTTGTTGCTAAGAACGGAACCTTTCTTGAGAAAGAATTTCTCACTAAAGAAGTGAATGGAAGAAAAGTAGAACTCGATTAGATTGATGAATCTTCACTCATTGATCAGAGTAGCGCAGTACCAGAAGATGTTCCTGTGCCGCCTGCACCATCAACAGAGGAAGCTAATGATGATGATCATGAAACTTCAAACGAGATAGCTACTGAACCTCGCAGATCGACAAGGGAACGTGCCACTCCTGATTGGTATGATCCTTGTCTAAATGTCATGATTGTGGACAACAATGATGAAGACCCTGCAACGTATGAAGAAGCGATGATGAGCCCAGATTCCAACAAATGGCAAGAAGCCATGAAATCCGAAATGGGATCCATGTATGATAATAAAGTATGGACTTTGGTAGACTTACCTGATAGCCGCAAGGCTGTCGAGAATAAATGGATCTTCAAGAGAAAAACAGATGCTGATGGTAATATTATTGTCTATAAAGCTCGACTTGTCGCAAAGGGTTTCCGACAAATTCAAGGTGTTGACTACGATGAGACTTTCTCACCTGTAGCGAAGCTAAAATCTGTGAGGATTTTGTTAGCAATAGCTGCATTTTTCAATTATGAGATTTGGCAGATGGATGTCAAAACGGCGTTCCTTAATGGAGACATTGAGGAAGAGTTGTATATGGTACAACCCAAAGGTTTTGTCGATCCTAAAAATGCTGACAAAGTATGCAAACTTCAGCGTTCAATTTATGGACTGAAGCAAGCATCAAGAAGTTGGAACCGACGCTTTGATAAGGTGATCAAAGACTTGGGGTTTATACAGTGTCATGGAGAGGCCTGTATTTACAAGAAAGTGAGTGGGAGCTCTGTAGAATTCCTGATATTATATGTAGATGACATATTATTGATTGGGAATGATATAGAACTATTAAGCAGTGTAAAAGGTTATTTGAATAATAGTTTTTCGATAAAAGTCCTTGGTGAAGCATCGTATATATTAGGCATCAAGATTTATAGAGATAGATCAAGACGTCTAATAGGGCTATCACAGAGTACATACCTGGACAAGATTCTAAAGAAGTTTAGAATGGGCGAAAGTAAGAAAGGATTCTTACCTATGTTACCAGGCAAGGTCTTGAGTAAGACTCAAGGTCCGGCTACGGCAGAAGAAAGAGAAAGGATGAGTCAGATCCCCTATGCCTCGGCAGTAGGCTCTATATATCATGTATGCCATGCTATGTACTAGACCGGATATAGCACATGCTGTTAGTTTGACCAGCAGATATCAAAGTGATCCAGGAATGGAACACTGGACAGCGGTCAAGAATATCCTGAAGTACTTGAAAAGAACTAAGGATATGTTTCTTTGTTATGGAGGTGACCAAGAGCTCGTTGTAACAAGTTACACCGATGCAAGTTGGAACAACGATCCCGATGACTCTAAGTCACGATCACGGGTACGTGTTTATATTGAATGGTGCTTTGCAGAAGTCGGGCAAGCTCGAAGCAGTGCACGGTGGCGAAGTCATCCACAGAATCGGAGTACATAGCGGCTTCAGAGGCTTCATCAGAAGCGGTATGGATGAAGAGGTTCATTGTAGAGCTCGGTGTGGTTCCTAGTGCATTGGACCCACTAGTCATCTACTGTGACAACATGGGTGCCATCGCCAATGCACAAGAACCAAGGTCACACAAGAGGATGAAGCATATCAAGCTGTGTTATCATTCGATTCGCGAGTACATCGAAGATGGAGAAGTAAAGATTTGCAAAGTACACACTGATCTGAATGTAGCAGATCCATTGACTAAAGCTCTCCCTAGGGCAAAGCATGACCAACACCAGAATGCCATGGGTGTTAGGTACCTTACAATGTAATCTAGATTATTGACTCTAGTGCAAGTGGGAGACTGTTGGAGATATGCCCAAGAGGCAATAATAAAAATGGTTATTATATATCTTTATGTTAATGATAAATGTTTATATACCATGCTATAATTGTATTAACCGAAACATTGATACATGTGTGTTATGTAAACAAACAATGAGTCCCTAGTAAGCCTCTTAACTAGCTTGTTGATTAATAGATGATTAGTTTCATAATCATGAACATTGGATGTTATTAATAACAAGGTTATATCATTATATGAATGATGTAATGGACACACCCAATTAAGCGTAGCATAAGATCACGTCATTAAGTTATTTGCTATAAGCTTTCGATACATAGTTACCTAGTCCTTATGACCATGAGATCATGTAAATCACTTATGCTGGAAAGGTACTTTGATTACATCAAAGGCCACTGCGTAAATGGATGGTTATAAAGGTGGGATTAAGTATCCGGAAAGTATGAGTTGAGGCATATGGATCAACAGTGGGATTTGTCCATCCCGATGACAGATAGATATACTCTGGGCCCTCTCGGTGGAATGTCGTCTAATGTCTTGCAAGCATATGAATAAATTCATAAGAGACCACATACCACGGTACGAGTAAAGAGTACTTGTCAGGAGACGAGGTTGAACAAGGTATAGAGAGATACCGATGATCAAACCTCGGACAAGTAAAATATCGCGTGACAAAGGGAATTGGTATCATATGTGAATGGTTCATTCGATCACTAAGTCATCGTTGAATATGTGGGAGCCATTATGGATCTCCAGATCCCGCTATTGGTTATTGGTCGGAGAGAGATCTCAACCATGTCTACATAGTTCGCGAACCATAGGGTGACACACTTAAGGTTTGATGTTGTAATAGTAGAACTTGAATATGGAATGGAGTTCGAAGTATTGTTCGAAGTCTCGGATGGGATCCCGGACATCACGAGGAGTTCCGGAATGGTCCGGAGAATAAGATTCATATCTAGGAAGTCATATTCCAAGTTTGGAAATGATCTGGTGCATTTATGGAAGGTTCTAGAAGGTTCTAGAAAAGTCCGGAAGAAATCACTAAGGAAGGAGGAGTCCCGGAGGGACTCCACCTCCCCATGGTCAGCCAACCCTAGAGGGGGGAGTCCAAGGTGGACTCCACCAAGGGGGCCGGCCACCCCCCTTCATGGAAGGGTGGAAATCCCACTTGGGTGGGAGTCCCACCTTGGGTAGGTTTCCCTACTACATGGAAGGTTTTGGGTTCGGGTCTTATTCGAAGACTTGTAGTCCAACACTTGGGGTTCCACCTATATAATGAGGGGCATAGGGGAGGGGGGCCGTATACCACTACAAGCCACCAAGCTGGCCGCACCCCTTGAGGCCGGCCACCCCCTCTCCCAAACCCTAGCCGCCCCCTCTCTCTTCCACCTCTCCCGCACGCTTAGCGAAGCTTCACCGGAGTTCTCCATCGCCACCGCCACCACGCCGTCGTGCTGCCGGAGTCAAGGAGAAGCTACTACTTCCGCTGCCCGCTGGAACGGGGAGAAGGACGTCGTCTTCATCAACACCGAACGTGTGACCGAGTACGGAGGTGCTGCCCGATCGTGGCACCGTGATCAAGATCTTCTACGCGCTTTTGCAAGCGACAAGTGATCGTCTACCGCAGCAACAAGAGCCTCATCTTGTAGGCTTTGGAAATCTTCAAGGGTGAGTCTCGATGATCTCCTCGTTGCTCCCGTCTTCTAGATTGCATCTTGGCTTGGATTGCGTTCTCGCGGTAGGAAATTTTTTGTTTTCTATGCAACGAATCCCTACACGGGGAAATGGGCCGGTCGATCCAGCCGGCGCCTCCACCGGGCGCCCCATTGGCAACAAGAAGGCCAAGGCCGAGAGGAATGCGGCGCCATTATTGGCAGCCGTGGACGCCTCCCTCGAGAACAAGGAAGCGTCGGATAGGGCCGCTGTCGTGTGGAAGCAATCCTCGACAAGCAAGACAAGAAGATCGCGTTGGAGAGGGAGAAGGTGGAGGCGGTGAAGAAGGAAGCTCACGCCGCTGCCATGAAGGCCACCAACGAAGCGATGCAGCTATCGTTGGCCAAGGTGTCTCAAGAATCCAAGATCTTGATGACCGACATGGAGAAGATGGACCCGTTGGCGCGGGTGTGGCACGAGATGTACCGCGAGCGCATCGACCAAGAGGTGATGGCGGCGCGAGCTGCGTCGGTGTCTCCCCTGGCACCCTCCAAGTACATGTCTCCGTCGGCACCGTCCACATTCATCTCTCCGCCGGCACTGTCCACGTTCATGCCTCCCCCGGCGACCGTGGATCCTGTTGCATCGATGGAGCTGCCACCGGGGCTCGCCGCCGATGAGGAAGTTGTCGAGGTTGAGCCGCCCGTGACCTTGTTCATCTGATCAGCTGGCTTGGAAGCCATTTTTTTGCGCCGGAGATGGCGATTTGGTGGTCGTATGTTGGCCCAAACTTCATATTCGAAAACATATTCGAAAACCTATTCGAATTTGGTGGCCGTGTGTTGGCTCAAACTTTAAATTTATAAACTTATTCGAATTTCTATGCTCTTATTTGAATTTTCAAATTCAAATCATCTATTGGGGCCATCGTATGGGGCGCAGCGGTGTGGGAGCATCTCCCCTAAATGGAGGATGCTATGCCGGCGTCCCCAATACGACGGTGCCTGCGCCCCTGCCGGCGACTATTTGGGGGCGCCGGTGGAGATGCTCTAACATGAGAAACCAAAACTTGTTTACGTTGGAAAATTTTATATAGGGAGGGATATTGTTGGGAGAGAGGCGTATTCCCAAGCCATGTGGGGTATATAGGGCAAGAAAAAACCCCTTGCCAGGGTATTACATGTGGGGTACATATACGTGCGGTGCACTACACCGTATCCGTATCCATACACTAGTATTACACATAAAACTCTAACAACCCCCCTTAATCTAAACTTGGAAGAAGATTTAGATTACGTCCAAACTCATGTAAATTCCTAACAAAAAGTGTTTTAGTAAAGTCATCTGCAACCTGATCTTTACTATTGAAAAATTTGCAAAAGAAAATGACAAAAAAGAATAATGTTGATTTATAGAGACAAATAGTACAATGAAAATTTGAGACATCAAAATAAGCTGTCAGTAAACTAATAAGAAGACAGGGAAAATGCATCAGCTATTGACAAGGTATTAACTTGGCAATACCTACAAGTTATAGACTTGGGTTTCACGGAAGTAGAGGGGAAGTAGATCTCGAAGGTTTCAGCCGAAAAGGTGCTCGACTGCTAAAAACTAGGGTTGGATTGGCAATAAGATAGGTCCTTTCTTTGTCCCTCGACTCCCCCTTATATAGGAGGTGGAGCCGAGGGTTTCGTATTACACAAGTTACAATTCTCGGGAGACTCTTTGAATCCGTCCCGTAAAGTTACAAATCTCTATATTCTCAATCTATCTCTACTTGCCATAGTTGACGTCTTCATGGGCTTCCGGGCTTCATAAACTTCGGGTAGTGGGCTTTCACTAAACCCCGGGTACTATCTTTGGCAGGCCCATCTGGGATGCCTATGTCAGTAGCCCCCGAGATTTTGCTTGAATCGTAGAGTCGAGTAAAATCTCCATCATTCAATTTTCCCATAAATTCTTTGAGTCATTTACAAATAATTCATTCGAGACTTTTATATCTTGTACAGAGATATGGTAGATGGGGCTGGTTCATCTAACGGATCAGGTACCAGTTAACTGCTCTCGTGACAAACCCGCAAAAACCTACTTCAAAGTCAAGTCCCTGGACATGACCTCGGGATACTGGCGTAATTCGTCATGTGCCGCTTCAGGACTTACTCATGAATCGAATTCCAGTTAAGTTTTTAAAGTCCATAGCGCGTCCGCCAGGAATAATTCTTCGCATCTGTTGATACAGAAAAAATTAGCAGAGCGCATTCGGGTGCGATACCACGCCTCTCAGGACAAAACCTGGGCTCTTACCTTCATAACATTTTACGGCATCTAGAGACTCTATCGCGGCGGACGCGCTCTAGGAATATATTGTTGAGTACCTTTATCGGCTGCTGGAATAGCCAATTTTCTCGAGATACATCATGATAATATCTTGACACTCCCGATGGGAGTACATGTCGAGTTATATATAACTCCTGGATGTACAACGATTTATTGTTCATTTTATATTTTGTCTGCCAATCTCGGGGAATCATGCTCTATTTCTATCGGGAGTACTGCTTCAGCTCCATGGACCAAGAAGAACGGGGTTTCCTGTGTCGCTGTGTTCGGTGTAGTTCGTATGCTCCATAATACGCTAGGCAACTCCTCTGGCCACGTATGTCGAGCTTTTTCCAATGGCGTCAACAACCGTTTCTTGATTCCATTGCAGATTATGTCGTTTGGTTTTTCGACTTGGCCATTGGTTTGCGGGTGTGCCACCGATGCAAAGTGCAATTTGATGCCCACTTCTGCATAGTATGCCTTGAATTCTTTTGATGTAAAATTGCTACCATTGTTTGTGACTATGCTGTTAGGGACACCGAATCGAAAAACTATGCCCTTGATGAAGCTCACCACCGATGCTGCATCTGCCGAAGTTACTGGTACTGCTTCGATCCACTTGGTAAATTTGTCGACAGCCGCAAGAAGATATACATATCCTCCTGGCCAAGCTTTGTGTAGCTTCCCCACCATGTCGAGACCCCATTGTGCGAAGGGCCAAGCCAATGGTATTGACATCAGTTCTGCTGCCGGAGAATGAGGCTTTGCCGCAAACCTTTGACACGCATCGCACGTGCGCACTATATTTTTTGCATCTTCTATTGCTGTCAGCCAGTAAAATCCTGCCCTGAAAACTTTGGCTGCTATTTCTCGGCTGCTTGCATGATGGCCGCATATTCCTTCATGTACATCCTTGAGTATGGTTGTTCCTTCTTCGGGTGTGACTCATCTTTGCAGTACTCCTGATATACTTCATTTGTACAGTTCTCCCTTGATCACAGTAAAAGCTTTTGATCGTCGGATGACCGGTCGTGCCTCAACTGGATCTTGGGGTATTTCTTTCCTCGTATTATATGCCACGTAAACCTGCATCCAAGGGACTTCTATCGTCATGACTTCATGTGATTCCTCCTCGTCTTCCGACATATTGGCCTCGGTGTTTTCCGGAGCCCCGAGCCTTTCTTGGACTTCTCCTATTTTTTCGGCTGCTTTGGTATTTTCTTCGGCTTGGTGGAACTCTCACTTATCTCCTCCCAAAACACGCCAGGTGGTATCGGCAGGCACTGCAACCCGATATTTTCCAGAACGTCGGCTTCATCGTTGTTGAGTCTGCTAATATGGTTAACTTCGCACCCATCAAAGAGTTTCTCGAGTTCATTGTAAACTTATTTATATGCAACCATACTGTCGTTGACTGTGTCGCACTTGTTCATCACCTATTGTGCTACCAACTGGGAGTCGCCAAAGATTTTAAGGCGAGTAGCACCGCACGCCTTTGCCATCTTCATCCCGTGTATGAGTGCTTCATATTCTGCCTCATTTTTGAATGCGTTAGGAAACGCCATCCGCAATATATACTTCATTTTGTCGCCTTGAGGTGATATGAGTATTACGCCTGCTCCAGCTCCCTCTAATCTTTTGGGCCCATCGAAGTTCATGGTCCAAGTACTCGATAAATCCGGAGGTCCCGTGTTTTGCAGCTCCATCCACTCTGCGACAAAGTCTGGAAAAATCTGTGACTTTATTGCTTTTCTTTTCTCATAAGTATTGTCTCGAGGGGAGAGTTCTATGCTCCAAAGGGAGACACGCCCCGTGGCTTCTGGATTGTTCAGGATGTTGGAGAGAGGTGCCTCATTGACAACTACTATCGGGTGTGCCGAAAAGTAGTGTCGCAACTTTCTTGCCGTTGTAAACACGCCATATGCCAACTTCTGATATTGCGGGTAACATTGCTTAGATGGCGATAAAACTTCACTGATGAAGTATACCGGACGCTGAACTCCATGGATTTTCCCTTCTTCTTATCTTTCTACCACGAGGACCGTGCTGACCACCTGAGGTGTGGCCGCAATATATAAAAGGAGGGGTTCTTTATGTTTTGGAGCCACCAGTATCGGGGGTGTCGAGATTGTCCGCTTGAGGTCCTCAAAAGCTCTGTCGGCTTCTTCGTTCCACTCAAACTTTTCCCCTTGCTTGATCAACGCGTAAAATGGCAGCGCTTTTTCTCCCAGCCTGGCGACGAATCTGCTTAAAGCCGCGACTCGCCCAGTTAGCTGTTGTATTTCCTTGAGCTTGGTTGGCTTCCTCATCGTTATGATGGCTTGAATTTTCTCGGGGTTAGCCTCGATTCCTCTTGCTGACACCAGAAACCCAAGAAGGTCTCCTGCAGGGACGCCGAAAGAGCATTTTGTCGGGTTCAGCTTGAGGCAGAATGTCGAGGTTGTCGAAAGTTTCCTTGAGATCATCGATCAACGAGGATCCTTGCTTTGTTGTTATGACGACATCATCGATGTACACTTGAACATTTTTGCCAATCTGCGTGGCGAGACATTTCTGCATCATCCGTTGATATGTTGCTCCCGCGTTTTTCAACCCAAAAGGCATTGTTCTGTAACAAAACACGCCATAAGGGGTTATGAAAGCTATTTTGACTTCATCTTCTTCTTTCAAGTGGTTGTAACCAGAGTATGCGTCCAGGAAGGAAAGACGTTCGGAGCCTGCCGTGTAGTCGATAATTTGATCGATCCTCGGGAGGGGGAAGTGATCCTTTGGACAATGTTTATTGAGACACGTAAAGTCGACGCACATGCGAAGGACCTCCGTGTTTTTCTTCGGGACCAGCACTGGGTTAGCTACCCATGTGGCTTCTGTGTGTAGTTCCTTGATAAATCCTGCCTCTCTGAGTCGACTAATCTCAGATAGCATAGCTTTGCAATTTGGCTCATAGAAACGCCGCAAAGGTTGTCGAATCGGCCTGGCTCGTGGATCTAGATTAAGTGGGTGCTCGGCAAGTTTTCTGGGTACTCCTGGCATGTCAGCTGGACACCATGCGAAGATTTCCCAGCGCTCATGGAGGAACTCGACGAGCGCGCTTTGCTATGCGCTATCCATGTGGATAGCCATCGTCTTCTTAGGATCTGTCGGGTAAATCTGCACTTCCTTTGAGTTTTTTTAGGTGTCGAAGGTTTGCTCCTTAAGTGGTCTCCCTCCGTCAGGTAACACATCATAATCAGTTGTTATCTTTGACGCCATGTACTCTGCCTGCATCCCGAAGGTTTCTGACATCCTGTGGAATTCCTTGTCGCACTTATCTGCCAAAGCAAAACTTCCCTTCACCGTGATTGGGCCCTTGGGTCCGGGGAGCCTCCATAACAGGTATGTGCAATGTGGTACTGCCATAAACCTGGCGTAAGCTGGTCTCCCCAGTAAGGCATGATATTGCGATGGGAAATCCACGACTTCAAACTCCAGCTTCTCTCTTCTGTAGTTTTCTCGGGTTCCAAACTAAACGTCGAGATTGATCTTTCCCAGCGGATAACTAGGTTTTTCGGGTGTGATGCCGTGAAAACGCGTGTCATTTGGTGTCAAGTTTGCCAAAGATATGTTCATCTTCCTCAATGTATATGCGTACATGAGGTTTATGCTGCTCTCTCCATCTATGAACACGCGTGATACGTCGAATCCTGCGATTACTGCTGGAAGGATCGTCGCTGATTGCCCTGGTCGTGGAACTTGAGGTGGATGATCTGCTTGGGTGAACCCGATATCTTGTCCGACCAATGCAGATACTCTATTGTTGGTGGAGGCATCTTTTCTGCCATGAACACTTGCCGTGAAATCACTTTTTGGGCCCTATTCGAGGGTCTGCCCTTCTGGATCATTGCCACTGCTCCGTTTGTGTCGATGTATGGACCGTTGATTGGGTTTGCGGGTGGAGGTGGGAGGTGAATCTCACTCCTTGGCCCCTGCGGGTTCCCCCTATTTGCTGCTTGTGCATTGTGGTATGCTGCGTGCCGGTGCAACGCCTGGAAAGTTCGACAGTCCTTCTGAAGGTGGCATGACTGTCTTTTTCCCTCATTGTCGAGATAGAAGTGCATCTGACATGGTCCATTAAAGAGATCGTCGGGTGATACATTGTATGGCCTCTGGAATCTTGGCCGATTATTTTGTCTGCTAGAACTTGGCGCGTCGCGCTGTTCGTTGCTTCTCTGATAATCCTCCCGATTATTTCCACCACTGTTTCCTTGGAAGCCGGCCGCTACATGGCCAGTATTGTCGTAATCTGCGTACGGACGAGAGTAATGTCGCCTATTTTGATTATTGTTTCTGTTGCGGTCCTCCTGGGTGACCTGTGCCGTTTATTATGCACAGCATCTTCTCCATCTGCCCAGCGATTCACTATGTCCATGAGTTCTGCGATTGTTTTCGGGTTGGATCTGCCCAAGTCCTCGATGAAGTCCTTTCGCTGGATTCCCGCGACAAACGCATTTATCGCTCTTTCATCGGATACGTTTTCAGCAGAATTCTTTATGATATTCCACCGCTGGATGTAAGTCCTCATTGGTTCACCAAACTTTTGTTTGCAGGCCCTTAGCTGCTCTATGGATGCGGGCTTTTTACACGTGGAGCGGAAATTCTTTATGAATAGCTCCTCGAAAGTTTCCCAGCTGTCGATAGATCCTACTGGTAACTTTTTTATCCATGATCTTGCGGCTCCACTGAGATGTACTTGAACATTCTGCATAGCTGTTGCTCTTGATCCACCCAGAAGTTTTACTGTCTCCAAGAAATCAATCAACCAATCATCGGGATCTTGCAGACCATCATACTTTTTATAACCGTCTGGCAATTTAAAGCCAGAAGGGACCCGTATTCTGCGAACTCGTCGAGTGAAGCAAGGGAGTCCACACATATCCTCTTCCTCGACTTCTGGCGAATATCGCCTGGACCTACTTTCTCTTGCTCTGTCTACTCTATCTTGAGCTTCTGTATTCCTCGCCACATCTGCTCGTGGAGGATCTCGCGCCACCGGGGTGGGTCGAGGACTATTTCGCCTTGGATCACTTTCGGGTTGTGGTGTACTAGGTCCTGCGAACGTTGTTCCCATGACTCCAACTCCTGTCATGGCCATCTGATACAGTGCTTCTCTCGGGTCTCCAGTTGGTGGCTTTGACGCTAGTATAAAAGCTTGAGCCGGAATATACCCCGCTTCCGGTGTTTTGGGGATAATGTTCCCTCTTGTGTCTATTGACATAAAGGACATGTCGAGGTTCTGGATCAAGTGCTCCCGTTCATGCTCGGGTATATGCTGCAGGCGGGATCTTCCTCTGTCGCGCGCTGCTCTATGGTTATCATCCGAAGTCCTTGACTGTCGACTTAGGTCAGATCATCGCCTGCTTGATGCAGAAGTTGCGGCTTTCCTTTGCTCAAGTACTATATTTTATTTTTCTATTTCTCGTCTGGCCCGAGCGAGTCTATATTGATACGCTTGCATCTCCTCTAAAGTGGCAGTGGTGGTCATCGGCTCCGCGCCGCTCATGGCTCTTGCCGCTTTATCCCAAGCTACTTGTGGAAGTTGTAACTCCTGACGAGGTGCGGTCCCGATATATTTGGTTCCCAATCCTCGTGTAAGATCTTCGGGATCGATGTATGGATTTCCCAAATCATCGAAAGCCTCTGATGTTTCTTCCTGCCGGCGACTCGACTCTCCGATTACATAAACTTGATGATACATTGTCGGGTTGTTCCTCCTGGAGTTGGTGACATCGTCGCGCGGATCGGTGAGGACCGCTCGAACTGAGGTAGATCTGTCGATGAAGTCGAAGTTGTCGACGCTCTCCGAGTCGCTGCTCAGATCTGAATATGTAGGCGACCCGAAGGACATGTTGCCGAAGATGTCGGCGAGCTTTCCGCTTGACGCGGGCTTGACGAAGTGTGGCGGCGAGATCTCCTCATCTCCTGTCTCGAACGATGATGACGATCCCGAGAAATCGGAGTCGACCGCCTACGAACCTGATGAAGCCGGTGTCGCGAGGCGATGCGATCCTTCCTTCCGACGTGGAAGTGGAAACCTCCGAACGTCATCTCCATTGGCTCCTCCAGATACGCATATGCATCCACACGGGCGGGAGGGTGAGGAACAAAATCGACAAGACCAGTTTCGATCTATTTACCTCCATTCATTGCGTTTCTTGCGATCGATGATGTTGACGATGTTGCCAAAGATGTTGACAATGCCATCGAGATCAGCTCCTTGTCGCCTCTAGTTCCCACAGACGGCGCGAGCAAGACATGGTCGTGGGTTCGATTCCCACAGACGGCGCCAATTGACAAGGTATTAACTTGTCAATGCCTACAAGTTGTAGACTTGGGTTTCGCAGAAGTAGAGGGCAAGTAGATCTCGAAGGTTTCAGCCGAAAAGGTGCTCGACTGCTAAAAACTAGGGTTGGATTGGCAATAAGATCGGTCCTTTCTTTGTCCCTCGTCTCCCCCTTATATAGGAGGCGGAGCCGAGGGTTTCGTATTACACAAGTTACAATTGATGGGAGACTCTTTGAATCCGTCCCGTAAAGTTACAAATCTCTATATTCTTAATCTATCTCTACTTGCCATAGTCGATGTCTTCATGGGCTTCCGGGCTTCATAAACTTTGGGTAGTGGGCTTTCAGTAAACCCCGGGTACTATCTTCGGCAGGCCCATCTGGGATGCCTATGTCAGCTATAGAGAATTTCAGATCTAAGAAGTTATAGGTACCATAGTAATCGTGCACATATGCAATGATGCAACACATGCCCCCATTAATAAATATGAGTAAGCTAAATATATATGAGTTAAGTACAAATCATTGAGTTGAAAATTAATGGTTACCAAAGAAGGATATTAAAGGAGAAAGTTTATCATAAAAATATGTCAAAAGCAAATCATAAACAAATCATACTTCAGTGCTGCAAATTGCAGTCCTAAACTTGAGAACATATACAACTTGATAGTTAACTCATACAACTTGCAGCCTTGAATATGGGGAAGCATATCAGATGACAACTCTCAACGAAGATAGTGAATTGTTCATATTTTTAATGCCGATCAATAGCAAGCACATGAAAGCATAATCCATTGGAGTCAAAGGTAAGAGAATTAGAGATTTTAGAAATTTAGGCTTCTAAACCACCTGGAGATAGATATCAAAAACTCTCCTCCCTCTTTCTTTCCAAACCTGTGGATCAGGGGATTCAAACACTACAAACTGAAGTATCACCGTAAAGTTTCCATTATCGAGCCCAATGCCAATTATCTCAAAGATGATGGTGTCATCATTGCTTTGTGGAACAATCCAGAATCTAGTTTTCTGAAATTGACGTTAACTCCAGATTATTTAATTTCCATTGGGTGGGTCCATGAATCTTCCATTGCTGCTACTACCCCATATAGCAACATAATACAATTAAACACCAATATTGGCCTTATAAGCCTGATACATGTGGATGTCTGAGCCTGATATGGTTATACTACCACCACTTTCCACCACCAAGGAATAAGATGTATGTAAGATAACAGTGGTCTTTACTTCCGAATCTGCAATTACATATGGTTCTAACATTACTGTAGTATATTAAAAAAAACAAATAAGGGAAGCTTACACTGATGAGGGTCAAGAAAACAAGGGATATTTCGCTGAAGACAATTCAACCTCCACTACAAACATGGCAAATGAAAAGATTGATAATTCTGAATTCCACTTACACATGTTCAGATGGATATTTTTTTCTTCATAGACCATGCAGAGACGAATAATTTTCCCTAGATGGTTAATGCAGCAAGTACCTCTCGTTGGAGTTATCCATCACAAACTTAGTTCAAATAGACTGACTGTATGTTCAGTCAATAAAAGTCATGAAGCATACAGTTGTAGGTTTTTACGACTCATCTGGTGAACTCGGATGTGTGTGGGAAACACGCATTAGCCATACAATAGTGGAGTTTAGACAGAGAGAAGCTCAGCAGGGAGGAGTCGTACGGGGGCGATGGAGCGAGGAAGGGCGGAGGCAGAGCTTGTATGAGAAAATCATCAAGAATTTCTTGATGTTTCTTCCTTAAACCTGCATTGAACCATACTCCCTCTCTAGAGTCCACAAACTAACACACACCTGCCACACATTATACATTTTCTTTGTTTATGCATGCCAAAATCAATGCGCTCATATTCAATATGCGGGGAGGGCTTTAGTAGGTCGGTCATTAGCACAACTTACAGCTTAGTAAAATTCCAGGCAGTAGGCATGTCCTTGAACAATATTTCAGCATTAGAGAGAAGCCATGCTTTCAGAACAAATAAATAACCAAGCTACATGACATGAAATTTATAGTACATTATGAATTTCATTTCGTAAAGGTAGTTAAATGATTATTATGATATGCTCTATCCAAAATATTATACATCACATGTCATGAAATTTAGCTACCGAGATAAAATCTTGAAAACAACAGCGAAGAGGTTCCATCACAAATGAGACTCGTGTTTGAACTTTGAACTTTTGTCCCTCTTAGCTAGTTATCAAGGATAAAAATATATTTATTGTAATGAACTTGAAGAAAAAAGCTTGAAAAAATTATAAATTTACATCTCACAGATGTAGTCTATATAAAAGTTGCCGATGTATAAATAATAATATTAGTTTAGTTACATAGTTGTAAACTAAATAGCGAACCAAATATTTTGTATGACAGTCTGAACAAAACAAAAAAGATACTTTGATGGAAAAATTGGAGCATTGAAAGAGAGTAAATAAATAAGGAGAAAATAATTCAAAGGGGACATACCATTGACAACCATGGACCTGAAGGGAGGCCAAATACAAAGAAAAATCTAAGCTATGCCATCTTTGATAGATGTCTCACGCCTGGAACTAGACTGGATCATATGTGTTTGAATCATGTCGATGTAGGCAATCACTTCCTGGCAACAGATTAGTGTTGCCGCCTTGCTTGCACAGCTTGTTCCTTGCATCCCACAAGTGCCAGAAGGTGAGTAGTGGCCTATGATAAAGTCTATCATGAGATGCACCGTAAAAATTTGAATGGGGTAATACTCAAGATCAACTTTGAAAAAGCCTATGATAAAGTCAAATGGTCTTTTCTTCAACAAACCCTCAGGATGAAAGGTTTTTTTGAGGAATGGCGTGCTCTTATTAATAACTTTGTTTTTGGTGGTAGCATTGCCATTAAGGTCAATGATGACATTGGTAAATACTTCCAGGCCAAAAAAGGGTTGAAGGCAAGGTGATCCCCTATCTCCAATGTTATTTAACATTGTGACGGATATGCTTGCAATTATAATAGAGCGCGATAAGATTGATGGTCAAATTGAAGGTGTAGTCCCCCATATGGTTGATGGAGGCTTGTCCATACTTCAGTACGCCAATGACACAATACTTTTTATGGATCATGACTTGGAAAAGGCACGAAACCTGAAATTAATTCTTTCAGCTTTCGAGCAGTTGTCCGGTCTAAAGATTAATTTCCATAAAAGTGAATTGTTTTGTTTCGGTGAAGCCGTCGATGAGGCCAACCTATATGCTGAATTATTTGGCTGTGGGATTGGGTCTTTTCCAATTAGCTAGCTGGGTATTCCGATACATTATCGGAGACTAACGTTGGCTGAATGGAAAATTGTTGAAGAAAGACTTCAAAAACGTCTTACTAGCTAGAAAGGCAAATTACTATCCCTTGGTGCAAGATTAGTTCTCATTAATTAGGTACTCACAAATATGGTACAGTATATGATTTCTTTCTTCCAGTTGCTGAAAGGAGTCTTACATAGATTGGATTATTTCCGATCAAGATTTTTTTGGCAAGGGGAAAGTGAGAAGAAAAAATACCGGATAACTAAATGGAGTGTTGTATGCCGTCCGAAAGATCAAGGTGGACTTCGAGTTCACGATCTTGAAGTTAAGAACATGGCTTTACTTGGTAAATGGCTGGCCAGGTTGTTAACGGAGGATGGAGTATGGCAACAACTATTGCGGAAAAAGTATGTTGGCTCAAAGGCGATCTCTCAGGTTCTTTGGAAACCAGGAGATTCACATTTTTGGGCTGGCATCATGGCAACTAAGAAGCACTTTTTCCCATTTGGTTCTTTCTCCATCAAGAATGGGGCGGAGATACGGTTTTGGGAGGATCGTTGGTTGGGAACAACCACTCTTCGTGAACAGTATCCGGCTTTGTACAGTATAGTTCGTCATAAAGGGGATACCTTGCAGAAGGTGATGGAATCTTCTCCCCCCTCTATGACGTTCAGGCGAGATCTTGTCGGTCCCCGACTAGCTTCTTGGAATGAACTACTTGAGCGGTTAGGTTCAATCCAGCTGGTTCAGGGGATGGATGAATTCCGTTGGAGTCTCACCAAAAATAGAATCTTTTCGGTTAGCTCCATGTACTAAATAATAAATGCATCTGGAAGATGAAGATACCCCTCAAAATAAAAGTCTTTGCATGGTATCTTCATCGAGGTGTGATTCTTACTAAAGATAACCTTGTAAAGCGTAACTGACAAGGTTGTACGAAATGTGTGTTCTGTCACGAAGATGAGACAATAAAATACCTTTTCTTCAACTGTCGAGTTGCTCGATCTATATGGTCAAGCATTCAGATAGGTTCTACCTTATACCCTCCTCGCAGCATTGCAAACATTTCTGGCAATTGGCTAAATGGGGTGGATTCTAGGTACAAAACAATTATCAGAGTGTGAGCAATTGCGGTTGTATGGTCGCTTTGGCTATGTAGAAATGACAAGGTTTCTAATGACAAAACTTCCTCTCTTATGCAGGTCATCTACCGATGTACAACTTTACTCAATTCATGGTCGTCACTCCAGCGTTTGGCGGATCACGACCTCTTTATGGAGGTGTCTACATGATTGGAGAATACGGCCACAGAGTTTATTTCCCAACATGGGTGGCTGCATAATCGGAGGATTGAAGCCAACAGAGTGTCATAGTAGTTGGCTTTTTATATCGTTGTATGTATCTTTTGCTGATGATTTCTGGACATCTAAACGGCCGTGTGCATCCTGGTTATGCAGAGGCTGGGTGTAATGCTTAAAACTTTTTGAGTAATAAAGCGCCCCTTATAAAAAAAAGGTGAGTACCTCCTTGTTGCTACATCTAGCTAGGAATTCAAAGAGCCACATCCTAGGTAGGAGTGCAGAATCCTTTACGCTGAAGCTGAATTCCAACATGCTCATTCATGCGGTCCCACACTGCGCAAGCAAAGGGGCAGAACTTCATAGCATGCTCCATGCTTTCATCAACCGAACAGTGATTGCATGACAGTGAGATAGGCACATGCCGCCCCTAGAGTTGTATTTTCCGTAGATACATTTTCATATAAATTTTTTTTTCATCAGAGGTCGTAGGCAACGGGAAATGCCATTTCACCGAATGGTACAACATTTTGCAAAAAAGTCTGAAATTCAAATTTGTTAATTTTCCTAACAACTAGAACATATAACATATGATCATCTCGAAGGATTTTTTATTTCTATCATTCTCATTTATTTTTTCGAAGTAAAAAAATGGATCCAAGGGGGGGAGTGCAAAAAAGCTGAGTTGCCTTTACTGCCTGTGGTAATCAATTTACCACCGGCGTCCTACTATAGCAGTGCGCCTTCGGTGTGGGGCCTCACATTTTTGCCTCCGGCTGAACTTGGTCCAACCTTATACCCTACACACCCTTTTTTAGCTGCGCCGCCAGTATTGATATATCACCGGCGCGCCAGATACTTGTTGTGCCGGCAGTATATAGCACCGGCGGACAGCAGTTTGGGCGCGTCGGCGGTAGTTCGGCCGGCTATAGCTTTTTTCCTAGCAGTGATGCATCAAATGATCAATGGTGGTCGCTTCACCCCGGATGACGGCCTTGAGACAGAGGGAATGACTCAAGGGTATGGCATCGACATAGAGCAATTGTTCGATCAATATGGACAGCCAATGGCCCAGGAAACTGCTGTGGATGTTGATGTCGAGGGCAACAACGACGGTGATGCCGACAGCTATGGCCTAGGCGACGCCGAAGGCGTTGCCAACGCCGGTGAGCCAAAGAAGAAGGTGAGCCAAAGGACTACATGCTACACCAAAAAAGAGGACCAGATCCTTTGCAAATTTTGGGTTGGAATTACCCAATCCTATTTCCGGTGGCGAGCAAAAAGAGAATTGTTATTGGAGGAACTTTACCTAAGAATTCCATTACCGTCAGGAACATGCTCCCTTCCGAATCCATAGTGGCTGCAACCAACTATCAATCCTAAAGAGATGAGGCTACATCCAACAAGAAACCAACAAGCTCTACACGGTGATCAATCACGTGGTTTCCCCGCCCATGCGTCGGCGATTTGGTAAGGCCATTGACATACTCATTTTGGCTCTAAACATGCTTGTGCATTTTAGCACATCTACCATTTTGCAAATGTGTAGGTTCCCCGTGCTTTATAATACTTCAAAGTTATTTGGAAGAAGGGATACCACATGATCCATTGTTGGAGGGAGGTCAAGGATTGCCCCAAGTTGAGGCTAGGCTATGTGGCCTACAAGCATAGCATCAAGAATGGCGCTGCAAGGTGGCGGCGGCCATTGATTTTGAAGAAGAAGTCCCAGGCAAGGGTGCCCTTCCATCTCAAAGGGGCCACACGGCCAGAATGGCGATAGCGCGATGCTTCGGCACTTGTATTGAGTGAGACCTTAAAGGCGATGATGGCTGAGAAGGAGGAGACCATTGTCAAGAGAGAGGAGAAGCGGCGCCGAGAGAAAGAGGCCACTTGTGCAACCTTCATCGACCTCACCAAACAAGCAATACAAGTCCAAAAGATTGAGTCTAAGGGCAAGTTGCTCACGGCGGAGAGCCGGATCATGCTCCCATACTGGAGCCTCACGGAGCTTTTTTTCGATAAAGGATGCTTTATTACTTTAGAAGCAATTACTTCCCGCCTCTGCATAACCAGAATGCACACAGCCGTTTAAGTGTCTCAAGTCAAAAGATGAAGAAAAAAATAGGCGAAATACATATCGAAGCGATGAATCATATAACGTCTAAGGTGTGGGTGGTGCTTCAATCCGTAGACTATGCTGCCACCCATGTAGGGAAAAAGTATCCCTCGCCGTAGCCTCCAACTGTGTACAGACCTCACGGAGCTGGAACAAAGGGTTTGGTTCTAGTCGAATTGAGGCATCATTTGTGTGATCTTTCTCGCATATCAATCTACTTTGTATATTTCACCTTAAAACGTGTGTCCTTAATCGACCACGGCATGCTTCAGTGTCACGGAAAAACCAATCGTATGTCAAAAAGTTTGCTCTTCCTCCGATCGATCCCGCATGAAAAAACCGGGGCACTAAATGATCACACTGGAAAAAACAGAGGGACGAAAGAAAACCAGCATCCACGAAAGCAGTCCTGACACCTGAACTCCTGAATCGATCGGTCCGTGTACGAAAATAAACAAGGTCAGATATATCTGGATCATGCCCAGCTTTCGTCGTTCGTCCCAGGCTTGCGACTGGATCACACGTAGCGTCTAGCGCAAACCCATCGAGTCAACCAACCAGAGGAGCAGAGGCAGGCCACGGGGAAGAGTTGCTCCGGCACGGAAACTGTCCGCTGCTGCGCCTGTGGGGGATCTTATCGACGGAGTGTTCGATCGCGCCAGAACGTCCAGCATCGAGCTCGAGCAAACATCCTCGCGACGCCGCCGTGCGCCTCCTGATCAATGACGAGCTCGACCGTGCGACAAGGTCGCGAGCGGATGGGCGAGTTTGACTTCCACAGGTGTCGCGCCATGTTTCTCACATGGGTTCTTCCGTAAGCATCTCGAGGCGTCTGCCGCCAGAACCATTGAGCAGTTGTAACCCTCCAGCCTCCCCAGCCTCCCCAGCCTCCAGCCTCCCCAGCCCTAAACGCCGCCGCCGCCGTTGGTAGCGCCGCCGGGGCAAAGACCCTCGGGGCGTGGCGGCGGCGGGGGCCCTTCCTCGTCGACGCCTGGTGGACGGCGGCCGGATCTCCTTCCTCGACGCATGGCGGGCGCGCGGATGGGTTGGGCGGCGGCGGCCAGCGCTGCGCCCCCTTCTCCCGTCGGCTCTCCCGTGGTGGATCGGCCGGCGCGGTTGGGATGGGCGGCGGCGGCCAACGCTGCGGCCTCCCTCCTCCCGTCGGCTCTCCGCAGCACTCCGACAGGGGCTGGTGGTGGACGGCGGCCAGGCTCATGGCCTGCGCCAATTCCCCCCCCCTGCCTCTCGCCGGTGAGTGGAGGCGATCTCGGGCTTCACCCGCGACACGAGGTCGCCCGGGGCTGCAGCCTTGGGTACGACGGTGGAGGTGGCCCTCTTCTTCGCCGGAGAGGGTCGGCCTGCGGTTGGTGGTGGTGGATCTATCGATCTATCACCGCGTTTCGGCGGCGAGATGGAGATGCTTGGAAGCCGGCGACGGAGTCGCCGGTGGAGGGTTGGAGTGGCCAGCCCGGGATGGTCGCCGACGTGGGGGTCCGACCTGAATAAAGGCGGTGGTCCTAGGGTCTCTCTTGCGTGAAGAGGAAGACCTACCGGAGGCCTGGACTCGTGATCTAGCCGATGTGTTGAGTTCCGGAAGGCTCCGCCGGCGAATGTAACAGTGCTTTTTGCCTGGAGTTTGCTGGATTGGTGGTATTCGGTCGTGCGCACCCATGCTTTTATTCCGACCGATTGGTTCTGGAGGGAGCGGCGCGAAGCTCTTTTTCTGTGTTGACATCAAGTGACTATGGATCCATGATGAAATTCGGAAGAAGAGAAGTTCATGAAGGCCGGAGGGGAGGACTAGCTAAGGGAGGTTCAAGTCTCCGCGCTGTTGAGGGACTTGCTTGGTGTTCCGGGCTTCACAGCAGCGGTATGAAAGTGGGGGCGACAACACAGGTGAAGTTCAGAGTCCTACCTTTCAGGGTGAAAACCCAAGGTCTGGCCTTAACTGGTTGTGCCTGGCAATGACCTTGTTGGAGGCATTGTATCTTCAGGGTGAAAACCTAAGATCGTTGATCGGGCGACGATGGTGTTAGCGCACTGTTCCCTTCTTGGAGGCGTCGTTTTTGGAGATTCTGTATTTCAGGTGTTGTCTTGGCGGTGGATGTATTGCTGTTGTTAGGCCCGAGATACGGTAGCGGGACTTTTGTTTATTAGTTTTCTTTTCCTTTTTTTGGCTGTGTGCATCCGTAGTGCCATTAGGGTGGTGCGTTGTTGCAGAGGCTGGGTGTAATTGGTATCGTTTTGATATTAATATATTCCCTTTATCGAAAAAAAGGTTACCAGGGAGAGAGAAACAGGGAGGGAGAGTCTGGGCAATGAGACATTAAGATCATATGTATGGTATATGTATTTCCCGTAGCGTAGCACGGGTATTGTGCTAGTTTCACCTTAAAACGTGTGTCCTTTTGCACTATGATGATTCTATACTATTACCTATGAACTATGTGATATTCTAAATTAGCCGTGTTTTGTTTGCTATATTTTTCAGTTTGTATGGACTTTTCCCCTATACTGACTTATTTGGTGAAATTGGGTTAAAATAAATCGAATGGATTGGTGTCGAATCAACTGTACGTATGTGCATCTGGAGTTATTGGTGTCGAATCGACTAGGCGTCTAGGCCGGCAGTGACGTGCCAGTGGTACTCCTCTTTCCAGATTCTTAAACTTGCTCCTCTGCTACTCAACAAGCCGCTTGAACAAACAATGCTTTGTGGGTCTGTCAACCTGCCGTCGTGCTCTTGCCGGGGTTTGTTTACTCTTCTTCTTCTGTGCCTGCAACGGTTGTTGGGACTGAAAGGTACATCAAAACGCGCCTTGGCTTGGCTTTGGGCATTATTAAAGCGAGAGAGGAGGGTGACTTGCTGCCGCTTTCTCCCAATCTCCCAATCTCAGGTGGTGCTTCAGTTGAGTTCACCGCTTCAAGCCGCACTCCTCCTCTTCTCGCTCTGACAGTAGCTTCGAGTGCGTATCTTGCTCTTCCATAGTCGTCAATCTTGGTATGTGGCATCAGCAAACAGTCCTGGTCTATTGATTCCGAAGCTGATGAGATCAAGAATGAGAATTTGTCTCAAGGTACATGCCTATGATCCTCAGAGGTTTCTTCTGTGCTGGATTTCTGCTTTCTGGTTCCCTTCCGATCAACTCTGTATGGCATGATCCAGTGAAAAAGACAAGTAAACTGGTCGTCTCTGTGGCATCCCGGGGGAGGGTCAGGAGACAGAGCAAATGGTTTCTCCACGAATTCCGTCGCGTTGCAGGAATCTGAGTGCGCACCTCTTGTGCGCATGATCAGCTGTGCAACCCCTCCCCTAAACTTAAAAGGGTAATTTAGTCTTTTGTCATTAATTATTAGTTCCTAATACTATTTTAATTAGATTGGTTCTCTCAGATCCAGATCCAAGCCCGTAAGACCCAAGTATTCTATACGTACGTGGGTACCTGGATTGATCTAACCCTCCTCACACAAGGAGAGGTCGGCGAAGCCTGGGAGCTGGCCATGGATAACAGGATGCCAAACCAGAGCTTCATTCCGTCGGCAAGAGAGCCACCGGCTCAAAGATTCGTGTCATCGGCAAGGCCACTTCGCGAGACTGCAGCATGGTGAGGTTTTCGTAAGTCACCTCACAGATCATACATGGAGGGAGGAGCTATGGTGATGATAAAGCGTAGGAGCCCCATCCGTGTTCTTCGGCCAGGCTCCCAATCCCTCCTCCGACGCCTGCTTTTCTCTCTCGATAGTGCTGCCAAGGTCACCGTGGCCGCGGTGACGGCAAGCTTGAGGAAGATCATGAGCGCGTATGCTCAAACTCGATGCTCTCGCTTGCACACCTCCTGCAGGCTGCCGGGATAGCTGCGGCCGCATACCCTCCTCCTCCCTGCCGGCCATGATGCTCTGCTTTGAGCAATGCTCGTGGCCTAGGTGAAGTACGGCTAAGCCCGTCAGTTCCGCCGTGCCGGCAACCTCTCCTGCCTGTGACGACATACATGGCCTTGCCACCACTACCCGCCGACGAGGGATATCGCGCTTGTGCCGGGCAACACACCTCGCTGTCGACCAGGACGAGCCACCGTGAACCGTGAGTGACAAGTACAGACCCACCACGGATGATTACGTGTGAGGTTCGGTTCTGTACTTATTCAATTGAACCGAATGGGTATATACAGGGCCAAATACAACTTAAGTAATCGATAATAGTTTATTAAGTACCATCATACCCTCAATTGTGAAGGGGTACGGAACGATCTGAGCCGGCGCCTCCTCCCTGCCGGCCATGATGCTCTGCTTTGAGCAATGCGCGTGGCCTAGGTGAAGTACGGCTAAGCCCGTTAGTTCCGCCATGCCGGCAACCTCTCCTGCTTGTGACGACATCCATGGCCTTGCCACCGCTACCCGCCGACGAGGGATGTCGCGCTTGTGCCGGGCAACACACCTCGCTGTCGACCAAGACGAGCCACCGTGAACCGTGAGTGACAAGTACAGACCCACCACTGATGATTACGTGTGAGGTTCTGTTCTGTACATATTCAATTGAGCCGAATGGGTATATACAGGGCCAAATACAACTTAAGTAATCGTTAATAGTTTATTAAGTACCATCATACCCTCAATTGTGAAGGGGTACGGAACAATCTGAGCCGTTGTTCTGTTTAAGTTTGAAGGAGGGGGGAGCACTGAAGCAAAAGTGCTTCCTGCCCAGGAAGCAAAGTAGAAGGGCATTTATCGGCATTTTCAGTTCAGTCATAGGCCTCCCAGCTTGCTATCAAATCAAGGCAATGACCGCGTGACAAATATGAGTCTGTTTCTGGAATTTGCACAGCTGCATCCAAGTTTTCCACCTCAACTAAGCATAAAATACGACATAAATAATCTAAACTGCAGGTAATGAAGAAAAAACAGAGCTCTACTGCACAGCAGTAAGAATCTCAGTAATCCCACACATTTAATTTAAGCATCAAGATTAGACAGCTGAAATAATCATCTCAGTTGACGTGGACAGTTTGATTTAAACTAAAACCGAATGGGTACCATAACCAGAAAAGACTAGGTCCAGAATGAGGCATAAATTGTCACAAAGGGCCGTATTGGCATGCCTACATCTCCATGTCAAAACTCAGATGGCAATACACTTCAAAGTAATATCTGGAAACTGGAATGACTTCATGCTCCAATTAACTCAGCATCCTCTCATCAAAGCGAAAAGTAACAACTTGACCTGAAATTCAAAGGAATACACTTGCTTTAGGATGCAGAAACCAAAGCCACTCACCACCAAATAAAACAAGTAACCGATCACCTGGTGCTCACATGGTAGAGAAACAACATTTTTCACTAATCCTCATGGAAATGGAGAAATTTAATATGATCATGATTCATGAATTCTAAAGTAACCAAAACAATTGGCACTTTCAGCACAATTATTCAGTTTAGGATATCCAATAGTACTTAATTTTGTCGATCAAATTGACATAACTGAAGAAAATATATGGAGTTAAATTTACAAGTGATTGGTGCAAGCTATGACACAATAGAGTTACAAATTAATTGCAGATACTAATTAAACACCAATGGGAAGCATTGTCTTATTTTACACGGAACTGAAGCAAATTCTAAGAAATTACGTGTTGACTATATATAAAGTAATGTGTCCTTGACTAAAACACGAAGAAACTAGCAAGAAAAATCAATTAGTTGTCACCTAGTAGGCAAGTACTAGTTGTTCTCTCTAAGAAACATTTTAGGTTAAAACACTTATACTTTGATTGTGAAAGTATGTACATCGTAGTTTCTGAGAAAAAGGAACAATTATAAGTCAACAACCAAGTCGTTCTTTTAGAAATTTACATACAGTACATGGATGTCCCAATAAAAAGATAGAGTTAACTTGACCCAAACGATTAGGTAATCAAATGACAGATAAGGAAACAAGTTTTACACGTGACGATGGGATCTAGGAAAATTGGTTGGGGGAAGTGCATGATAGGACACCATACGAGTAACAAAAACCATAAGCTGTCTACATGATGAGTTATGGAAATTTTGAAATACTTTATCATGTAATAGCTTCAGTAGACACCAAACCGTTATTTGAGGAAGCAGTCTACACCAGTAAGCATAGTAGCTAAATCAAGAAAGTAGGAACAGAAGAAAATGAATACAATTAACATGTCACATTGAAGATTACCTACACCATTGTATGGCTGTATCAAGCACCTCAAAGTTTCTCGTCAGCATCTGTAGCAGGCAGAGGTGCGAACCTCATGAAGAACGGAAAGGCAGAACCCCTGTAAGGCTTGGTCGACTGGTTGCGAATGATTTTCAGCTTGGTGGTGTTCAGATTGAGCACAAGAAGATAGGAATGAGGCTTCCTTATGGACCAAAACTCCATGTAGACATAACCAGCCTTCACTGCCAGGATACGCACCCTCTTCATCCACTCATCACGGCGAAGTTTCTTCAAGTACCCAAACTTATTCAGCAACAATACCTCCTTCTTGAGCATCCACTCATTGTTGCTGTTACGGACCCAGAGCTGCACGCATTGCTCCTTGCTGGACACGATGCAGAGGCCACCGTGCTCCGCCATGTCCGCGATGCAGTAGGATTCACCAGGAGGGAACGGCGGTTTGATGACCGACCACACCATTGTTTCAGTGTCCAGCACCATGATCTTCTCTTTGGTCTTGTAGTACTTCACCTTCTTGGTGTCCGACCGCCAGTACACGAACCGGCCCGCGGACATGCCATCGCTCATGATATGATAAAAATCATCCCCTACACGATGATCCGCATCTGAGTCAATCATGACCCATTTGCGGCTGTCGGAGGAGAAGACCGCGGAAAATGCATCACCCCATTGCTGGAAGCCGATTACCCTGAAGGAGGAGTCGGTCTCGCTCGCCAAGATGGCGTAACGTACCATGTGGAACGAATGGCGCCAGGCGTTAGGCCCGCGGAAGAAGACGGCGGTCCGCTCGAGGGGATCATAGACGGCGAGATCAACCGAGTTCCAGCCGCGTGACAGGAGGAGGCGGCCGCCGTCGCAGCCACGGAGGCGCCACTCATCGTGGTAGTATTCCTCCTCGTCATCTGAATCGATGTCGGGGATGTCTTCGAAGAAGAAATCGCCGTCAGCGACGGCGGTGGCCAGATTGGGGTTACCAGATCCAGCTGAGATGAAGCAGAGGTCAGGGCAGTACCGGGGAACGCGCACGTGGTCGGTGAGGATAAAGCCGACGAGTGGGGGCCTGCGGAGGGAGAGGAAGTTGCGGAAGATCGCAGGGGATGATGCCACTGGGGCCCAGCTCTTGCAGACGAGGGCGGCGCTGGCGAGGGACGCCATGTCGGGGAGGCGGAGGAGGATCCTACCAAGGAGATCGTCGCCGAGGGCGTCCACCGGCGGCGCCAGCGAGGTCTTCGGCTTCTTGACGCTCTCTGTCACGCTTCTCTCCATGGGTTCCATTTCTCTCTCCACAGAGTCTGCTCCTTCGATTGCATCCCTTAATTTCTATATGTCGCATAGATTTCGCGCCACATATTTCACTTTAGCGCCAAAAGAAACTCGTTTCGCTTTTTTCGCGCCAAGATCAATTGGAACCTTTGACCTATCCTTTTTTGGATGAGCTTTGACCTGTCCTTTGCACTTTTGCAGTCAAGGAGATGATAGCGGACGGAGTGGGCATAGAAAGAGAGAACGAAAATCGAACTGAGAGCATCACAGGTTAAGCCCTCAAAATAATTGTTTTTTTAAAGGCCGAGGCAGAAAATTGTCGCGGAACAGAGCCCTAAACCTTACCTAAACCTTAAGCCCTCAAAAAAAATTGAAGGCCTAGCCCTCATTTTTCATCCCAATCTGTACAAACCTAGGTTGAGAGGCAAAATCCCCAGACCCCTTCATCTGGTTAACGATGCGTCGCGGCAGGGAAAAATCCCTCAACCGCTCGAGCTCCTCCTTCCCCCCTATGTCGCCGTCGGCCCAATTTCGCCTCGCCCTGCCCAATCCCGCCTCGCTCCGCCGCCCCGCCTCGCCTCCGACCCCTACCGCCCCGCCTGCGCCCGACCCGAATCGGCCGCCGCCCCGCCCCAACTCCGCCTGCGCTCGTCCACCGGCGGTCAAGATGCCGCCGCGCCGCGCCATGCCGCGCTCGTCCACCGGCTACCACGACATGCGGCTCCGCCCCTCCGGCCGGTGGGCCGCCGAGATCATGCGCGGCGGCGAGCGCTTTTGGCTCGGGACTTTTGAGTCGGCGGAACTCGCCGCCGGCGCGTACGACGTCATGGTGTGGCGTTTCGACGGTGTCGCCGGGCCGCGGAACTTCTTCGACGTCGACAACCTCGCGGCAGCGGAGTTCGTGGCGCCGGCGTTCAACGTCATTACCCGCACCGAGGAGCGCGCCGTCCGCCGGAAATACATGTGGATGTCCATCCGCAACCGCGATGAGGTGGACATGGCCGCCTTCCGCGCGGCGCATCCGCAACACGTCGAAGCGGAGCTGGAGTTCTACGCGCAACTGACGGCGCAACGAGCTGCAGCGGCCGCCGCTTGTCCGTCTTCATCCTCGGTGCCGCCTCCCACTATCGTAGTCGACGACGATCCTGATTGGATCGACAATATGGTCGTGGAGCTGGAGGCTGAGGAAGCCGCCAAGAAGACCGTGGAGGACGACGACAATCCCGATTGGTGCAACAAGATGGTCGTGAAGCTGGAGGCGAAGGAAGCCGCCGAGGAAGCTGCCAAGAAGGCCGCGGAGGATGGCGACAACTCCAATTTTGATGAGGACTTCTGGGATAAACCCTAGATTTCAACGATCCGATGAACTATCTACCTAGTATGAATGTTGATGAACTACCTAGTATGTATGTTCACTGTCAGTGTCAGTGTCTTTGAATGAACCACCTAGTATGTATGCTGATGAATCTTATTTGTTGAAGTTTAAATGTGTCTCAAAATTTGAATGTTCTGAGGTTTGAACGCCGGGGCGCAGACCAGTGCCTTCAAACCAACCCTCAAAACAGAATATTTCTGTTTTGAGTGTTGGTTTGAGGGCACTAGTCTGCACCGGCTATTTTGGATCTTTAAAATCACAAATTCTCGACCCTTAAACTCCTTTTGAGGGTTACAGGTTTGAGGGCGCTGCTAGTGATGCTCTGATGTGATGCCGAAACAGTAAAAACTGAGTTCTCGGTTTCTGGTCTTGTTGCATAGTTTTATGGTTTCAACTCTCACGAACAGAATCTATAGTTTGTGAATGCTTATTTTTAACTGGTAGTTTGTGGACTTTTTCTTTGAGGTGGTAGTTTGTGGACTTGGTTAACCTTAAAACCGGAACATGGAAGTAATATGAATTAGAGAATCTATATCCGATTTAAAGGAATCCGATAAATAAGGATATCTGATTTCGAACTTACAATAGAGGTTATGGTATGCTAAATAACACATAGTGCTTCCTATTTTTTTAGGACTATCTGATGCTTTTTATCTGAATACTTCGACTTTCATCCGAAATATCAAAGCTAATAGAGCATATTTAATAGTTATTGAGTTGTTGAGCTCATCCGTTAAACAATAGCTCTCTTACATTGTCAATATATGAAATATGGAGTCTAAACTTATTTAGGATACTCGCTATTGAAGTATGATTTGTTGTTTGCTTTAGTGTATCCATATGAACCCACTTTGTATGGTTGAGTTGCATTTATTCATTCCACCGTGTTACATTATTTATTTTATAACTATTTAGTTAAACTTGTTTTTTGTTGTTGTATGGTTTGACGACATGGTTATGTCAGTACATAACCGATTAATTTTGTTTCCACTCCGGCGTCGGCTCTATTTCTGTTTCGCATCCAGAGTCTCATATATTTGTATTTGAATCCGTAACCCTCACTATCCCATGTGCTTCAAATCCGCCAAAAAATATGGTATGGGATATCCTAACGACAAAACCCGATGCATATTGAAGGCCCAGTAGAGTTGCCTAGGCTCTGTCAATCAGGCGTGATGATTTGTATTTTAGCCCTTCTGTGTCTGTTTTGCGCTAGGCCCGGTAAGAGTTCACCCTCGCCTTTTTTCTTCTTCTTTTTTTTCAGTTTTCTTATTCTTTTTTTATTTTTTTATTTTACTTTTTGTTCTTCTTTCTTCATTTTCCATTTCTTGTGTCATGCAGTTCTCTAGTAAAAGTAGATGCTACTTCTGAATCAGCTTTGGACGTTGGATAGGGATAGGCCGATGGCTCGCAAAGGGAACCCAATCTCCCTATCTGCTGCGCTATCTGCTGCGCATTCACCATACTGTTTCCTTTTTTTTCGGGAATCATCATCATCATCATCATCATCGAGTATCTTGATGCCTTTTCCACCTATCCGGCAGGCAGCACCCTGCCAGGTAGCTATGGCTTACCAAACATCAAACATGCATGGTAAGTTGGAAATTATCTAGGACTCGCCAGCCCCACTACGGAGACTGTCAAATCTGCTCTCTTCCGGGTGAGTGGTATGCTGAGAGCTTCGGCTGAGCGGTACTGCCGAGCTATCTGCCTGTCTTGCTGAGGCGAGAGGCATTGATCTCTTCTGAGGTAAACGTTGGGAGACTAGCGACCTTTGTTCTCTCCAGTATGGCATTTGCTTCCTTTCCTTTTAAATATATTCTATAATAACTTTTGCCCTTTTAAAGCCAAAGCGAAACTCGGAAACCTACTATGAAATCTGAACCCATCACAAGTGGTGCAACCGTGCAACAGATCCTGCGATTCAGAATGTTTGCTAAGTTCACCGTTCCAATTAAGAACAAAGCATACATTGATTTAAGAAAATATTATATTCTGCATACAACAGGAAAATCAGGGCTCTAATGCGCAGCTGAAATGATCTAGATTCGATCACGCTGCAAAAAGCATTTGACCTGAGCTACGATGTGAGACGCTGGCTTAAGAAACTGGACAACACAAGACTGATAGTAAATTAGACCATCGCAGGCAACATAGAAAGTTTGAATATACTCCACCCATTTCATAATTTTTTCATTGTTTTAGTTCAAATTTGAACTAAACTACAAATACGACAAGAATTATGGAACGGAGGGAATAACTAGCACCCAACGAGTACTATTAACTAGAAAACGACTCAATTCAGATAAAAGAGATGCTATTGTCCCAAAAGGCCAAAATCAGAAAGCCGAAAAAGATAGGCATCCAATCAGCTTCTACGATTCCAGTAGAAATAGATGTCTCAGGTGATGCTCTGGTGCTCCAGTTAACTTTTAAACAAAGCTAGAAGAACTTGACCTGAAATGCATAGAACAAAAATTATTATTTTCTGCCAGATCATGCAAAGTGACATGTTTGTAGGTCAAGCATTCAAAATACAGAGATTTATATGCATTGTTAAAGCGCCCTTTAGAAGCTACAAACAAGAGCCACCACAAAATATAAGAGGTCACCGGTCACCTGGAACTCACATGGTACAGAAATGCATCAGGTCTTTACTACTAGACCTGGAAAGCACAAATCCGTTTTGACCATGATTCATGCATTCTAAGAGCATCACCAATTCGGGATGCTTAGAAAACTGAAATCACAGGCATGTACAAGCGCCTGGTCGCTAGGAGCCATAATTTGTATGTCTTTCCCAAGCGTCCGACTCCTCTTCAGGTGCCGATGCCAGAAAGAGACGGAAACGAGGCTGGAACTGCCAAATCGGCTGGGATTCCATTTCTAGTACCTATAAAATTAGCGTCGCATTGTAGATGGCCTAAACTAACTACTTATCCGGTGCATTCTACAAAATTATTAAGCTTAGCACAAAACCAATGGTATTTATGTTTGTCAATCAAATGGACATTATCGAAGAAAATATAGTGAAGTTTAATATGCAAGTAACTGACGCAAATTATGAGCTCGGCATATGCAGCACAGTCCATTGGCATCATCAGGCCTGCCTTCCCGCCGACCGTGTGGAGATCCGACGCTCCACCCAAGTGCAGATTCTACGCGTGGCTTGCTGTCCAGGGGAGATGTCTGACGGCAGATGTTCTGTCGCAGCGCGGATGCCCGCACGACCCGCTCTATCCGTTCGGTCGATCACAGCCTGAAACTGCAACCCATCCGCTTGCTACCTGTCCGTACACGAGGGAAATCTATCTGGGCGCTGGTTGTTGATCGTGCTCGGCTGCCGGTCTCGCTGATCCCCCATGCTCACACGGAGCTGCAAGATTGGCTGGTCTCCTCTTCTCAACAGGTCAGATCAACGAGCGCCAAGATGTGGCGGTCCATCGTACCGCTTGTATGGTGGTGGGTTTGGAAGGAACGGAAGGATATTCAGTCATATGGCTAACTCGCCGGCAGAGCTATTTCACACAATCATGTTCGAGGCGCGGCTATGGGTTGATGCAGGGCGGTGGAGGATTCTAGCTTTGACAGAAAGACCAAAGGAACCTGACTACGTCGCCGTCGGTTTCTCTCGTCGCTCACGAGCGAAGCTGTAGCTAGCTTTTCCTCTTCTCTGTTGTTCTTGTGTTTTTCGTTTGATCTTTCGTAAAAAAAAGGAAGTCGAGAAACAGATTACAAATGGATAAACACTGAAATCCAACTGAAGAATAGCATAGAAAATTCAGAAGCTAACTATAGACTACAATGTTTACAGTGACTAAACCAAGTAGAGTAGCAAATAGTTGCCGTGGTACCTACTGTTTTATTTCAAAATCATTCATTTTCAGGTGGAAAACATATATTCATGTGATTGGCTGACAGTTTGTTTGTAATTAGTTTTGCGGGGAATTTGTTTGTAATATCTAGAAAATTAAACAACTGTATACAAACAACTTATTAGTTGTTTCTGAAATAAGAAAGATGCTCTACACATGATAGGTTCTAGGAAAATTGGTTGACAACCACGGAATACTATACACACTCTAAGAATATTAATGCAATTCATGAGCAGCATTATTTGGAGTATTTTTATTTACATTTAAGGCTGTGTTTGTTAGCAAAGTTTTTTTTTAAGTATTTGAGCAATACCACAGTTTTCAAAAATACTACAGTTTCAAATACTTTGATGTGTTTGGCTCTGACTAAAAATTGCAGTATTAATACTTTAGTATCCTTCAAAGTGTAGTATTTTTGAAGTATTAAATAAACAGGCTCGGACCAGTTTTTTCTGAAATGGAGAACAATGAAAACGTTCCCGCTGATGCAATCGTTCCTTAGTTTATGCATGCTTGCATGGAATCTGGTACCTCTGATGCCCTTTACTATACCTCCCAATATTTTGTACTACAAGTACAAACGTATTTCAAGTCTTTTGCTTGAAGCACTATTTTGAATTTTCTTGCCGAAGTATATAATGTTCACAGCTTCCAACATTCATTACTTGTTCCAGGTAGCTAGCTAGGACTAAAGTTCGAATGCTTGAGCAAGTGACGCAATAACCATGTGTAGACGTCTGATGGTCAAACGTCAATCAAAGGGACAGTAAAACAACACTTGCCAAACACCTTGTAGTTTTTGCCAAAAATGAAAAATATTACGGTATCATGAAACTGCAGTATTTTTCTCCATTCACATAAATACTTTAGTTTTACAATACTTCAGTTTTAGAGAAACTTTGTTGCCAAACTAAGCCTAGCTTGGTTCTTTAGCAAATGGGGACACATGATCCATTAAGCACCAAATTTCTAACCAAGAAAATAATCACAAATATCATGATCTGAGAGGAATATCTACATCAATAATTAAATACCTAAACAATGAAGTAGAAACAATAGAAAATAAATTGACCAATCAAATTAGACATTACCTTCTCCATTGTATCAAGCACCTGGAAGTGTTTTGTCATCATCTGGAGCAGGCAGAGGTGCCAACGGTATGAAGAATGGAAACGCAGGACCTCTGTACGGCTCGGTCGACTTGTTGGGAAAAATCTCCAGCTTGATGGTGTTCAGATTGAGCACAAGAAGGTAGGAATGAGGCTTGTTTATGGACCAAAACTCCATGTAGACATAGCTGACCTTCATTGCCAGGATGCGCACCCTCTTCATCCAATCCTCACGACGAAGCTGCTTCTTCAAGTACCCAAACTCCTTCAGCAACGACACTTCCTTTTTGAGCACCCACTCACCATCGCTGCTGCTACGGACCCAGAGCTGTACGCATTGCTCCTTGCTGGACACGATGCAGAGCCCACCGTGCTCCGCCATGTCCGCGATGCAGTACGACTCACCTGGAGGGAACGGCGGTCTGATAACTGACCACACCATTGCTTCGGTGTCCAGCACCATTATCTTCTCTTTGTTCCAGTAGTCTTGGGACTTCTTGGTGTTGGACCTCCAGTACACGTACCGGCCGGCGGGCATGCCGTCGCTCTGGCATCCGGAAAAAATAGGTAGCACACGAGTGGCATCCGACGGCGGAGGATGAGCCGGCCCAATACAGCGCGCCCACGACTCGGAATGTGGCGTCAGCATCATCCGCGACGATGGCGTAGCGGGCCACGTGAGAACACTCGCGCCAGGCGCTGGGCACGCGGAAGAAGATGGCGGTCCGTGAGAGGGGGTTGTACACGGCGAGCTCCACCGCGGCGCGACCGCGCGCGAGGAGGAGGAGGCCGCCGTCGCAGCCGCGGAGGCGCCACTGGTCGTCGTAGCGTCTATGTCGCCGGCCGGCCGGATCTATGTCGGGGACGTCTTCCAAGAAGAAGTCGCCGTCGGCGGCGGCCGAGGCCGCATCGGGGTTGCGGGATTTGGCGGAGACGAAGCAGAGGTTAGGGCAGTGGTAAGGGACGTTCATGTCGCTGCCTTCGGCGAGGATGAAGCCGACGAGTTGGGGCCTGCGACGGGAGCCGAAGTGGCGAAAGATGGCTGGGACGCGGGCCACTCGGCCCCAGCTCTTGCAGACGAGGGCGGCGCTAGCGAGTGACGCCATGTCGGGGAGGCAGAGCAGGATCTCGCCGAGGAGATCGTCGCCGAGAGCAGCCACCGGCGGCGCCGGCGGCGCCGGCGAGGTCTTCGTCCCCTTGACGCCACATCCCCCACTTCTCTCCCATGGTTCCATCAATTTCTCAAAAGCTTTTTCTTGGATTGGATCTCTCTTTGTAAGGGGGTTTTACCTGTTAAGAGCATCTGCCAGTAATTAAAAGTGGCAAAAGTGAATAATAATCGTCACTTTACGGGTTCAGTTCGGAGAATGGAGTTGATCACTGTAAATACGCCCGGCCCGGGAAAAAAAATTTGGGCCGCGATCGAAAACCTAACTCGGCTCGTAATTGTAGGGGTTAAACGCCAAACTGAACTTGAACCCTACTTTCCCCATTCTTTGCGCGCGACGAATATTTCAGCTCCTCCCATTCGCGCACAACTGCCGCCGCTGCCTCCGTTCTCCGCGCCCCCACCGTCTCCTCCAATGCCGCTGCCGGATCTATGCGAGATGAGCCTCAGTTCGACCCCGTCGGCCGCCGGTGGCACCTCGCAGCTTCCGCCACCCTCTCCCGTGGTGCGCGTCTCTCCCGGGGCGAGCGGAGCGCTACCGAACCCCGCCGAGGTTGCGAACTTGGTCGCAGCGACGAACGTGAAGAAGCGGAGGCGCTTCGGTATGCACTTGGTCCCGAAATGAGGTGTCGCGGGCAGCCCTGCTCTCACGGCGGTCCCCGCCCAGGTGGCGGCGGGAGCCAAACCGAACAAATCCCACGCGAAAGCTCCATCGCCGGGGCTGAGGGGGAGAGGGCGAAGAGCAACCTTAGTGGCACCATCGTTGGAGGAGATGAAGCTTGCATAAGTTGAAGCCACCCGAGAGGAAGCAATCAACAAGGCCAAGTTGGAGGAGACGAAGATCAATGTGAAGAAAGCCAAAGCAATGAAGGAGTATTGGCTGAAGAGAGGGAGATCATGATGATGTCCACGAAGGACATGAATGAGCAACAATTAGAGTGGTGGAAGGATGCCACGGCGGAGATCATAGAGAAAAGAAGGCTTTCTCGTGAAGGGGAAAATGGTGGTGCATCGGCTACCTATGGAGGTGGTGGCGACGGAGGTGGTGACGGTCATGTCTCCCTTTGATTTGGTTGATAAGTTTGTATCGATTGATTGTTAGCACTAGGTATTTTATTATATGTCGATTATGTGATAAAATCCTGGTATACGGGTTCGGACGCTGTTGTCGCGAAACAGAGCCCGCAAACCAAACCCAGAATATTTTGTTTTACAGTTTCAGTTTACGGGCTCTGTTCTGCGCCAACCCTCCTCCGAACCGTAAACCCATTTTCGGGAGACTGAACTTCAGGTTTTCGGTTCGCACTTTTACGGGCACTAGAGATGCTCTAACTACCTATTGCAATCCATGGCATTTTATACTTGCAAAAACTAAGATGTCCTTGTAATTAATGATTAGAGAGTTTATGATGTATCATACGTGTTAGATAGTACAGTATAATGCCACGTAGAAATAGAAAGATAAATACGGAGTATTAAGTAGATTTTATACATAATTTTACATTAAAATTCTACAAATCATAAATATAAGAAAACTCTAACACTACTGCATAGTACTACGTATCATGCATTATGTACTAGTATCATATGCATGTCAATATGGGAAACCCATTTTAGCTCATGGGTGTACATCATTTCCAAAAACAGATTTCAAAATGTTTAAAAATCCTAAAACAACATTCGGGTTGTACTTCCGCACATTCTATGCCTGCACACAAAATGTCGTGAAAAATATTATTTTTTGTGGCCTGTGCAAAAAAGACAATTTACGAGACATTTTTTAAAATCTTTTTACATAGGCCACGGTAAAAAAAAATCCTGCAAATTTTTTGTGAGCTAACATAGAATGTCCGGCAGCACACTAAGAAATTTTTTTCGAATTTTTTATTTAAAATGGATTTAAATATTTTTCCTAATAGTTATATCTACACCTACGAGTCAAAACACCATGTCCACTACTACTATGCATTGTGAGTTTGTGACTAGTCTCACCGCTGTGCAAAAGAGACCAGAAAGAGGCAATGGAGGAGGTGAACGGCGAGGTGGCCGCTACCACTAGCCACATATACTCGGGTCGGGTCACGTGCATTGCTTTTGGTCAGACAATGTATAATCAACAACAAAATAAGGGTGACCAGATTCAGCGGATACAATCGCATCAAACAGTACAGCTACTTGTGTGACATATAAGCACGGAACTGTCAAAGCTTGCAGCTAGTACACACCGTTTTACATGAGTAACATCGTAATACCATTTTAGATGGAATACGAGAAGGCATCTATAGTTCCATCACTATATCATACTTACTAGTCTTTTTTCTCCGAGAGAGAATCACACAAAGCCTGACAGACAACAACAATCAACAGAGATGCTTCCATCTAGCGGAAGAGCTGTGGAACTGATCGCTTCGGTATCTTCCCTTCAAGCTTCAGTCTTCTATATGCTTCTCTGATGTGGCAAGGTCTGATCGGTCCAGAATCCTTCCTCTCGCTCATTACTATTCTAGCTGCAATATGCAGGTTGAATTCTTCAAAAACAATTTCTAAAATCAAGGTGGTCATGCTACCAACATTTTACTAACAAAGAACAGGTATTTCATAGTACGGAGTATATTAAAACTAAGCTGGAAACCAGGAATTGCTTTGGGCATGGACATGCATAGACGACCAATTATAAACTATAGTCAGTTAACAATTTAAAAAACAGATAATTTGCTAGTCATGCCACAACGCAAGTAAAAAGTATTGCATACATCGATATCATATGCGTAGAGAGATTAAAGTAAACACGATAAGTACTCTGTACTTGCCTGTTTCAATAACCTCACCAACAAACATCTTTGCTATTCCTGATACTACGATAGTTGTTGGCATAGATATCTTTTGACTGCCAGTGATACTTGCCAATAGCTGCCAAAAAGGATAAAAAAGTCAAGCAAAAAAATGTAAGCATAAACTCACTTGAATCACTGATGATAAAATAAATTTAACCATGTTTCCCTGCAACTACTAGAGCATTTTGTTGGCACAATCACTCCATACACATGGTAATCAGTAATAGCCCACTTCACAACATATTAGCAAGGAATAGTTTCAGTCTCAGAATGATTCTGCAAGCAATGCATCCTAGGCTCCTAGCTACCTATAGCTACGAACATATTTTAAAAGTTATTTCTTCAAATTTGAGGAAACTGCATACAAATGATCGTGGTAAGTGATGAAAACCAGATTAGTCTCAACTGAAGGTGAAAGCAACAAATCATGAAGTCTGTCTACGATTCGACAAATGTAGACATGTGCTATATATTAGTATGGTTCAAAAAGAGACATGTCACAGAGGAAACATCTATCCGAAAACAATAAGTGATTTAACAGGGAGAAAGGCATAAGACTTAAGATAAACCAAGCAAATTGATAATGCGAACACAACAATCAAGAAGGAAAATGATCCACGTTATACAAACATACTTGCTTACAACCTCAAACTATGGGGCAAACTGAGAGAGATGAGCATGCCACATGTACCAGATTCTTCAGTTTATGTGATTTAAGTTAGCTTCAATGGAAGATGGGAAGGGGCCAAACCTTCTTCATATTAGATTTCTGGAATCCAGATCTCCGGAATGACTCGTAGCGGTTCATCTGATCTTCAGTAAATTGGGACAGTAGGGCACTACAAAAGGAAGTTCATGTTACTTAATACGCAATTCTGTATCACTACGTAGTATATAAATCCTTGCTGGAACATAGATCAAAAACGTGAGAATGGCAATTTGATCTGTTATTACAATTACTCGGATAACAATTGAGTACAGCCAGCTTCCTGTCGACCTTATAAATCATCCGGGGGAAAGGTACGATCCGCGAGTAGCTAAAGAAATCAAATGCGTAAACGATGCTACCACACTAGATTCACGTCAAGGATCTGTGTTTCCTAGACACCTATATGCTTCCTACTTGCACGTTGATGTTTATGCGGTTGATTCAAGTCAAATTATGGTGCGCAGGCAAGCTAATTCACAAAGGTATACGTGTTTTTATAATAGGAGTAGAGAACATATAGGAATTTGAAAGAAAATAAACGAATTTCTAGAAGCATATAGGGCAAAAAGCTAGGTCGAGCAAGGACAGAGGATACCGACTTCATCTTGGCGAGCTTGTCGGGGTCGCTGGTGCCGGAGGGCAGCTTATCGATGTCGACCTCCATCTGGTCCTCCTCTTCGTCCTCGTCATCCTGCTCCTTATGGGCCGGCACCTTGGCCTTCGGCGGCGGCGGGGCGGCGGAGGTCGAGGGCGCGGCTTGCGACGGAGGCCGCGGGCGCGGCGGCAGGGAGCGAGGGCCGCCGGAGGCCTCTGCTCCGTCGTAGTCGTCGGCTAGGGCGTGGGGCGGCGCGGCGGAGGCATCCTCCTCGGGCTGCGCCGGCGATTCCGGCGGCGACTCCTGCTCCTCGACGGCTGCCTCGAACGGGTCCTTCATGGGTCACGGTGGATTCTGGAACTGGGAGTTGGGGGCCTGAATTTTGTTTCGCTTAGCGGGGTTCTGTTTCGAGATCATTCTAGTTATGGGCCGATATTGCCCTCCTCAATTTACTAGGCCTTTTCCGATAGTTTCGGCCCAGACGACCGGAGACTTCTTTCAGTGGTCGGACCGGGAAGAACATGAATCTCCATCTCTCCTCATACATGATGACCTTAGCTCAGATGGGTTGAGATTTTAGCATGTGTTTGGTGGCATGTGTCTGTTGACACAAGCTGAGTTGAGATGTTGTTTGGTGGGCTTGGATGTGCTCAGACGTGCTCAGCTCATGTGCAGCAATATAAAATTACAAAAAGGTCCAAAATTTACACAAAGCCCCTTGAATAGAAAATAAAAAAATCAATCGGGTCCTCAGATCCATGACCAAGCTTGCTGCTTGCTGGCCATGGCGGAGCTTGCTGCCGGCGGCCGCAGCGGCGTGTCCTGGTCGACGGGAGGGAGGTGGCGGCGCGAGGACACGATGGAGCTTCGTGCTGGCGGGCAAGGAGGTGCGAGGCCGCGGCGGCGCGAGGCTGCTGGCGGCGCGAGGCCGTGGTGAGTTTCTTGGCGGGCGGTGCGTCGAGGCGGCCTGCCTGGTCGACGAGAGGGAGGCGGCGGCGTGTCCTGGTCGATGCGAGGGGTGTCCTGGCGGCGCGTCGAGGCGGCCTGCCTGGTCGACGAGAGGGAGGCGGCGGCGTGCTTTGGTCGACGGGAGGGAGGCGGCGGCGTGCCCTGTAGGCGGCGGTTGGCGGCGCAGGGATGCGGCGTTGGTCTTCCTGCTCGGCCGACGCGAGAGGAGGACGGGAGGGAGGCGGCGGCGTGGTCTCCTGCTCGGTCGGATGGGAGAGGAGAGGTCGGGGCTCGTGTGGACTGTGGCAAACGGGAGAGGATGATGGGGGAGAATGAGGGAGAGAAAGAGGTGGGGGTGGAGGTCTGGGTGGCTGGGCCGCGGGGTTGCTACAGTGATTTGCGGGATGGGTTCAGCTTGGTTGAGTTGTGAAGCTCGATTTGAGCTTCGCAACTGTTGCGGTCAGAAACCCACCGGCGGGCAGCGACGGGCAACACAGGAGAGCCGGGAGCAACTTAGGGCTGCGGCTGGCCCTGGTCCCTCCGAGCGACGGCCCGCAAAGAACTCCGGCACGCACGTCCGATGCTGGTGCAAGGGCGTGCCACCTGACCTATACCTGGTCAGGAAGGTGATGGAGATGCCTCGCTTAGTTTCCTGCATGGCATACACGTAAACATTAAATACGAGCCTCGATCGGCTCTCAGGTTGTCCTGTGAATCGGCTCAAAGAGCCGATCCACCCATGATTCGTACGAGGTGTACGAATATATGGTGGTCCTGCTTGATCAAGATAAAGCTAAAACGATCTACGACGATTTGGGGTTTTCACCGCATAATCGGATCATCCTACTCGTGATTGGGCCTCGCGGTCACGCACGGTGATCGTAAGCCGATCCTAGACAAGGCCTAAAAACCAACACGAGGTTGATCCCCGGAACATCCTGTCTAGGGCTAGCAAACTACACCCTACGCGCCGCTGGATCCTCCAACCCTTTGTAAGGCCTAACTATGCAGATATTAAACTAATCCTTGAAGAACAAGGAGCAACCATAACGGATCGGATCTACTAAATAATGATCAAGCGGGGTGCCGCCCCTACGCCTAAGATAGGCGTAAGGGCGGCTAGATGTCTAAGGGTTGCACGACGATAGCATATGATACGAAGAACAATGCTAACCCTAACACATCTAAGATAACTACGTTGGTCGCCATCAAAAAGGCTTCAGTACGAGCAACGCATGAACGACGAATAAACTTATACTGTCTAGATCGATGCGATCTAGGCAGCATGATGCTTACCCGGAAGAAACCCTCGAGATAAGGGAGTTGGCGATGCGCCTAGATTGATTTGTGGTGAACGTGATTGTTGTTTATTTCATAAACCCTAGATACATATTTATAGTCCGTAGACTTTCTAACGTGGGAATAATCCCAACCGTGCACGAGACAAACTCTAACTAACCGACACGTATCCTACTATGTTACAGATACAAGGGCAAACTAGCCCAAACTTTACATATAAGGCCGATTCACGTATTTCTTCCATATATATCCTTCAAGTCCATCTTGATCGCGGCCCACCTCTGATTCGGTCAAATTCTGGTGATAACACATGCCCCCCTGGTTTTGGAATTGATAATTCCAAAATCACTCTGCTTTTCTTCGTCGGGTCATGTCGTGGCAGAACCGTTGCAGTATCCTTCATCATGATGCCTTGCCTTCTCAACTTCTCCGCGTGACTTGGCAGATTTATTCCTGTTGGGCACCACCTCCTCGGAAACCGCTGTGGCATTGAATCTCCACTATATCCTCTTTATTTAACCGCTCTGAATCGTCTGCCACTTCATCCCCTTGCTCTGCTCTGGCCATCGGCACCAAGAAAACCCTCTTCCCCTGCAGCAATGTCGTCCTCTTCCTCCATCTCCTCAGGCCTCTCCCTCCAGTCTGCCTCCTCGAGCGAGCAGGAGTGGAACTTCGACCATGTGCCAGACGGCCCACCCGAAGCACTCGTCGGGTCAGATGGTGACCTACCTCTGACCGATGGGGAAGACGACCTCAAGTTCCTCATCGAAGGGGAGCTGAAGAGCGAAAGCGAAGACGACCTCCATCCCTGGGTGAAACCCACCTCCTCCGACGGGAAGGAGGAAGAAGAAGAAGTAGAGGAAGAAGAGGAAAAGGAGGAGGATGACTCCTCCTCCTCCACTGGGCATCCGCTGGCAAAGCGATTCCGCGCTTGGGCGGACAGCGAGGACGATGATGATGATGAAGAGGAAGAGGAAAGGGAGGAGGATGAATCCTCCTCCTCCGCCGGATATCCGCCGGCAAAACGCTTCCGCACCTAGGCGGACAGCGAGGATGATGATGATGACGAGGAGGAAGAAGAAGCTCCGGCCGAGGGCTGGGGCAGCAGCGACGAGGAACTCCCTGGAAGCAGCGCCGACGGCAGCTACAACGGCGACGATGAGGACAGCGACAACCCCTAGAACAAGGGCAAATTAGTGTAGGACTAGTAGTAGCAGTGCACTAGGCATCAGATCCCCCTTTTGAGAGCCATCGGCTCTTTCCTGTAAAGCCGCTCCTTTGAATCAATAAGAATTGTTCTTCCAATTTGATTTTCAATTAATCCAATTTCAAGCCTTCCGCTCGCCACACCAAGACCGATAGCAACGTATCGGATTTTTTTTAGACGCCTATGAAGCCAGACTCATATACCGATTAGACCGTCAGTCAAGCACTTCTCAAATTCAGACTGTGATTTGATATCTGGCCATAATATTTCGCAGTCCAATAGCCGATGGCTGTTCATCGGCTGTTTTGAGAATCCAGTCTCCTTCATTTTCTTGCAGCAACAGGACGGTCCAAACCTTGTAGATGACGACGGCTTCCCTTTCTAGCTCCTCTCTGTAGCTCTAGCAACAAATCACCGCTTTTGGAGAAGGTTATGATGCAGGGTCAGCCGATGCACCTCCAATCGGCTCCCAAAAACAGAGTGTCTACCAAATCAGCTGCACCCCGAGCCTCAGTCAAAGTGAGAACAGTGGCGAGGATACACAGTTCAGTCCAAGGGCCCTGAATTTAGGCAAATTGAGACAGCCACCATGCAGAGGTCCTAATCATGCCTATGAGCGTAGCTGGGAAAGTGGCCAACTTAGCCAGGCCGACGGTAGACGCACCAGAGCCGATCACCCTTCTTCCTTTGAAAGCCGTTATTGCAGATGAAGTACCAACGGCTTAAAGAGCAAAGGCAAAGGGTTGCACCCAAACTGGCTCCTTGCAGCTGAGGTAGTTCTCATTGTTCATCCCTTCGAGGAAGCAGAAGGACTCACAGCTGAACTGAAAACCGACCTGGTCGAAATCCGCGTCTTGAACACGCAGCCGGAAGTCGATGCCCGTGCATCGACTGTATATCGTGATGATGATTTTTTTTTTACTGGCCGATTTTTCTATCGGCCCCCAACATTTCACTGCACACATGTTCATCTGCACATGTCCATCTGATTAGGTGCCCCCCGAGCCGAATCTGTCAGGGAACTGCAGATATCGGCTCTGTAGTTAACCAAGGCACTGTATTTGCACGTCGGCTCCGGTAGGACCAATGTTGATTTTTCCTAACTCATCAGCCGACGTAAAACCGCTGCCCAGTAGATCGATGTTGAACACAAGCAGAACATGTGGTGAGGATAATTTTGGCCGATTGCTGGAATCGGCCTCCATATTGATCGAAGCGCTCAATGAAGGTTTTGCAATGTCCCTCCATATATCTTTGGGGCCGATCCCAAGGATCGGCCTCGCCACGTTTGTCTGTAGGTTGGTTCTTGCTACACGGTCAGGCCGGTGGATAGGACCAGCCTACCCCGTTCTTCGTCACGTCGATGCGCTCGCAGTCGTCCAAATTGATACCTGAGAGTGGCTCTTGGCCTGCTGTTTCCACAAGCGTTCATGCCAGCCGTTGAAATCTTGGCTGAGTCATCGGCCTGGACGACCTCTACCTCATCTCCATCCCACTGTATTACGCATTGGTGCATCGTGGAGGGAATGCAACAGTTGGCGTGGATCCAATCTCTTCCTAGCAGGACAGCATAGGTGCTCTTGCTATCGACGATGAAGAACGTCGTAGGGATGGTTTTCCTTCCTACGGTCAGATCCACGTTCAGAACACCTTGTGCGTCAGACACTTGGCCGTTGAAATCGCTCAATGTCACGTTGGTCTTGATCAGATCCGAGCTAGAGCGTCCCAACCGACGTAGCATAGAGTATGGCATAATGTTGACTGCCGCTCCGGTGTCCACCAGCATCTTGTTGACAGGCCTCCCATCGATATAACCTCGCAAGTACATGGCCTTCAGATGTCTGTAGCTTCTTTCTCGTGGCTTCTCAAAGATAACCGGCCGTGGGCCGCAGTCAAGTTGTGCCACAGGTGCCTCGTCTAATCCTGGAGCACTGAACTCCGTAGGAAGGATGAACACCATGTTTGTGCCAGCCGATGTTTCATCATCGGCTTTCCTTTGCTTGGGGCGCCACTCCATTTTTTGTGGTCGACCCTCTTCATCCAGGGTTCGCTGGATCTTCGCGGCCAGATCAGGCCGCGCCTTCCTTAGCGTGTGCAGGTACAACCTTTCGGCTTCCTCCAAGCCACGCAGTCGCTGAACCCTACGCTTTTGGGAACGGCTGAGTCCATTAGGGCACCGCCTTGGCCGGTGGTACTTGTCTTCTTCTTCATCATCGTCTTCCAAATCCTCGAGATCTTCCACTCGAGGGGACTCAGCGTGTTTGTTCCGAGGCGGGAGAGGCCCTAAGCGTTGGAACACGGACACGTTAGCTGCCTCCTTCTTCTTCTGTTTACATTCTGGGCAATTGCCGATTGTAGGCAATCGGCTCATTCCTGAATCCCAGCAGTGTCTGAAGAAGGGACAGTCCCAGTGCCTATCCTCGTCATCTCGCTCCCTTGACTTTTCCTTGGCACGGTGCTCGTACTCCTCCTCATCGCGATCATGCCGACGATGTCTTCTGGCTTCTCTAACCAGACGATCCCTTTCATCATCGTCGTTGGACCGTCGGCGTTGGTCATACTGACTCACGTACTTGTTGAGGAGGTGATCAGAGAGAAGTCGCTGATATCTTACATTCTTTACTTCTCCCTCTGTGATGTAGCGCTTGCCATCGTGACGGAGCCGATCGCGTGGAGCGGCCTCCTCTGTGTCCTTGCTACGAGAGCAACTGCCCTCGTCTCCGTCCTTGCCAGAGTGGTGTCCAGGTCCTACCATGTTGATGTTGAACGAGAATCCTGGCTGGCAACCTTCAGGGTAAGTGCACTCCACCATGTTAACGGCGGGAAAGGGGTGGGTGTCGACCTTCATGGCGTACTGGTTAAAAATCAGTCGTCCTTGTTCTATCGCCATTTGGATCTGCTGACGCCACACCCTGCAGTCGTTGGTGGTATGGGAGAACGAGTTATGCCATTTGCAGTATGGCTTTCCGTTCAGCTCCTGTACCGTGGGGATTTTGAGGCCTTCGGGTAACTTCAACTGTTTCTCCTTGAGTAAGAGGTCGAAGATTTGCTCAGTTTTAGTCACGTCAAAATCAAACCCTCTGGGCGGACCTGGTGGCTTAACCCATTTGCAGGACACGGGGGTTGCCCCCCGAGTCCATTCAGCCACTGCTACTTCTTGATCTCCCGCAGAGCCTTCGTCTTCATCTGCCTCAACCAGGACTACCGCACGCTTGAATTTGTCCTGGTACAAGTCCGGGTGGCGCTATTCATATAACGACAGTTTCTGAACCATGTGCGCCAGTGAAGGGTAGTCTGCTTGGGAGGCCATATCCTTGATTTGTGATGCAAGGCCCACCACTGCCAACTCGACTGCTTCTTTTTCAGTCACACGAGCCGAATAACATCGGTTCCTAAGATTTCTGAAGCGCTGGACGTATTCTGCCACAGTTTCTCCACGCTTCTGACGTATTTGTGCGAGATCGGCAAGGCCAGACTCGGAAGCCTCTGTGTGATACTGCATGTGGAACTGTTCTTCCAACTGCTTCCAAGTCCGGATCGAGTCCGGTGGCAACGAAGTGTACCACCCGAAAGCCGATCCTGTGAGGGACTGTGCGAAGAACCTCATACGTAGCTCATCTGCTGCTGAGATCGTGCCCAGCTGTGCCAAATATCGGCTCACATGCTCGATGGAGCTGGAACCATCTGATCCATTGAACTTGGAGAAATCAGGGAGCCGATATTTGGGTGGTAGCGGGATCAACTCATACTCGTTGGGGTACGGCTTGGAATAGCCGATTGTCCTCCTTTTCGGTACCATGCCGAACTGGTCTCTCAGTATGGTACTGATTTGATCCGCGGTGCTGGCTGCAGGAGTCGAACTCTGAAGATTTGCCGGAGTGGCATACTTAGCCAGCCATGCTTGCTTTTCCAGCTCTGAGCCAACTGCAGGAGCTGAGCTCTGGAGGTTTGTTGGAGTGGCATACTTAGCTAGCCACGTCTGCTTCTCAAGATCTGTTGCTGAAGTTCCTCCTGCTTTTCCAGAAGTCCCTGCTGTTACGGCCTGGTTTGTGAGCGCCCCGATTACCGCGATCGCACGTATGTGCACGTGTATCCGTGAGGGATCTCCTTAGGCGCCTCGTGCAAGAACTGGTAGTCACTAGGGTCACCACCGATCTTGTGGACGACGAATGCCGGTGAATTCGGCACTTCTGGTGCTGCCAACACGAACGGCAGCGGTGGACGGGACTGGAGTGGCATCTCTCCTTGGTATGTCCCGAGAGCTGGTCCTGACGGAGAGTACTGGTGCCTCATGATCTCCTGGATCACCCGAAGAGCAACACGCTCCAAAGTGTTCACCAGGTTCTCAGAGTGGCGGTGCAGCGAGTGAGCCACCATGTAGTTAATCTCCTGACGCAGGGACCTGGTGCGTTCTTCTGACGGGGCGGACAGGTCTATTCCATCGAGCGCACCTTCAGGCGAGAACCCTTTCCACCTGACGCCATGTGAGCGGGTTCTGTGAAAAGAGCCGATGAGGTCGGCTTCGAGGATCGCTTTGACCTCGTCATACTTCTTCTTGAGCTCCTCGGTCAGATCCTCGTACGTGACTGGAGTGCCGTCCGCCATCTCAGATGTAGATGGCGATGTGGTTGATGTCGAAGATTGTCCCACCGGGCGTGCCAGAATGTGTTGCGGTCAGAAACCCACCGGCGGGCAGCGACGGGCAACACAGGAGAGCCGGGAGCAACTTAGGGCTGCGGCTGGCCCTGGTCCCTCCGAGCGACGGCCCGCAAAGAACTCCGGCACGCACGTCCGATGCTGGTGCAAGGGCGTGCCACCTGACCTATACCTGGTCAGGAAGGTGATGGAGATGCCTCGCTTAGTTTCCTGCATGGCATACACGTAAACATTAAATACGAGCCTCGATCGGCTCTCAGGTTGTCATGTGAATCGGCTCAAAGAGCCGATCCACCCATGATTCGTACGAGGTGTACGAATATATGGTGGTCCTGCTTGATCAAGATAAAGCTAAAACGATCTATGACGATTTGGGGTTTTCACCGCATAATCGGATCATCCTACTCGTGATTGGGCCTCGCGGCCACGCACGGTGATCGTAAGCCGATCCTAGACAAGGCCTAAAACCAACACGAGGTTGATCTCCGGAACATCCTGTCTAGGGCTAGCAAACTACACCCTACGCGCCGCTGGATCCTCCAACCCTTTGTAAGGCCTAACTATGCAGATATTAAACTAATCCTTGAAGAACAAGGAGCAACCATAACGGATCGGATCTACTAAATAATGATCAAGCGGGGTGCCGCCCCTACGCCTAAGATAGGCGTAAGGGTGGCTAGATGTCTAAGGGTTGCACGACGATAGCATATGATACGAAGAACAATGCTAACCCTAACACATCTAAGATAACTACGTTGCTCGCCATCAAAAAGGCTTCAGTACGAGCACGCATGAACGACGAATAAACTTATACTGCCTAGATCTAGGCAGCATGATGCTTACCCGGAAGAAACCCTCGAGACAAGGGAGTTGGCGATGCGCCTAGATTGATTTGTGGTGAACGTGATTGTTGTTTATTTCATAAACCCTAGATACATATTTATAGTCCGTAGACTTTCTAACGTGGGAATAATCCCAACCGTGCACGAGACAAACTCTAACTAACCGACACGTATCCTACTATGTTACAGATACAAGGGCAAACTAGCCCAAACTTTACATATAAGGCCGATTCACGTATTTCTTCCATATATATCCTTCAAGTCCATCTTGATCGCGGCCCACCTCTGATTCGGTCAAATTCTGGTGATAACAGCAACTCAGCCTGGCTGAGAGGGCTTTTACGTGTGAAGTGGGCAGTGCTGAGATCGACCGAGCCGGGCTAACAAACAACAATTTAGTTGGTTGAGCTAGGTTGAGGTTAGAATATCTGTGTTGGCCCGGGCTACCAAACACACCCTTAGATTTCGGATACGGCTCCAACAGTTTCTGAAAAGCACGAGTAATAAGTGGATTAAAGTGTACCTAAAAAAGGATTAAAGTGGCTAAAGGTGAACTTGAAGAGGCTCACTCAGAGGATTTATCTGCAGCCAATGTGGCCCGCTAGAAAGAACAAGCGGTGGAGATTGAGAAACTATTGGAACAAGAGGAGATGCATTGGGGCACAAGAGAGTCCTATTAATTGGTTGCAATTTGGAGATAGAAATATAAACTATTTTCATAACTTTGCAAAATTGGGAAGGCAAAGGAATAGGATCAAAAGGTTTAGCAAGGATCAAGGGAATTGGGTTGGAGGTAATGATTATTCAAACTCAATGATTCCAGACTACTTCTCGAGGTTTTTCTCGACTGAGGTATATGATACAGACCCACCAGAACTACGTGAAAAGGTAGTCCCCGGGTTTCTTTTGAGATGAATGATGCTCTTAAAAAAACATATTCAGCTGAAGATGTAAACAAAGCCCTCTTCTCAATTAGCACTATGAAGGTACAAGGTAGGTCGTTTTAAGGAGGTTTTCCTTTCTAGCCATGGAGAGCATTTTTCCTTCCAGCCAACAAGTCTAGCAATAAGTCTTTCTAGTAGATCTAGTCCATAACAGTTGTTGCAATTGCGGTTTTTAAAATCCAAAAAAATATGCAAGCTAATTGTAGATGCCATGGCTGTTTTTTGGTGGGGAGATACATAAGAACAGAAAAAGATGCATTGGTGTGTTTGGTGGAGAATGTGCATTCGAAAATATTATGGCGGCATGGGGTTTAGGGATATCCATACTTTTAATCTAGCAATGCTTGCTAAGCAATCTTGGCAGCTGATCACTAATCCGAATACTTTATGTGCAAAGGTCTTAAGGGCAAAGTATTACCCGGATGAGAATAGTTTAAATGCATGTCCAAAGAGTGGATCGTATTGCACTTGGAAGAGCATCCATTTAAGAAAAGTTCAAAAAAATGCTATTTAAAAGTTTCAAAAAAATGTGAAGTAAATTTTTGCATGTATATATTATGTTGATACTTACTCGTGTGTGTTTTCACGGAAAAATACCATTGTGTGTGACCTACATAAAAATGACAAAATGCAAATTCCTATTCCTGTGAATAGTAAAATTCCTATTCACTATTCTCATTTGGACATTTTTGTCATTTTTATGCAGGCCACACACAATAGTATTTTTTCGTGAAAACTCACACGAGTAAGTATCAACATAATATGTACATGCAAAATTTTACTTCACATTTTTTTGAAACTTTTAAATAGCATTTTTTTGAACTTTTCGTAAATGGGTGCGCGCGCACCCAGGTTCCAAACGTCCGGGTCGGGAGTCCGGAAATGGTGAATGGAACCTGGGTGCGCGCGCACCCAGGTTCCATTCACCATTTCCGGACTCCACACCTTTAAAAGAGGACACATTTGGAAGTTTGGGAATGGAAAAGAGTATAAATATTTGGAAATACCACTGGGTCCTAGGTATGGATTCAAGGAAAATTGAAACTAACCGTAGTTAGATCATATTATAGACCGTGGATGAGCTAATGGATCCGGTTAATGGAGGATGGGATGAGTACCTTCTTAACACTCCTTTTCACCCCCTGAAGTTTGACCTATCCTCCAAATACTGATCAATACTAACCTGGATAATGACTTTGTTGCATGGCATAAAACAAAATCTTGTGCTTTTCGGTCAGGTATGCCTGCTACACTGAGTGGGAACAATAGTATGGAGTTAAGATAAAAAGGCCAGGACAGATGGGTACTACGAGAAAAAAACCCCATCAGAGAAATACTATGGAAACTTAAAGTTCCAGCACAAATCAAAACAGTGGGAAGGTGCTACATGGATTACTTCCTGCAGACACCTCATGTTTACGTGTAAGAGAGAAAAATTGGCAAAGTCTGGTCCTGATGAAATAATTGGCCAGGTTCTTGTGTTGGATAGGTTGGGTTCAGTAGTCCTTCAAGAATTGTTTCAAAGTCCAATCAGGAAGCTGAATTCTCTAGAAAAAGATCGACCTTCATGAAGGGAAGGCAACTCACTCCGCACGCGACAAGTGGCGCACCCTGGTGCCAGCAAATTTCTGAGAAGTGATCCCTCTACCCGCAATGTGTTGCAAGGAGAAGAAAGGTGGAGATGAGGGAGGAGAGAGAAGCACAGGTGGAGGGTGGGTTGTTCCAGTTTTCCCTTTATTTTTTAATTCACTTTCTGAAAATGAAATATCCTGAGAACCGCAAGTCCAAATTACGAAACATTTTCACTTTTGGGACCCTCGCATCGAGATCTTCAAAATTATATCCCATGTTGATAGATTTTGAGATACTTTTTTTTGTACTTCCTATACTACTATAGTTGTACACGTGGTGTGTACCTAATTATACTTGTGCTTGAACTGATAAGTACTTCTGTTTTTAGTGTATTTGGTGTAGTTTTTTTTCCTTTTACTTGATAATTGTACTTGCTCATGTGCACGACTGTACATGTACTTGCTAGTGTGTGCGACTGTACTTCTGTACATGTACTTGATCGTGTGAACAACTGTACCCGTACTTCCTCGTGTGTGCGGCTGCATTCGTGCCCTATATGTAACTGTACTTGTGTGGTGCACGTAACTCTGCTCGTGTGTTGTATGTAACTGTATTCGCGTGGTGCATGTAACTGTACCCGTGTGTTGCACATAACTGTACTCGTGTGTTGTATGTAACTGTACTCGCGTGTTATACCTAACTGTACTCGTGCCATCTTATCAACGGTACACTTACTTATACTTACTAGTGTTTGTGACTTGGAGTATCTTTTGACTAGGGATCAATGTACATATTTGATAAATTGAAACTAGCTAAATCGATGCTAAAACGAAAAGCAAGCTAAGTGAGGCTACATATCGTACTTCCTCATGCATGGGCTAAGTATTTGATTCGGCGAGCGGAAGGCCTAAATGTGAGCGTTTCACTCACGACGCAAAGTACATGTAGAGGAGAAGTACGTGCGGAAGGGGGTTGGTCGCACCTTTGCATGCGCATGCGGGCAGTAAGCCAGATAAGTATGTGTGTGGGAGAAGCCAGGATGAGAAAGTATCTAGTGCTACAAGGGCTATGGGTGGTACCATTACCCCGTGGATCTGGACCGTCCGTCGTGGATCAAGGGACAGGATCGCTTGGAATATCCCACACTGGCACATACGCACATTAGTCCCTGCTTTTCTTCGAATTCGTGGCACATGATCCATTAGATCCAGTGCATCTCACTGGCTTCACCTCTCGCACAGTTCGACTCATCCCCAAAATCGCCTCTAGGGTTACGGAGAGTAATGCAGCCGGAGCTCAACCTACCGGCGCCGCCTAGCACAGGGCTGGACTGCCCCTCGCATTCTCCTCCGGCACAGCGTCAAGTGCTGCCGCGACCTGCGGAGATATTCCAGCCGCATCTCCACGTCGACCACACGGCCTCATCTCTGGTTTTGTACCACCCGCCGACACATGTCGCATCGTCTGTGGCTCCATTCACGACCGGAGACGGGACCTGTAGAAGCCTCGCGCCGACATGCGATTCCTCGGGGAGTGCCACAGATCTTGTTGGAGCTGAGCCTACTTTGGTGAGTTCAGTTTCTAGTTCGACTTGCAATCTCCTCCTTGTTCAAATGGTATTTCAGGATGATTTGTCTGTACTTATTCAATATTTTGGGCAACCATCTTGCTGCAATGGATTTGTGTTCTCTCAGTGTGTAGTTAAGAAATTACCTATGCGGCATATGGCTTAATGTGCTCTCTTAACAGCTCATGGTCTCATATTTATATGTAAACGCAAAAGCATAGTACAGATTGAATATGAAGATGGTTCAGCTAGAACACCATGTTATATTTGAGGTGTTGTGTGCCACTTTATTTCTACCACCATACTCGGTACCTTGCATGATCTTGTTGTGTTCAGAGTGCAAGCAATAGTTGACGCCCTCTGTTTTATCACTGTATTTTCCTCAATCAACTTGATTCTATGCCGATTTCTGACTGAACCAGTCTATCATGGAGCCATTGGAAACTATTGCTCAGAGCTTAGGGTCAACGACGGCCACGACGCTTGAGGACGATGCCAACATTTTTTTCACGGTAAATGCTTAGTTCCATAATAATTTGAGTACCATACCATGTCACTTCTGACTTGTACCTTTTTATAGGGTGCAATGTTGTCCAGTTCATATGACGGAGATAGCTACAGCACACCCATGAGAAAAAAAAACCTGCCATTTTGTGTAAGCATTTTTTGTAGTGCTCAAGCCTTCAACATGAAATGCTTTAGTTTGGAATTTGAGAGCTATCTAATTTTGTTCAGGGAACGACGTATGAGCCTGAATGCAATGATGAATTGCAGCCCAAAATTGGCATGGAATTTGATAGCTGGGAAAATGGCGAGTCATTCTACACACGGTATGCTCATGAGGTTGGGTTTTCTGTACGAACAGGAAAACAACACTTAGCGAAGGATCGTGTAGCAATGTGGAAGCGGTTTGTCTGTGCAAAGCAAGGCTGGAGGAAAGCAAAAGAGCTCAACAATGAATCTGTGAAGAAACGGAAAAGAAATGTGAAGATAAGTAGGTGTGGTTGTGAGGCTATGATAGGTTTGAAGAGAAGAAACGATGGTAAGTATGTGGTTGCCCGTTTGGTTCTACAGCACACACATCAGCTCGTGTCACCAAGTAAGCGGCAGTTCCTAAGATCAAATAGAGAAGTAAGCAGTGAACTCAGGAGCAAATTATTTACATGCCATAAAGCATTGATTGGCACTTCTGCAACATACCGTTTGCTTAGTGTAGAAAGAGGACCTGGACAAGTTGGTTGCATGAAGCGTGATTTACAGAACTGCTACCGTGATTTCAAGGAAACAATTAAAGATTCAGACGCCCAAACGATTATTGGTGCTATGAAAACTAAGCAAAGCATCAATCCATCGTTTTTCTTTGATTACAAACTAGATGAAGAGAACAAGCTAACACATATTTTCTGGGCTGATGGTACCTCTCGGAAGAACTATGCACTATTTGGGCAGGTTGTCTCCTTTGATTCTACATATCGAACCAACCAATATGACATGGTTTTTGCCCCATTCACTGGAGTTAATCACCATGATACGGAAATTCCTTTCCTATTTAAGTTGGCAGCTTGTAAATGCACATGTAGTTCATTTACAAAAGAAATCCATTACTCTTTACAAAAGAAACATATAATAAACGGAAATTCCCTCAAGTACACAATTACAACCATCACTTGATCAGTAACTTGGTACACTATAACCTCAAGATTTCTGCACGGTACAAGTTTATGTCCTGGCAAATTTTCACCGCTGATTCAATCACATTCAAAACAGATATTTCTGCACGGTACAACATCAAAGCCTCTTGATTTTTCTTGAGACGTCTGTATTTTCAGGATTGTGCTGCAAAGCTATTTGAAAAGCAGATATTGCCTGCACAGAACGTAATACAAGTACATCAGACATAATCTTAATTCTGGTTTACAGACATACGAAAACAAATGGTTCATCTCAATATAAATAACTTAGTAGTTGAGCTAACATATGGAGAACTCAGTCATATCAAATAAAACCAAGGCCATACTTTAAATAATTTAGCCAGCAAATACAAGCACTGTATGTGGATAGATGGGACCATTGCCATCCCCAAATCAAATGGCCATTGCACTTGAAAAGTAAGAAAATAAGCAGATACATGGCATGTATTTTTTAATTAAACTCCTTCCATATATGTTGTTTGTAGGAAGCTCTTGACACAACATCAATTACAAAAATTCCATGACATTGTATCAAGCATCGTACATATGTTAATTTTCTATAATCAGGAGGTGCAAGCAATCTACCTAGACATAAAAATCACAAGAATAAATTGGACAGAAGTGCTTACGAGCTGCAGCGTCCAACAACCCTTGCGGTCGTACGGCCGTAAGTTCTCACACAGGGCGACCGCCTGGGAGCTCGACTACCCGTGACGCGGCGGCGCGAAAGGTTGGTCCAGCTTCGTACATCTCCACGGTTGCAGCGGCTGGTGCTAGCGGGGGGACGCGACAGTTGGTCCAGATCTATACTAGGCGGCGAGTTGATGAAGCTTCGGCTGCGTCTGACCTCTTCTAACCCTAGGATGATTTGGGGGCGATGCGCAGAGTGAGGAGAGAGAGAGACCAGAGGTCCAGAGTTGTGGATTACGTGCCATAAATTAGAAGAACATCAAGGACAAATGTGCATATGTGCCAGTGTGGGCTGTTACTTTCGATCCTGTCCCTTGATCCACGACGAACGGTCCAGATTCATGGGGTAACTGGTACCACACATAGCCTATGTAGCACTAGATACTCTCTCAGGCGAGGATATACGCACGGTTGCGCGTGCGTGCAGATGGCCACGCGTCATACGGAGAGCATCGCTCACAGATGGACCGAACCTTTGAGAAGGTCAGTGTTTTTCTAGTGGTACCCATAAGTCGTTGGTATTAGGGCCACTAGGGCTCTAGGAGACAATTATTGTGGTGGCTTGGTATATTGGTGGTAAAGAAGAGAAGCTACCAAAGGAGAGTCGGTGGCACCGATTGCCAGATCATCCTTTGCAGTCTAGGCCTTGACAGTGAACTTTGGTTTAACATCAAGAACAAACCTCTAAAGGTCAAACCCGGGTGCAAACCACCGCTGAATCAGTACAAACCGAATACAAATGCTTCTTATTTTCCTAATGGTTTAGGTGCAGTCACCTCGGCCGTGTAGAGAAATGATCGGGGAGTAACAATTGCAGGGGGCCATTGACAATCTTGTTGATGCAGTTGTTGTTGAATAGATATGTAACAACCCTATTTTTCGATAACTCCTTTTCAATAAAAACATGCTTTTTGACTCTCTATTTACATATTTCAGTTGGTTCATTGAATCATATATGCGACTCCGTAATTGTGTCGGGATCGTCGAGACGATCGAAATGGACTACTCAATTTACTCGAAGTTGGATGCATTTTCAATGGTTAACCCCATTTTCAATTGTTGTGTTTATTTGGGCAGTTTAGTGTTTGTTGCTGTTGGTGGTACCTCTCAATGTTGTGGAGTCACACTCCTTGTTTGTAGGTCGTGGCGTTATTTTGAGTTATGGTGGGTCCTTTGGGGCCATTTCGTTGGTTATGTTACCTATGCTGCAATTATGTTATCCATATTCAACTGCATGTCGTCAATGTCCTCCCGTACATGGAAAACTCTGCCGGATTTCTTCTGTGGGTTATTATTCTTCCGCGGTTATGGTATTTATTGTGGCATTCCATCTTATTAAGTAAGTTGGTGTGTTAAACGATACACCGAAAATAGCTGACACAAACCAGCCTCCTGGGTCGCTCTCCTTGGGCGACTCTAGAGGCGACTGGTAACCCTAACCCGACCCCGACCCCGCCCTTCCCATACCCCCTCCTCACCGCCGCCGGTGGTCGTCGCTGGTCCAAGCTCGTGCGGTTGACGGCGACGGCGTGGCCCCCTCCCCATGGCTGGCTGGTGAATGGTTAGGTCCCAGCACGTACATGCCCTCCTTGTGGTCATGGCGGCGGATGCCAGCGCAGCGGGCAGCGGCGTCTGGCCGGCAGCAACAGGCGCAGCGGGCGGCTGCGAGAGCAGAGGGCGGTGGTGCTTCGGCCGGCTGCTCGGGCTGGGAGGACTCCGGGAGAGCGCTAGGCAGTTCGGCAGTGGAGCCGGCCGCCTCGAATTTCGGTCGGGGCTAGGTCCCGACCCCATATCGAGCCCTTTCGCGTCTCCTCCTCCATATTTAGCACTGCCGGCAGCCGGTGTGGCTGCATGCCGCCGATCGCGCATGGGAAGCTCCTTTCCGTCCAGCCTTCAGATCTGTCGGCAATAACAACCCTGGTGGCTGCGGGTTGCCCATAATTCTGGAGGTGCTCACTGATGAGTGCATTTTTAGCATGTTTTGCATTACTATTTTGTCAAGATATCATCAAGTAGTGGTAGGATTTTTCTATTTCACCGCGGTACCGCACCCTTTTATGCTTGTCTACACAGGATCTCGAATTAATAATTCAATAATAAAATATCTGTGAAAACTGTCATTTCCTGGCATTTTGACGTGATAAAAATTATTTTTGCACTTAATAATGCGCCTGGACGAAAGGGCAATGCGAGTGAAAGGACACGAATGTCGCCTAGAGGGGGGGTGAATAGGCGATTTAAAACTTTTACGAGATGGGCTTAACAAATGCGGAATAAAACTAGCATTTACTTTATCAAGCCCAAAGCCTATATACTATGGTTCACCTATGTGCACCAACAACTTATTCTAAGCAATACAAGCAAGTATGTGATAGCAAGATATATATAATTTCAAGCACGATGGCTATCACAAGGTAAAGTGCATAAGTAAAGAGCTTGGGTATAGAGATAACCGAGGCACGCGGGAGACGATGATTTATCCCGAAGTTCACACTCTTGCGAGTGCTAATCTCCGGTGGAGAGGTGCGGTGGCTTCGTGCTCCCGAACGCCACAAGAGGCTCACCTTGAGGTGTGGTTGCTCGATGCACACCAACGCCACAAAGGCCTCACCCCAAGATGCGGTACTCACACCACACACCGAACGCCACGAAGGCGCTTCACCTAAATCTCCGGTGACCCTCGCCACAAAGGCCTAGGTCACGGTTCCACTAAGGGATTTCCTTCGAGGCGGAAACCGGGCCTTACACAAAGGTTGGGGCACACTTCCACAACTTAATTGGAGGCTCCCAACAAATCGCCACAAAGGCCTAGAATCCGTCTAGGGTTCCAAGAACCCAAGAGTACCAACCTTCTTGCTTTCACCACCACGAATCACCGTGGAGAACTCAAACCGATGCACCAAATGCAATGACAAGAACACCACAAAGATGCTCAAGTCCTTCTCTCTCAAATTCCAACAAAGCTACAAAAGATATTGGGGGAATAAGAGAGGAAGAACAAAGAGGAGAACACAAAATTCTCCAAGATCTAGATCTAGAGGATTCCACTCACAAAGAGAGGGATTTGATTGGTGAAGATGTAGATCTAGATCTGCTCTCTCTTTTCCCTCAAGAATATGCAAGAATCATGTGAGGAATCAAGAACTAGGGCAAGCTTTGAAGGACAACAATGGAGGGGAGAGAGAGAACCAACCAGCCCAAGGAGGAAGAAGGGGGTCTTATATACCCCCTCCCAACGAAATATGGCCGTTTGGGACCTCCCAGGCCGGAAAATCCGCCCCCGGGCCGGATTATCCGCCCCCCGAAAATCGCCCCTGGACTCGGGCCGGATGTTTGGCCGGATTTTTCATTCGAGAATGATCATAACTTGAGCATCCGGACTCCGATTTTGATGATCTTGGGCTTGTTTCGAAGCTAGTAACAAGCTCTACAAGATCATGCAGGGAACCATCATAGTCCAGCAAGGGAGGATAGAAACAAATGACGAAAGGGTTGACCTATCTAAAAAAAAGACATACCGGTAAAACCTCCAACCTTGAAAATGCAACAAGTTGCCCGTGCAAAAACCATTCTTGATGAACTAGAGCTTGTCATGAGAATAAGTACAAGCTCTAAAACATCACATGGATAAGATCCAAATAACAACCAAGAAAGATGATGCAAGGATGCAAAGGTTTGAGCTCTCTCTGAACGATATGATCGAGTTACTCACTCGAGAGCCCTCTTGATAGTACGAAAACTAAACTATAAACCGGTCTCCAACTACACTATGAGACCGGTGAGAAAGAAACCCTATCAAGAGCAAACCTTATACTTGCGCATTCCACTTGAGCTCGATGATGACAATCTTGACCTCAACAAGATGGAACGCCTTTCTTGATTGTGCTTGCTTGATGAAGTCTTGTGGATTGCTCCCCCATAATCCACCATGGGAGAGCTTCTTCTTCGGCGCAACTTCACATATCCATGAACACCATATGGATGGCTCTCCCATAATCCACCATAGGAGAGATTCTTCTTCGGCGCATCTTTACATATCCATGATCACCATGTGGATGGCAAGAGTCGAGCAAAGGATCTCTTCGAGATGGCTTATCTTGAACTTGCGCTTCATTTCTTCATGGCAAGCTTCAAGCTTATGATCTCTTCGAGTTGGCTCATCTTGAACTTGCACTTCATTTCTTCATGGCAAGATTCAAGCATATGATCTCTTCGAGTTGGCTCATCTTGAACTTGCACTTCATTTCGTTGATGTCTTGAAGTTAACCTTGAGAGCTCACTTCATCTTCATCTTCAAGACATACTTGACACTTGATCTTCTTCATTTGCTCCTTATAGCAATCTTGAAGCCAACATATGGTTCAAGCATTGCCTATGGACAACTCCTACAAATATAACTCAATGCAAACATTAGTCCATAGGGATTGTCATTAATTACCAAAATCACACATGGGGGCTCCATGCACTTTCAATCTCCCCCATTTTGGTAATTGATGACAATCTCTTTGAGAGGGTTTATATAAGGAATTTAAGTAACAAACAAGTTGAATATATAGAGCAAACCCCCCCATAATATATGCATGTGTGAATGATCTAGACTTTCATTGCATATATTGGCATTCAAAGCCTAGTGGAGTTTTCTCTAAATATTCAACTATGCAAAGCAACAAGATGCAATGCAATAAAGGCACATGCTTAAGCACAAATCAAAGACATAACCAAATTCCCTTAAACCCTCCAAACTTCTCCCCCATTGGCACCAATTGCCGAAATGGGTGAAAAATTTAGAAGGCCAATATAGTGATAGTTCCTCCATAGCGTGTGCATTTCTCATAATTTGAGTGGAATCAAATGCACGTATCCAATGACGAATATTCGGAAGGAATCACACTATAGATAGGATCAAAGATTGCAAAAATATAACAAAGTCAAGAAGCTTCAACAAATGAAGCAAGCAACCAAATGGACCACAAAGAAGCTACCAAAAGAAAGATAGATATTATGATAAGGTTAAGAAGATTGTTCTAAATAATATGAGGAAGCTCCCAAAGGTTTGTGCACAAAACATTGGAGTAAAAAGTGCACAAACATGGAATCATCACTCCCATAATATCATCCAAAACAAAAGATACCAAGTGAATCAAACTCTAATGATCACCACAAAATAGTGCCTTAAATAAAATGAGGAAGCTCCCCAAGGTACATGCATAAATTAAAATGTTCCATTTGAATACAATATGCATAACATGGAATCCTTACTCCCTCATTACCATTTAAAACACAAACATTTGCAATAGATCATAGATAGAAAAAAAAACTTAACACTTGCAACAAACAAATGGTTGAGCAACAAGTAAGAGGCACCATAATAAAAGGCTCAACCAAGAGGATATGTGAAAGGCATGACAAAGCATATTATAGGACTATTACAAGGATGAGAAAATAGCATCATCATAGTCTTCAATGAATTATATTGCTTAGCATGACCAATCAACACGCAACAAATAAATAAGATATCAAATGGAGATGTATCATCTCTTATGTGTATAAGTTTCTCTAAGTGGGCAATATCACAAAGATATTTATCCACAAAGAAACATGCACACACAACATAGATACACAAGAAATATAGCATGATATCCAAGAAGAAGTCATGCAATATACCAATAATAATTTTTGCTTAATAGCATGGCCAAAGGCTCAATTTTATCTTATTGTACATTCATGAAATTCAACCACAAACATCCAAAATACATCACAAATATCAACAAGGGATAGAAGATAGTTGGGATGCATTGAGAAAGGCAACAAGTATCACAAACGAGGATACCAAAAGAAATAACTAAATTTGCACTTTCATCTATATTGCACATGTGAGAGCCTTGAGGAATTGATATGCAATAAAATTGCTAGATAGGCATAGTTGGGATGGATGAATCATGAGCATGATTTAATATACTTCCCAACAAATGCAGTCATCTCAAATTACTCACATTCACAATAAAGAGGTTTCATTAAGACTTTTGCAAGAAGCACAACATTTGCAAATCAAGAGATTCATGCCAAGATGCAACCACATGGTTTGATGCTAGAAAAATATGCATGAGAAGATACTTGTTACCGAGATAGCATTGATGTGGATGTAGTAGATAGGAGTTCGTTGATCATCCTAGCTTGCCTCAAATTACCATTTAGTCACCACTTCTTCCTAAGTGTGAGACAAGCATCCAATGTATCTCCTTGTACCTAAAACAAAATTAAATACAAAATGGTTCCCAAACTAATTGGGTCCAAAGTAGTTAGACACTACAACATATAGGACAAACTCCACAATACTATGTGCATATAGATATGAAATTGAATTTCATGCACATCTTAACCAAATTAGGATTTGATGGAGTTTACCCTATATATTGGATCAAAGAAACTAACACATGCCATAAGATATACATATATTAAATGTGCATGCATGATACGTCTCAAACGTATCTATAATTTCTTATGTTCCATGCTTGTTTTATGACAATACCTACATGTTTTGTTCACACTTTATGTCATATTTATGCGTTTTCCTGAACTAACCTATTGACGAGATGCCGAAGGGCCAGTTGCTGTTTTCTGCTGTTTTTGGTTTCAGAAATCCTAGTAAGAAAATATTCTTGGAATCGGACGAAATCAATGCCCAGCATCCTATTTTTCCACGAAGCTTCCAGAACACCCGAGAGCCAGCAGAGGGGGGCCACAGGGCCACCAGACGCCAGGGCGGCGCGGCCAGGGCCTGGGCCGTGCCCCCTATTGTGTCACCGCCTCGTACTCCCTCCGACTCCGCCTCTTCGGCTATATAAAGGTCCCTGACCTAAAACCTCGATACGGAAAAGCCACGGTACGAGAAACCTTCCAGAGCCGCCGCCATCGCGAAGCCAAGATCTGGGGGACAGGAGTCTCTGTTCCGGCACGGCGCCGGGACGGGGAAGTGCCCCCGGAAGGCTCCTCCATCGACACCACCGCCATCTTCATCAACGCTGCTGTCTCCCATGAGGAGGGAGTAGTTCTCCCTCGAGGCTAAGGGCTGTACCGGTAGCTATGTGGTTAATCTCTCTCATGTACCCCAATACAATGATCTCATGAATTGCCTTGCATAATTGAGATCCATATGATGAGCATTGTATCACTATTAGTCTATGTGCTACTCTTGTGATGTTATTAAAGTATTCTATTCCTCCTTCACGGTGTAATGGTGACAGTGTGTGCATCGTGTAGTACTTGGCGTAGGTTATGATCATAATATCTTGTAGGTTATGGAGTTAATTATTACTATGATAGTATTGATGTGATTTATTCCCCCTTCATAGTGTAAATGTGACCGTGTGTATGCTATGTTAGTTCTCGGTTTAAATTGCAAAGATCTATTATGCTCTAAAGGTTACTTAAATATGAACATCGAATGGTGTGGCGCTTGTTAACTCCGGCTTGAGGGAGCTCTTGTAGCCCTACACAATGAATGGTGTTCATTATCAAACAAGAGTATATGTAGCACAAAGGAAGAGAACTTATTTATTTATGTGATCAATGTTGAGAGTGTCTACTAGTGAAAGTATGATCCCTAGGCCTTGTTTCCAAATACTGCAATCATCGCTTGTTCACTGTTTTACTGCATCTTTACTTCCTGCAATATTACTACCATCAACTGCACGCCAGCAAGCACTTTTCTGGCGCCGTTACTACTGCTCATATTCATTCATACCACTTGTATTTCACTATCTCTTCGCCGAACTAGTGCACCTATACATCTGACAAGTGTATTAGGTGTGTTGGGGACACAAGAGACTTCTTGTATCGTGATTGCAGGGTTGCTTGAGAGGGATATCTTTGACCTCTTCCTCCCTGAGTTCGATAAACCTTGGGTGATCCACTTAAGGGAAACTTGCTGCTGTTCTACAAACCTCTGCTCTTGGAGGCCCAGCACTGTCTACAGGAATAGAAGCGTGCGTAGACATCAATGCACAATACTTTCAAGAACCAAAGGAAGATACACTTTGGACAAAACACCGAATAAATCAAGAGACAATGGTTGTCCAAATTATATCAAAGAATCAAATCAACACAAGATTGACTCCAAAGACTTATCTCATTGTAAGAAGCTAATTAAACCTAAACACAAAGGAATGAGATAATCAACTCCCAATAGAGCAAGGTTCCAACAAATAAACCAAACCCTTGACACTTTTTATGATGGCACAAAAGTACCAAAAAGAAAAATTATGTCTCCCAAAACCAAATTTTTGATAATGATCAAGAGATGTTAAGCATTCTAACAAATATAGGAGAGCTCCCCCAAGATTAGTGCATTATCTAGGATTTGGCAAATGAATACAAAATGCACAAAACTAGGATCATCACGCTACCTATATCTACTAAAATGCCAAGAAAGTTTGAATAGACAAATTAGATCCATAAGATGCAAGGAAGACACATGGGAGTCAAAGCATAACAAATTCATGGCAATAAATAAGACAATTTAAACACAAGAGCCAATGTAAATATGATCAATAAATTTCTACCTCATAAAAGATTGCCACTTGTCCTAGGACAAGAGGTATTAGGAAATATTTCCCGGTGGTAGTTTGTAAGTATACATAAGATCATATTTACACCAAATAAAGCATATGGTAAAAGATAAGATTTAACCATCATGCAAAGAGAGTTTCTTGATAGCTTCAATTAGTCATACCAACAAGCAAAGCAATTAATAGTATTCATACCAACATGCAAAGCAATTAATAGTATTCATACCAACATGCAAAGCAATTAATAGTATTCATACCAACATGCAAAGCAATCAATAGTATTCATACCAATATGCAAAGCAATTAATAGTATGACTTGAAGCACATGGTTTTCCAAAAATGTATTGAGGGACATATTGTGAAAAAACCATGCCAAGAAAAACTTTCACAAATAAGATCCACAAAGATATTAGCAATGAAGCCATTTAAGCAAATTGGAACTTGTTTGAGAAAACATGCCACATAGGAGAGGGATAATTTACGATATCAATTCTACGTGACACAACCTCAAATATTCACATTTTCTAGGCTTGTAATATTCACAAAGCTTATTACTCCCCCGTAATGTGATAAGGAATTTATTTTCACAAGAGGTAAATAAGATCCAACTTAGAGATATTAATAGACATTAGAATTTGAATTTCTCATGAAGATGACATACCACATAGAGACTAGATAATCTTGCAATATCAATTCTAAGTGATATTCCTCATGTACACACATTGTTAGGATCATGAAATTCCCAAGGGAATATCACTCCCCCAAAATGGGATAGTCCATTAATCGCTCATAAGAGCCATATAAGATACAACAAGATGCAAAGAGGCTCCAAAACAAACACAAATACATGGTGTGCAACCCATCATGCATAGACTTGATTTCTCAAGAAAAGCAAGTAGGAAGCACAACATATACAAACACATGTTAGGAACAAAACTAACACATGCAAAGGGGCGAGTAACTTTCAATATAAATGAGTTGAGCACATGTTACCGCAAGGAGGAACATTGAATATATGATAGAAGCAAGATAACTAAAAGACTTGGCTTGAGATAATATAAATGATGAAGATCCCTTAATTCTTCATGATGTAGCCAAGTCTCCAATGCCCTCCATCAATCACCTATTGATCAAGTTTTGGATTGTTGGTCCCCAACTAAGTTGGGTCCTAAGAGGTTAGTCACAATAGGTTTGGCAACCCAAATGGTTCTTTTCTTGACACCACTTTGAGCACCAACATATTTGGCAAACACATTACCACCCTCATCCTTACTAAGAGAATAAATATTATCAATGGTGATAGAGTTGGATGAGGTACCAATAGTGCAAAAAGAGGAGATGTGGCCCTTCTCGCGGCATATGTAGCAAGTTCTTTTCTTCTCCTTCTTCTCACTAGATTTCTCCACAATGGGAGCATTGGCTTGATTCTTCTTGGGAAGTGGCATTTCTTCAACTTGAGGTTGAATATGAGTTTGAGCTTGAGGCCGCTTCCCTTTTTGCTTCTTCTTCAAAGGGAAAGATCTAACATGATGCCCTTCAATTTTGCACTTGAAGCAAACAATCTTGGCCGGGTCTTTGACTTGTAGTTGGACCTTCTTCTTCTTCTTGTTGTTGTTGGACTTGTTCTTGTTGTTGGATTTGAATCCAAGTCCACTCTTGTCATTGGGGGATTGTTGCACACTTAACATCGTGTCAAGTTTGCATTTCCCTTCACGACTCTTTACCAAGTCATTCTTCAAAGAAGTGACTTGGGCCTTGAGCTCTTTGATTTCCTCTACATGGTTAGTAACAACACAAGTACTAGAGGAAGTAGATCCTTCATTGTTAGAGCAATAAGGCACGGAAGATAATTCATCACAAGATTTAGCAATACTGTGAGTGGATGAATTACTAGGACTAGCAAATGGCAATATAGAATTTTGAGTAGTAGTGCTAGTATCCACATGAGGCTCACAAGGTGTTCCCTTCGATATGATAGCCTCATGAGCTAACTTTAGCCTATCATGAGAGGCTAGAAGATCCTCATGGGATCTAGAAAGCTTTCCATGATTTTCTTCCAATTTCCCACAATTGCTAGTTAGCAATTCAAGTTGAGCCCTTAGCTCAACATTCTCCTTCAAGATAGATGCTTGACACGAAGTGGAGTTTGTAGCACAAGGATCATCACAAGACACATCAAGAAGAGAGGGTAACCTAGCATGCTCTTTTAAATATGAAGCTTGTAGTTGCTCATGTGACTTGGTGAGGATAGAGTGTTCGCTCTCCAAGGCCTTGTGGGCCTTGTCTAGATCATCTAGATCCTTAACAAGTTTATCATGACCAACACCAACTTTGGAATTTTCCTTTTTAAGAATTTTTACTTGAGCTTTAGCATGGTCTCTTTCCTTAGTGAGTTTAGAAACTATTTCATTTTGAGACACTTCAAGGGTTTCAAGTTGCTCCTCAAGAGAGGCTACGGTATCTTGTTCTTCTTCAAGATCATTCTTTAAGGATGCTACATCATTGGCATACTCTCGTTCAAGAGCACCCATTTTATCAATGGTGTTCTCACGCATCTAAATAAGTTTTTGGCTCTCAATAGCGGTAGTCAAGATTTCAAAAAAGTGAGAGCTAGCAATTTTATCTTTGCAAAGAATCTTGAATACATTTTTACCCTTATCGCGTAGAGAGACAACCCAATCATCTTCTTCATATTCATCCTCATCCTTATCACCACGAGGAATATTAGGTTCCACGGTAGGAGATACCGTGGAACTCTTGGCCATAAGGCATATATGAGAACCATGACATAAAGATGAGGAGTTACTTGAGGCTGCTTTCAAGATCTCTTCTTGACCAATAGAATCTTTGGTTTCCTCTACATTGTTAGTCACACAACAACTAGAGGAAATAGAAGCATTTTTATCATGGCCACAAGACAAAACAAGCATATCATCATGAGATTTATTCAAGCAACTTACACATGATATGCACGGACTATCAACACAAGCATGTATATGATTTATAGTGCTAGATGTGTTTATGTCCATAGATGAAGCATTGCAATGAGATAGAGATGAAGAATCATCAATAGTGAGCTCAATATCAACATTGCAATTTTCATCACCACTCACCATATCATTACCTTGTGTCTTGCCACACTTTGGTGAAGTGGATGAAGATGAGAACTCATCACGGCCGGAAGTGGAAGCAATACAATCATCCTCAATAATATTGGACACATCATATTTATCTTGAATCTTTGTCCATAACTCATGAGCGCTCCAAAAAGGCAAGAATTGAAAAAGACCTACATCTCTCAAAGCATTCATAACAACATTAGAAGCTTGAGAATTGAGATATAAATTTTTCTCATCCTCTAAAGATAGATTTTGTGAATCCATAGGAGGAGAAAAACCTATATCTACAATTTTCTCCATATGTGGGTCAATGTCCCGAAAATGACTGAGCATGCAAATTTTCCAAACATCATAATTTGTGCCATCTAATATAAGAGTGTTATCATGCACTAATCCTCTAGCCGACATCTTTACTCTCAAGGAGGTGAAGCCTAAAATGAGAGACCTCGCTCTGATACCAATTGAAAGGACACGGATGTCGCCTAGAGGGGGGGTGAATATGCGATTTAAAACTTTTACGAGATGGGCTTAACAAATGCGGAATAAAACTAGCGTTTACTTTGTCAAGCCCAAAGCCTATATACTATGGTTCACCTATGTGCACCAACAACTTATTCTAAGCAATACAAGCAAGTATGTGATAGCAAGATATATATAACTTCAAGCACGATGGCTATCACAAGGTAAAGTGCATAAGTAAAGAGCTCGGGTATAGAGATAACCGAGGCACACGGGAGACGATGATTTATCCCGAAGTTCACACTCTTGCGAGTGCTAATCTCCGGTGGAGAGGTGCGGTGGCTTAGTGCTCCCGAACGCCACAAGAGGCTCACCTTGAGGTGTGGTTGCTTGATGACTGATGTCTACGTTCCCCCTCCTTTCCTGTAGACAGTGTTGGGCCTCCAAGAGCAGAGGTTTGTAGAACAGCAGCAAGTTTTCCCTTAAGTGGATCACCCAAGGTTTATCGAACTCAGGGAGGAAGAGGTCAAAGATATCCCTCTCATGCAACCCTGCAACCACAAAGCAAGAAGTCTCTTGTGTCCCCAACACACCTAATAGGTGCACTAGTTCGGCGAAGAGATAGTGAAATACAGGTGGTATGAATATATATGAGCAGTAGCAACGGTGCCAGAAAATAGCTTGCTGGCGTGTAGTTGATGGTGGTAGTATTGCAGCGAGTAACGCAAAGAAACAAGAAACAAGCAGCGATAGCAGTATTTAGGAACAAGGCCTAGGGATTACACTTTCACTAGTGGACACTCTCAACTTTGATCACATAACAGAATAGATAAATGCATACTCTACACTTTTGTTGGATGATGAACACATTGCGTAGGATTACACGAACCCTCAATGCCGGAGTTAACAAGCTCCACAATTAATGTTCATATTTTAGTAACCTTATAGTGTAAGATAGATCAACATAACCAAATAGATCACATCAATACCATCATAGTAATAGTTAACTTCACAATCCACAAGAGATCATGATCATAGCCTACGACAAGAACCACATGGTGCACACACTAGTCACCTTTACACCATGCAGGAGGAATAGAATACTTTAATAACATCACTAGAGTAGCACATAGATGAATTGTGATACAAAACTCATATGAATCTCAATCATGTAAAGCAGCTCATGAGATTATTGTATTGAGGTACATGGGAGAGAGATGAACCACATAGCTACCGGTACAGCCCCGAGCCTCGATGGAGAACTACTCCCTCCTCATGGAAGACAGCAGCGTTGATGAAGATGGCGGTGGTGTCGATGGAGGAGCCTTCCGGGGGCACTTCCCCGTTCCGGCAGCGTGCCGGAACAGAGATTCCTGTCCCCCAGATCTTGGCGTCGCGATGGCGGCGGCTCTGGAAGGTTTCTGTGGGTTTCATCGAACGCATCAGGGTTTTCGATCCAGGGGCTTTATATAGGCGAAGAGGCGGCGCAGGAGGGTCGAAGGGGCGACGAAACCATAGGGCGGCGCGGCCAGGGCCTGGGCCGCGCCGGCCTATGGTCTGGGGGCCCAGTGCCCCCCTCTGGTCCTTCCCGGGTGTTCTGGATGCTTCCGGTGAAAATAGGAACTTGGGCGTTGATTTCGTCCGATTTCGAGAATATTTCGTTACTAGGATTTCTGAAACCAAAAACAGCAGAAAACAGGAACTGGCACTTCGGCATCTTGTTAATAGGTTAGTTCCAGAAAATGCACGAATATGACATAAAGTGTGCATAAAACATGTAGATAACATCAATAATGTGGCATGGAACATAAGAAATTATCGATACGTCGGAGACGTATCAGCATCCCCAAGCTTAGTTCTGCTCGTCCCGAGCAGGTAAAACGATAACAAAGATAATTTCTGGAGTGACATGCCATCATAAACTTGATCATACTATTTGTAAAGCATATGTAGTGAATGCAGCGATCAAAACAATGTATATGACATGAGTAAACAAGTGAATCATATTGCAAAGACTTTTCATGAATAGCACTTCGAGACAAGCATCAATAAGTCTTGCATAAGAGTTAACTCATAAAGCAATAATTCAAAGTAAAGGCATTGAAGCAACACAAAAGAAGATTAAGTTTCAGCGGTTGCTTTCAACTTGTAGCATGTATATCTCATGGATATTGTCAACATAGAGTAATATAATAAGTGCAGTAAGCAAGTATGTAGGAATCAATGCACAGTTCACACAAGTGTTTGCTTCTTGAGATGGAGAGAAATAGGTGAACTGACTCAACAATGAAAGTAAAAGAATGGTCCTCCATAGAGGAAAAGCATCGATTGCTATATTTGTGCTAGAGCTTTGATTTTGAAAACATGAAACAATTTTGTCAACGGTATTAATAAAGCATATGTATCATGTAAATTATATCTTACAAGTTGCAAGCCTCATGCATAGTGTACTAATAGTGCCCGCACCTTGTCCTAATTAGCTTGGACTACCGGATCATCACAATGCACATGTTTTAACCAAGTGTCACAAAGGGGTACCTCTATGCCGCCTGTACAAAGGTCTAAGGAGAAAGCTCGCATTGGATTTCTCGCTATTGATTATTCTCAACTTAGACATCCATACCGGGACAACATAGACAACAGATAATGGACTCCTCTTTTATGCATAAGCATGTAACAACAATTAATAATTTTCTCATTTGAGATTGAGGATATATGTCCAAAACTGAAACTTCCACCATGGATCATGGCTTTAGTTAGCGGCCCAATGTTCTTCTCTAACAATATGCATGCTTAACCATAAGGTGGTAGATCTCTCTTACTTCAGACAAGACGGACATGCATAGCAACTCACATGAAATTCAACAAAGAGTAGTTGATGGCGTCCCCAGTGAACATGGTTATCGCACAACAAGCAACTTAATAAGAGATAAAGTGCATAATTACATATTCAATACCACAATAGTTTTTAAGCTATTTGTCCCATGAGCTATATATTGCAAAGGTGATGATGGAATTTTAAAGGTAGCACTCAAGCAATTTACTTTGGAATGGCGGAAAATACCATGTAGTAGGTAGGTATGGTGGACACAAATGGCATAGTGTTGTTTGGCTCAAGGATTTGGATGCATGAGAAGTATTCCCTCTCGATACAAGGTTTAGGCTAGCAAGGCTTATTTGAAACAAACACAAGGATGAACCGGTGCAGCAAAACTCACATAAATGACATATTGAAAACATTATAAGACTCTACACCGTCTTCCTTGTTGTTCAAACTCAATACTAGAAATTATCTAGACTTTAGACAGACCAAATATGCAAACCAAATTTTAGCATGCTCTATGTATTTCTTCATTAATGGGTGCAAAGCATATGATGCAAGAGCTTAAACATGAGCACAACAATTGCCAAGTATCACATTACCCAAGACATTTATAGCAATTACTACATGTATCATTTTCCAATTCCAACCATATAACAATTTAACGAAGAAGAAACTTCGCCATGAATACTATGAGTAGAAACTAAGGACATACTTGTCCATATGCAACAGCGGAGCGTGTCTCTCTCCCACACAAGCATGATGTAATCCAATTTATTCAAACACAAACAAAAATAAAAGCATACAGACGCTCCAAGTAAAGCACATAAGATGTGACCGAATAAAAATATAGTTTCAAGAGAAGGAACCTGATAATTTATCGATGAAGAAGGGGATGCCTTGGGCATCCCCAAGCTTAGACGCTTGAGTCTTCTTGATATATGCAGGGGTGAACCACCGGGGCATCCCCAAGCTTAGAGCTTTCACTCTTCTTGATCATAGTATATCATCCTCCTCTCTTGACCCTTGAAAACTTCCTTCACACCAAACTTCTCATAAACTTCATTAGAGGGGTTAGTACATAATCAAAAACTCACATGTTCAGAGGTGACACAATCATTCTTAACACTTCTGGATATTGCCCAAAGCTACTGGAGTTTAATGGAACAAAGAAATCCATCCCACATAGCAAAAGAGGCAATGCGAAATAAAAGGCAGAATCTGTCAAAACAGAACTGTCCGTAAAGACGAATTTTTAATAAATACTTCCGTTGCTCAGATCAGAAAACTCAAAACTAATGAAAGTTGCGTACATATCTGAGGAACACGCACGTAAATTGGCATATTTTTCTGATTTTTCTACAGAGAAAACAGCCCAGATTCGTGACAGATAGAAATCTGTTTCTGCGCAGAAATCCAAATCTAGTATCAACCTTCGATTAGAGGCTTCACTTGGCACAACAAAACACAAAACTAAGATAAGGAGAGGTTGCTACAGTAGTAAACAACTTCCAAGACACAAATATAAAACAAAGTACTGTAGCAAAATAACACATGGGTTATCTCCCAAGAAGTTCTTTCTTTATAGCCATTAGGATGGGCTCAGCAGTTTTAATGATGCACTCGCAAGAAATAATATTTGAAGCAAAAGAGAGCATCAAGAGGCAAATTCAAAACACATTTAAGTCTAACATGCTTCCTATGCATAGGAATCTTGTAAATAAACAAGTTCATGAAGAGCAAAGTAACAAGCATAGGAAGATAAAACAAGTATAGCTTCAAAAATTTCAGCACATAGAGAGGTGTTTTAGTAACATGAAAATTTCTACAACCATATTTTCCTCTCTCATAATAACTTTCAGTAGCAACATGAGCAAACTCAACAATATAACTATCACATAAAGCATTCTTATCATGAGTCTCATGCATAAAATTATCACTCTCCACATAAGCATAATTAATTTTATTAGTTGTAGTGGGAGCAAATTCAACAAAGTAGCTATCATTATTATTCTCATCAAGTGTAGGAGGCATAGTATAATCACAACAAAATTTACTCTCCATAGTAGGTGGCACCAAAAGACCACTATCATTATAATCATCATAAATAGGAGGCAAAGTATCATCAAAGAAAATTTTCTCCTCAATGCTTGGGGGACTAAAAAGATCATGAAAACCAGCTTCCCCAAGCTTAGAACTTTCTATATTATTATCAACAATGGTGTTCAAAGCGTTCATACTAATATTACTACCAGCATGCAAATAAGATTCCATAGGTTTTTTAATTTTCGCATCAAACAATCCATGTTTTAAATCAAGAAACAGAAATAGAAGCTCATTCTTGTCCATTATGCCAAACTAGTGTAAACAAGAAACAAAAAGATGCAATTGCAGGATCTAAAGGAAATAGCTTTGAGTACTTACAGCGCCGGGAAATAGCTTAGTAGCCGAGGTCCGGAGTGTGAGTACCTTTTACCTTTCCTCCCCGGCAACGGCGCCAGAAAATAGCTTGATGTCTACGTTCCCCCTCCTTTCCTGTAGACAGTGTTGGGCCTCCAAGAGCAGAGGTTTGTAGAACAGCAGCAAGTTTTCCCTTAAGTGGATCACCCAAGGTTTATCGAACTCAGGGAGGAAGAGGTCAAAGATATCCCTCTCATGCAACCCTGCAACCACAAAGCAAGAAGTCTCTTGTGTCCCCAACACACCTAATAGGTGCACTAGTTCGGCGAAGAGATAGTGAAATACAGGTGGTATGAATATATATGAGCAGTAGCAACGGTGCCAGAAAATAGCTTGCTGGCGTGTAGTTGATGGTGGTAGTATTGCAGCAGTAGTAACGCAGTAAAACAGTAAACAAGCAGCGATAGCAGTATTTAGGAACAAGGCCTAGGGATTACACTTTCACTAGTGGACACTCTCAACTTTGATCACATAACAGAATAGATAAATGCATACTCTACACTTTTGTTGGATGATGAACACATTGCGTAGGATTACACGAACCCTCAATGCCGGAGTTAACAAGCTCCACAATTAATGTTCATATTTTAGTAACCTTATAGTGTAAGATAGATCAACATAACCAAATAGATCACATCAATACCATCATAGTAATAGTTAACTTCACAATCCACAAGAGATCATGATCATAGCCTACGACAAGAACCACATGGTGCACACACTAGTCACCTTTACACCATGCAGGAGGAATAGAATACTTTAATAACATCACTAGAGTAGCACATAGATGAATTGTGATACAAAACTCATATGAATCTCAATCATGTAAAGCAGCTCATGAGATTATTGTATTGAGGTACATGGGAGAGAGATGAACCACATAGCTACCGGTACAGCCCCGAGCCTCGATGGAGAACTACTCCCTCCTCATGGAAGACAGCAGCGTTGATGAAGATGGCGGTGGTGTCGATGGAGGAGCCTTCCGGGGGCACTTCCCCGTTCCGGCAGCGTGCCAGAACAGAGATTCCTGTCCCCCAGATCTTGGCGTCGCGATGGCGGCGGCTCTGGAAGGTTTCTGTGGGTTTCGTCGAACGCATCAGGGTTTTTGATCCAGGGGCTTTATATAGGCGAAGAGGCGGCGCAGGAGGGTCGAAGGGGCGACGAAACCATAGGGCGGCGCGGCCAGGGCCTGGGCCGCGCCGGCCTATGGTCTGGGGGCCCAGTGCCCCCCCTCTGGTCCTTCCCGGGTGTTCTGGATGCTTCCGGTGAAAATAGGAACTTGGGCGTTGATTTCGTCCGATTCCGAGAATATTTCGTTACTAGGATTTCTGAAACCAAAAACAGCAGAAAACAGGAACTGGCACTTCGGCATCTTGTTAATAGGTTAGTTCCAGAAAATGCACGAATATGACATAAAGTGTGCATAAAACATGTAGATAACATCAATAATGTGGCATGGAACATAAGAAATTATCGATACGTCGGAGACGTATCAATGACCCACAAGTATAGGGGGTGTATCGTAGTATCTTCGATAAGTAAGAATGTCGATCCCAACGAGGAGCAGAAGGTGTTGGCAAGCAGTTTCGATGAAGGATTCACTGTAAATGCTCACAGACAAGTATTCAGGGGGTTTTGATGTAAGAGATGAATAAAGTACGAGTAAGTAAAGTGCGAGAGAAATAATTGCAGCGAGTGGCCCAATCCTTTTTAGCACAAAGGACAAGCCGGTTTGTTTACTTATAATGACCAAACGTTCTTGAGGACACACGGGATTTTAGTCTAGTGCTTTCGCTTCATACAGCTGATTAATCTTCATTGTTTTGATAAGTGTTGTGTGGGTGAACCTATGCTAATGTACTGCCCTTCCTAGGACTAATACATACTTGTGATTATGCCCCTTGCAAGCATCCGCAAATACAAGAAAGTAATTAAGATAAATCTAACCACAGCCTTAAACTCTGAGATCCTGCGATCCCTCCTGCATCGATATACCAACGGGGGTTCAGGTTTCTGTCACTCCGGCAACCCCGCAATTGGCAAACGAGTACAAGATGCATTCCCCTAGGCCCATAAATGGTGAAGTGTCGTGTAGTCGACGTTCACACGACACCACTAGAAGAATAACACCACAACTTAAATATCATAACACTGAATACTACTCAACCATGATTCACTACTAACATTTAGACTTCACACATGTCCTCAAGAACTAAACGAACTACTCATGAGACATCATATGGAACATGATCAGAGGTGATATGATGATGAATAACAATCTGAACATAAACCTTGGTTCAATGGTTTCACTCAATAGCATCAATAACAAGTAGAAATCAACACCGGGAGAGTTTCCCCTATCAAACAATCAAGATCAAACCCAAATTGTTACAGCGGTGACGAGATGCAGCGATGGAGATGGCGGTGATAATGATGGAGATGATGACGATGGTGATGGAGATGATGTCCAGCTCGATGACGGTGACGATGGCGTCGATTTCCCCCTCCGGGAGGGAATTTCCCCGGCGGATTCCTGCCCGCCGGAGAGCTCTTTTCTCTCTGGTGTTCACCGCCCCGCAGAGGCGGCTGTGACTCCTCGCGACTATCCTCTGTGGCTTAGGTTTTCGGGACGAAGACATACGCGAAGAAAAGGAGGCGAGAGAGGGCTGTGGGCCCCCTCCTCACAGGGCGGCGCGGCCAGGCCTTGGGCCGCGCCAGCCTATGAGGTGGGCCCACCTCGGGTCCCCTCGGCTCCCCCTTCTGGCTCCCTTCGTCTTCTGGAAAAATAGGATTTTTCATATAATTTCCGTCAACTGCTGATCATCCGAAATTTTGCATCCTGACGGTGCTTTTTCCAGCAGAATCCTGGCTCCGGTGCGCGATCTCCAAATAATCATGAAATATGCAAAATAGATGAAATAACATAAGTATCATCTCCAAATATGAAATATATCAATGAATAGCAGCAAATTATGATATAAAATAGTGATGCAAATTGGACGTATCAACTCCCCCCAAGCTTAGACTTCGCTTGTCCCCAAGCGAAACTAAGCTCAGTAAACAAGACCACATGTTTATGGAGTGAAGAGTCGATAAATAAAATACGGACAAGAAGCATCATATTAATTCACACAAGGCATTCTAGTGAACAACTTCCTCATATAATTCAACTTGAAATAAGTATAAGGTAATCACAAATAAAGGTGCATAAGGAATCATAATTGGTGATGGCAAACTTTGTTCTTGGTCAGAGAACAGTTAACAGATTATACTTATCTATTGAGCAGCGCTCTCATGTTAAAGTTTATATGGCTCATTTTGCATACTCAATCATAATGATCATTGATAACTTCCAAAGCTATATTCATTTAGATAAAACTTGTACTAAACAAGAAAGAGTAAAAGACATGATGAAATAAATCACAATATAATAGTTTGATCGCAACAACTCAAATGCTTGCTTGAGATGGAGGGAAATAGGTTTACTGACTCAACATAAAGTAAAAGATAGGCCCTTCGCAGAGGGAAGCATGGATTAAATCATGTGCTAGAGCTTTTCAAGTTTTGAAATCATATAGAGAGCAATAAAGTAAAGTTTTGAGGGGTGTTTGTTGTTGTCAACGACTGGTAGCGGGTACTCTAACCCCCTTGCCAGACAAACTCTCAAAGAGCGGCTCCCATAAAGTTTTATTTTTGGTTGACACTCCTTCCAACCTTTGCTTTCACAAACCATGGCTAACCGAATTCTCGGGTGCCTGCCAGCAATCTCATACCATTAAGGAGTGTCTTTTTATTTTAGTTTTATTTAGATGACACTCCTCCCCTCCTTTGCTTTCTCAAGCCATGGCTAACCGAATCCTCGGGTGCCGTCCAACAATCACATACCATGGAGGAGTGTCTATATGTAAAATTACAAAAGTTAATTAACTTGGGACTGGGAACCCCATTGCCAGCTCTTTTCGCAAAGTTATTGGATAAGTGGATGAAGCCACTAGTCCATTGGTGAAAGTTGCCCAACAAGATTGAAAGATAAAACACCACATACTTCCTCATGAGCTATAAAACATTGACACAAATAAGGGATGATAAATTTTGAATTGTTTAAAGGTAGCACATGAAGTATTTACTTGGAGTGGCAGGAAATACCACATAATAGGTAGTTATAGTGGACACACATGGCATGGGTTTTGGTTTAAAGGTTTGGATGCACGAGAAGCATTCCCTCTCAGTACAGGTCTTTGGCTAGCAAGGTTAATTAGAAAGCATAGGAGTTGAGGTAAACAAACAAATATACATGTGATAGAAACAACCATGCATCTTCCTTGTAAATACAAACAATTTTAACTTCAGAATACTAAGCTAAGAACTAACAAGAAAGATAATAATATATCTACATGTATTTCCTCTTCTCTACTTAAAACTCAAAGTGTTGTTGCTATTGACCAATGCTAAGTTTGCCAAAACCAAATAGATTTACTCAATGCTCCCAAAGTGATACCAATACTTAACAACAAGATCAATCATATAATAGAGATTGCAAACTAAAATAAGATGTGCAATATGTAAATGATAAAACTTCTCATTAATATTTCATAACGATAACTCACACCAAGGGATACATAGATAACCACTAAAGAGAGATACTTCCATACCGCAACACATCTTATATGATAACTTCCCTACTCATGATATGACACTACTTGATAATATAAAGTAAAAGATAGTGATGATGTGATACCGCGGCACTCCCCCAAGCTTGGAACAAACCAAGGGGATGCCAATACCGATGATGAATTACTCCTTTGGTGGTGATGGTGATAGTCCGTTCCTGCGTTCCTTAAGGATATCCTTCAGCTTCAGCTTCTCAATTTGGCAATTCTGCACTAAGACTCGAAGAGATTCTTTGTTATCTGAAAGTGGCGGTGGCGGCCTTGTGATAGGAATTGAGTAATACTCCAGCATTCTGCGAAGTCGGTTATTCTCCTCAAGAAGTATCTCCACTTCCCTTCTCAGCGCACGGTATTGATCACAAAACTCATCGGTAACCCGTAATGCTTCTTCCACACAAGGGAAAGAGTCGAGGCTAAGAGCAGGCGGTAAAAGTCCCTGCAAGTTATGAGAAAAAGAACGTCCAGTGTTAACCGATCCCACCAATATTGTCTTACTCCCCATAGTTTGCCGCTTCCTTTTTATTGATGACGTCTCCTCCACTTCCTCTTTGAATTCTTCTTTCAGCTCGAAACCTTGAATATCCTCCTCCATAGGCTCCTTGTCTTTGTTGTTGGAGACCATGGTGCTTCTAGATTGAAAATAGATCCTGGCAGAAATAGCTCGAAACAAAACACGTCGAGAAAACGATATACGGACCTCCAGGGGTCCGGGGGATTATATAGCAGTAATTTTTACGTCAGAAGGAAAGTACCAGATCGAACAAGAGTCGGAGAGGGACAACGAGGCGGTGTCCTCATAGGGCGGCACGGCCAGGCTGGGGCCCGCGCCGGCCTATGGGGCACGCCCTCGTGCGTCTCCTCCACTCCGTTTCGATCTCGTAATTTTTCATATTTTCCAAAAACAGCAAAAACATTGTTCGGAAAGTGAATCGCAGACTTTTTCTTACCAGAACTGTTACCTATTCAAAGTCGGATTCTGCAGGACTGTCAACTTGACTTTTGATGAAAGCTTTCGGAGTTACCACTTGGATAATATCAACATCTTCATTATAAGAATCTCCAGCGATATAATGCTTGAGTCTTTGTCCATTCACTACCTGTGTGGCATTACCTTGAAGAGAGCTAATTTTAATTGCTCCTGATCGATAAACCTCATCAATGACATATGGTCCTTCCCATTTTGAGAGTAATTTCCCTGCAAAGAATCTGAGACGAGACCGATACAATAGGACTTTATCCCCAACATTAAATTCTCTTTTGATAATTCTTCTATCATGCCATTTCTTAACTTTCTCTTTAAAGAGTTTAGCATTTTCATAAGCTTCACTTCTCCATTCATCTAGAGAACTTAATTGCAACAACCTCTTATCACCGGCTAGTTTAGGATCTTTGTTTAGTTCTCTAACAGCCCAATAAGCTTTGTGCTCTAATTCTAAAGGTAAATGACAAGCTTTTCCATAAACCATTTTATAAGGTGACATTCCCATGGGGTTTTTATAAGCAGTTCTATAAGCCCATAGTGCATCCTTCAATTTAATAGCCCAGTTCTTTCTAGTTTTATTAACAGTCTTTTGCAAGATAGACTTAATCTCTCTATTTGATAGTTCTACTTGCCCACTAGTTTGAGGATGATAAGCGGAAGCAATTCTATGATTAATACCATACTTAGCAAGAGTTTTTCTAAAACCTCCATGAATAAAGTGAGAACCTCCATCAGTCATAATATATCTAGGTACTCCAAATCTAGGAAAAATAATATCTAAAAGCATTTTTAAAGAAGTCTCACCATCAGCACTTTTTGTGGGTATAGCTTCTACCCATTTAGTAACATAATCAACAGCGACAAGTATATGAGTGTTACCTTCTGAAGAAGGGAAAGGACCCATGAAGTCAAATCCCCAACAATCAAATGGTTCAATAACAAGAGTATAATTCATAGGCATTTCATTGCGTCTGGAGATATTACCAACCCTTTGACATTCATCGCAAGATAAAATAAACTTCCTTGCATCTTTGAAGAGAGTTGGCCGATAAAATCCTGATTGTAGAACCTTTTATGCGGTTCTATCTTCGGCGTGATGTCCTCCATAAGCACTACCAAGACATTTACTCAATATCTCCTGTTGTTCATATTCAGGAACACATCTTCGCAGAATACCATCTACTCCTTCTTTATATAGGTGTGGGTCATCCCAAAAATAATGCCTCAAGTCATAAAAGAATTTCCTCCTTTGCTGAGCTGAAAAGGTTGGAGGCAAGTACTTGGAAACAATAAAGTTAGCATAATCAGCATACCAAGGACTATCTCGCGAACTCACCTTTATTACAGCCAATTGTTCATTTGGAAAACTATCATTAACAGGAACAGGATCATAAGCAATATTTTCCAATCTAGACAAATTATCAGCAACAGGATTATCAGCACCTTTCCTATCTACAATATGTAAATCAAATTCTTGCAATAGAAGTACCCATCTAATAAGCCTCGGCTTAGCATCTTTCTTTGTCATAAGGTATCTAATTGCAGCATGATCAGTATGAATCGTGACTTTTGAATCGATATTATAGGATCTAAACTTGTCACAAGCAAAAACTACAGCTAATAATTCTTTTTCAGTTGTAGCATAATTTCTTTGAGCAGCATCAAGAGTCTTGCTAGCATAATGAATAACATTTAATTTTTTATCTACTCCCTGTCCAAGAACAGCGCCTACAGCAAAATCACTAGCATCACACATAATTTCAAAAGGCAAATTCCAATCAGGAGGTTCAACTACAGGAGCAGTTGTTAAGGCTTTCTTTAGAGTTTCAAAAGCTTCCTTACAATCATCATCAAAAACAAAAGGTACATCTTTTTGAAGAAGATTAGTAAGAGGCTTTGAAATCTTGGAGAAATCTTTAATAAATCTCCTATAAAACCCAGCATGACCAAGAACACTATGAATACCTTTAACATCCCTCGGATAGGGCATCTTCTCAATTGCTTCAACTTTAGCTCTATCAACTTCAATACCTCTCTCGGAAATTTTATGTCCCAATACAATTCCTTCATTAACCATAAAGTGGCATTTCTCCCAATTAAGAACAAGGTTAGTTTCTTCACATCTCTGCAAAACTTTATCGAGGTTTCGCAAGCAATTATCAAAAGAATTTCCATAGACAGAAAAATCATCCATGAATACCTCTACAATACTCTCGCAAAAACCATGAAAAATAGCAGACATGCATCTTTGAAAAGTAGCAGGAGCATTACATAAACCAAAAGGCATACGTCTATAAGCATAAGTTCCATAGGGACAAGTGAAAGTGGTTTTCTCTTGATCTTTAGTTTTAACAGCAATTTGTGAAAACCCAGAATAACCATCAAGAAAGCAAAAATGAGTATTTTTAGACAACCTTTCTAGCATTTGATCAATAAATGGTAAAGGGTAATGATCTTTCTTAGTAACTTTATTAACTTTTCGAAAATCAATGCACATTCTATACCCTACAACTGCTCTTTGAGGGATGAGCTCATCATTATCATTAGGTACAACAGTCATTCCTCCTTTCTTAGGAACACAATGCACAGGACTAACCCATCTACTATCAGCAATAGGATATATAATACCAGCTTCAAGAAGTTTTAATACCTCATTCCTTACCACCTCCTTCATCTTCGGAATTAGACGACGTTGATGTTCAACAACAGGTTTTGCATCATCTTCCATATTGATAGCATGTTGGCAAATAGAGGGAGAAATCCCCTTCAAATCATCAAGAGTGTAACCAATAGCTCCTCGGTGTTTCTTCAATATTTCCAGTAACCTTTCTTCCTCAATATCTGAAAGCTTAGAACTAATAATAACAGGATATATTTTCTTATCATCAATATGAGCATACTTAAGATTATCAGGCAATGGTTTTAAATCGAAAACAGGATCTTCCTTTGGTGGTGGTGTTGTACCTAGATCTTCTACCGGCAAGTCATGTTTAAGAATAGGTTGACGAAGGAAAATTTCATCAAGCTCATTTCTTTCTTCCCTAAAGACTTCACTCTCACTATTCTCCAAATGTTGCTGCAAAGGATTATTAGGAGCAAGAGCAATAGACGCACACTGTTCAACTCTAAAATTTCTATTAGGCAAATCAGCTTTATAAGGGGTTTTGGCAAATTTAGAGAAATTAACTCATAAGATTCACCAGCAAATTTAGTCAAAATTTTCTCTTTCTTGCAATCTATAATAGCTCCACAAGTATTTAGAAAAGGTCTACCAAAAATGATAGGACAATATTTACTAGCAGCAGAACCAAGTACCAAAAAGTCAGCAGGATATTTAATCTTACCACATAGAACTTCCACATCTCGAACAATACCAATTGGAGAGATAGTTTCTCTATTAGCTAGCCGAATAACCACATCAATATCTTCAAGTTCACAAGAACCAATTTCGTGCATAATCTCCGTGTAAAGCTCATAAGGGATAGCACTAATACTTGCACCAATGTCACATAAACCATAATAACAATGATCACCAATTCTAACAGAGAGCATAGGAACACTAGCTTTCCTAGACTTATTAGGATGTGAAACAATATTAGAAGCATCTTCACAGAAAATAATATGACCATCCTCCACATTTTCAGTCACAAGATCTTTAATTATTGCAACAGCAGGTTCAACTTTTATTTGTTCTTCAGGTTCTATAGGTTTCTTTTCACTTTTATGAACCGCACTATTTATAACAGAGTACTCCTTCATTTTAGCAGGGAAAGGAGTTTTTTCAATATAAGCTTCAGGAATAACATGATCAACAGTTTCAATTACAACACATTTGTTTATAGATGAATCTATTTTATCTTTATACGGTTCATGATACTTATCAAAATTCTTCTTAGGAAATTCATAATGAGAGGCAAAAGCTTTATAAAGATTTGCAACGACTTGAGAATCAAGACCATAAGTAGCACTAATATTACGAAATTTATCAGTATCCATAAAAACCTCAATGCATTTATAATCAAAGTTTATACCTGACTCTCTATCTTTGTCGTTCTCCCATCCTTCAGTATTCTCCTGGATCCGATCAAGAAGGTCCCTTTTAAACTCTTCTTTGTTGCGTGTAAATGATCCAGAACAAGAAGTATCCAGCAAGGTCTTGTCTTGAAAAGAAAGTCTTGCATAGAAATTATCAATAATAACATTACCAGGAAGCTCATGAATGGGGCATTTGAGCATTAAAGACTTCAATCTCCCCCATGCTTGAGCAATGCTTTCTCCATCATGAGGCCAGAAATTATATATGCGGTTCCGATCTTTGTGAATTTCACTTGGAGGATAGAATTTGGAATAAAATAAAGGCACAATGTCCTCCCAATCAATAGAATCCCTATTCTTCAGCAATTTATACCAGTGCGCTGCTTTACCAGACAGCGATATAGAGAATAGTTTCTTTCTAACTTCATCCATAGAAATGCCTGCACATTTGAATAACCCACATAATTCATGTAAAAACAGTAAATGATCACCATGATGGACAGTTCCATCCCCTTCATAGCGGTTATCCATAACACGTTCAATAATTTTTATAGGTATTTTATATGGTATTACTTCCTCACCTGGCGCCTCATCCACTACTGTTGCAGTAGTAGTAGATTTCCCAAATAGAAATTGAAGAGAATATCTCTCCATAATGACTTATAGCAGCAGGCAGAAATAAAATCAGCACAACAATAAAGGTTTTCCTTACCAATTCCACTTACCAAAAGCGCTTCACTCCCCGGCAACGGCGCCATAAAATAGTCTTGATGACCCACAAGTATAGGGGGTGTATCGTAGTATCTTCGATAAGTAAGAATGTCGATCCCAACGAGGAGCAGAAGGTGTTGGCAAGCAGTTTCGATGAAGGATTCACTGTAAATGCTCACAGACAAGTATTCAGGGGGTTTTGATGTAACAGATGAATAAAGTACGAGTAAGTAAAGTGCGAGAGAAATAATTACAGCGAGTGGCCCAATCCTTTTTAGCACAAAGGACAAGCCGGTTTGTTTACTTATAATGACCAAACGTTCTTGAGGACACACGGGATTTTAGTCTAGTGCTTTCGCTTCATACAGCTGATTAATCTTCATTGTTTTGATAAGTGTTGTGTGGGTGAACCTATGCTAATGTACTGCCCTTCCTAGGACTAATACATACTTGTGATTATACCCCTTGCAAGCATCCGCAAATACAAGAAAGTAATTAAGATAAATCTAACCACAACCTTAAACTCTGAGATCCTGCGATCCCTCCTGCATCGATATACCAACGGGGGCTCAGGTTTCTGTCACTCCGGCAACCCCGCAATTGGCAAACGAGTACAAGATGCATTCCCCTAGGCCCATAAATGGTGAAGTGTCGTGTAGTCGACGTTCACACGACACCACTAGAAGAATAACACCACAACTTAAATATCATAACACTGAATACTACTCAACCATGATTCACTACTAACATTTAGACTTCACCCATGTCCTCAAGAACTAAACGAACTACTCACGAGACATCATATGGAACATGATCAGAGGTGATATGATGATGAATAACAATCTGAACATAAACCTTGGTTCAATGGTTTCACTCAATAGCATCAATAACAAGTAGAAATCAACACCGGGAGAGTTTCCCCTATCAAACAATCAAGATCAAACCCAAATTGTTACAACGGTGACGAGATGCAGCGGTGGAGATGGCGGTGATAATGATGGAGATGATGACGATGGTGATGGAGATGATGTCCAGCTCGATGACGGTGATGATGGCGTCGATTTCCCCCTCCGGGAGGGAATTTCCCCGGCGGATTCCTGCCCGCCGGAGAGCTCTTTTCTCTCTGGTGTTCTCCGCCCCGCAGAGGCGGCTGTGACTCCTCGCGACTATCCTCTGTGGCTTAGGTTTTCGGGACGAAGACGTACGCGAAGAAAAGGAGGCGAGAGAGGGCTGTGGGCCCCCTCCTCACAGGGCGGCGCGGCTAGGCCTTGGGCCGCGCCGGCCTATGAGGTGGGCCCACCTCGGGTCCCCTCGGCTCCCCCTTCTGGCTCCCTTTGTCTTCTGGAAAAATAGGATTTTTCATATAATTTCCGTCAACTGCTGATCTTCTGAAATATTGCATCCTGACGGTGCTTTTTCCAGCAGAATCCTGGCTCCGGTGCGCGATCTCCAAATAATCATGAAATATGCAAAATAGATGAAATAACATAAGTATCATCTCCAAATATGAAATATATCAATGAATAGCAGCAAATTATGATATAAAATAGTGATGCAAATTGGACGTATCATTGCTCGATGCACACCAACGCCACAAAGGCCTCACCCCAAGATGCGGTACTCACACCACACACCGAACGCCACGTAGGCGCCTCACCTAAATCTCCGGTGACCCTCGCCACAAAGGCCTAGGTCAGGGTTCCACTAAGGGATTTCCTTCGAGGCGGAAACCGGGCCTTACATAAAGGTTGGGGCACACTTCCACAACTTAATTGGAGGCTCCCAACAAATCGCCACAAAGGCCTAGAATCCGTCTAGGGTTCCAAGAACCCAAGAGTAACAACCTTCTTGCTTTCACCACCACGAATCACCGTGGAGAACTCAAACCGATGCACCAAATGCAATGGCAAGAACACCACAAAGATGCTCAAGTCCTTCTCTCTCAAATTCCAACACAGCTACAAAAGATATTGGGGGAATAAGAGAGGAAGAACAAAGAGGAGAACACAAAATTCTCCAAGATCTAGATCTAGAGGATTCCACTCACAAAGAGAGGGATTTGATTGGTCAAGATGTAGATCTAGATCTCCTCTCTCTTTTCTCTCAAGAATATGCAAGAATCATGGGAGGAATCAAGAACTAGGGCAAGCTTTGAAGGACAACAATGGAGGGGGGAGAGACAGAGAGAACCAACCAGCCCAAGGAGGAAGAAGGGGGTCTTATATACCCCCTCCCAACGAAATATGACCGTTTGGGACCTCCCAGGCCGGAAAATCCGCCCCCGGGCCGGATTATCCGCCCCCCCGAAAATCGCCCCTGGACTCGGGCCGGATATTTGGCCGGATTTTTCATTCGGGCCGGATTATCCGCCCCCAAAAAAAACTGGCAGAAACATCAAAACGAGAATGATCATAACTTGAGCATCCGGACTCCGATTTTGATGATCTTGGGCTTGTTTCGAAGCTAGTAACAAGATCTACAAGATCATGCAGGGAACCATCATAGTCCAGCAAGGGAGGATAGAAACAAATGACGAAAGGGTTGACCTATCTAAAAAAAGACATTCCGGTAAAACCTCCAACCTTGAAAATGCAACAAGTTGCCCGTGCAAAAACCATTCTTGATGAACTAGAACTTGTCATGAGAATAAGTACAAGCTCTAAAACATCACATGGATAAGATCCAAATAACAACCAAGAAAGATGATGCAAGGATGCAAAGGTTTGAGCTCTCTCCGAACGATACGATCGAGTTACTCACTCGAGATCCCTCTTGATAGTATGGCAACTAAACTATAAACCGGTCTCCAACTACACTATGAGACCGGTGAGAAAGAAACCCTATCAAGAGCAAACCTTATACTTGCGCATTCCACTTGAGCTCGATGATGACGATCTTGACCTCAACAAGATGGAATGCCTTTCTTGATTGTGCTTGCTTGACGAAGTCTTGTGGATTGCTCCCCCATAATCCACTGATACGTCTCCGACGTATCGATAATTTCTTATGTTCCATGCTACATTATTGATGATATCTACATGTTTTATACACATTATATGTCGTATTTATGCATTTTCCGGCACTAACCTATTAACAAGATGCCGAAGAGCCAGTTGCTGTTTTCTGCTGTTTTTGGTTTCAGAAATCCTAGTAAGGAAATATTCTCGGAATTGGACGAAATCAACGCCCAGGGTCCTATTTTTGCACGAAGCTTCAAGAAGACCGAAGAGGAAACGAAGTGGGGCCACGAGACGACGACACGCTAGGGCGGCGCGGCCCAGGTGCTGGCCGCGCGGCCCTGTTGTGTCGCCACCTCGTGACGCCCCCTGACCTACCCTTTCGCCTACTTAAAGCCTCCGTCGCGAAACCCCCAGTACCGAGAGCCACGATACGGAAAACCTTACTGAGACGCCGCCGCCGCCAATCCCATCTCGGGGGATTCAGGAGATCGCCTCCGGCACCCTGCCGGAGAGGGGAATCATCTCCCGGAGGACTCTTCACCGCCATGATCGCCTCCGGAGTGATGAGTGAGTAGTTCACCCCTGGACTATGGGTCCATAGCAGTAGCTAGATGGTCGTCTTCTCCTTATGTGCTTCATTGTTGGATCTTGTGAGCTGCCTAACATGATCAAGATCATCTATCTGTAATGCTATATGTTGTGTTTGTCGGGATCCGATGGATAGAGAATACTATGTTATGGTGATTATCAATCTATTACCTATGTGTTGTTTATGATCTTGCATGCTCTCCGTTATTAGTAGAGGCTCTGGCCAAGTTTTTGCTCTTAACTCCAAGAGGGAGTATTTATGCTCGATAGTGGGTTCATGCCTCCATTAAATCTGGGACAAAGTGATGAAAGTTCTAAGGTTGTGGATGTCTTTGTTGCCACTAGGGATAAAACATTGATGCTATGTCCAAGGATGTAGTTATTGATTACATTACGCACCATACTTAATGCAATTGTCTGTTGTTTGCAACTTAATACTGGAAGGGGTTCGGATGATAACCTGAAGGTGGACTTTTTAGGCATAGATGCATGCTGGATAGTGGTCTATGTACTTTGTCGTAATGCCCAATTAAATCTCACTATATTTATCATATCATGTATGTGCATTGTCATGCCCTCTCTATTTGTCAATTGCCCGACTGTAATTTGTTCACCCAACATGCTATTTATCTTATGGGAGAGACACCTCTAGTGAACTGTGGACCCCGGTCCTATTCTTTACATCGCATACAATCTACTGCAATACTTGTTCTTTACTGTTTTCTGCAAACAATCATCTTCCACACAATACGGTTAATCCTTTGTTACAGCAAGCCGGTGAGATTGACAACCTCACTGTTTCGTTGGGGCAAAGTACTTTGGTTGTGTTGTGCAGGTTCCACGTTGGCGCCGGAATCCCTGGTGTTGCGCCGCACTACATCCCGCCGCCATCAACCTTTAACGTGCTTCTTGGCTCCTCCTGGTTCGATAAACCTTGGTTTCTTTCTGAGGGAAAACTTGCTACTGTCTGCATCACACCTTCCTCTTGGGGTTCCCAACGGACGTGTGTTAATTGCACGCATCAAGCTCTTTTTCTGGCGCCATTGCCGGGGATCTGAAGAAAAGCTACACCACGGAAATTGCCAAGTCCCACGGCAACAGCTCTTTTTCTGGCGCCGTTGCCGGGGAGATCAAGACACGCTGCAAGGGGAGTCTCCACAATCCAATCTCTTTACTTTGTTTTTGTCTTGCTTTATTTTCTTTACTACTTTGTTTGCTGCACTTAAACAAAACACAAAAAAATTAGTTGGTAGCTTTACTTTATTTACTTGTCTTGTTCTCTATATCAAAAACACAAAAAAATTAGTTACTTGCATCTAGTTTACTTTTGTTATCATGTCTAGCTCTGCACCTGTTACTTCTTCACCTGAGGAATTAGTTTTTACTTTTAAACAAGGGGATGAGGAGAGTTTTAAAGATGCTTGGTCGAGAATTTTTACTTCTTATCGTAAAGCTGAACCTCAAATGACGCTAAGTTTGCTCCTTAGTAATTTTTATTTTGGTCTTATGATTCGCTATAGATATGCCTTGGATGCTGTAGTGGGAGGAGATTTCCTTCATTGCAATGGGGATCAAGCTTTTAATGCCATAAAAAAGTTGGTTGCATCACATGATTCAGCTAATAACTTTGATTCAGCCCTTATTAGCATTTATAATAGATTAAACACTCTTGAGACAAGAGCATCTCGCTTGAATGAAAATTATAGATATGTTCGTAACCGTCTTGATCAAGTTTTAGTGAACTCTGAACCTTCATTATGGGATCCTACTATTAAAATTGTTATCGGTGACCAAACTCTTCATGCCAATTGTGATATTATGTCTGAATTTTGCTTAATGCCTAGGAGTATTCATGAATCTTTGTAACTTTGGGGATTCGTTGAAGGGGGAGAAGGAATAACTCTTATTGATAACTCTGTTATAATTCCTAAAGGAATAGCTGCGGGTGTGCATACAACCATTCTTGGGAGAACAATATCCATTGATTATCTTGTTATTGAATGTGCAGGAACAGGACAAATCACACTCGGAAGATCCCTGCTGAAACTATTGGGAGCAGTCATAGATATAGGAGAAGGCACCCTAAAATTCACCTCTACACCCGGGGGTAGACATATATTCCCTAAATCAAAGAGTAAGAAAAAGAACAATAAAGGTAAGGGTAAAGCCCAAGGTAATGCCGATGCTTCATCTCTTGATAACACTTGATTTACACTTTCTGCGCCTAGCTGAAAGGCGTTAAAGAAAAGCGCTTATGGGAGACAACCCATGTTTTTACTACAGTACTTTGTTTTATATTTGAGTCTTGGAAGTTGTTTACTACTGTAGCAACCTCTCCTTATCATGTTTTTGTGCCAAGTAAAGTCTCTATGGTAAAATTGATGCTAGATTTGGATTGCTGCACAGAAACAGCATTGCTGTCTGTCACGAATTCACGCAGAAGTCTCTGTAAAAAAATCAAAAAAATCTGAAAATTTACGTGCGTGATCCTCAGATATGTACGCAACTTTCATTTGTTTTGAGTTTTTCCGTTTGAGCAAGTTAAGTGCCCCTTCCAGGTTCGTCTTTACGGACTGTTCTGTTTTTGACAGATTCTGCCTTTTATTTCGCATTCCCTCTTTTGCTATGTTGGATGAATTTCTTTGATCCATTAATGTCCAGTAGCTTTGTGCAATGTCCAGAAGTGTTAAGAATGATTGTGTCACCTCTGAACATGTGGATTTTTATTGTGCACTAACCCTCTAATGAGTTTGCTTGAAGTTTGATGTGAAGGAAGTTTTCAAGGGTCAAGAGAGGAGTATGATATACTATGATCAAGAGGAGTGAAAGCTCTAAGCTTGGGGATGCCCCGGTGGTTCACCCCTGCATATTTTAAAAAGACTCAAGCGTCTAAGCTTGGAGATGCCCAAGGCATCCCCTTCTTCATCGACAACATCATCCGGTTCCTCCCCTGAAACTATATTTTTATTCAGTCACATCTTATGTACTTTGCTTGGAGCGTCTGTTTGTTTTTGTTTGAATAAAATGGATCCTAGCATTCATTGTGTGGGAGAGAGACACGCTCCGCTGTTGCATATGGACAAATATGTCCTTAGGCTTTACTCATAGTATTCATGGCGAAGGTTGAATCTTCTTCGTTAAATTGTTATATGGTTGGAATCGGGAAATGCTACATGTAGTAATTCTAAAATGTCTTGAATAATTTGATACTTGACAATTGTTGTGCTCATGTTTAAGCTCTTGCATCATATACTTTGCACCCATTGATGAAGAAATACATAGAGCTTGCTAAAATTTGGTTTGCATATTTGGTCTCTCTAAAGTCTAGATAATTTCTAGTATTGAGTTTTGAACAACAAGGAAGACGGTGTAGAGTCTTATAATATTTACAATATGTCTTTTATGTGAGTTTTGCTGCACCGGTTCATCCTTGTGTTTGTTTCAAATAAACCTTGCTAGCCTAAACCTTGTATCGAGAGGGAATACTTCTCATGCATCCAAAATCCTTGAGCCAACCACTATGCCATTTGTGTCCACCATACCTACCTACTACATGGTATTTCTCCGCCATTCCAAAGTAAATTGCTTGAGTGCTACCTTTAAATTTCCATCATTCGCCTTTGCAATATATAGCTCATGGGACAAAATAGCCTTAAAAACTATTGTGGTATTGAATATGTACTTATGCACTTTATCTCTTATTAAGTTGTTTGTTGTGCGATAACCATGTTCCTGGGGACGCCATCAACTCTTTGTTGAATATCATGTGAGTTGCTATGCATGTTCGTCTTGTCTGAAGTAAGGGCGGTTTTCACAACCAAATGGTTTGAGTATGCATACTGTTAGAGAAGAACATTGGGCCACTAACTAAAGCCATGAATCATGGTGGAAGTTTCAGTTTGGACATAAAACCTCAATCTCTTATGAGAATATTAACTGTTGTTGAATGCTTAAGCATTAAAAGAGGAGTCCATTATCTGTTGTCTATGTTGTCCCGGTATGGGTGTCTAAGTTGAAGAATGATCAAAAGCGAGAAATCCAATGCGAACTTTCTCCTTAGACCCTTGTACAAAGCGGCATAGAGGTACCCCTTTGTGACACTTGGTTGAAACATATGTTATGCAATGATGATCAGTGTTAACCCAAGCTAATTAGGACAAGGTGCGAGCACTATTAGTACACTATGCATGAGGCTTGCAACTTGTAAGATATAATTTACATGATACATATGCTTTATTACTACCGTTGACAAAATTGTTTCATGTTTTCAAAATAAAAGCTCTAGCACAAATATAGCAATCGATGCTTTCCTCTTTGAAGGACCTTTCTTTTACTTTTATGTTGAGTCAGTTCACCTATCTCTCTCCACCTCAAGAAGCAAACACTTGTGTGAACTGTGCATTGATTCCTACATACTTGCATATTGCACTTGTTATATTACTTTACATTGACAATATCCATGAGATATACATGTTATAAGTTGAAAGCAACCGCTGAAACTTAATCTTCCTTTGTGTTGCTTCAATACCTTTACTTTGATTTGTCGCTTTATGAGTTAACTCTTATGCAAGACTTATTGATGCTTGTCTTGAAGTACTATTCATGAAAAGTCTTTGCTTTATGATTCATTTGTTTACTCATGTCATTACCATTGTTTTTGATCGCTGCATTCATTACATATGCTTACAATAGTATGATCAAGGTTATGATGGCATGTCACTCCAGAAATTATCTTTGTTATCGTTTACCTGCTCGGGACGAGCAGGAACTAAGCTTGGGGATGCTGATACGTCTCCGACGTATCGATAATTTCTTATGTTCCATGCTACATTATTGATGATATCTACATGTTTTATACACATTATATGTCGTATTTATGCATTTTCCGGCACTAACCTATTAACAAGATGCCGAAGAGCCAGTTGCTGTTTTCTGCTGTTTTTGGTTTCAGAAATCCTAGTAAGGAAATATTCTCGGAATTGGACGAAATCAACGCCCAGGGTCCTATTTTTGCATGAAGCTTCCAGAAGACCGAAGAGGAAACGAAGTGGGGCCACGAGGCGACGACACGCTAGGGCGGCGCGGCCCAGGTGCTGGCCGCGCGGCCCTATTGTGTCGCCACCTCGTGACGCCCCCTGACCTACCCTTTCGCCTACTTAAAGCCTCCGTCACGAAACCCCCAGTACCGAGAGCCACGATACGGAAAACCTTACTGAGATGCCGCCGCCGCCAATCCCATCTCGGGGGATTCAGGAGATCGCCTCCGGCACCCTGCCGGAGAGGGGAATCATCTCCCGGAGGACTCTTCACCGCCATGATCGCCTCCGGAGTGATGAGTGAGTAGTTCACCCCTGGACTATGGGTCCATAGCAGTAGCTAGATGGTCGTCTTCTCCTTATGTGCTTCATTGTTGGATCTTGTGAGCTGCCTAACATGATCAAGATCATCCATCTGTAATGCTATATGTTGTGTTTGTTGGGATCCGATGGATAGAGAATACTATGTTATGGTGATTATCAATCTATTACCTATGTGTTGTTTATGATCTTGCATGCTCTCCGTTATTAGTAGAGGCTCTGGCCAAGTTTTTGCTCTTAACTCCAAGAGGGAGTATTTATGCTCGATAGTGGGTTCATGCCTCCATTAAATCTGGGACAAGGATGAGAAAGTTCTAAGGTTGTGGATGTGCTGTTGCCTCTAGGGATAAAACATTGATGCTATGTCCAAGGATGTAGTTATTGATTACATTACGCACCATACTTAATGCAATTGTCTGTTGTTTGCAACTTAATACTGGAAGGGGTTCGGATGATAACCTGAAGGTGGACTTTTTAGGCATAGATGCATGCTGGATAGCGGTCTATGTACTTTGTCGTAATGCCCAATTAAATCTCACTATATTTATCATATCATGTATGTGCATTGTCATGCACTCTCTATTTGTCAATTGCCCGACTGTAATTTGTTCACCCAACATGCTATTTATCTTATGGGAGAGACACCTCTAGTGAACTGTGGACCCCGGTCCTATTCTTTACATCGCATACAATCTACTGCAATACTTGTTCTTTACTGTTTTCTGCAAACAATCATCTTCCACACAATACGGTTAATCCTTTGTTACAGCAAGCCGGTGAGATTGACAACCTCACTGTTTCGTTGGGGAAAGTACTTTGGTTGTGTTGTGCAGGTTCCACGTTGGCGCCAGAATCCCTGGTGTTGCGCCGCACTACATCCCGCCGCCATCAACCTTCAACGTGCTTCTTGGCTCCTCCTGGTTCGATAAACCTTGGTTTCTTTCTAAGGGAAAACTTGCTACTGTCTGCATCACACCTTCCTCTTGGGGTTCCCAACGGACGTGTGTTAATTGCACGCATCATCCACCATGGGAGAGCTTCTTCTTCGGCGCAACTTCACATATCCATGAACACCATATGGATGGCTCCCCCATAATCCACCATGGGAGAGCTTCTTCTTCGGCGCATCTTTACATATCCATGATCACCATATGGATGGCAAGAGTCGAGCAAAGGATCTCTTCGAGATGGCTTATCTTGAACTTGCGCTTCATTTCTTCATGGCAAGCTTCAAGCTTATGATCTCTTCGAGTTGGATCATATTGAACTTGCACTTCATTTCTTCATGGCAAGATTCAAGCATATGATCTCTTCGAGTTGGCTCATCTTGAACTTGCACTTCATTTCGTTGATGTCTTGAAGTTAACCTTGAGAGCTCACTTCATCTTCATCTTCAAGACATACTTGACACTTGATCTTCTTCATTTGCTCCTTATTGCAATCTTGAAGCCAACATATGGTTCAAGCATTGCCTATGGACAACTCCTACAAATATAACTCAATGCAAACATTAGTCCATAGGGATTGTCATTAATTACCAAAACCACACATGGGGGCTCCATGCACTTTCAGCGAGGACAACCTTCTGTAAGTTTAACGGGCATCGGTACGGGCGGGTCTTGCCTGTACCGTCCGCCCATACCACCCTCCAGGAGCACTGCCGCATCAAATACTTTCACCTCCCGCAGACGGATCAGAGATCAGACACACACGGCTCCGTGAAATGGAGAAACATCGTCCTAGATCAGATCTCAAGAGGGAACTTTGGAGAAGACAAGATCTGGGCTGCTACGTGGATCCTCGGAGGACAAGGCATCATCCCCTTCATCATCATCAACCGCTGCACCTCCATCATCATCATCATCATCATCATCCTCCAACCATAGTTGTAATCTTGATTGCTATTGTGGATTTGTATTCGAATTCATTCCATTCCTTTAATTCCTTCCACAAGATTATGATGATGTTCTTGATTGTCTCCATGTGTGAGTAGTATTATTAATTCTTGGGGAGATGGAGAAACCCTAGTATGAATATGAGATGAATTTAAGATGATCTATGGTTTTAAGTATTAATGTCTCTTAGTTTTCTCTCGTGATTTTACATGTTGTGCACCATGTAATACTGCCTATTGGTCTCGAGAGGGAACTACCCTTTGAAGTGTGGTAAAGTGAACGGCAGGAAGTGACATTACCGTATCGATGCTTTGACATATGAATAAGGGGATAAGAGGGATTCACAAAGCTCATATCGATGACCATGGGGTACACCCCTCAATAGCTCTAGTCCATATGTGGTTGCAGAAGGCTAGATGTTGTGGTTATTTAGAGATGCGATGACCGATGGATTTTTGGGTGCATCTTATTATAGAGCTCTCCCACACGCAGCATGCTTAAAAGCATATTTATCTTAATTAACATGAGTCCTAGTGCTAGAGGTGGATCCAATAATCCTTGAGAACACTTTGACTTCTTAAGTTTCAACCTTTTCTATACAACGTTTTTACTGCTTTATTTACTTTTCCTGCAACCATTTACAACACCCCCTTTAATCATTTTAAGATTAGAAAACAATTATTAAGTAATCTTTAGTAGAAAGTAGCAAGAGGCATTAAGACCCTAACCAGTAGCTCCTCGTGGTTCGATACTCTTATTTCGAAACTAGCTACAACTAATCTATGTTCTTGCAATTATCACTCACTCACTATGTGATCTGCGTGGGGAAGATGCCGGTGAGGTCGGTGGTCTTTTCTCGGGTGCAGGAGTCTTGCATCGGTGGTAGCCCTTGGTTCTCTATTCGGTCCGGCGGCGCGAGAAGTTTTGTTTCTGGGGTGGCGGCCTCGGTCGGTGGGAACCTTGCTAGTTGGCGGGCGATCCAGAGGTTCAGGTGCTAGCTGGTGGCATGGTCGTGTGGGCGACGTGGTCACAACGAGCGGCTCTCCGTTGCAGCAGTGTGGTAGCTGTTTTGGCAGTGCTCCATGTCCTGTGCGGGAGGCGGAGAGGTTTGGCTGAGGGGAAACTCTTGCTCTGGTCTTCCTGAGACAAAACGACGACGTCCACGGACGCCGTACCCTTCTTGAAGTCGTCGTTGCGGTTCTTCTCGGTTCTCCTAGGTGCTCCGGGCGAATACCCAAGATCCCCGGATCAGGCGGTGGCGGCACTCTTGTGTCATTATCTTCTTGAAGATACCGCATTGGAGCTCACGTCGTACGGCTCTCCAATGGTTGTATGGAGGAGTGATAACCCACAAGTATAGGGGATCGCAACAGTCTTCGAGGGAAGTAAAACCCAAATTTATTGATTCGACACAAGGGGAGGTAAAGAATACTTATAAGCCTTAACAACTGAGTTGTCAATTCAGCTGCACCTGGAAAAGCACTAGTAACAGGGGTGATGTGAAAGCAGCAGTAATATGAGAGCAGTAGTAACAGTAACACAACAGCAGTAGCAGTAATATGAGAGCAATGGCACCAGAAAATAGTTGATACTACTTCCAATGACATGTAGAACGAGTATATGATGATGAGAGATGGACCGGGGTTCCCAGCTATCTACACTAGTGGTAACTCTCCAATAACAAGTGTTGGGTGAACAAATTACAGTTGGGCAATTGATAGGATTGAAATAGCATTAAGACAGAACATCAAGATTATTAATCATGTAGGCATGTTTTCCATATATAGTCATATGTGCTCGCAATGAGAAACTTGTACAACATCTTTTGTCCTACCAGCCGGTGGCAGCCGGGCCTCTAGGGAATCTACTGGAAATTAAGGTACTCCTTTTAATAGAGCACCGGAGCAAAGCATTAACACTCCGTGAAAACATGTGATCCTCATATCTAAGCCTTCCCCTCCAGTTGTCCCAATTTCTGTCACTTTGGGGCCTTTGGTTCCGGACATAGACATGTGCATACAACTTGTAGATACAATCTAAGCAGTAAGTATAGAGCTTAAATCTAAGATCATGCCACTCGGGCCCTAGTGACAAGCATTAAACACAACAAGATTGCAGCAACAATAACTTCATCAACTTTATAGATAGACTAATCATAATGTAACAATCCATCGGATCCCAACAAACACAACACCGATTACATCAGATGAATCTCAATCATGTAAGGCAGCTCATGAGATCATTGTATTGAAGTACATGGGGAGAGAGTACCAACTAGCTACAGCTAGAACCCGTAGTCCATGGGGGAACTACTCACGGAGCATGATGGAGGCGGTGGCGTCGATGGAGATGGCTTCCGGGGGCACTTCCCCGTCCCGGCAGGGTGCCGGAACAGAGACTTCTGTCCCCCGAATTGGAGTTTCACGATGGTGGCGGCGCCCCTGGAGTCTTTCTGGAGTTTTCGTCAATCGGTATCGAAGTTTTAGGTCACCAGGGCTTAAATAGGCGAAGAGTTGGAGTCGGAGGGGCCACGGGGCCTCCCCCTCATAGGCTGGCGCGCCCAGGCCTGGGGCCGCGCCGCCATGTTGTGTGGTGGCCCCCTGGCACCCCTCTGGTCCCCCTCTGACTTTCTGGAAGGTTCCGGGAAAAATAAGGTTCTGGGCGTTGATTTCGTCGAATTCCGAGAATATTGCCCGAACAGCCTTTCTGGAACCAAAAACAACAGAAAACAGCAACTGGCCCTTCGGCATCTCGTTAATAGGTTATTTCCGGAAAATGCATAAAAACATTATAAAGTGCAAGCAAAACATGTAAGTATTATCATAAAACAAGCATGGAACATCAGAAATTATAGGTACGTTGGAGACGTATCAGCATCCCCAGGCTTAGTTCCTGCTCGCCCTCGAGTAGGTAAACGATTGATGTCTACGGGTGCTTCTATTCTTGTAGACAGTGTTGGGCCTCCAAGAGCAGAGGTTTGTAGAACAGCAGCAAGTTTCCCTTAAGTGGATCACCCAAGGTTTATCGAACTCAGGGAGGAAGAGGTCAAAGATATCCCTCTCATGCAACCCTGCAACCACAAAGCAAGAAGTCTCTTGTGTCCCCAACACACCTAATAGGTGCACTAGTTCGGCGAAGAGATAGTGAAATACAAGTGGTATGAATGAATATGAGCAGTAGTACGGCGCCAAAAAAGTGCTTGCCGGCGTGCAGTTGATGGTAGTAATATTGCAGGAAGTAAACAAGCAGTAAAACAGTAAACAAACAGCGATAGCAGTATTTAGGAACAAGGCCTAGGGATCATACTTTCACTAGTGGACACTCTCAACATTGATCACATAACAGAATAAATAGATAGATGCTAGACTCTACACCCTCTTGTTGGATGATGAACACCACTAACTGTGTAGGATTACACGAACCCTCAATGCCGGAGTTAACAAGCTCCACAATATTCAGTGTTCATATTTAAATAACCTTAGAGTGCCTAACAGATCAACATAACCAAACCAAGTACTAATATAGCATGCACACTGTCACCTTCACACTATGAAAGGAGGAATAGATCACATCAATACTATCATAGCAATAGTTAACTTCATAATCTACAAGAGATCACAATCATAGCCTACGCCAAGTACTACACGATGCACACACTATCACCATTACACCGTGCAGGAGGAATAAACTACTTTAATAACATCACTAGAGTAGCACACAGATAAATTGTGATACAAAACACATTGCAATCATAAAGAGATATAAATAAGCACTTCACTATGCCATTCATAACAGTGAATAAGTATTCTGTGAAATACAGCCTAAGAGACCCACACGGTGCACACACTGTCACCTTTACACACGTGGGACAAGGAGTCTCCGGAGATCACATAAGTAAAATCCACTTGACTAGCATAATGACATCTAGATTACAAGCATCATCATATGAATCTCAATCATGTAAGGCAGCTCATGAGATTATTGTATTGAAGTACATAGGAGAGAGATGAACCACATAGCTACCGGTACAGCCCCGAGCCTCGATGGAGAACTACTCCCTCCTCATGGGAGACAGCAGCGTTGATGAAGATGGCGGTGGTGTCGATGGAGAAGCCTTCCGGGGGCACTTCCCCGTCCCGGCGGCGTGCCGGAACAGAGACTCCTGTCCCCCAGATCTTGGCTTCACGATGGCGGCGGCTCTGGAAGGTTTTCTCTGGTTTCGTCGAACGTGGTAGGGTTTTCGCGACGGAGACTTTAAGTAGGCGGAAGGGCAAGGTCGGTGGAGTCCTGGTGGGGCCACACACTAGGCCGGCGCGGCCAGGGCTTGGGCCGCGCCGCCCTACTGTGTCCCCACCTCGTGGCCCCACTTCGTTTCCCCTTCGGACTTCTGGAAGCTTCGTGGAAAAATAGGACCCTAGGCGTTGATTTCGTCCGATTCCGAGAATATTTCCTTACTAGGATTTCTGAAACCAAAAACAGCAGAAACAAGAATCGGCCCTTCGGCATCTCGTCAATAGGTTAGTTCCGGAAAACGCATAATAATGACATAAAGTATGTATAAAACATGTAGATATCATCAATAATGTGGCATGGAACATAAGAAATTATCGATACGTCGGAGACGTATCAGCATCCCCAAGCTTAGTTCCTGCTCGTCCGGCGATGTAAACGATAACAAAGATAATTTCTGGAGTGACATGCCATCATAACCTTGATCATACTATTGTAAGCATATGTAATGAATGCAGCGATCAAAACAATGGTAATGACATGAGTAAACAAATGAATCATAAAGCAAAGACTTTTCATGAATAGTACTTTCAAGACAAGCATCAATAAGTCTTGCATAAGAGTTAACTCATAAAGCAATAATTCAAAGTAAAAGGTATTGAAGCAACATAAAGGAAGATTAAGTTTCAGCGGTTGCTTTCAACTTGTAACATGTATATCTCATGGATAGTGTCAATGCAAAGTAATATAACAAGTGCAATATGCAAGTATGTAGGAATCAATGCACAGTTCACACAAGTGTTTGCTTCTTGAGGTGGAGAGATATAGGTGAACTGACTCAACATAAAAGTAAAAGAAAGGCCCTTCGCAGAGGGAAGCATTGATTGCTATATTTGTGCTAGAGCTTTGGTTTTAAAAACATGAAACAATTTTGTCAACGGTAGTAATAAAGCATATGTATCATGTAAATTATATCTTACAAGTTGCAAGCCTCATGCATAGTGTACTAATAGTGCCCGCACCTTGTCCTAATTAGCTTGGGTTAACACTGATCATCATTGCATAACATATGTTTCAACCAAGTGTCACAAAGGGGTACCTCTATGCCGCCTGTACAAGGGTCTAAGGAGAAAGTTCGCATTGGATTTCTCGCTTTTGATCATTCTTCAACTTAGACACCCATACCGGGACAACATAGACAACAGATAATGGACTCCTCTTTTAATGCTTAAGCATTCAACAACAGTTAATATTCTCATAAGAGATTGAGGTTTTATGTCCAAACTGAAACTTCCACCATGATTCATGGCTTTAGTTAGCGGCCCAATGTTCTTCTCTAACAGTATGCATACTCAAACCATTTGATTGTGAAAACCGCCCTTACTTCAGACAAGACGAACATGCATAGCAACTCACATGATATTCAGCAAAGAGTAGTTGATGGCGTCCCCAGGAGCATGGTTATCGCACAACAAGCAACTTAATAGGAGATAAAGTGCATAAGTACATATTCAATACCACAATAGTTTTTAAGGCTATTTTGTCCCATGAGCTATATATTGCAAAGGCGAATGATGGAAATTTAAAGGTAGCACTCAAGCAATTTACTTTGGAATGGCGGAGAAATACCATGTAGTAGGTAGGTATGGTGGACACAAATGGCATAGTGGTTGGCTCAAGGATTTTGGATGCATGAGAAGTATTCCCTCTCGATACAAGGTTTAGGCTAGCAAAGTTATTTGAAACAAACACAAGGATGAACCGGTGCAGCAAAACTCACATAAAAGACATATTGTAAACATTATAAGACTCTACACAGTCTTCCTTGTTGTTCAAAACTCAATACTAGAAATTATCTAGACTTTAGAGAGACCAAATATGCAAACCAAATTTAGCAAGCTCTATGTATTTCTTCATTAATAGGTGCAAAGTATATGATGCAAGAGCTTAAACATGAGCACAACAATTGCCAAGTATCAAATTATTCAAGACTTTTTAGAATTACTACATGTAGCATTTCCCGATTCCAACCATATAACAATTTAACGAAGAAGATTCAACCTTCGCCATGAATACTATGAGTAAAGCCTAAGGACATATTTGTCCATATGCAACAGCGGAGCGTGTCTCTCTCCCACACAAGGATGAACTTATTCAAACATAAACAAAAACAAACAGATGCTCCAAGTAAAGTACATAAGATGTGACCGAATAAAAATATAGTTTCAAGAGAAGAAACCTGATAAGTTGTCGATGAAGAAGGGGATGCCTTGGGCATCCCCAAGCTTAGATGCTTGAGTCTTCTTGAAATATGCAGGGATGAACCACCGGGGCATCCCCAAGCTTAGACTTTTCACTCTTCTTGATCATAGTATATCATCCTCCTCTCTTGACCCTTGAAAACTTCCTCCACACCAAACTCGAAACAAACTCATTAGAGGGTTAGTGCATAATCAAAAATTCACATGTTCAGAGGTGACACAATCATTCTTAACACTTCTGGACATTGCACAAAGCTACTGGAAGTCAATGGAACAAAGGAATCCATCCAACACAGCAAAAGAGGCAATGCGAAATAAAAGGCAGAATCTGTCAAAACAGAACAGTCCGTAAAGACGAATTTTAAAGTGGCACCAGACTTGCTCACATGAAAATGCTCAAATTGAATGAAAGTTGCGTACATATATGTGGATCACGCACGTAAATTGGCAGATTTTTCTGAGTTACCTACAGATAATTCTGCCCAGATTCGTGACAGACAGAAATCTGTTTCTGCGCAGTAATCCAAATCTAGTATGAACCTTGCTATCAAAGACTTTACTTGGCACAACAATGCAATAAAATAAGATAAGGAGAGGTTGCTACAGTAGTAACAACTTCCAAGACTCAAATATAAAACAAAGCTACTATAGCAAAATAAACACATGGGTTATCTCCCAAGAAGTTCTTTCTTTATAGCCATTAAGATGGGCTCAGTAATTTTAATGATGCACTCGCAAGAAATAAGAGTTGAAGCAAAAGAGAGCATCACGAAGCAAATTCAAAACACATTTAAGTCTAACATGCTTCCTATGCATAGGAATCTTGTAAATAAACAAGTTCATGAAGAGCAAAGTAACAAGCACAGGAAGATAAAACAAGTGTAACTTCAAAAATTTCAGCATATAGAGAGGTGTTTTAGTAACATGAAAATTTCTACAACCATATTTTCCTCTCTCATAATAACTTTCAGTAGCAACATGAGCAAACTCAAAAATATAACTATCACATAAAGCATTCTTATCATGATTCTCATGCATAAAATTATTACTCTCCACATAGGCATAATCAATTTTATTAGTTGTAGTGGGTGCAAATTCAATAAAGTAGCTATCATTATTATTCTCATCATCAAATATAGGAGGCATATTGTAATCATAATCAAATTTATCCTCCATAACAGGCGGTACTAAAAGGCCAATATCATTATAATCATCATAAATAGGAGGCAAAGTATCATCAAAGTAAATTTTCTCCTCAATGCTTGGGGGACTAAAAATATCATGCTCATCAAAGCCAGCTTCCCCAAGCTTAGAATTTTCCATATCATTAGCAACAATGGTGTTCAAAGCGTTCATACTAATATGTTCCATAGGTTTTTTAATTTTCGCATCAAACCATCCATGTCTTAAATCAGGAAATAGAATAAGAAGCTCATTGTTGTCCATTATGCCTAACTAGTGTAAACAAGAAACTAAAAGATGCAATTGCAGGATCTAAAGGAAATAGCTTCGAGCGCACACACAACGGCAACAGAAAAGTACTTAGTACCTGGGACCGGAGTATGAATGCCTTTTACCTTTCCTTCCCAGCAACGGCGCCAGAAAAGTGCTTCGTTGCCGGGATCCGGTGTGTGAGTGCCGTTTACCTTTCCTCCCCGGCAACGGCGCCAGAGAATAGCTTGATGTCTACGGGTGCTTCTATTCTTGTAGACAGTGTTGGGCCTCCAAGAGCAGAGGTTTGTAGAACAGCAGCAAGTTTCCCTTAAGTGGATCACCCAAGGTTTATCGAACTCAGGGAGGAAGAGGTCAAAGATATCCCTCTCATGCAACCCTGCAACCACAAAGCAAGAAGTCTCTTGTGTCCCCAACACACCTAATAGGTGCACTAGTTCGGCGAAGAGATAGTGAAATACAAGTGGTATGAATGAATATGAGCAGTAGTACGGCGCTAGAAAAGTGCTTGCCGGCGTGCAGTTGATGGTAGTAATATTGCAGGAAGTAAACAAGCAGTAAAACAGTAAACAAGCAGCGATAGCAGTATTTAGGAACAAGGCCTAGGGATCATACTTTCACTAGTGGACACTCTCAACATTGATCACATAACAGAATAAATAGATAGATGCTAGACTCTACACCCTCTTGTTGGATGATGAACACCACTAACTGTGTAGGATTACACGAACCCTCAATGCCGGAGTTAACAAGCTCCACAATATTCAATGTTCATATTTAAATAACCTTAGAGTGCATAACAGATCAACATAACCAAACCAAGTACTAACATAGCATGCACACTGTCACCTTCACACTACGAAAGGAGGAATAGATCACATCAATACTATCATAGCAATAGTTAACTTCATAATCTACAAGAGATCACAATCATAGCCTACGCCAAGTACTACACGATGCACACACTGTCACCATTACACCGTGCAGGAGGAATAAACTACTTTAATAACATCACTAGAGTAGCACACAGATAAATTGTGATACAAAACACATTGCAATCATAAAGAGATATAAATAAGCACTTCACTATGCCATTCATAACAGTGAATAAGTATTCTGTGAAATATAGCCTAAGAGACCCACACGGTGCACACAATGTCACCTTTACACACGTGGGACAAGGAGTCTCCGGAGATCACATAAGTAAAATCCACTTGACTAGCATAATGACATCTAGATTACAAGCATCATCATATGAATCTCAATCATGTAAGGCAGCTCATGAGATTATTGTATTGAAGTACATAGGAGAGAGATGAACCACATAGCTACCGGTACAGCCCCGAGCCTCGATGGAGAACTACTCCCTCCTCATGGGAGACAACAGCGTTGATGAAGATGGCGGTGGTGTCGATGGAGAAGCCTTCCGGGGGCACTTCCCCGTCCCGGTGGCGTGCCGGAACAGAGACTCCTGTCCCCCAGATCTTGGCTTCGCGATGGCGGCGGCTCTGGAAGGTTTTCTCTGGTTTCGTTGAACGTGGTAGGGTTTTCGCGACGGAGACTTTAAGTAGGCGGAAGGGCAAGGTCGGTGGAGTCCTGGTGGGGCCACACACTAGGCCGGCGCGGCCAGGGCTTGGGCCGCGCCGCCCTACTATGTCCCCACCTCGTGGCCCCACTTCGTTTCCCCTTCGGACTTCTGGAAGCTTCGTGGAAAAATAGGACCCTAGGCGTTGATTTCGTCCGATTCCGAGAATATTTCCTTACTAGGATTTCTGAAACCAAAAACAGTAGAAAACAGCAACTGGCCCTTCGGCATCTCGTCAATAGGTTAGTTCCGGAAAACGCATAATAATGACATAAAGTATGTATAAAACATGTAGATATCATCAATAATGTGGCATGGAACATAAGAAATTATCGATACGTCGGAGACGTATCAACGATAAAAAGAGTAATTTCTGTAGTGACATGCTACTTACATAATCTTGATCATCCTATTATAAAGCATATGAGATGAATGCAGTGACTCAAGGCAATGATCTATAGTTGCTAACAAATAGATAACATATAGCAAAACTTTTCATGAATAATACTTTCAAGACAAGCATCAAAAGTCTTGCATAAGAGTTAACTCATAAAGCAATACATTCAAAGTAAAGGCATTGAAGCAACACAGAGGAAGATTTAAGTTTCAGCAGTTGCTTTCAACTTTCAACATGCATATCTCATGGATAATTGTCAACATAAAGTAATATGATGAATGCAAATAAGCAAGTATGTAAGAATCAATGCACAGTTGACACGAGTGTTTGCTTCTAAGATGGAAGGAAGTAGGTAAACTGACTCAACATAAAGTAAAAGATAGGCCCTTCGCAGAGGGAAGCATGGATAAAATCATGTGCTAGAGCTTTTTAAGTTTTGAAATCATATAGAGAGCATAAAAGTAACGTTTTGAGAGGTGTTTGTTGTTGTCAACGAATGGTAGCGGGTACTCTAACTACCTTATCAACCAGACTTTCAAGAGCGGCTCCCATGAAGGACATTATCTCTACCAGCAAGGTAGATCATCCCTCTTCTCTTTTGTTTACACATGTATTTTAGTTTTATTTATGGTTGACACTCCTCCCAACCTTTTGCTTTCACAAGCCATGGCTAACCGAATCCTCGGGTGCCTTCCAACATTCACATACCATGAAGGAGTGTCTATTTGCAAAATTAAGTTGCTTACTGATGAATCAGAGCAAAACATGTGAAGAGAATTATTAATGAAAGTTGATTAATTGGGGGCTGGGAACCCCGCGCCAGCTCTTTTTGCAAAATTATTGGATAAGCGGATGAAGCCACTAGTCCATTGTGAAAGTCTGTCAAAAGTAAATGACAAGATCGAAAGATAAAACACCACATACTTCCTCATGAGCTATAAAACATTGACACAAATAAGAGATAATAGCTTTTGAATTGTTTAAAGGTAGCACATGAAGTATTTGCTTGGAATGGCAGGAAATACCACATAGTAGGTAGATATGGTGGACACAAATGGCATAGGTTTTTGGCTCAAGGTTTTGGATGCACGAGAAGCATTCCCTCTCAGTACAAGGCTTTGGCTAGCAAGGTTGTTTGAAGCAAACACAAGTATGAACCGGTACAACAAAACTTACATAAGAACATATTGCAAGCATTATAAAACTCTACACTGTCTTCCTTGTTGCTCAAACACTTCTACTAGAAAATATCTAGACCTTAGAGAGACCAATCATGCAAACCAGTTTCAACAAGCTCTACGGTATTTCTCCACTAATGGGTTTAAACTACATGATGCAAGAGCTTAATCATGATCTACTTGAGAGCTCAAAACAATTGCCAAGTATCAAATTATCCAAGACAATATGAGGCATTTTCTGTTTCCAACCAAATAGCAATAAATGCAATAGCTTCCAACTTTTATCATTGATCATTAAAACTAAAACGAAGAACACAAGTGTTCATATGAAAAAGTGGAGCGTGTATCTCTCCCACACAAGGATTGCTAGGATCCGAATTTATTCAAACATAAACAAAAAAAAACACACAGACGCTCCAAGTAAAGCACATAAGATGTGACCGAATAAAAATATAGTTTCAATAGAAGAAACCTGATAAGTTGATGAAGAAGGGGATGCCTTGGGCATCCCCAAGCTTAGACGCTTGAGTCTTCTTGAAATATGCAGGGATGAACCACGGGGGCATCCCCAAGCTTAGACTTTTCACTCTTCTTGATCATATATCATCCTCCTCTCTTGACCCTTGAAAACTTCCTTCACACCAAACTTCTCATAAACTTCATTAGAGCGGTTAGTACTCAAAAAAACTTTAATCCACTTTAGCCCTGTAGTGACACATTGCAAGAACTCAATAAAACATTAGCTACAGCTCTCCACGTCTAGAAAGCCTCACTTAAAGTCCACAAGAGACAATGCAAAAAACAGAGACAGAATCTGTCAAAACAGAACAGCTAGTAAACACGAATTTTTAAGAGGTACTTCCGTTGCTCAAATCAGAAAACTCAAAACTAATGAAAGTTGCGTACATATCTGAGGAACACGCACGTAAATTGGCAGATTTTTCTGAGTTACCTACAGAAAGCCCTGCCCAAATTCGTGACAGATAGAAATCTGTTTCCGCGCAGAAATCCAAATCTAGTATCAACCTTCTATTAGAGGCTTCACTTGGCACAACAATGCAATAAAATAAAGATAAGGAGAGGTTGCTACAGTAGTAACAACTTCCAAGACACAACAAAACAGTAGCAAAATAAAGACATGGGTTATCTCCCAAGAAGTGCTTTCTTTATAGCCATTAAGATGGGCTCAGCAATTTTAATGATGCTCACATAGAAAATAGAAATTGAAGCAAAAGGAGCATCAAGAAGCAAATTCAAAACACATTTAAGTCTAACCCACTTCCTATGCATAGGAATCTTGTACACAAATAAATTCATGAAGAACAAAGTGACAAGCATAAGAAGATAAAACAAGAGTAACTTCAAAATTTTCAGCATATAGAGAGGTGTTTTAGTACCATGCAAATTTCTACAACCATATTTTCCTCTCTCATAATAATTTTCAGTAGCTTCATGGATAAACTCAACAATATAACTATCACATGCAGCATACTCTCCATGATCTACAAACACATAATTTTTATCAAGCTTAAAAATAGTGGGATTAAAACTTTCGAATCCACTTTTATCAATAATATAACAAGATGATTGATCATTCTCAAGAGATATGGGACTCATATATAAAGTCAAGACTTCTCCAATCCCATTTTCATTAGTAGTAAAATTAATATTATCAAGTAACATAGGACCATCATCTAGAGATTTATCATAAACATTTGCTAAGCAAAACTCTTTAGTACCATGCATTTCGACATCAGGCATAAACAAAGCATTATCATAAAATTTATCAAAGTAGCATGGATTATCATAGATAACAGTAGCATAATTATTTTCACAAGTTTTACTCATAGGAAATATTTCAAGAGAATCCACAGGAACATAACATTCATCCTCCTTTGGTAAGCATGGAGGACAATCAAATAGTGTAAGAGATAAAGAGTTACTCTCATTAGAAGGTTGGCATGGGTAGCTAGTCCATTCTTCCTCCTTTTGTTCATCACTCTCCTAGTCTCCTCTTCTTTTTCATCCAATGAGCTTTCAGGTTCATCAATTTCCTCCTCTTTTTCATCCAATGAGCTTTCAGGTTCATCAATTTCTTCTTCCACAGGTTCCTGCAAATTGTGAGTGCATTCTTGTGCATTAATGAGTCTCTCTTTATAATCAATGATATAAGGATTATTGCTGTAACTTTCTATGCAAAAATTAAGGATAGAAGAGACATAATCTTTAAGGTCCTTACAAACAACACAAGTTTCATAATTTTTAGCAATGAAGGATTCTATCTCAGAGGCTCCCATAAATATGATAAATTGTTCTACCTCTTCGAACCCAAAATGAATATAGTTATTCCAATTATAGTTCTTAATTAAAACTTCCTCACTAAAGCCACATTGAAATTTAAGATCACTACAAGAAAAGTTGCCATGGCCGACGAAGTTGAAGTCGCGCCGTGGTTGCTGGTGTACCATGGCCGACGATTTTGGGTCTGTCCGTTGTGCATGTCAAAACGTTTTTTTCTCGTTTTTGAGGCCACCTAGCCCGACGAAAACGGCCAAAACATTGCGTATGGTGGCCCGGGACGTGGTGCATCTCGAATTCTCGGGTTCGCCGGCCGAGTCAACGCAAATCCGCACCGCCGAGGGATGTAGGGCCCAGATGGCAGCCTCTCTGGCATTGTTTTTTTTCTCGATCGCGCCATCTCGTTCAACGCTCTCCGATCGAGCCGTTTACGATGCAGGATCATGGGTCCCGCATGTCATCCTCTATGAACCAAAATTCTTTCTATTCTTGGATTTTTTGACCCCCGATTTCTCGGCTACTTCCTTTTTCTTTTGATCCCTTGCCGCCTTGGAAACGTTGAGACCGCTGCTGCTAATTGGGACCCGCATGTCATCCTCTATGAGCAATCAACTTTCTTTTCTTGGAGTTTTTTTTGGCACCTCAAATTTGGTCACTTGCCTTTTTCTTTCGATCCCCTGCCGCCTCTCAAAGGGTGATACCGCTGCTGCTAAATGGGACCCGCATGTCATCCTCTATGTACTATAAAACTTTCTTTTCTTGGATTTTTTTTGGCACCTCATATTTGGTCACTTACCTTTTTCTTTCGATCCCCTGCCGCCTCTTAAACGGTGAGACCGCTGCTGCTAAATGGGACCCGCATGTCATCCTGTATGTACTATAAAACTTTCTTTTCTAGGATTATTTTTGGAACCTCATATTTGGTCACTTGCCTTTTTCTTTCGATCCCGTGCAGCCTCTCAAACGGTGATACCGCTGCTGCTAAATGGGACCCGCATGTCATCCTCTATGTACAATCAAGTTTCTTTTCTTCAATTATTTTTGGCTCCTGATATTTGGTCACTTGCCTTTTTCTTTCGATCTCATGCCACGTTTGAAACGTTGAGGAACCTGCTGGCTCATGGGACCCGCATGTCATCCTCTATGTACTATAAAAGTTCATTTTCTTGGATTTTTTTTCACCCTCTGATTTTTGGCTATTTCCTTTTTCTTTTGATCCCCTGCCGCCTTTGAAACGTTGAGGACTCTGCTGGCTCATAGGTCCCACATGTCAGCCTCTATGTACAATCAAGTTTCTTTTCTTGAATTATTTTTGGATCCTGATATTTTGTCACTTGCCTTTTTCTTTCGATCTCATGCCACGTTTGAAACGTTGAGGAACCTGCTGGCTCATGGGACCCGCATGTCATCCTCTATGTACAATAAAACTTTCTTTTCTTGGATTTTTTTGGCACCTGATATTTGGTCACTTGCCTTTTTCTTTCGATCTCATGCCGCCTTTGAAACGTTGACTAAGCTGCTGGCTCATGGGTCCCGCATGTCATCCTCTACGACAATAAAAGTTTTCTTTCTTGGAGTTATTTTTTACCCCTAATTTCTGGCTATTTGCCTTTTTCTTTTGATCTCCTGCCCCCTCTGAAACGATGAGGACGCTGTTGGTAGGTCGGTCCCACATGTCATCCTCTATGAACAATAAAAGTTTCCTTTGATGGATTTATTTTGAACCCCTAATCAACTTCTGGATATTTCCTTTTTTTCTTTTGATCCCCTGCCGCCTTGAAATCGCTGAGGATGCTGCTGCCTCATGGGTCCCGCATGTCATCCTCTCAGAACGGTAAATGTTTCTTTTCTTGGATTTTGTTGACCAAACGATTTTTGGCTTATTTTTTCTTTCGATCTCCTGCAGCCTTTAAAACGTTGAGGACGCTGCTGGCTCACGGGTCCCACATGTCAGCCTCTATGAACAATAAACGCTGAGGATGCTGCTGCCTCATGGGTCCCGCATGTCATCCTCTTAGAACGAAAATGTTTCTTTTCTTGGATTTTTTACCAACAGATTTTTGGTTTATTTTTTCTTTCCATCCCCTGCCGCCTTTAAAACGTTGACGACGCTGCTGGCTGATACGTCTCAAACGTATCTATAATTTCTTATGTTCCATGCTTGTTTTATGACAATACCTACATGTTTTGTTCACACTTTATATCGTTTTGATGCGTTTTCCGGAACTAACCTATTAACAAGATGCCGAAGGGCCAGTTGCTGTTTTCTGCTGTTTTAGGTTTCAGAAATCCTAGTAAGGAAATATTCTCGGAATCGGACGAAATCAATGCCCAGCATCCTATTTTTCCACAAAGCTTCCAGAACACCCGAGAGCCGCCAGAGGGGAGCCCTGGGGGGGGCACACGCCAGGCCGGCGCGGCCCAGGCCCTGGCCGCGCCGCCCTATTGTGTGGTGGCCCCGTCAGCCCTCCAACTCTGTCTCTTCGCCTATTTAAGCCTCCTCGACCTAAAACCTCGATACGGAAAAGCCACGGTACGAGAAACCTTCCAGAGCCGCCGCCATCGCGAAGCCAAGATCTGGGGGACAGGAGTCTCTGTTCCGGCACGCCGCCGGGACGGGGAAGTGCCCCCGGAAGGCTCCTCCATCAACACCACCGCCATCTTCATCACCGCTGCTGTCTCCCATGAGGAGGGAGTAGTTCTCCATCGAGGCTAAGGGCTGTACCGGTAGCTATGTGGTTAATCTCTCTCCTATGTACTTCAATACAATAATCTCATGAGCTGCCTTACATGATTGAGATTCATATGATGATGCTTGTAATCTAGATGTCATTATGCTAGTCAAGTGGATTTTACTTATGTGATCTCCGGAGACTCCTTGTCCCACGTGTGTAAAGGTGACAGTGTGTGCACCGTGTGGGTCTCTTAGGCTATATTTCACAGAATACTTATTCACTGTTATGAATAGCATAGTGAAGTGCTTATTTATATCCCTTTATGATTGCAATGTGTTTTGTATCACTATTCATCTATGTGCTACTCTAGTGATGTTATTAAAGTAGTCTATTCCTCCTGCACGGTGTAATGGTGACAGTGTGTGCATCGTGTAGTACTTGGCGTAGGTTATGATTGTGATCTCTTGTAGATTATGAAGTTAACTATTGCTATGATAGTATTGATGTGATCTATGCCTCCTTCATAGTGTGATGGTGACAGTGTGCATGCTATGTTAGTACTTGGTTTAGTTGTGTTGATCTATCGTGCACTCTAAGGTTATTTAAACATGAATATCGAATATTGTGGAGCTTGTTAACTCCTAAGATCGAGGGTTCGTGTAATCCTACACAATTAGTGGTGTTCATCATCCAACAAGAGAGTGTAGAGTATAGCATTTATCTATTTATTCTGTTATGTGATCAATGTTGAGAGTGCCCACTAGTGAAAGTATGATCCCTAGGCCTTGTTTCCAAATACTGCAATCATTGCTTGTTTACTGTTCTGCTGCATGTTTACTTCCTGCAATATTACTACCATCAACTGCACGCCAGCAAGCACTTTTCTGGCGCCGTTACTACTGCTCATATTCATTCATACCACTTGTATTTCACTATCTCTTAGCCGAACTAGTGCACCTATACATCTGATAAGTGTATTAGGTGTGTTGGGGACACAAGAGACTTCTTGCTTTGTGATTGCAGGGTTGCTTGAGAGGGATATCTTTGTCCTCTTCCTCCCTGAGTTCGATAAACCTTGGGTGATCCACTTAAGGGAAACTTGCTGCTGTTCTACAAACCTCTGCTCTTGGAGGCCCAACACTGTCTACAAGAATAGAAGCACCCGTAGACATCAAGCACTTTTCTGGCGCCGTTGCCGGGGAGGAAAGGTAAAAGGCACTCATACTCCGGTCCCAGGTAGCTAAGTACTTTTCTGTTGCCATTGTGTGTGTGTTCGAAGCTATTTCCTTTAGATCCTGCAATTGCATCTTTTGGTTTCTTGTTTTACACTAGTAAGGCTTAATGGAAGACAACAACAAAATGAGAGATCTTTATGAACTTTATCTTGAATTAGGACATGATGTGTTTGAAGAGAAAATTAAAAAACCCATGGAACTTATGCATGCTAATGGGAATGTTATTAGTATGAATGCTTTGAACACCATTGTTGCTAATGCTATGGAAGAATTTAAGCTTGGGGAGGTCGGTTTTGATGAAAATGATCTCTTTAGTCCTCCGGGTATTGAGGAGAAAGTTTATGTTGATTATGATATGCCTCCCATATATGATGATTATAATGATAGTGGTCTTTTGGTGCCGCCTACTATGGAGAGTAAATTTTATTATGATGATACTATACCTCCTATATTTGATGACGAGAATAATAATGATAGCTACTTTGTTGAATTTGCTCCCACTACAACTAATAAAATTGATTATGCTTATGTGGAGAGTAATGATACTTATATGCATGTGAATAAGAATGTTTTATGTGATACTTATATTGTTGAGTTTGTTCATGATGCCTCTGAAAGTTATTATGAGAGAGGAAAATATGGTTGTAGAAATTTTCATGTTACTAAAACACCTCTCTATATGCTGAAATTTTTGAAGTTACACTGGTTTTATCTTTCTATGCTTGTTACTTTGCTCTTCATGAACTTGTTTATTTACAAGATTCCTATGCATAGGAAGCATGTTAGACTTAAATGTGTTTTGAATTTGCTTCTTGATGCTCTCTTTTGCTTCAATTCTTATTTCTTGCGAGTGCATCATTAAAATTCCTGAGCCCATCTTAATGGCTATAAAGAAAGAACTTCTTGGGAGATAACCCATGTTTTTTTTACTACAGTACTTTGTTTTATATTTGAGTCTTGGAAGTTGTTACTATTGTAGCAACCTCTCCTTATCTTTATTTTATTGCATTGTTGTGCCAAGTAAAGTCTTTGATAGTAAAGTCAATACTAGATTTGGATTACTGCGCAGAAATAGATTTCTTGCTGTCACAAATTTGGGTATGGTTCTCTATAGGTAACTCAGAAAGATCTACCAATTTACGTGCGTGATCCTCAGATATGTACGCAACTTTCATTCAATTTGAGCATTTTCATCTGAGCAAGTCTTGTGCCACTTTAAAATTCGTCTTTACGGACTGTTCTGTTTTGACAGATTCTGCCTTTTATTTCGCATTGCCTCTTTTGCTATGTGGGATGGATTTCTTTGTTCCATTAACTTCCAGTAGCTTTGGGCAATGTCCAGAAGTGTTAAGAATGATTGTGTCACCTCTGAACATGTGAATTTTTGATTATGCACTAACCCTCTAATGAGTTTGTTTCGAGTTTGGTGTGGAGGAAGTTTTCAAGGGTCAAGAGAGGAGGATGATATACTACGATCAAGAAGAGTGAAAAGTCTAAGCTTGGGGATGCCCCGGTGGTTCATCCCTGCATATTTCAAGAAGACTCAAGCGTCTAAGCTTGGGGATGCCCAAGGCATCCCCTTCTTCATCGACAAAATTATCAGGTTCCTTCTCTTGAAACTATATTTTTATTCGGTCACATCTTATGTACTTTACTTGGAGTGTCTGTTTGTTTTTGTTTCTGTTTTTGTTTGAATAAATGCTTGTGTGGGAGAGAGACACGCTCCGCTGGTTCATATGAACACATGTGTTCTTAGCTTTTAATTTTCATGGCGAAGGTTGAAACTGCTTCGTTAATTGTTATATGGTTGGAAACGGGAAATGCTACATGTAGTAATTGGTATGATGTCTTGAATAACTTGATACTTGGCAATTGTTGTGCTCATGATTAAGCTCTTGCATCATATACTTTGCACCTATTAGTGAAGAAATACATAGAGCTTGTTAAAATTTGGTTTGCATGAGTGGTCTCTCTAGAGTCTAGATATTTTCTGGTAAAGGTGTTTGAACAACAAGGAAGACGATGTAAAGTCTTATAATGCTTACAATATGTTCATATGTGAGTCTTGCTGCACCTTTTTATACTTGAGTTTGCTTCAAACAACCTTGCTAGCCTAGCCTTGTATTGAGAGGGATTCTTCTCGTGCATCCAAATCGTTGAGCCAAATACTATGCCATTTGTGTCCACCATACCTACCTACCACATGGTATTTCTCCGCCATTCCAAAGTACATTACTTGAGTGCTACCTTTAAAATTTCTATTCTTTACCTTTACAATATATAGCTCATGGGACAAAATAGCTTAAAAACTATCGTGGTGGAATATGTACTTATGCACTTTATCTCTTATTAAGTTGCTTGTTGTGCGATAACCATGTTTCTGGGGACGCCATCAACACTTTGTTGAATATCATGTGAGTTGCTATGCATGTCCGTCTTGTCTGAAGTAAGGGAGATTTACCACTAGTTGAATGGTTAGAGCATGCATACTGTTAGAGAAGAACATTGGGCCGCTAACTAAAGCCATGAATCATGGTGGAAGTTTCAGTTTTGGACAAATATCCTCAATCTCATATGAGAACATTAATTGTTGCTAATTGCTTATGCATTAAAGAGGAGTCCATTATCTGTTGTCTATGTTGTTCCGGTATGGATGTCTAAGTTGAGAATAATCAAAAGCGAGAAATCCAATGCGAGCTTTCTCCTTAGACCTTTGTACAGGCGGCATAGAGGTACCCCTTTGTGACACTTGGTTAAAACATATGTATTGCGATGATAATCCGGGTAATCCGAGCTAATTAGGACAAGGTGCGGGCACTATTAGTATACTATGCATGAGGCTTGTAACTTGTAGGATATAATTTACATAATGCATATGCTTTATTACTACCGTTGACAAAATTGTTTCTTGTTTTCAAAACCAAAGCTCTAGCACAAATATAGCAATCAATGCTTCCCTCTGCGAAGGGCCATTCTTTTACTTTATTGTTGAGTCAGTTTACCTACTTCTTTCTATCTTAGAAGCAAACACTTGTGTCAACTGTGTGCATTGATTCTTACATGTTTACCTATTGCACTTGTTATATTGCTTTATGTTGACAACTATCCATGAGATATATATGTTGAAGTTGAAAGCAACTGCTGAAACTTAATCATCCTTTGTGTTGCTTCAATGCCTTTTACTAAGAATTTATTGCTTTATGAGTTAACTCTTATGCAAGTCTTATTGATGCTTGTCTTGAAAGTATTATTCATGAAAAGTCTTTGCTATATGATTCAGTTGTTTATTCATTGTCTTCATCATTGCTTTGAATCGCTGCATTCATCTCATATGCTTTACAATATTGTTGATTAAGATTATGTTGGTAGCATGTCACTTAAGAAATTATTCTTGTTATCGTTTACCTACTCGAGGGCGAGTAGGAACTAAGCTTGGGGATACTTGATACGTCTCAAACGTATCTATAATTTCTTATGTTCCATGCTTGTTTTATGACAATACCTACATGTTTTGTTCACACTTTATATCGTTTTGATGCGTTTTCCGGAACTAACCTATTAACAAGATGCCGAAGGGCAAGTTGCTGTTTTCTGTTGTTTTTGGTTTCAGAAATCCTAGTAAGGAAATATTCTCGGAATCGGACGAAATCAATGCCCAGCATCCTATTTTTCCACGAAGCTTCCAGAACACCCGAGAGCCGCCAGAGGGGAGCCCTGGGGGGGCCACACACCAGGCCGGCGCGGCCCAGGCCCTAGCCGCGCCGCCCTATTGTGTGGTGGCCCCGTCAGCCCTCCGACTCCGTCTCTTCGCCTATTTAAGCCTCCTCGACCTAAAACCTTGATACGGAAAAGCCACGGTACGAGAAACCTTCCAGAGCCGCCGCCATCGCGAAGCCAAGATCTGGGGGACAGGAGTCTCTGTTCCGGCACGCCGCCGGGACGGGGAAGTGCCTCCGGAAGGCTCCTCCATCGACACCACCGCCATCTTCATCACCGCTGCTGTCTCCCATGAGGAGGGAGTAGTTCTCCATCGAGGCTAAGGGCTGTACCGGTAGCTATGTGGTTAATCTCTCTCCTATGTACTTCAATACAATAATCTCATGAGCTGCCTTACATGATTGAGATTCATATGATGATGCTTGTAATCTAGATGTCATTATGCTAGTCAAGTGGATTTTACTTATGTGATCTCCGGAGACTCCTTGTCCCACGTGTGTAAAGGTGACAGTGTGTGCACCGTGTGGGTCTCTTAGGCTATATTTCACAGAATACTTATTCACTGTTATGAATAGCATAGTGAAGTGCTTATTTATATCCCTTTATGATTGCAATGTGTTTTGTATCACTATTCATCTATGTGCTACTCTAGTGATGTTATTAAAGTAGTCTATTCCTCCTGCACGGTGTAATGGTGACAGTGTGTGCATCATGTAGTACTTGGCGTAGGTTATGATTGTGATATCTTGTAGATTATGAAGTTAACTATTGCTATGATAGTATTGATGTGATCTATGCCTCCTTCATAGTGTGATGGTGATAGTGTGCATGCTATGTTAGTACTTGGTTTAGTTGTGTTGATCTATCGTGCACTCTAAGGTTATTTAAACATGAATATCGAATATTGTGGAGCTTGTTAACTCCGGCATTGAGGGTTCGTGTAATCCTACACAATTAGTGGTGTTCATCATCCAACAAGAGAGTGTAGAGTATAGCATTTATCTATTTATTCTGTTATGTGATCAATGTTGAGAGTGCCCACTAGTGAAAGTATGATCCCTAGGCCTTGTTTCCAAATACTGCAATCATTGCTTGTTTACTGTTCTGCTGCATGTTTACTTCCTGCAATATTACTACCATCAACTGCACGCCAGCAAGCACTTTTCTGGCGCCGTTACTACTGCTCATATTCATTCATACCACTTGTATTTCAATATCTCTTCGCCGAACTAGTGCACCTATACATCTGACAAGTGTATTAGGTGTGTTGGGGACACAAGAGACTTCTTGCTTTGTGATTGCAGGGTTGCTTGAGAGGGATATCTTTGTCCTCTTCCTCCCTGAGTTCGATAAACCTTGGGTGATCCACTTAAGGGAAACTTGCTGCTGTTCTACAAACCTCTGCTCTTGGAGGCCCAACACTATCTACAAGAATAGAAGCACCCGTAGACATCACTGGCTCATGGGTCCCCGATGTCAGCCTCCCCGTACAACAAACATGTGATATCTTGATTATTTTGCAGACAATAAACAGTGTATTGCGCTCTGAGCTATTTCAAACGGATAAATTAAATCTTTATTTTTACATAAACAAACTTATATGTTGAATCTCCTTGTTTTTTTGTTTTTGCGAAGCATAGGACTTTCCTGTTTTTTTTAGAAAATTCCGAACTTTCCTGTTTTGGAGTGGGCTGAAATTGTACGAGTCAAAAGGCCAAGCAGGATAGTTCGAAGGCCCAGATGTGCAGATGCAGCCCAATTGAAATCTTCCTTCTTCGATTTTTTTCACCCCCTGATTTCTGGCTACTTCATTTTTCTTTTGGTCCTGTGCCGCCTTGGAAACGTTGAGACCGCTGCTGCAAAATGGGACCCGCATGTCATCCTCTATGTACAATAAAATTTCTTTTCTTGGATTATTTTTGGCACTCATGGGTCCCGCATGTCATCCTCTATGAACCAAAATTCTTTCTATTCTTGGATTTTTTTGACCCCCTGATTTCTGGCTACTTCCTTTTTTCTTTTGATCCCTTGCCGCCTTGGAAACGTTGAGACCGCTGCTGCTAAATGGGACCCGCATGTCATCCTCTATGTACAATCAAGTTTCTTTTCTTGAAATTTTTTTGGCACCTCATATTTGGTCACTAGCCTTTTTCTTTCGATCCCGTGCCGCCTCTCAAACGGTGATACCGCTGCTGCTAAATGGGACCCGCATGTCATCCTCTATGTACAATCAAGTTTCTTTTCTTGAATTATTTTTGGCTCCTGATATTTGGTCACTTGCCTTTTTCTTTCGATCTCATGCTACGTTTGAAACGTTGAGGAACCTGCAGGATCATGGGACCCGCATGTCATCCTCTATGTACTATAAAACTTTCTTTTCTTGAATTATTTTTGGCTCCTCATATTTGGTCACTTGCCTTTTTCTTTCGATCTCATGCCACGTTTGAAACGTTGAGGAACCTGCAGGATCATGGGACCCGCATGTCATCCTCTATGTACTATAAAACTTTCTTTTCTTGGTTTTTTTTCACCCTCTGATTTTTGGCTATTTCCTTTTTCTTTTGATCCCTCACGCCTTTGAAACGTTGAGGACTCTGTGGCTCATAGGTCCCACATGTCAGCCTGTATGAACGATAAAACTTTCCTTTCTTGGAGTTTTTTTTTACCCCCTAATTTCTGGCTACTTTCTTTTTTCTTTTGATCTCAAGCCGCATTTGAAACGTTGGGACCGCTGCTGCAAAATGGGACCCGCATGTCATTCTCTATGTACAATAAAGTTTCTTTTCTTGGATTATCTTTGTCTCCTGATATTTTGTCACTTGCTTTTTTCTTTCGATCTCATGCCGCCTTTGAAACGTTGAGTAAGCTGCTGGCTCATGGGTCCCGCATGTCATCCTCTACGAACAATAAAAGTTTCCTTTCTTGTAGTTATTTTTCACCCCTAATTTCTGGCTATTTTCCTTTTTCTTTTGATCTCATGCCCCCTTTGAAATGATGAGGACGCTGTTGGCAGGTCGGTCCCACATGTCATCCTCTATGAACAATAAAAGTTTCCTTTGATGGATTTATTTTGAACCCCTAATTAATTTCTGGATATTTCCTTTTTTTCCTTTTGATCCCCTGCCGCCTTGGAATCGTTGAGGATGCTGCTGCCTCATGGGTCCCTGATGCGTGCAATTAACACACGTCCGTTGGGAACCCCAAGAGGAAGGTGTGATGCAGACAGTAGCAAGTTTTCCCTCAGAAAGAAACCAAGGTTTATCGAACCAGGAGGAGCCAAGAAGCACGTTGAAGGTTGATGGCGGCGAAGTATAGTGCGGCGCAACACCAGGGATTCCGGCGCCAACGTGGAACCTGCACAACACAACCAAAGTACTTTGCCCCAACGAAACAGTGAGGTTGTCAATCTCACCGGCTTGCTGTAACAAAGGATTAGATGTATAGTGTGGATGATGATTGTTTGCAGAAAATAGTAAAGAACAAGTATTGCAGTAGATTGTATTCGATGTAAAGAATAGGACCGGGGTCCACAGTTCACTAGAGGTGTCTCTCCCATAAGATAAATAGCATATTGGGTGAACAAATTACAGTCGGGCAATTGACAAATAGAGAGGGCATGACAATGCACATACATGATATGATAAGTATAGTGAAATTTAATTGGGCATTACGACAAAGTACATAGACCGCTATCCAGCATGCATCTATGCCTAAAAAGTCCACCTTCGGGTTATCATCCGAACCCCTTCCAGTATTAAGTTGCAAACAACAGACAATTGCATTAAGTATGGTGCGTAATGTAATCAATAACTACATCCTCGGACATAGCATCAATGTTTTATCCCTAGTGGTAACAGCACATCCACAACCTTAGAACTTTCTCACACCGTCCTGCATTTAATGGAGGCATGAACCCACTATCGAGCATAAATACTCCCTCTTGGAGTTAAGAGCAAAAACTTGGCCAGAGCCTCTACTAATAACGGAGAGCATGCAAGATCATAAACAACACATAAGTAATAGATTGATAATCAACATAACATAGTATTCTCTATCCATCGGATCCCGACAAACACAACATATAGCATTACAGATAGATGATCTTGATCATGTTAGGTAGCTCACAAGATCCAACAACGAAACACATAAGGAGAAGACGACCATCTAGCTACTGCTATGGACCCATAGTCCAGGGGTGAACTACTCACTCATCACTCCGGAGGCGACCATGGCGGTGAAGAGTCCTCCGGGAGATGATTCCCCTCTCCGGCAGGGTGCCGGAGGCGATCTCCGAATCCCCGAGATGGGATTGGCGGCGGCGGCGTCTCAGTAAGGTTTTCCGTATCGTGGCTCTCGGTACTGGGGGTTTCGTGACGGAGGCTTTAAGTAGGCGGAAGGGCAGGTCAAAGGGCGTCACGGGGGACCCACACAGCAGGGCCACGCGGCCAGGGCCCAGGCCGCGCCGCCCTGGCGTGTCGTCTCCCCGTGGCCCCACTTCGTCTTCTCTTCGGTCTTCTGGAAGCTTCGTGCAAAAATAGGACCCTGGGCGTTGATTTCGTCCAATTCCGAGAATATTTCCTTTGTAGGATTTCTGAAACCAAAAACAGCAGAAACAAGAATCGGCTCTTCGGCATCTCGTTAATAGGTTAGTGCCGGAAAATGCATAAATACGACATAAAGTATGCATAAAACATGTAGATATCATCAATAATGTGGCATGGAACATAAGAAATTATCGATACGTCGAGACGTATCAGCATCCCTGCTTAGTTCTCGTCATTCCAGCAGGTAAACGATAACAAAGATGATTTCTGGAGTGACATGCCATCATAACCTTGATCATACTATTGTAAGCATATGTAATGAATGCAGCGATCAAAACAATGGTAATGACATGAGTAAACAAATGAATCATAAAGCAAAGACTTTTCATGAATAGTACTTCAAGACAAGCATCAATAAGTCTTGCATAAGAGTTAACTCATAAAGCAATAAATCAAAGTAAAGGTATTGAAGCAACACAAAGGAAGATTAAGTTTCAGAGGTTGCTTTCAACTTATAACATGTATATCTCATGGATAGTGTCAATGTAAAGTAATATAACAAGTGCAATATGCAAGTATGTAGGAATCAATGCACAGTTCACACAAGTGTTTGCTTCTTGAGGTGGAGAGAAATAGGTGAACTGACTCAACATAAAAGTAAAAGAAAGGTCCTTCAAAGAGGAAAGCATCGATTGCTATATTTGTGCTAGAGCTTTTATTTTGAAAACATGGAACAATTTTGTCAACGTTAGTAATAAAGCATATGTATCATGTAAATTATATCTTACAAGTTGCAAGCCTCATGCATAGTATACTAATAGTGCCCGCACCTTGTCCTAATTAGCTCGGATTAACACGGATTATCATTGCATGACATATGTTTCAACCAAGTGTCACAAAGGGGTACCTCTATGCCGCCTGTACAAGGGTCTAAGGAGAAAGTTCGCATTGGATTTCTCGCTTTTGATCATTCTTCAACTTAGACACCCATACCGGGACAACATAGACAACAGATAATGGACCCCTCTTTTAATGCTTAAGCATTCAACAACAGATAATATTCTCATAAGAGATTGAGGTTTTATGTCCAAACTGAAACTTCCACCATGATTCATGGCTTTAGTTAGCGGCCCCATGTTCTTCTCTAACAGTATGCATACTCAAACCATTTGATTGTGAAAACCGCCCTTACTTCAGACAAGACGAACATGCATAGCAACTCACATGATATTCAACAAAGAGTTGATGGCGTCCCCAGAAAACATGGTTATCGCACAACAAGCAACTTAATAAGAGATAAAGTGCATAAGTACATATTCAATACCACAATAGTTTTTAAGGCTATTTTGTCCCATGAGCTATATATTGCAAAGGCGAATGATGGAAATTTAAAGGTAGCACTCAAGCAATTTACTTTGGAATGGCGGAGAAATACCATGTAGTAGGTAGGTATGGTGGACACAAATGGCATAGTGGTTGGCTCAAGGATTTTGGATGCATGAGAAGTATTCCCTCTCGATACAAGGTTTAGGCTAGCAAGGTTATTTGAAACAAACACAAGGATGAACCGGTGCAGCAAAACTCACATAAAAGACATATTGTAAACATTATAAGACTCTACACCGTCTTCCTTGTTGTTCAAAACTCAATACTAGAAATTATCTAGACTTTAGAGAGACCAAATATGCAAACCAAATTTTAGCAAGCTCTATGTATTTCTTCATTAATGGGTGCAAAGTATATGATGCAAGAGCTTAAACATGAGCACAACAATTGCCAAGTATCAAATTATTCAAGACATTTTAGAATTACTACATGTAGCATTTCCCGATTCCAACCATATAACAATTTAACGAAGAAGATTCAACCTTCGCCATGAATACTATGAGTAAAGCCTAAGGACATATTTGTCCATATGCAACAGCGGAGCGTGTCTCTCTCCCACAAAATGAATGCTAGGATCCATTTTATTCAAACAAAAACAAAAACAAAAACAAACCGACGCTCCAAGCAAAGCACATAAGATGTGATGGAATAAAAATATAGTTTCAGGGGAGGAACCTGATAATGTTGTCGATGAAGAAGGGGATGCCTTGGGCATCCCCAAGCTTAGACGCTTGAGTCTTCTTAAAATATGCAGGAGTGAACCACCGGGGCATCCCCAAGCTTAGAGCTTTCACTCTCCTTGATCATATTGCATCATTTCCCTCTCTTGATCCTTGAAAACTTCCTCCACACCAAACTCAAAACAACTCATTAGAGGGTTAGTGCACAATAAAAATTTACATGTTCAGAGGTGACATAATCATTATTAACACTTCTGGACATTGCACAAAGCTACTGGACATTAATGGATCAAAGAAATTCATCCAACATAGCAAAAGAGGCAATGCGAAATAAAAGGCAGAATCTGTCAAAACAGAACAGTTCGTAAAGACAAATTTTAAAGTGGCACCAGACTTGCTCAAATGAAAATGATCAAATTGAATGAAAGTTGCGTACATATCTGAGGATCACTCACGTAAATTGGCATAATTTTATGAGTTACCTACAGAGAATTAGGCCCAGATTCGTGACAGTAAAGAAATCTGTTTCTGCGCAGTAATCCAAATCTAGTATGAACCTTACTATCAACGACTTTACTTGGCACAACAATGCACAAAACTAAGATAAGGAGAGGTTGCTACAGTAGTAAACAACTTCCAAGACTCAAATATAAAATAAAGTACTGTAGTAAAAACATGGGTTGTCTCCCATAAGCGCTTTTCTTTAACGCCTTTCAGCTAGGCGCAGAAAGTGTATATCAAGTCTCATCAAGAGATGAAGCATCAACACTAGTACCAGGGGTGTTGGGAGTTGCCTCAACAATGCATGTTATCTTATCTATGTAAGTTTCAGAGGTTCCCTTTTCATTACTCTTAGGCTTGCTATTCTCATTAAACAAATTTTCAGGAACAAGCCAACCATAGTTATTTTCTAGAGCTTCATGCATTCCTAGGAGCTTACTAGGTATCGGTACTTTAATCTCCCCTCCATCATTAACATTATTAGTGTACCTTATTCTATCCATGTCCATTTTTTCAAGTGTTCTTGCAACATCAGGATAAAAGCCAAGCCTCTTATGCTTAATAAAAACTTTTCTCGCTTCTTTAGCTATATCATCAAATTCTCTAAGAAGGACTTCTAAAACAAAATCTCTCTTTTCTCCCCTTTCCATATCAGAGAGTGTAAGAAACATATGTTGAATTATAGGATTAAGATTAACAAACCTAGGTTTCCAACATGCGTACTAAAGAGGCAGTAGCACCTTCATAAGTAGGAATAACTTTTGCCAAGGATCTATCTTCAAAATCTTCAACTTTACTAACATGAGTGAAAAATGCTTCTATATTATCTCTTCCAATGATAGACCCACGTCCTACCGGTATGTATTTTAGAGTGTACTTAGGAGGAAACATGACGAAATAAACAAAAAGTAAATAAAGTAAATGCAAGTAACTAATTTTTTTGTGTTTTTGATATAGAGAACAAGACAGTAAATAAAGTAAAGCTAGCAACTATTTTTTTTGTGTTTTGATATAATGCAGCAAACAAAGTAGTAAATAAAGTAAAGCAAGACAAAAACAAAGTAAAGAGAATGGATTGTGGAGACTCCCCTTGCAGCGTGTCTTGATCTCCCCGGCAACGGCGCCAGAAAATGTGCTTGATGCGTGCAATTAACACACGTCCGTTGGGAACCCCAAGAGGAAGGTGTGATGCAGACAGTAGCAAGTTTTCCCTCAGAAAGAAACCAAGGTTTATCGAACCAGGAGGAGCCAAGAAGCACGTTGAAGGTTGATGGCGGCGAAGTATAGTGCGGCGCAACACCAGGGATTCCGGCGCCAACGTGGAACCTGCACAACACAACCAAAGTACTTTGCCCCAACGAAACAGTGAGTTTGTCAATCTCACCGGCTTGCTGTAACAAAGGATTAGATGTATAGTGTGGATGATGATTGTTTGCAGAAAATAGTAAAGAACAAGTATTGCAGTAGATTGTATTCGATGTAAAGAATAGGACCGGGGTCCACATTTCACTAGAGGTGTCTCTCCCATAAGATAAATAGCATGTTGGGTGAACAAATTACAGTCGGGCAATTGACAAATAGAGAGGTATGATAAGTATAGTGAACTTTAATTGGGCATTACGACAAAGTACATAGACCGCTATCCAGCATGCATCTATGCCTAAAAAGTCCACCTTCAGGTTATCATCCGAACCCCTTCCAGTATTAAGTTGCAAACAACAGACAATTGCATTAAGTATGGTGCGTAATGTAATCAATAACTACATCCTCGGACATAGCATCAATGTTTTATCCCTAGTGGCAACAGCACATCCACAACCTTAGAACTTTCTCACACATCCGTCCCAGATTTAATGGAGGCATGAACCCACTATCGAGCATAAATACTCCCTCTTGGAGTTAAGAGCAAAAACTTGGCCAGAGCCTCTACTAATAACAGAGAGCATGCAAGATCATAAACAACACATAAGTAATAGATTGATAATCAACATAACATAGTATTCTCTATCCATCGGATCCCGACAAACACAACATATAGCATTACAGATAGATGATCTTGATCATGTTAGGCAGCTCACAAGATCCAACAATGAAACACATAAGGAGAAGACGACCATCTAGCTACTGCTATGGACCCATAGTCCAGGGGTGAACTACTCACTCATCACTCCGGAGGCGACCATGGCGGTGAAGAGTCCTCCGGGAGATGATTCCCCTCTCCGGCAGGGTGCCAGAGGCGATCTCCTGAATCCCCCGAGATGGGATTGGCGGCGGCGGTGTCTCAGTAAGGTTTTCCGTATCGTGACTCTTGGTACTGGGGGTTTCGTGACAGAGGCTTTAAGTAGGCGGAAGGGCAGGTCAAAGGGCGTCACGGGGGACCCACACAGCAGGGCCGCGCGGCCAGGGCCCAGGCCGCGCCGCCCTGGCGTGTCGTCGCCCCGTGGCCCCACTTCGTCTTCTCTTCGGTCTTCTGGAAGCTTCATGCAAAAATAGGACCCTGGGCGTTGATTTCGTCCAATTCCGAGAATATTTCCTTTGTAGGATTTCTGAAACCAAAAACAGCAGAAAATAGCAACTGGCTCTTCGGCATCTCGTTAATAGGTTAGTGCCGGAAAATGCATAAATACGACATAAAGTATGCATAAAACATGTAGATATCATCAATAATGTGGCATGGAACATAAGAAATTATCGATACGTCGGAGACGTATCAGTCCCGCATGTCATCCTCTCAGAACGGTAAATGTTTCTTTTCTTGGATTTTGTTTACCAAATGATTTTTGGCTTATTTTTTCTTTCGATCTCCTGCCGCCTTTAAAACGTTGAGGACGCTGCTGGCTCACGGGTCCCACATGTCAGCCTCTATGAACAATAAACGCTGAGGATGCTGCTGCCTCATGGGTCCCGCATGTCATCCTCTCAGAACGATAAATGTTTATTTTCTTGGATTTTTGACCAACTGATTTTTGGTTTATTTTTTCTTTCCATCCCCTGCCGCCTTTAAAACGTTGACGACGCTGCTGGCTCATGGGTCCCCGATGTCAGCCTCCCCGTACAAGAAACATGTGATATCTGGATTATTTTGCAGACAATAAACAGTGTATTTCGCTCTGAGCTTTGCAAACGGATAAATTAAATCTTTATTTTTACATAAACAAACTTATATGTTGAATCTCCTTGTTTTTTGGTTTTGCGAAACATAGGACTTTCATGTTTTGGAGTGGGCTGAAATTGTACGAGTCAAAAGGCGTCCAGCACGATAGTTCGAAGGCCCAGATGGCAAGATGCAGCCCAATTGAAATATATCTTTTCTTGGATATTGTTTTGACCCCCTGATTTTTGGCTACTTCCTTTTTCTTTTGATCCCGTCTCCCATGCCACCTTGGAAACGTTGAGGCCGCTGCTGCTAAATGGGCCCCGCATGTCATCCTCTATGTACAATAAAATTTCTTTCTTCGATTATTTTCGGGTCCTGATATTTGGTCACTTGCCTTTTTCTTTCGATCTCATGCCGCCTTTGAAACGTTGAGGAAGCTGCTGGAGCATGGGTCCCGCATGTCATCCTCTATGAACAATAAAAGTTTCCTTTCTTCGAGTTATTTTTTACCCCTAATTTCTGGCTACTTCCTTTTTCTTTTGATCCCCTGCCGCCTTTGAAACGTTGAAGACTTTGCTGGCTCATGGGTCCCACATGTCAGCCTCTATGAACAATAAACATTTCCTTTCTTGGAGTTATTTTGTACCCCTAATTTCTGGCTATTTGCCTTTTTTCTTTCGATCCCCAGTCGCCTTCTAAACGTAGAGGACGCTGCTGGCTCGTGGGTCCCAGATGTCAGCCTCCATGGACAATAAACCTCTCCTTTGTTGGATTTATTTTTCACCCTCTGATTTTGGCTATTTCCTTTTTCTTTTGATCCACTGCCGCCTTGGAAACATTGAGTAAGCTGCTGACACATGGGGCCCGCATGTCATCCTCTATGTACAATCAACTTGCAAGATCTTCGAGCGAAAGAGCTTGTATTAGTGGGACCCATATGTCAACCTCTATGTACAATAAAAGTTTCCTTTCTTGGATTATTTTTAGCTCCTGATATTTGGCCACTTTCCTTTTTCTTTCGATCTCAAGCCGCCTCTGAAACGTTGAGTAAGGTGCTGGCTCATGGGACCCACATGTCATCCTCTATGTACAATAAATTTTCTTTTCTTGGATTTTTTTTACCCCTGATTTTTGGTCACTTGCCTTGACGCTGCTGGCTCATGGGTCCCACATGTCAGCATCTATGAACAACAAACCTTTCCTTTGTTGGATTTATTGTTTACCCCTAATTTCTGGCTATTTGCCTTTTTCTTTTGATCCCCAGCGGCCTTTGAAAACGTTGAGGAACCTGCTGGCTCATGGGACCCGCATGTCATCCTCTATGTACTATAAAATTTCTTTTCTTGGTTTTTTTTTCACCCTCTGATTTTTGGCTATTTCCTTTTTCTTTTGATCCCCTGCCGCCTTGGAAACGTTGAGTAAGCTACTGACTCATGGGACCCGCATGTCATCCTCTATGTACAATCAACTTTCTTTTTTTGGAGTTTTTTTTACCCCCTAATTTCTGGCTACTTTCTTTTTCTTTTGATCTCAAACCGCATTTGAAACGCTGAAACCGCTGCTGCAAAATGGGACCCGCATGTCATCCTCTATGTACAATAAGTTTCATTTCTTGGATTATTTTTGGCTCCTGATATTTGGCCACTTGCCTTTTTCTTTCGATCTCATGCCGCCTTTGAAACGTTGAGTAAGCTGCTGGCTCATGGGTCCCGCATGTCATCCTCTACGAACAATAAAAGTTTCATTTCTTGGAGTTATTTTTTACCCCTAATTTCTGGCTACTTCCTTTTTTCTTTTGATCCACTGCCGCCTTTGAAACGTTGAGGATTCTGTAGACTAATACAAGCTTTTTCTCTCCAAGATCTTGCAAGTTGATAGATTAAATCATGGAATTATTAGGATATGTTTTAAATTTCAAATCCACTTTATGAATTATTAAAAATACCGTTATCCATGTTGGTATGGAGCGATCAAGGATTTTCATATTGGGCATGAGCAGTTTCAAAAATTGGAACCCAATAATTCAAAATAAATAAAAACAACTTTTATGTAGAATCTCCGCATTTTTTTTGCCATTCATAGGATCTGTGTTTCATTAGAAAAGGGCCGAAATTGCATGAGCAGAAAGGCCCATTTGTAGTTATTGGGCTTCGACAGCCAGAGCAAGTAGGCCGATAGCAATTACCATGTAGATGGCCGTTGGCAACCCAAAGTGAAATATTGGGCCCAACAGGGGAAGGCTGAACAGTACTATTTTCTAATTGGAAGGTGGTACATGGCGTAATCCTGCCAAAAAAAAAGATGGACACGGGTTGCTGAAATTTGCCCATCTCGCGCTAATATCGCCGCGGCTCCGCTTCCGCCGCCGCCGCCATGCCTCGTCTCGCGTCGAGCTCGCGGTACTGCCGCGTCTCGGGCACGGGGTACCGCGGCGTCCGCGCGCGCCCCAAAGGTACGTATTACGCGGAGATACGTGATGGCGGCGAGCGCATCGGCCTCGGCACCTACGAGACCGAGCACGAGGCCGCGCGCGCGTACGACGCCGTGGCGTGGCGGCTTGGGCGCCCGCGATCGTCGATGAATTTCCATGACGTGTGGACGCGCCAGCGGGCCGAGGATCTCGCGCCGCCGCCGTACATCGTTAGACAGGAGGAACAGCGCCACCGCCGCGAGACGGAGTGCCGTTTGCGCATCGCCGAGCGGGACGAGCACGCGGCGCGCGAGTGGGCGGCCCGCTTCCCCGAGGACGTTGCCGCCGAGAACGAGCACTTCCGCAGACGGAGGGCGGAGAAGGCGACGAGGCGGCTGCGAAGAAGGAGGACCGCGCACGACGGAGGGCGGAGAAGGCGACGAAGCGGGCCTTCATCGAAGCGCAGCTCGCCGGGCCGACCACCATTGGCGAGGACGACCCCCGTTGGATTGACCTCTTCTCGTCGGATCCGGTGTCGGGCACGACACCGGACTCGTCAGATGTCGAGTTTTAGTTTAGTTTTATCGCACTACTTTGTAAAAATATGAACTACGGAGTATCTATCAAGCTAATTTTATCCTATTTTATGTCTATTTCTAGTCTTTGTTTGATCTTCTGTTTTACTGCACTCTATTTTTCATTATATTCTGTTTTTGGCGCTGCATTTATAGCGCCTCTGAAAATACGCTGTTTCAGCCCTGCATTTGGCCGCCACAGTTTGCAGCTTCCGGTGAAGCTATTGCCGGCTCCATGCGCAGCATCAGCCCACAGCGCCAAAATATTGAGCCACTGCTGGAGTTGCTGTAATATGTTTGTCAGCAGGAGCTTACCTAATTAGTGAAAAAGATGTTCAGCGTGGGATTCGAAAAAAAGATCTTCAGGTTTTTTTTCCTAGCGATCCTAGTTCGGACTTTTGATTGTGTTGGCTAGTGCATGAAGCTTGACACCTGTATTATGTGATCCTGATATGAGGATAAGAACACCTTCAGCTTGCATTGCTAATGGTGTCTACTGCAGCAGTGGCGAACCTTCAATGGAGCCTGATGCAAGAGAGTTGGTACTGGTGAGCCTGCACTTGACATCATCGTGCCACCTGAAGTAGGTGGTGTATTGGGATTAGACTGATAAGCATAGCACCTTGCAAAGAACAAGATGATGCTAGTGTTGGTTAACGTGATTTTACGCGAAAAGTCATGTATGCTCAACAGGTGCCATACCTAGTTTGGATATTGTGTTGTTACCCTTTTGTGGTTTGGTGTTTGTCCAACAGAGAAAGCTACTCTTTTCCCGTGTAAGTGTTATTATGTGAACAAAAGTTGTATGTACATATATATCGGTCAGAGAACCAAGATTGCATATTCTTGCCTGGTTATAACACATAAATCATAATAACAATTAAAGAGAAAAGGAACATTTGCCTTTGCAATGTGATTGTGCCAAGTAGATTAGACAACCAACCACAAACATTACAGGTCAACAGCCAAACGCATGCGAAAGTCCTAAGGTAAGCTCCATAATACATGTTGAAACCAAAAGCCTAGAAACCATAAGAAAGGTAGCTCCACATCACAGTTCCACGACAGCAGCAAACTGATCATAAAAAATATATCAAGTCAGGACAAAATGACCACTGGGTAAGCATCCATGGGGTCTGGCTCAAGAGCGAAGACTGTGTGAATGCTGCAAAATGTGGCTCTTGCCTCACCCCACCCATACATCTTATCATGGAACCTTACCAAATCAGCATGAATCAACTTGACATAAACATAGCTCCTCTCTCCATGCTGATGGGATTGAACAATGCGCCGATTGCGGTGCTTACCTTGTCAAACAGTATGCAGGAGATGATGAAGCATGCTGGCTGGTCTTTTGTAGTGACAATGGCTTGGAGTAGCTGGTCCTGTGAACCACCCAACTGGATCTTTAGAGCTTGAAGGACAGTTCGTGCTATATAAGCTACCATTGCTGACTTCAGCTCAGGTTCAGGTGAATGACAGCTGACATCTTGTCCTAGAGATGCAGATCCTTCTTGATCAGATTCAGCGGAATCATCACCACTACTTACAAAAGGCCAAAGTTCTACAGAAGGCACATCAGGTACATGCTCCAGTTCATAGGAGTCGGGTGGGACAACACCGTTTGCTGAAATCTCTACAATACCAGCTCCAGGTAGACCACCAGTCTCTACAGAGGGTAAACCACCAATATCCACTTCAGAGGATTCTCGTGGCACGACACCTTTCGCTAGAGGCTCTACCCTACCAGCTCCAGGTCCACCACCAGTCGATCAGGCATAGTCATGACGGGTTCTACCAATACAAAACCTCCTTCGGGTGCAGGATCATCAGTAGCAACTCCAGCATCAGCACCAGTTAAATCGGTCTTGACAATAGGTAAACCGTTTTGCTCCAGTTCAGAGAATTCCCGTGGCACAACACCGTTCACTAGAGGCTCTACACTAGCAGCTCCATCTGCACCACCAGTTTCTACAGCAGGGGGTAAACCCAATCCACAACCTTCTTCATGCGGCACGATGATGCCAGGTATAGGCTCATCAGTACCAGGTCCAGCTACATCAGTCTCCATAGACAGTAAACAAGGTGGCGTCGGAGGTTTAAAATACTGGCATGCCATTTCACCTTTGTCATCAGACAATATAGAGTTTTCTTCAACTCTATGTTTCTGCAATAATAAGCACATGAACAGAAATTAGACCAGAGCATCTAGCCATCTAACAGGGGCAGCGGCAAAACAAGCGTCGGTCCATATGTTTACCTTGTCATCTGGGATATCAGAACACACAGATTTAGAAGTCATTTCACATAGCATCCGCTTTTTCATTCCTTCCCCTACGTCCATCTGGAATAAGTAATACTATTGATCACATAAAACTAATTAATCAAATATATGCATATGTTGAGAAGTTTGCATGGCAAATTGTGGATTATTTACCTTGTCATCTGGGATATCAGAAGTCACAGAATGAGAAGTCATCTCACTAAGTATCGGTTTTTTCGCTCTTTCCCCTCCATCCATCTGCAATAAGAAGTACTATTGATCACATAAAGCCAATTCATTGAATATATGCATATGTTGAGAAGTTTGCACAACAAATTGTGGATTCTACTTCCAATCACCAAGTAATCTCGTGAGAAATGCATGATCAAGATATGTTTCTCCCTCTTGATCGACATCTGCATCTCCATTAAGACTAATCATCGTGGGATGGTGCTCTTCAGAAGAGTGCATACACTTCCAATCAACAGACAAGCAAAAAATTGTTGATTCTAGTAATGCTTAATCAGCAGTGGCCATGGAACGACCACAGATCGACCAAGCAAAAAAATAAATCATCAGCCTACTGACCACGAGGCAAAACAAACTAGGCCCATACATGGCCTCACAAATCATCATCAAACATCGATCAAACTAGCAAGTTTGAACATGGATTACTAATTTATTTTCTGATAAAGTGAGTATATTAATATCGAAAGATATTGATTACACTGAGCCTCTGCAACAACGCAATACCTTACTGGTAGTACAGATGCACATGGATTCCTAATACTCCCTCTGTTTGGTTTTAATTAGTCGACGCGAGGGAGAGAAGAAAATGAACTGTCGATGCTTTCAACTAGAGTCAATTAAATACGAACGGAAGAAGTACGTAGTAGTATTGACAAATATCCGGATCTAGTCTAAAAACAAATTGGCATGTAAATCCTAGTAGTCTACTAAACTAGGATCAATACCCTAGATTAGGGTTGCAAGCGGCGTCCGCGAATCGTCCCGCAAAGCAGAAAATTAGAGCAAATAGTGGTTGAGATTAGAGCAGATTTAAAGCACTCACACTGAAACTAGCTAGCCCGCTACCCACCCCGCTTGACACCCTGCCCTAGATGTGAATCTACACCAAATATTCAAACAAGGATGAGCAACCGCCAATAAAATTTTATCCGCACATCATCATCTCTACCATACACAAGGGTATGGTGATTTCACATACAGCCATTGTTGCCGCGGGACGAGGATGGGTGATGCGCCGCGGAGAAGGTGCCTCACGCCTCTGTCGCCGCCGCCGTCGAAGAGGAAGTCGAAGCCGCGCGATTGTGGTCCGTCGCCGATATGGAGGTGGAGCTACTAGGGAAGAGGTGGAGGTGGAGGTGGAGAGGGAGTGATGGTTTGTACTAGTGGCGGCCGGTGAGGTAGTTATAAATACAGCCTCTCTCTTTTTTGGCAAGGAATGCAGCTTCTCTTGGAAGGCAACGAGGCAACGCACTCCAGATTTCGTATATTACTATAATAATATGGGCGGAGAAATTTGGACGCATCTATGTTGTCTTGTCAAATGAATCACCAGGATTTGCTTTTAGTACTCCAGATTTGGGCGACCCAAGGAAGTAGAGATAGTAATGTACGCCATCTAGCTGCACGCTATCAAATCAAATAAATGGTCATGCCATTTACTTTTAAGATGGTGCAGCTTATTCCGACCAAAGAAACATGCACGTCTGCTGATTATTTCGATGGTTATACATTTACCGTCCGCTAGCAAAGATTGTTTGGCACATTGTTCTTATGGCTTTCAACATCACACCCCTTAATAATATTATTAATCAATGTTTGGGCAATCAATTGAGTGTGTTAATAAAAAATTAAAACCCACAAATCCAACTGTACTATTTTTAGGGCCATATGAAGGACAAGGAATGATTTTAAATGCCATATGGAGTACCTCCAACCATGTGAAATATGGTTCTGTCATGCAGGTGATACCCATGGCTTCGCATTGGATCTGTATGTTGTCCTACATACAGTCAACTATGAAGTACCACGATTTGGTTTTTGGGTGCAACCGGCTAGAGAATGATGCACGGGTTTGTACAGCCAGTACATTTCACATTAAGATTTTCTGATAGGATGTTGATGTGTATATGTAAGAATCATACACTAGAATGTCTTCTATGTTTAGATGGTTGATCTACGTTTATACTTTCTGTGAACCATGAGGTTAAGACCTTTGTACTGTAATAAAGATTGCTAAATAACAGTATATATGTATGCCTCTAGGGACATTGAAACAGCCAAACAACCATGCATGTGTATAGACCGTATTTGATCAAATTAAAAGAAGCACTGGGTTCATGCAAATAGCATCGCTAATCACCTAAGTCCATTAGCTATAAATAGTTAAAGAGGAGTCAAGACCAACTTAGATAGCTAATATTTTGAGCCTACTATGAAGTAAATATCCCTAAATCTGATTGTCTTTGTTCCGGTCCGGTAGCGTTGGTGTAGCTTGGGATGAACCAAAACCCCGTATGCCGCTGGCCCTGGACCGCTGCTTGAGAAAGAGATGCTTTGGTGGTCTTCGCCATTTAGACTGAAGCGGAAAATTTCTTGATGTGATGTGTCAAACTGAGAGCCAATGGCCTGAGGCGTGGTGTAGATGCAGTTTCTTCTTGTCAAATATCCTGGGGGAAATGTTGCACCACCCACTGGCATGAAAATTGGATAGTTCAACCCAAGGAACATAGAATAGTCTCCAAGATTAGTAACCCTTTCCCACGGGTTGGCTGGAAGTAACCGACTAGTGTCATTCGAGAATACAATGCGGGTATACCCCGAATAGTCGTGAACAGCGCGACCGCAATGGACAGAAGGGGTACTATCATAATAATAAGTTGGAGCACCGTCGGCGTCAAAATCCATTACGCCACGTGCATAGACTAGGAGAAGTCTAGAACGATCTTGAGATCTTGCCAGCCACCACGTCACGACTATTAGAGTCAAAATCATCATAGCCATCAAATCCAGCCGTCCCACGGAATGAATGGAGCAGGGAGCACTATAGGACCTTGAAAAAGGAAAGAGCACGTCACATGAAAATATATTTCATGATTTATCTACTAGTGATATTGATTTGATATTGGGATGCCAATACTAGTACTTTATAAAATCATGGTCGAACATAAGATGGTTTGAAATATATTTCGAACATCTTGGTAAAACTTCATATGGATTTAAAACATGTTCCCCAAAATATTGGTCCAAATTTTAGATGGTTTGAATATAGTACTCCTTATTCTCTAGAACCGGGGGAATATAAACAAATGAAAGTCTTTATCAATATTGCATGGCACCTTTATTGATTCTATTTCTACTCTACCTTAAATTTTCTAGGGAGTAATAATAAAGAAACTTAATTACTAGGGGGTCTTTTTCCTACGGAACAACATGCACATTAGACCATACTAAAATTCCTATAGATGTTAAATTCTATATATGTCCATACCACAAGAGGGTTATGGTGTGCGCCTATGGAATTCCTTTAAGCCAAAAGATGCCAAGACAGTTCAACAAATAAGAGGTGAAATACTATATAAGTTACGTATATAAAAAAGATAGGGAGGAAATGTTACCAAATTGATTAGGATCCCATGCATAAACATTTCCAAGCTCAGTAACGGCGAACACAAGTCCGTTATGTATAATTGCATCGCAAAGATATGGCGCCGCATCGAAACTGGTTTTCAAGAAATATCCATGTACGAGGATATTCGCCATGGAGGTAGGCAATTGCAAAGTCGAAGATTGCGACAAGGGAGAAATCTTTATACCCCCTAGCAGCTGTAGGAACTTGGCAAATAGCTATCTTCTGCAGTTGAATAGCAGAACGCTGATACTCGAATATAAGTGGATTGCGTGTGGTTTCCAACTTCTTCCTCAAAGATGGAAGCTTAATCTTGCGATGAGTGTAGACATTGAGGAGGTTCCACTTGCCTTCGGGGCCAACCATGGCGATCCAATCTCCATTGGCGCCTGCCCGCTCCTCATCCTTACCGTGTGGCATTAGGCCATCATAGGAGAACCTGTCCAGCGGCACTAGTTTGCACTTGCTGTGCACCGGCAAATCCTCCTTGAACACCCATGGTTTATCCGCCGGGTCACAACAGAGAACACACGGAAGGCCAAACGGCTGAGAAGCAGGCAGAGTGGCACTGTATTTGGCTGACTGAAGAATACTTTTGGAGGAACCGACTAGGGACGCGGCGGTGATGGCGTCGCACTGGCTGATGAGCACTTCAAGGGGGCCTTCCGTAATCACCTTGTGAAACAGCCCAGATCCACAGACCCTGCTCGATTTCGCCATCGCAATGAGGCAGGTGGTACAATGGGGTTGGTATTTTCTTGGGAGATTTACTGATTCGAACTTTGGGAGAGAGATGGCGATCAATGGCGGCAGGTGGGGGTTTGAGTTGGAGAACAGGTGCTCTCAAACTGGGCACTGCTGGATAGGATGCGAAAGCGCCATGGCGGAGACGCAGGCGCGTGCTATGGAAGCTGGGCGGAGTGGGGATAGACGACGGAGGTGAACCGAGACGCTCCTCCTCTTATGCATATACTGCCTACTGCAGTTTCGAGGAGAGTGTGAATGTGTTCAAAAAAAAGAGGAGAGTGTGAATGTGTTCAAAAAAAGAGGAGAGTGTGAATGTGTTCAACAAAAGAGGAGAGTGTGACTGTGACCCGACACCCGAGTAGGAGCAGACGGACTATAGGAGTAGCTCCATCATTACAGTCCATTAATCGTGCTTCCTACAATAAATAAGTGAAACATCGCAGGCTTGTGTTGTCTAATCAAATCGATGGCCATGTCAGTATTATGGTGAACAAATAAAACAAATACACACCAACCTTGTTCTTTTTGCAACGTACACCAACCTAGCAAGGCATCAACCTTCTCGCCATCAACTAGGACTCCGTGGTCCGTCCCACCAAAGTTGTCTCAACTTTGTAAAAAAAAATACATATATCCATCTAAATTTTAACAAAGGTGAGACACTTTTGGTGGGACCGAGGGAGTACAAAAAAACTTTACTACTCCATGCTAGTATCGGCCACTTTTCAAAAAGTAATTCAAATTTCAACTAAAGGCGTGCTATTTTATGATCCTGAAAATTGCCAAAAAAAAATACAACCCAAAAATGCAACAGATCCATGTTAAGGGGGTACACCCTACGCAATATACATTAAGAAACTTCGAAACTTCAGCGACCTTGTAAGAATGCCCATGACAGTGCAGTTTTGCCAAATTAGGAAGAGACGAAATATGAATTCAACCAAAGAAAACTAAACGAATCCTTAGACAATATAGCATAGTTAACACGTTCAGAAAAAAATGATGACTCCAAGAGAACAACATTAGCAAGAAATACTCCATTTTAGTTTGAACTTGCAGTCACATATATATAGTACTACCAAAATACTAATACTCCGAGCTGCATTCTAGCACTCCAACTAGCTAGCTAATAGTTCTGGAGTAGTAGTACTACTATACAAGTCCAAAATACATCCGAACGAACCCTACTTCGAACTAAACTACTCCCTCCGATCTTCGAGTAACTACATTGCAGTATGATTAAACGAAGATTATTGTATAACCTTCTTGTTGATGCAAACGCAGATAGGCAACACATGCTGCCCTCCATTCTGCTTCGCGTAACGGGGTGGCACCGCCAAGAAAGAAGTGAGCTGCTGCAACATGATCGAGCTAGGCGTCGGGGAGCTCGTCGGCTCGATTACCGCCATCAAGGTGTCCGTCGAGAGGTCACTGGTCTCAGCCGTCGCCGGCGCCGGCGGACCAATCACCAGCAGCTGCGCCTTGTACATTGGAAACAAGCACGCGGCCGACCTGATGCACACACAGGACACAATGGTGGTCGGGCCGAGCGCGCCAACGGTGATGGCGAACACGCTACCGTCTTCTTCCCCACTGCCGATGAACAGGTGTCCCCGCGGTTGTAGCGGAACACGAACTATGCACCAGGCGGGTATGCCATACTGGAACGTAAACACTGGGATGGAGTGGGATGCTTGGAGGTGTACCAGGAGCTCCCGCGGCGGGCCGGTGAAGCTGCAGCCGGTATTGATGGCCTTTGTGCAGCCGCACGGATCATGCGGGCACGCAATATAGTGCTTGTAGGACTCCGTGGAGGTGACCAAGCTCTGGCAGCCGACGCACTTGACCATTGCCCCAGATCGATTCGACGGCGGCAATCTTGCCCCAGATCGATTCGACGGCGGCAACCTCGCCGGCTGCTCGCACTTCTTGCACGGGTTCGGCGCAAGCTCGCCGACGCAACGCCGACAACCCATATGACCGCCCTTGCACTGCACGGAACAACGTACGTGGCATCAGTTGTCATTGATATTTCTCACAGGTGAACCTAAGAATGAAATCAGAAGGGAGCGACCTTGGATATGGGGGGGTTTGAAGGACAGCAGGCAGAGGGGGCACAAGAAGAGGGCCTCCTCCATCTTCAGAGAAGAGTGATCGGGAAAATGAGAACGGGATGGGTTCTTTTTTTTATACATACCTTGGAGTGGAGTATGGATACTACTACTTATAGGAAGAACTTCCTTGCTAAGAATCGGCGTCGGCCGTACGCAACCATAGATGCACCAGCGGCTCTGCAGTTTGTCAAAATAAAAGGACAGAGCTGCAGTGACTTGAAGTCTCCAAATCTCATTATGACTTGGTGCCACCATCTACCAACCATTTGAGATCGAACGTTCCAAACTATCTCTTATTTCGAACCTAAAAACAAAAATTATTCAGAAAATTATGAAAAAAATCCAGTAAAATGTAGATGCCTTGTTCTAAAATCTGTGAATATTTCATCCCACTCGGACGACTAGCTTGTGATTAAAGAGCTTTTTACGTATAGGAGCACTAGTTTAAACTAAATAGTATATATTTGCTCACAAACCTTTGATTCAAATCGAATGAAACTTCACCAAAATATAAATCGAAATATGCACGATTAACTGGAAGTTCTTGAAATGTTTTTGAGCAATTATAATAATTATTTAGTTTAAATTCTAAGTCGATCGCATACATTGGATCTGAGATGGATGGTGGATGGTGGCACCAAGTCACTGTGAGACTTGGAAGTATCAAGTCAGTGAAGCTCTATCCCAAAATAAAAGCTTCGTGAAGGGGGCAGTTTGGTTCAAAAAAGAAGACAGTGCCAAGCAGTTGTCAAACAGTACCCATATAGTCAAATGTACTCCCTCTGATTCAAATGAATTGACTCAACTTTGTCTAGATATATGGATGTATCAAATCACTGAAGCTCTATCCCAAAATAAAAGCTTCATGAAGGGGGAAGTTTGGTTCGAAAAAAAATACAGTGCCAAGCAGCTGTCAAATAGTACCATAACGTCAAATGTACTCCCTCCGATTCAAACGAAATGACTCAACTTTGTATTTTACATGTCAAAGGTTTTTCGTAAAACTTGGCCAATCTTAACATAGTTTTCCTTTCTAAAAAAGATATAAGCCCTAAGGCTCCTTTGATTCATAGGATGGGAAAACCATAGAAATATGAAAAACATAGGATTGAGATTTAATGGCTAGTTGAATCATATAGGAAGATGAGTTGTGTTTGATTGTGCCAAAGGAAATTTTCCATGAGGTATGACCTAATGTTTTATTCTTATAGGATTTGCATGTTTGTCTTCCTATAGGATATGTGTAACACCCCCAAATTTCAATGAAAAGAAAGTTAGAGAATTCCAGAAAGCAAAATTTCAAACCAACAAAAACTTTTCTGTTGCATATAGTACCATGCATAGGACTTGTGCATTTGAGTGATATGCCATGATGATTGCTATTACTTGTTTTAGATGTGCTCTAAAACCCTAGAGTGATCATGTGAAGATCACCAACCAAATAAATCAAAGAGGAAGAAAATCCATAGGAACACAAAACCCTAAAAACCCTCACATATGCCCTATGGCATTTTTATAAATTTTGACCCTAGACCTATTTGATCTTCACCCTTAGTTGAATAATGTTATTAAACACTTATTACAACTTTTGGAACCAGGGTTGCACAATTCAAATGAATTTCACACCCATTTCCCACTCACATGTGATGATGACCAAATCTGCCAATTTTAGTCTGATCACCACTTTGAGCCCCTACAATTCAATTTTCCCAAATCCATTCTTGCCAACTCTTTGCACCATTTCAAAGTCAACATCAAGGTGAACAACTTTGATGAAGACCACCCTGCCAAATTCATCTTTGATCACTAGCTATGCTCATCCAAAGTTGCAACTTTATAACAAGTTCAACAATCTTCACTTAGCCATTTTGGCCAAATTTTGAAATCTAATTTTTCCACCACCACCTCAATTCATCTCTGGTCATTTACAACTTATCTCCACCTTCACATATCACAAACTTTCCCCTTTTGAATTATTTCCAATTTGGATAATTTTGTATTTTCCAAATTTGAACACTATTCACACACTATAGCAAATAGTGATCTACTCAAACTAACCTACCCCAAATTGCACCAAATGGTTCCCCTGCCCCCTCTAACCCTAAAGGAAACATAGTGGAGCTAAGGAGGAGGAGCTAGATTGCATGGCATGGCCATGCCGGCCATGGCATCACCATGCCGAGCCTCCCCCTCTCTCCCTTGCTTGCCAACCCTGGCCCCCTCGCCACAGCACGCCACCACACTGCCTAGCCTCGCCTAGCACAGCCCTGGTCGAGGAGGAGCTCGACATTGGCCGGACGACGCGCGCCCACACACGCCCTGGACGCCGCTCGCGTCGCGCGTGTGCCCGACGCGGACACACACTGGCCACGTGCCGCGCCACCACCACGAGCACGCCCTGGCCTCCCTGACTAGCCGTTGAGCACGCACGCGCCACCAGGACGTTGCCAGACATGGCCAAGACCACGACCCGTGCCCGCCGCCGCCGGAGACGACGACGCGATCCCGCGACCAGCACGGCAGACATGGAAGCAATGCGTCGCCTACAGACGCCGCCCGACCGCGCCGTTGCCACCTACAGATTCGCCTGGACGAGGAGAACACCGTAGCACCCTTGCCTAGCCCAACACCTCGCCGGAACCGCCGCACCTCGGTCGACTTCTTCACGGCCACGCAGCACCCTTGGCCATCTATAAATACGGCGTTCCCTGGACGAAGCTGAGCACACCATCTCGTTCACCATCCTCCACTGCTTCTCCCCCACCCAACCACTCGCTCGATTGTCGCCGGAGCTGCTCCAATTTGAGGATCGGAGCCCGCCAGTACCGCACCTCGCCGCCGTCGATTGGAGCCGATTCAGGAGTTGCCGCCGGTGCCAGGAGCTTCGCCGTCGTCCACATCTACATCACGCACACTGCCAGCCACCGCGGGAGCCCTGGTTAGCTCTCCCACCCCCTAGCGCCGCCGTGCCCGTAACCCTTTCTCGCCGGAGAAGACGATGGCTCTGAGCCGTCGATCTCCTCTCTAATCCTACTCTCCACGTCACCCCGTACCGTTTCGGGTTTAAACGCCCACTGACGGGTGGCCCCCACCCTGTCAGCAGGCCCGCGCGCACTGGATGCGCTGCTGGGCCGTTTTTCTCTGTTTAAACCATTTCGGCCCACGTTGGTTTCCCGCCGGCCTGTTTAATTCAAATTCGATTTAAACTTTTCCAAACTTTTCCAATACTGCCCAAACTTTGAAATTAAATATTTTCATTTTGGCTAAACCAAATTTAGTGAATTTGATATTGTTGGAAAGCCACTGAAATTCTCTACAAAATGCCACTGGCCTCTTGGTCAATTTCTTTGTAGAATTAATGTGACAAAAATAACAAGCCAGGGACTTTTCCCTATTCAAATAATTCTTAAAAATCAACCAAAATAGATATTAAGTTATTTCCAACTCTAATAGCTCACTTTTGACTTACACTAATTGTTTATGCAATAAAATGGTGTGGTCACCTTGTATGATCATGCCATGGTTTAGTGAATGGATATTTTGACTAGTTTAACTAGTTGATATTGTCCAAAACTATTAAAGTTAAATGGTGTGAAGTCTTATACTTCATTTAAACTTGTCTCACATGAATTCATGGGATGTTTGGACCCCTGGTTCCAAACTCTCTTATATGAATTTCTTGAGATTTAAATCAAATGTAGTGTTATTTAAATGGTATGAGGTGATCCACCTCATTTAAATCATTCTCCCAAATGATGAGGATGATGAACATTTGACTTAGGTCAAGATGAGTTCATCCATGATTGTTGGAGAAATTAAATCTTAAGAAGATTTCAATGAGAGGAAATTATCTCTCAAGAACCCTATGGAAACTATCATCTACATATAGAATTCAAATTCTATTTTAAATCCCACAACCCATGCACCCTAGTTTATTTATATGTGTATGCATAGAATAGTTTGTGTGTTGATTTGTGATGTGTGGAATAGCCATTGAATTAGTGAGTAATTACCCTCGTATTCAAATTTAGACGGTAGCACCGGAGAGTACGTCGAAGAAGAAGGTTGCTACCAGGAGGAGGAGGAGGAACAGTTTGAGAACTACCAAGGCAAGCTAAAATACTATGCAAGCTTTTATTCTTGCAAAGTGCAAAGCCCCCTTGGGGCATGGCACCATGTTTCTGATCCTTTTCTTATGTAAACCCATCCCAAGTTTTTACTTGTTTTCTAAAGGATTTACTTTTATAGTTAACTTTGGTCAAAGTACAAGTTGGATACTAGAGTAGTGAGTTAGTCTCGTCCAAGCAAAGCAAGGTAGCACCCCTCATGACTTAGAGCTAGTGCTAATCAACTAAACTTGACTACTCTAGATGGGAATCTTGTGATTTTGAAAGGATTTTGAAACCTTGGAATGAAGATGCATTCCATTGAATGATTTTTTGAAGGTGAATATGACCAAGAGAAGATGGTGATTTTTGATAAAACATGATGTTGGTTTGAATGCGATACCTTTCCAATTCTCAAGTACCCCCACAATACCTGATTATGGGTAGGGCTTAACTGGAAGTTTATGCGTCTTAGTATGGGTTCCCTCTAAACAAGCGTCATCGGGGTTATGCCGAAAGCTGCCTCTACCACAAAAGAAACGATACGATATGATGCGAAATGAGGTGAATGTCCGGCCCAAGCCCTGTGCAGTTCCCAGGTTGACAGTTGGTCTTCACTGGGAGGCCAAGCTCATGGGGAGAGGTGCTCATACTAGGGTTTGTAAGTGAAAGGTTATGGTTGATGATCCGCGTACTGTGTTACGATTATTCGGGGAAATCCCGACGGATGAAATCAAATGTTGTGGCACAAGTGTGCAACCTCTGCAGAGTGTAAACCTATTCGAATAGCCGCGTCCACGGTTACGGACGGTTGGAAAGGCCATACAGTTTCCGAGGTCATATCTTTGAAAATGATGTTGAAAGGTGATGGGAAATGACTTGTGGTGGATTGAATTGAAATCACCACTTGAATGGTGGGAATGACACTAATGCTCCCCCTTGAGTTAGTTAGCACTTGAGTAAGCTTTTCTCAAAAACTTTGTGAACCAAAACTAGCTTTATGCAAATAAACTAGAGCTTAGCAAACCCTACTAGAATGTCTAGCACTTACATTTGTTTGAGTTTGCGAGTACTCAACGTACTCACGGCTTCGTCCCTGGCTATTCAAATGGCCAGAGTATGAAGAGGACCAAGGAGATGACCAGCAGGACGCCTACGACAACTAAGCGCCTTCCGACGTCAAGCGTTGGCCTGTGGACTAGAGAGTCCTTGTATCTTATGCTTCCGCTATGTTGAACTATGAACTTGTGTTTGTTTGTTGATCAATAGATCAACTATTCGTGTAATAGGGATCAGGTGATTCCCAATTTGTAAGACTTATGGTTTGTAATGAATGGTGACTGTGATACTTAACTATTATGCCTCGCAACAACAATATTCCTGGGATTGCGATGTATGACATAATAGGCATTCGGACTTAAAAATCCGGGTGTTGACAAGTTGGTATCAGAGCCATTGTTTGACCTTAGAAGACCTTAGTTAGAATGGGCGTTCTGAAAAATTTAACTTTGAAATCAAATGAAAGAACTTATTTGTGAAAATTTACTACACTCTTGTCTTTGAGACTTTGCCAAAATTTGATGAATCATGTCTATCTTATTTTGAATCAACTTAAAACCTTGCCACACCTTGCACTCTCTAACTTACTCCTCCAATTCTCTTTCAGATGGAGCCGAATGAACCCCTCAACACCAAGTTTTATCAGCTTGGAAACGGAGGAAGCTTGATCTTCGAGCATGACCTCGACTCCCTGTCGGATCACCTTGGCCGCCCACACCCCGAGTTTCACGGGATTCAGGTGGACGACCAGCCGGGAGGGGAACTGCAGTGGATTATCACTGCCGACTTGAGGGGCAAGCTGGAGCCTCCCACCTCGGAGAGGATCCTTTTCTCTTTCAGGGAAAGCAACTGGCTCGACGGGCTTGCACGTGCTCTTCAGGAAGCACTTGCTCGTCTGTGCAGACAGAATGCGGAAGCACTTCGTGAGGAACGCTTTGCGCATCTCGCGAGGCGCAACTCTGACGGAAGACCCATGGATGTGCCCCTACACCCCCAGTTGAGGCACCATGTGGATCACTTGGACTTCATGCTCTACCAGACTCAGAGGGACCTCGACGCCTCTCGCGCTTACGCGAACCAGACCCATGCTCACATCATCGAGCAGGGTGAGGCGATCAAGCTACTCAACAACGACCGCAGAAGCCTTCGCCAGCAGCGTGCCAAGAAGGACGCTACGATTCGCCGCCTTCGCGACCGGATCGCGTCGCTTGAGGCCACTGTCAAGGCCCAGGAGGATCAGATTCTTCAGATGGAGGATGACGATGGAGGCATCGACATTCAGGGAGGAGACGCCTTTCTGAGCGATGACGATGACTTTGAGGAGGACGAGAACACCGAGGAGGAGGACTACGAGTTCCTGGAGGCCGGACAGGATGACTACGTCCCGATTGATATCGATGATGAGGAGTAGTTGCACTAGTTTCACTTATAGTAGGTGTGAGTTGTATCCCGTCCTTTGTATCGTAGCATGAGAATGGTTCTTAAAACCATTGGAGTATGTGTAGTTTGTACTATGTATTGCATGAATGAATGAATGTTATGTTTGTCATGAAAAGTTTACAAGTTGTCAAATGTTTTTTTTTTTTTTTTTAAACTTAACCCAAAATGAACCATAGAATGTTCCCTCTTATCTCATGATCTTCTATATCTTCAGATGGCCCCTCCAAATCGCACCAACGACGCGATGATGCAACTTCTGCAAACCTTGCTTGCAGACCGGGAAACCGAGAGAGCCGAGCGACAAGCCAACATCATCGCCTTGCAGAACATCGCCAACCAAGGCCATGGAAATCATGACCACCCCGGATCCAAGCTCAAGAACTTCCAGAACACCAACCCTCCGGTGTTTAGCAAGACCGAGGAGCCCCTCGACGCCGACGATTGGCTCCAGACTATGGAGAACAATCTGGAAGTAGCTGGGGTAGAAGCCAACGAGAAGGTGTTGTTCGCCACTCACTATCTCGCTGGACCAGCTCGCGCTTGGTGGACAAGTACCCGTGCCATGAACGGAGGTCAATTCATGACTTGGGAGGATTTCAAACTCAAGTTCAGCAAGTACCATGTACCCCCGGGTCTTATCAAGAAGATGAGGGATGAATTTCGTGAACTGAAACAAGGTCGCATGACGGTGGTTGAGTACCGCGACAAGTTTCTCACCTTGTCAAGGTATGCCCCTGATGAGACTGACACAGTTGAGAAGAGGAAGGAGAGATTCCTGAACGGGCTGCATGATGAGATGCAGACTGTCCTCGTCAACATCCCCTTCGCCGACCTCGAAGCCCTTGTTGACTCCGCCATCCAGATGGAGGGCAAGTTAAACCAAGCCAATGAGAACCGCAAGCGCCGCATGGCAAATCAGAGTGGATCAAGCCACCCCCAAAAGTTTCGCCCTAGCTCAAGCGGAGGTTTCACTCCGAGACACAACAAACCCCCGATGCAGAACTCTCGCCCCGGTTATCAGAACCGGAGTGGAGGAAACTCCAAGCCGGGAGGCTACAACAACAACTACAACCGCGCTCCACCCCGAGCCCCGAACACCAACAACACCAACACCAACACTAACCCCAGAACCGGGAGCAATGCCATTCCCGTTGCGAACAAGCAGGACAAGAGCACTATCACTTGTTATGAGTGCGGTGTAGTGGGGCACTACTCCAACGAGTGTCCTAAGCGTCTTGCCAAGCTCGCCGGCAACACCGCTGCCCCTGCTCAGCAGCAACGCCGTGTCTCCACCGGCAAGAAGTTCGTCCCCAACAACCCCAACAACCGCAACGGCCGCCTCTACCACATGAACGCCGAAGAAGCCCAGGAAGCACCAGATGTTGTGCTGGGTATGTTTTCTGTCAACCACACCCCTGCTAGAGTGTTGTTTGATTCCGGAGCATCTCATTCCTTTGTCACCGAAGATTTTGCATCAACAAGTAAAATTCAACCCCTCAGTTTGAAGCATGTTATGATAGTTCAAATCCCCGGATCAACCACCAAAGCCAAAAAAATTTGCAAAAATGTGCCTATCAAAATCCATGATGTAGACTTCTTTGCAAATCTAATCATACTTGGAACCAAAGGTTTGGAAGTTGTCCTAGGAATGGACTGGATGTCCAAGCACAATGGGTTGATAGACTGCGCCAAGAAAGCCATAACCATGACTAGCAGCACCGGTATCGTAGTTGAGCACGTCTCTGAAAAACTACCCAGGAAATTCACCTGCAACCAAAGTGTATCCAAGCCAACTCTGGATCAAATCAGGGTCGTTTGTCGCTACCCTGATGTGTTTCCGGATGATCTACCCGGTATGCCCCCGGACCGGGATATCGAGTTTATCATCGAGTTAATACCCGGAACTGGACCCATCGCCCAGAGAGCCTACAGCATGAACGCAGCCGAACTTGTGGAGCTGAAGAAGCAAATAGATGACATGTTAGCCAAAGGTTTGATTAGACCAAGTGCATCCCCCTGGAGATCCCCCGTCTTGTTTGTTGACAAGAAAGATGGTGCAAATCGTTTATGCACAGACTATCGTAAGCTTAACGATGTCACCATCAAAAACAAATACCCCCTACCCAAGATCGAAGACTTGTTTGACCAACTCACCGGATCCCGAGTTTTCTCGAAGATTGATCTTAGAACTGGATACCACCAACTGAAGATCCGAGCCACCGACATTCCAAAAACTGCCTTTACCACCAGATATGGGTTGTATGAGTACAACGTCATGTCGTTTGGATTGACCAATGCCCCCGCTTATTTCATGAATCTCATGAATAAGATCTTCATGAACTTTTTGGACAAGTTTGTCGTTGTTTTCATCGATGACATTCTGGTCTACTCCAAGTCCGAAGAGGAACATGAACAGCATTTGGAGATTGTTCTAGAAACCCTTAGACAGCACCAGTTGTACGCCAAGTTTAGCAAGTGTGAGTTTTGGCTGGAAGAAGTTGGATTCCTCGGACACATCTTGTCTGCAGGAGGAATTGCCGTAGATCCCGCCAAGATCAAAACTGTTATGGAATGGAAAGCCCCAACCACACAAACTGAGGTCCGTGCTTTTCTTGGATTAGCCGGATATTACCGCAGATTTGTCGAAGGTTTCTCGAGCATCGCTCGACCAATGACCCAACTGCTGAAAAAGGACAGAAAGTTTGAGTGGACCGACAAGTGCGAAGAGAGCTTTCAACAGCTCAAGAGTAGACTGACAACAGCCCCAATCCTGATCATACCAGATATCGCAAAGCCCTTTGACGTATATTGCGACGCCTCCAAGACTGGACTTGGATGCGTGCTTATGCAAGAAGGCAAGGTTGTATCCTACCTTTCTAGACAACTCAAGCAACATGAACAGAATTACCCAACCCATGACCTCGAACTTGCAGCCGTGGTCTTAGCCCTGAAAGTTTGGCGTCATTACCTCATGGGTAATCGATGCGAGATCTACTCCGACCACAAAAGCCTCAAATATATATTCACCCAGAAGGAGTTGAACATAGGACAACGCTAGCATTGACGGAATCAAGAAACAGATAGCCGCAGGAAAAGCCCCCGGATTCACCGTAGACGAAGCCGGAGTGCTTTGGTACAAAGAACGTCTCTGCGTACCATCGGACTCTGACTTGAAACAAGTCATTCTTCAAGAAGCCCATTGACATAGGCATCCCAAATGGGCCTGCCGAAGATGGTACCCGGGGTTTACTGGAGGCCCAATACCCGAAGAATAAGAAGATTCGGGAGCCCAAGATTTACTAAGGAAAGATAGAGTTGTAATAGGAAGTGTTGTTTGTAATCTGGCGGGACGAGTTAGAAACCGTCCCGGACTCTGTAAACTTGTATAGCACGAATCCCTCGGCTTCACCTCATATATAAGGGGGAGTCGAGGGACAAAAGAAAAAACCGAATCATTGTCTGCAAATCCTAGTTTTCACAATCGTCGAGTACTTTTCGGCTGAAACCTTCGAGATCTACTTACCCTCTACTTCTAACTAAACCCTAGCCTACAATCCATAGGCATTGACAAGTTAATCCCTTGTCAATTGGCGCCGTCTGTGGGAATTAGAGGCGTAAGGAGCTGATCTCGATGGCACGCTCAAGATCTTCGACATCGTCAACCGCAAGCAACACAATGGATCGAGGTAAACAGATCGCTACTGGTCTTGTCGATTTTGTTACTCACCCACCCTCCCGTTTGGATGCATATGCGTATCTGGCGGAGCCCATGGAGATGACGTTCGGAAGGTTCCACTTTCGCGTCGAGAAGGAAGGATCGTATCGTGTCGAAATTCCGATTTCGTCGGGATCATCAGTGGCCGATTCCGATTTTTCAAGCTATGCATCGTCAAACGAGTCAGGAGAAGAAGAAACCTCGGCGACACGCTACGTCAGTATCAGAGCAAGAGAGAAACTCGCCAAGATCTTCAACGACATATCGTTTGAGTCATCTGCGGACTCGTATATAAGCGATGGCTCAAGCGATGTCGACAGTCATGACTTCATCGACAAATCTCTCACAAAGGCAAGGTCTTCATCAATCTCAACGATGATGTCACCAAACCCAACATAGATCTGAGTACAAGGTATCATCAGATTTACGCCATTGAAGGTCAAGAGGAGACATCTGAGGCTTTCGACAGTTTGGGAAATCCATACGTCGATCCCTCCAATCTGCGACAAGGCTTGGGCAACAAATACGTCGGGCCAGAGCCGCGAGACAGAGTTCAACTTTCACAAGCAGCGTGGGACAGAGCTGCGAGAGCTATGAACGGCACAGAACCAATGGCTACCACAGCCACACCAGAAGAATTGCAAGCATATCAATATAGGCTCGCACGAGCTGCCAGGGAATTGGAAAAACAGACAGCTGAGTTGAACAGGAGAAAGGAGGCAGCTTCTGCATCCAGCAGGAGAAGGGCAGATCTAAGTCGACAATCTAGAACTACGGGTGATAGCCATCGGGAGGCGCGGAACAGAGCAAGATCAAGGCTGCAACACATACCCGAGGCGTAAAGAGAACACTTGGTTCAAAACCTCGACATGTCCTTTATGTCGATAGATACAAGAGGAAACATCATCCCTAAGACACCGAGAGGCTGGGTATATGGCGACACATGCTTTTATCCTTGCATCTAAACCACCTCCGGGTGACCCAAGGGAAACAACGTACAATATGGCGGTAGCAGGAGTTGGAGCTATGGGGACAGCGTTTATATCAACGCCTCCGAAGGAGTGGCAAGGCAAAATAGTCCGCGACCCGCAGCAGCAACGGCAAGACTGAAGGGCCAAGTGGAGCAAGAGACACAAAGCACAAGCAAGAGTCGACGAGAGCGCGGCAAAGCGAAGGGATCATCGGCAATCCCCGAACTTAACGACGAAGATATGTGCGGCTTACCATGCTTCACGAGGAGAGTCCGAAAACGCGAGTCCCCTCGTGGATTCAAGTTACCCGATAATTTCAAGAAATTCGACGGCCTTCAAGATCCAGAGGATTGGCTAGTCGACTATCCGGGAGACGGTGAAGCCGACAGAGGAACTAGGGCAACAGCCATGCAAAGCATCCAGGTGCACCCGAGTGGTGCCGCACGATCATGGATAAAGAAACTCGCTCCAGATCCATCGACAGTGGGAAAGTTTCGAGGACGTGTTCGTCAAGAACTTCAGATCCACGTGCAAAAAACCCGCATCGTTAGAGGAGTTGAGAGCGTGTCGACAAAAGCCGGATGAGCCAATGAGAAAGTACATCCAGAGATGGAATATCATCAAAAACTCGGCAGAAAACATATCCGACGAGAGAGCAATAGATGCGTTTGTCGCAGAGTCGAGCGTGGAGACTTTGTCGAGGATTTGGGAAGGACCAATCCAAGGACGGTATCCGCGTTAATGGAGATAGCAAATAAATGGGCAGATGGAGAAGACGCTGTCCACAACAAACGACACAGGTCGCGAGAGGAGGACCGTGGTCGAAACTATCAACCGAGGCGAAGATTTCCTCGGACGTACCCGAACAACGACGCTCCAGCACACATTTCGGCAGGTTTCGGACAAATACAGGAGGCAATAGAGATGATTACCGCAGAAGCGGTGAACAGCGAGGTGATAATAGGGATGATTCACGCAATGTGCAAAATAGTGGGCCGAGGTTTCCAAGACCTTTCGTGTCCCCCGAGGAAATGCTGAACGGACCGTGCCGGATGCACTTCTTCCTCGACAAAGAACGGGAAAAGACAAGTCGAGCACCTGCAGAAGACTGTCGAAATTTTCAGGCAATGTTCGGATACGCGAGAAAATGCTCACGCTCGAGCAGCACGAGAGAAACCCTCGGGAGCCTAGGAGCGAGATTCATCTACCGCCACCTCCCGCGATTACAGAGGACAATCGACACCAGCTAAGAATAGCGGCAGCACCTGCACCACCACCCTATGTTGATCCTAACTCCAACGGAGCAGTGTTGATGATTCAGAAGGGAAGGCCGTCCAATAGAGCTCAAAAAGTAATCTCACGACAGGTGTTTATGGCAGAGAAAATGCCTCCACCAACAGTTGAGTACCTTAATTGGTCGGGACAAGATATCGGCTTCACAATAGCAGATCATCCGCAGAAGTTCCTCGACCAGGGCAGCCAAGACTCATTCTGCCAGCAGTTATCGCAGGATTTGATGTCTCTCGAGTGTTCATAGACGGCGGCAGCAGCTTGAACCTCATGTATGCAGATACATTGAGGAAGATGAACATATCCTTAGCAAACTTGAAACCAACAGACACAAGGTTCCACGGCATCACACCAGAGAAACCAAGTTATCCATTGGGAAAAATCAATCTCGATGTTCAATTTGGGACCCGAGAAAATTATAGAATCGAGAAGCTCGAATTTGAAGTCGTGGATTTTCCATCACAATACCACGCTCTGTTGGGACGACCAGCATATGCTAGATTTATGGCAGTACCACACTATACATACCTGTTGTGGAGGTTGCCCGGACCAAGAGGACCAATCACAGTCAAGGGAAGCTTTGCCTTAGCCGATAAGTGCGACAAGGATTTTCACAAAGTTGGCGAGAAACTTTCGGGATGCAAGCCGAGTACTTGGCGTCAAAAAGCATGACTGATTACGACGTCCGCGGACGTTGGAAGGCCAAATAAAGAATCAACTTTCAACACAGAGAAAAATTCTAAGGAGGTGCAGATTCACCCGACAGATCCAAAAAGACGACATCTATCGCAAACGATATGGATATCGCATAGGAAAGCGCGCTCGTCAAGTTCCTCCGTGAGAACTGGAAAATCTTTGCATGGTGTCCAGCCGACATGCCAGGAGTACCAGTGGAACTTGCCGAGCACCACCTAAATTTGGATCCAACAAATGAAACCAATCGTACAACCTTTGCGGCGTTTTTCGAACCAAACCGCAAAGCCTTTCTTTCAGAAATAAATCGACTCGAAGAAGCTGGTTTTATCATAGAAATATCTACAGAAGCCACATGGGTAGCTAACCCAGTGATGGTGCCGAAGAAAAACACGACAGTCCTTCGCATGTGCGTCGACTTTACGTGTCTCAATAAACATTGTCCTAAGGATCACTTTCCCCTCCCAAGGATCGATCAAATTATCGACTCCACGGCAGGTTGCGAACGTCTTTCCTTCTTGGATGCATACTCTGGTTATAACCAGATCAGATTAAAAGAAGATGATGAAGCCAAGACAGCGTTTATTACACCTTACGGCGTGTTTTGCTACAAGACAATGCCCTTTGGTCTAAAAATGCGGGAGCAACATATCGAGGATGATGCGAAGTGTTTAGCAACACAGATCGGGAAAAACGTGCAAGTATACATCGATGATGTCGTCATAACATCAAAAAAGGGGACAACGTTGATCGAGGATCTCAAAGAAACTTTTGACAACCTCGACAAATTCTGCCTCAAACTGAACCCGACGAAGTGTTCTTTTGGCGTCCCAAACAGGAGAACTTCGGGGTTTCTAGTTTCGGCAAGAGGGATTGAAGCAAATCCCGACAAAATACAAGCCATAGTAACAATGAGAAAGCCAACAAAGTTGAAAGAAATACAAGACTAATCAAGCGAGTCGCAGCTTTGAGCAGGTTCGTCGCCGAGTTAGGAGAAAAGCGTTACCATTTTATGCGCCGATAAAACAAGGAGATAAATTCCATGGAACGAAGAGGCCGACGTAGCTTTCGAGGATCTGAAGCGAAAAATCTCGACACCACCAATCCTGGTGGCTCCAAAGGAAAAGGAACCTCTCCTGCTATATATTGCAGCCACGCCCCAAGTGGTTAGCACGGTATTAGTTGTCGAAAGAGAAGAAGAAGGGAAAATCCATGGAGTGCAGCGGCCAGTATACTTCGTGAGCGAAGTCTTGTCACCTTCAAAACAAAGGTACCCTCAGTACCAAAAACTAGCATATGGAGTGTTCACGACAAGACGAAAATTGCGCCACTATTTTTCGGCACACCCGATCATAGTGGTCAATGAAGCTCCCTTATCAAATATCTTGAATAACCCGGAAGCTACGGGTCGTGTCTCCCTTTGGGGAATAGAACTTTCCCTCGGGACATCACGTATGAAAAGAAAAGCAATAAAGTCGCAAATACCGCGGACTTCATCGCAGAATGGATGGAGTTGCAAAATACCGGACCGCCAGCTTGATCGAGTACTTGGACCATGAACTTTGATGGGTCCAAGAGACTAGAAGGAGCTGGCGCAGGAGTAGTACTCATATCACCTGAAGGAGACAAATTGAAGTACATCCTCCGGATGACGTTCCTTAACGCTTCTAACAATGAAGCAGAATATGAGGCTCTTATACACGGGATGAAGATGGCGAAAGCCTGCGGAGCAACTCGATTAAAAATCTTTGGCGACTCACAGTTGGTGGCTCAGCAAGTTATGAACCAATGTGATGCAATCAATGATAGCATGATGGCATACAAGGAGGTGTACAACGAGCTTGAGAAGTTATTCGATGGATGCGAAGTAAATCATATTAGCAGGTTGAGCAACGACGAAGCCGACGTTCTTGCAAACATCGGGTCACAAGTGCCTTCCGGTCCCGCGGTGTGTATTACGGGAAGAGATAACAGAGAGATCCACTAAGCCAACAAAGTCAAAAAGAAGGAGAAGAATCGCTCGGGAGCTGCCATGGAAAAGCAAGAGGACGAAGAAGAGGATCAGGACTTGGTAATGGTGATACAGAGACCGTGGATGCAGCCGTACATATCATACATCATGAGGAAAGAAATACCCGATGATCCAGCTTGAAGCAAGGCGAGTAATTCGACGCTCCAAAGCTTTTACGGTGGTCAAGGGAGAATTGTATAAGCGAAGTATTTCAGGCGTTTTGCAAAGGTGCGTTACACCCGAAGAAGGAAGAATAATCCTGAAGGATGTACACGAAGGAATATGTGGCCACCACGCAAGTAGTCGAGCTATCGCAGCCAAGGTTTTTCGGGCAGGATTCTACCGGTTGACAAGAATCGAGGACGCCAAGGACATAGTAAGAACTTGCGACGCATGTCAAAGGTTCGCCGCAAAACCTCACTCTCCAGCAGCAGAGCTAGCACCAATACCATTGTCTTGGCCCTTTGCTCAATGGGGACTTGATATGGTGGGTAAGTTACACAAATCCTGGCCAGGAGGAAAGGAGTACATGCTAGTAGCTGTCGATAAGTTTACAAAGTGGATAGAAGCGAAGCCGATAAATTCACCAGATGGAGCATCCGCAAGAAAATTCGTAAAAGGCCTCGTCTTCAGATTTGGAGTGCCCCACAAGATCGTCACGTACAACGGCAGCAACTTCACATCCCATGAATTCAAAGATTATTGCGAAGAGGTGGGTATTAAGCTGAACTTTGCGTCGATCGCACATCCTCAAACCAATGGGCAAGTCGAGAAAGCCAATGGCATCATCTGCAATGGTATTAAGAAACGCTTGTTAGGACCACGGAAAAAGCTCGACATACCTGGCCGTAAGAACTACCAAGCGTGTTGTGGAGCATCCGAACAACACCAAACACAAAGAACGCAGAAACTCCGTTTTCCTGGTTCATGGAGCAGAGGCAGTACTACCAATCGAGATAGAGCACAACTCTCCACGTGTCGCTGAATATGATGAAGAAACGTCGAGAAGAGTGCTAGAAGACGACGTCGACGCACTTGATGAAGCTCGAGATGAAGTATTATCTCGGGTAACCAAATATCAACAGGACTTGAAGAATTACCACAGTCGACGTTTGCGGCCAAGATCTTTTCAGGTGGGAGACCTAGTTCTTCGGCTCACGCAAAAAAGTCATGAAAAACTCGAGTCACCATGGCTTGGCCCTTACATTGTCACGGAAGTAATTGGAGGAGGAGCATACAGAATAAAGGACAAGAAGACAGGGGTGGAGGAGCCAAACCCCCGGAACGTGGCGCAACTTAGGCGTTTTACGCCTAGAGTCAAAATATAGTCTTTGTAAAGCTTCAATGTACTGAAACGCCCGCGAGTTTTCAGACGCACTCTTTTCCTTTTTCGGGCACCGAGTGGGGCCGGAGAAGGTTTTTAATGAGGCGGGCTCGCGGTGCTGCAATATAATAAAGATAGTGACAATATAACTTTTCTTCCTTATCGACATGACCAAAGTCTTCGCTCCGACGAATTTCAATATAGTTCATCGACAAAAGGAAAAACTTGCCTTGGTATTCAAATACCTCGTGAGTCAACAAAAATACAAAATAGTGCTCAATAAAAAGCTTGGGGGCTCATATTCGCCTTAAATATATAAATGCCTTGGTTCAAAACCTCGCAAGTATACAAATATAGTAAAGAGTCACCGAAACACTCGGGAGCTAAACAAACAGAGAAATATAATGATTGCTTTACAATATAGTCATGGATTACAAAGAAGAAATATCTACAAGAAGAAACTAACTAGTCTTGATTCAATATGTCATCAAGAGTAACCCTGTTTTCCTCAGGAGCAGCACCAAGAAAATCGGCATAATGGCCATCGGCAAAAAAGTCGGCATCCATCCGAAGTAGGTCCTCAATCATTTCTTCGGCTATAGGCGTAACCTTCGTGTTAATCCTGTCAACACCAACTCTCCGCCGTTTTACTTTTTGGTGAACCTTCTCGACAACCTGGGTAAGGTCAAGCTTCGAGTGGCAGATTTGGAGCATGATAAGAGCAAATCTGGCACCAGCTACTAGTTGAGCTTTGACAAAATCATGGATACTGCGAGCATCCTTGAACCTTTCCATCAATTCAGGAAGAGTTTTTGGTTGGACGTTGCGAGGAAACATGGAGTTGTAAACCATGGACAAGGTCTTGGTACAGAAGTCGAGGAAATCGCGAGTTTGAGAGGCGCGATCTTGAAATCTGACAATTTGGCGGGTCCTTTCCGGGGTAGCCCAAAACAAAGAACCATGGTCCAAGGAGAGATTAACAAGGAGGGTTGTCCTAGCATTCACCCTCTCTTCCTCGGCAGCGGATCGGTAAAGGCACCTATCAAAACAAAAAAGCGGAAACCTTCAAAGAAACAATAGTATGCAAATAAAGGATATCAGCGGATGAAACAGGCATACCCGACATATCTGCACTGGCTTCATTCATTAATTCGAGCATGAAATTTTCTCGAATAGTCGCCTTTTCAGCCTCGGAAGCAGCAATTTCCTTAGCAGCTACGGCCTCGCGAGCTTGTTGAAGAGCAATTTTTTCGGCTTCAGATGACTTACGAGATTGCTCCATCATCACAAGTGTTTGCTTCTTCGCATACTGAAGTTGTTGCCGAAGTTCATCCAGTTCTTGCGACAAGGTATCGTCGACAGGAGCGGTATCACCAAAAGCTTTCCTCGCGCGGGAAGAAGAAGGCGAAACATTGGAAGGAGCAGAAGATGGAGTATAGTTATCAAATATCAACTGAAAAATAAACAAGACAACATCAAATAACAAGCAAAGATAGAAGTCTTCATTAATCTCTTGGAATAATTACAAGGGCATTACAAAGGAGTTAAGAAAGTACGTGTCGCCAAATGCCTCCTTTGGCGACGAAGCAAAAGAAACAGAAGAAAAACAGAGGCATGCAACTAGACCTCCGGCCTCGAGGAGCTAGGAGTTGAAGCTGGCTTGATCCCCGATACGCCAATATCTTCTTCGTGTTGGGCTTGGCCGCCTTGATCGCCGACCTCCATCTTGATCGCTCTATCTCGACCGGTGTCGCCAACCTTCATCCAATCAAGCGTCTGTTGGCTGTCAAGAACCAGGGCAACAAGATTTTCGACAAAGAACCTTCATATTCTCCTGACGCATCTTCAATCCCAGGTCTTCCGAAGCATTAAACATCTTGGCGAGGTTAAGGAAAGTTGCGGGTTCTTCTTTCTTCGGGAAGAAATAAGGGAACAACGCTGACAATCCTGCATTAGCATTTGCCACGCCTTCACGAATTTCGCGCCCGTGAAACTCCAGAAGAGAAAGTGCGTCAAGGAGAGGATCGTTGACAGGATTATCCAGATCAAAATCCTGGTTTGTTTGGGCTGCCACACGAGACAAGACATCACCAACAACCAAGAAACAGAAGTGCAGTAAAATAAAAGGGATTGATAATATTACTCAGAGTACGTCGACTTTGCGACTTCAAACGCTTGAGGATTCCTTCGTCACGAGAAGCCTGTGCAGCTTTGTGCTCATCCAAGGCAGCTGTCGCATCCTCAAGTTTCTTCTGCAGTTCCTCGACACCAGCAGCTTTCGCCTTAGCTTCATCAACCCGACCTTGGCTTTGCTAGCAGCGAGTTCAGCTTTCTTGCGAGCCGCCTCACTTTGCTCAAGTTTTTGAGCCAGTGCGTCGGCGCGTTCGTTAGCCTCTGCAAGTTTCTCTGTCGAGATATGGAAAAAAGAGAGAAGAAAGATCAAAAAATCGCGGCAAGTAACAGGAGTGACAAATTAAGGAAAAACGACAAGTATGAAAGTCGTTACCTTCGGCTCTATTAGCATATTCACGGTACCCAATAAATTGGGAACCGATGCGGAGAAGATCCTTGATCATAGGCTGTTCAACGTGAACACAGTAAGAGAAACATCGGCATAAAAAAAAAAAAAAAAAAAAAAGATGTGAAGAAACAAAATAAAGAAAATATAGATGTCGACAAACTTACATCATCTAGGAGAGGGGGCGACGAACTGCCCAACTGAGGGGCAGGATCAACAATATTTTCAATCCGTGCCCTTTTTGGTGAAGGGGCACGGGGGCTCGAAGGAGTAGATGTATCAACATTTTGCCGAGGAGGCGACGATTCCTCCCTTCAACTGGTTTTTCTGAAATAACTAAAGTATGTGACGTGCTCGTTCGAGCAGCCACATCTAAAGTTGGTGTTTCTTCATCATCACTGTGACAAAATAGTGGCAGCATAAAAGCAAGGCAAAATAAAATTCTTCAAATAAAAAAGGAAAAGAGCAAGGAACCTACGAGCTGATGATACTCTCGATGTATGGATCATAAGCTGCTTTTCGAGGTGCAGAGCGGTTTCTTCGGGTTTCGAGGTCCCGGAATCTTCGGCATTGCTCCTTTTCCTTTTGCTCTTCGGAGAAACAGCAGGAGGAGGAGATTGTGCTGATGTTGTATCTTCGTGAGGCAGCATCCTTCTCGGTAGATCCCGCAGATTTTCGAGAATCTGCGGGTTCATTCACAAAAGAGGGGGTCTCCTGGTTGACATCATCGACAACGGCTCTTTCTTCGACCTCTCCATCCTCAGGAAGAGGAGGAAGGGAAGCCATAGTAGGATGATTCTACAAAGAAATAGTGACAAAAGAGAATAAGTGAGATACCACTGCAAATAAGATACGAGGAACAGTTCAAAACAAGATAAAACTTCGAGAAGAGAAAATACCTCGGGAAGAGGATTGGAAGCACTGTATGGTTCCACTCGACAGGAGGAGGGAATAGGATCCTTCTTGCCTAATCGAGAAATTCTTCGAACCAATTTTTCCAAGTCCTTTACAGAAAGATCACTGGAGATTCTGTTGGCGTCATTTTCACCAGAATACGTCCAAAGGGGATTTTTGCGAGCCTGAAGAGGCTGCACTCTAATCCTAAGGAAGTAGGCGAGTAATTTGAACACCAGATAGCTCTTTGCCTCGAGTGTTTTGAAGATGACGGATACGAGCCATGAGCGCCTCTGTCGCTTTTCTCTTCTTCGAAGCTTCGGCATCCCAGAACGGCGACGCTGAATCCTGGCACTTCCGTCGAAAGGAACTATGTTGTGCTCCACAGAATTGGCGCTTTCTTCGTGGATGTAGAGCCACTTTTTGCGCCATCCTTGGACAGAATCAGGAAACTTGACGTCGAAATAATCGACATCAGTTCGAACACAGATAACAACGCCACCTATGTTATAAGTGACGTTGTGGGAGCCATTACGGCGGAGGCAGAAAATGCGCTTCCACAGAGCCCAATTGGGAGTGATTCCGAGGAAGCATTCGCAAAGTGTGATAAAAATAGAAATGTGAAGGATGGAATTGGGAGTCAACTGGTGCAGTTGAATCCCATAAACAAAAAGAAGGCCGCGGAGGAAATCGTGGATTGGGGTTGAAAGGCCGCGGATCAGGTGATCAACAAAACTAACCCGATACTCCATTGGAGGCTTGGGGTAGCTTTCTTCGCTAGGAAAGCGGATGGCGTCCTCCTTCGTCATGAGGCCGAGCCTCTTCAGCGTGTTGATGTCTTGATTGGAGATTTTGGATCTCTCCCACTCAAGATCCTCGGCGGCCATCTTGGATTCCGGCGTCTTGTGGCGAGTCGACGCGTGCGTGGTGGCATCAACGGCAAGTGGGCAGAGCAATGTATGTGCGTACGGAAGATTGGAGAGAGTTGGGCGCAGGGGAAGTTTTGCGAAGAGGAACAGGTGAGCGGCGCAAGCGAGGGGATGAACGAAGGTTGAAGAAGGGTTTATATAAGATTCGGGTGAAGCAGTGTGCCGTTGGATGAAGAAATCGTGTGGAAAAGCGGAGGACGTGTGTCCACTACTTGCACGACGTGTCAACGTAGTCGAAGCAATGGACCCACAGGGCATTACAATCAAGACTATTAGAGGAGGATTAAGTAAATTTGTTTAAGGGAAGTATGTCGACAAGAAAACGGCGACGTAAAGAATTATTCAATACCTCGGGAACCTTTGGTCAAATACAAGTTTTTGCCCAAATGCTCGGGGGCTACTTCAGAAAAAAGTAAATTTTCGAGTATGATAAATATAGAAATTGCGGGAGCCTACAACCAAGCACAAGTCCTTGGCTGTAGCCTCGGGGGCTACTCCCATCGAGAACGCTGTTCGCGCACCCGAGAGATAAAAAAAAGAGAGAAGAAGAAAGAGATCATATTGGGAAGTAATGAAAATATAGCGACAAGGTGGACTAAAATGTTGAGCCTACAACCAAGCACAAGTTCTTGGTTGTAGCCTCGAGTTACTCCCATCGGGAACGCTGTTCGCGTGCCCGATGAAATTAACAAAAATAGAAAAACAAGAGAGTATATTTCGAGTTATAATTAACTCTACATATACTCCCATCGGGAGAACAATATAAGTCATATATGACTCGATAAAATGTGCCATTCCAACAGCCGGAAAAGCACTCGACAATATATTCTCAGAACGCCGAAGTTGCGATCAATTTCTGAATGCCGCAAATTTGCGAAGGTAAGACCCCAGATCCGTTCTGCTGGGCGTGGCATCGCCAAAGACTGCGCTCACATTTTTATCCGTATCAACAGATACGAAGAAAAATCCTAACGGACGCGTTAGGTACCCGATAAATTTGACTGGGACTCGACAGAATGGTAAGACCTTAAGCGGCACCTGTCGACGTTTACACCAGTATCCCGAGATCATGTCCGGGGACGTGATTTTGAAGTAGGTTTTTGCGGATTGCCACTAGAGCAGTTAACTAGTACCTGATCCGTCAGATGAACTAGCCCCAATTACCAGTATCCCTGTACAATATAGAATTTTATGTGAAGAAATATAAAAGGTTAAAGCTTTTGAGTAAAAATAAACAATGGAGATTTTCCCTGACTCTACGATTCAAGCAAAATCTCGGGGGCTACTGACATAGGCATCCCAAATGGGCCTGCCGAAGATGGTACCCGGGGTTTACTGGAGGCCCAATACCCGAAGAATAAGAAGATTCGGGAGCCCAAGATTTACTAAGGAAAGATAGAGTTGTAATAGGAAGTGTTGTTTGTAATCTAGCGGGACGAGTTAGAAACCGTCCCGGACTCTGTAAACTTGTATAGCACGAATCCCTCGGCTTCACCTCATATATAAGGGGGAGTCGAGGGACAAAAGAAAAAACCGAATCATTGTCTGCAAATCCTAGTTTTCACAATCGTCGAGTACTTTTCGGCTGAAACCTTCGAGATCTACTTACCCTCTACTTCTAACTAAACCCTAGCCTACAATCCATAGGCATTGACAAGTTAATCCCTTGTCACCCATGACACCCTTTACTCAATCCACCCCGGAGGTACCAAGAGGTACCAGGACCTAAAGGAACAATTTTGGTGGCACGGAATGAAAAGAGAGATCGGTAGCTATATCGCCAAGTGTGACATCTGTCAGAGAGTCAAGGCAGAACACCAAAGACCCGCCGGACTGTTGCAACCCCTTCAGATTCCAGAATGGAAATGGGACTCCGTAGGAATGGACTTTATCACCGGACTGCCCAAATCCAGCAAAGGCAATGATTCCATATGGGTAGTGGTCGATAGATTGACCAAAGTCGCCCATTTCATCGCCGTCAAAACCACTTATCAAGGCCCCAAGTTAGCTGAACTCTACATCTCCAGAATAGTTGCTTTGCACGGAACCCCCAAATCGATAGTGTCAGATAGAGGATCACAGTTCACCTCAAGGTTCTGGCAGAAGGTGCATGAAGGACTAGGCACTCGCCTAAATTTCAGCACCGCCTATCACCCTCAGACCGACGGACAGACTGAGAGAGTAAACCAGATACTGGAAGACATGCTTAGAGCATGCGTACTGGAATACGGATCCAAGTGGGAAGACTGCCTACCTTACGCAGAATTCTCATACAACAATAGTTATCAAGCCAGTCTACAGATGGCCCCCTTTGAAGCCTTGTACGGAAGGAAGTGCCGTACCCCCCTGAACTGGTCGGAAGTCGGAGAGAGTCAAGTTTTCGGCCCAGATGTTCTTCGTGAAGCCGAAGAGAAGGTTCACAAGATCCGTGAGTATCTCAAGACTGCGCAATCCAGACAGAAGAGCTACGCCGACAAGAGACGTCGGGAGATGACCTTTGAGATCGGAGATTACGTCTATCTCAAAGTATCCCCCTTGAAAGGGATGCAAAGGTTTCAGCTGAAAGGAAAGCTTGCACCTCGCTATGTGGGACCTTTCCAAGTCCTCAGCCGCCGAGGTGAAGTATCTTATCAACTGGAGTTGCCTGAAGAAATGTCGGCTGTGCACGACGTTTTTCACATCTCACTTCTCCGGAAATGTCTGGAAGCCCCTGAGAAGACCGAAGTGTTCAAGAACATCGATCACCAATCGGTGGATATCAACCAGGATCTGACTTACCGCGAAGTGCCGATTCGCATCCGAGAAGAAGCTTACAGAACCACCCACACCCGAAGCATCAAGTTTCTAAAGATCCAATGGAGTAATCATACCGAGGATGAAGCCACCTGGGAACGCGAAGACTTCATGAAGAAGGAGTACCCAGATCTCTTTAGTACCTAACTTTCTTTTTGATCTCGGGATGAGATCTTTTGTAAGGGGGAAGGGTTGTAACACCCCCAAATTTCAATGAAAAGAAAGTTAGAGAATTCCAGAAAGCAAAATTTCAAACCAACAAAAACTTTTCTGTTGCATATAGTACCATGCATAGGACTTGTGCATTTGAGTGATATGCCATGATGATTGCTATTACTTGTTTTAGATGTGCTCTAAAACCCTAGAGTGATCATGTGAAGATCACCAACCAAATAAATCAAAGAGGAAGAAAATCCATAGGAACACAAAACTCTAAAAACCCTCACATATGCCCTATGGCATTTTTATAAATTTTGACCCTAGACCTATTTGGTCTTCACCCTTAGTTGAATAATGTTATTAAACACTTATTACAACTTTTGGAACCAGGGTTGCACAATTCAAATGAATTTCACACCCATTTCCCACTCACATGTGATGATGACCAAATCTGCCAATTTTAGTCTGATCACCACTTTGAGCCCCTACAATTCAATTTTCCCAAATCCATTCTTGCCAACTCTTTGCACCATTTCAAAGTCAACATCAAGGTGAACAACTTTGATGAAGACCACCCTGCCAAATTCATCTTTGATCACTAGCTATGCTCATCCAAAGTTGCAACTTTATAACAAGTTCAACAATCTTCACTTAGCCATTTTGGCCAAATTTTGAAATCTAATTTTTCCACCACCACCTCAATTCATCTCTGGTCATTTACAACTTATCTCCACCTTCACATATCACAAACTTTCCCCTTTTGAATTATTTCCAATTTGGATAATTTTGTATTTTCCAAATTTGAACACTATTCACACACTATAGCAAATAGTGATCTACTCAAACTAACCTACCCCAAATTGCACCAAATGGTTCCCCTGCCCCCTCTAACCCTAAAGGAAACATAGTGGAGCTAAGGAGGAGGAGCTAGATTGCATGGCATGGCCATGCCGGCCATGGCATCACCATGCCGAGCCTCCCCCTCTCTCCCTTGCTTGCCAACCCTGGCCCCCTCGCCACAGCACGCCACCACACTGCCTAGCCTCGCCTAGCACAGCCCTGGTCGAGGAGGAGCTCGACATTGGCTGGACGACGCGCGCCCACACACGCCCTGGACGCCGCTCGCGTTGCGCGTGTGCCCGACGCGGACACACACTGGCCACGTGCCGCGCCACCACCACGAGCACGCCCTGGCCTCCCTGACTAGCCGTTGAGCACGCACGCGCCACCAGGACGTCGCCAGACATGGCCAAGACCACGACCCGTGCCCGCCGCCGCCGGAGACGACGACGCGATCCCGCGACCAGCACGGCAGACACGGAAGCAATGCGTCGCCTACAGACGCCGCCCGACCGCGCCGTTGCCACCTACAGATTCGCCTGGACGAGGAGAACACCGTAGCACCCTTGCCTAGCCCAACACCTCGCCGGAACCGCCGCACCTCGGTCGACTTCTTCACGGCCACGCAGCACCCTTGGCCATCTATAAATACGGCGTTCCCTGGACGAAGCTGAGCACACCATCTCGTTCACCATCCTCCACTGCTTCTCCCCCACCCAACCACTCGCTCGATTGTCGCCGGAGCTGCTCCAATTTGAGGATCGGAGCCCGCCAGTACCGCACCTCGCCGCCGTCGATTGGAGCCGATTCAGGAGTTGCCGCCGGTGCCAGGAGCTTCACCGTCGTCCACATCTACATCACGCACACTGCCAGCCACCGCGGGAGCCCTGGTTAGCTCTCCCACCCCCTAGCGCCGCCGTGCCCGTAACCCTTTCTCGCCGGAGAAGACGATGTCTCTGAGCCGTCGATCTCCTCTCTAATCCTACGCTCCACGTCACCCCGTACCGTTTCGGGTTTAAACGCCCACTGACGGGTGGCCCCCACCCTGTCAGCAGGCCCGCGCGCACTGGATGCGCTGCTGGGCCGTTTTTCTCTGTTTAAACCGTTTCGGCCCACGTTGGTTTCCCGCCGGCCTGTTTAATTCAAATTCGATTTAAACTTTTCCAAACTTTTCCAATACTGCCCAAACTTTGAAATTAAATATTTTCATTTTGGCTAAACCAAATTTAGTGAATTTGATATTGTTGGAAAGCCACTGAAATTCTCTACAAAATGCCACTGGCCTCTTGGTCAATTTATTTGTAGAATTAATGTGACAAAAATAACAAGCCAGGGACTTTTCCCTATTCAAATAATTCTTAAAAATCAACCAAAATAGATATTAAGTTATTTCCAACTCTAATAGCTCACTTTTGACTTACACTAATTGTTTATGCAATAAAATGGTGTGGTCACCTTGTATGATCATGCCATGGTTTAGTGAATGGATATTTTGACTAGTTTAACTAGTTGATATTGTCCAAAACTATTAAAGTTAAATGGTGTGAAGTCTTATACTTCATTTAAACTTGTCTCACATGAATTCATGGGATGTTTGGACCCCTGGTTCCAAACTCTCTTATATGAATTTCTTGAGATTTAAATCAAATGTAGTGTTATTTAAATGGTATGAGGTGATCCACCTCATTTAAATCATTCTCCCAAATGATGAGGATGATGAACATTTGACTTAGGTCAAGATGAGTTCATCCATGATTGTTGGAGAAATTAAATCTTAAGAAGATTTCAATGAGAGGAAATTATCTCTCAAGAACCCTATGGAAACTATCATCTACATATAGAATTCAAATTCTATTTTAAATCCCACAACCCATGCACCCTAGTTTATTTATATGTGTATGCATAGAATAGTTTGTGTGTTGATTTGTGATGTGTGGAATAGCCATTGAATTAGTGAGTAATTACCCTCGTATTCAAATTTAGACGGTAGCACCGGAGAGTACGTCGAAGAAGAAGGTTGCTACCAGGAGGAGGAGGAGGAACAGTTTGAGAACTACCAAGGCAAGCTAAAATACTATGCAAGCTTTTATTCTTGCAAAGTGCAAAGCCCCCTTGGGGCATGGCACCATGTTTCTGATCCTTTTCTTATGTAAACCCATCCCAAGTTTTTACTTGTTTTCTAAAGGATTTACTTTTATAGTTAACTTTGGTCAAAGTACAAGTTGGATACTAGAGTAGTGAGTTAGTCTCGTCCAAGCAAAGCAAGGTAGCACCCCTCATGACTTAGAGCTAGTGCTAATCAACTAAACTTGACTACTCTAGATGGGAATCTTGTGATTTTGAAAGGATTTTGAAACCTTGGAATGAAGATGCATTCCATTGAATGATTTTTTGAAGGTGAATATGACCAAGAGAAGATGGTGATTTTTGATAAAACATGATGTTGGTTTGAATGCGATACCTTTCCAATTCTCAAGTACCCCCACAATACCTGATTATGGGTAGGGCTTAACTGGAAGTTTATGCGTCTTAGTATGGGTTCCCTCTAAACAAGCGTCATCGGGGTTATGCCGAAAGCTGCCTCTACCACAAAAGAAACGATACGATATGATGCGAAATGAGGTGAATGTCCGGCCCAAGCCACTGTGCGATTCCCGAGTTGTGACGGTTGGTCTTCACTGGGAGGCCAAGCTCATGGGGAGAGGTGCTCATACTAGGGTTTGTAAGTGAAAGGTTATGGTTGATGATCCGCGTACTGTGTTACGATTATTCGGGGAAATCCCGACGGATGAAATCAAATGTTGTGGCACAAGTGTGCAACCTCTGCAGAGTGTAAACCTATTCGAATAGCCGCGTCCACGGTTACGGACGGTTGGAAAGGCCATACAGTTTCCGAGGTCATATCTTTGAAAATGATGTTGAAAGGTGATGGGAAATGACTTGTGGTGGATTGAATTGAAATCACCACTTGAATGGTGGGAATGACACTAATGCTCCCCCTTGAGTTAGTTAGCACTTGAGTAAGCTTTTCTCAAAAACTTTGTGAACCAAAACTAGCTTTATGCAAATAAACTAGAGCTTAGCAAACCCTACTAGAATGTCTAGCACTTACATTTGTTTGAGTTTGCGAGTACTCAACGTACTCACGGCTTCGTCCCTGGCTATTCAAATGGCCAGAGTATGAAGAGGACCAAGGAGATGACCAGCAGGACGCCTACGACAACTAAGCGCCTTCCGACGTCAAGCGTTGGCCTGTGGACTAGAGAGTCCTTGTATCTTATGCTTCCGCTATGTTGAACTATGAACTTGTATTTGTTTGTTGATCAATAGATCAACTATTCGTGTAATAGGGATCAGGTGATTCCCAATTTGTAAGACTTATGGTTTGTAATGAATGGTGACTGTGATACTTAACTATTATGCCTCGCAACAACAATATTCCTGGGATTGCGATGTATGACATAATAGGCATTCGGACTTAAAAATCCGGGTGTTGACAATATGTTCCTATGAATCAAACAACTAGTGTGGGGAAAATTCACATGTGATCTAAATCCTACATAATTTCTATACAAATCCTATATATGAATTTTAGTTGTTAGGTCACTTAAAATGACTTCACTTGAAGGGTTACATTTTTGTTTTTTCTGAATTAGTAGTGATGCCTAACCATATATATACCTAAACCAAGAGAATCAGCATAAACTTATGTATATTAATAGTAAGCGCATATATGAATGTTTTTTATCTACAAACCCAGGGTCATATATATGTACATAGAAACATGCATATATGCTAGTTTTTGTACCTTGGTGTGTTCCTCTTTTGGGCTATCTCTTTTTTGTTCACCGGTTCACAACCAACGCCCTAGATTATTTGGCACTTAGAAAATAACATTTTGTTTTTGGCGCACTAACACAAATAGTAGTAGCACGGTCAACACTGTAGAGAAGTACAAAATAAATGTGTGTGGGAAAAATTGACTTAAAGTGACCATTACAATGAGAAAAAGGGTAGAACCAAGCATTGCACAGGGAAAAAGCAGTGTAGTGCCCAGAAGGAAAAAAACAAGTTGGGCTATACTCCCTCCATCCTGAAATAATGGGTGTAGAGTTAAAATTTGTCCATAAAAGAGTGTACTTCTCGTTTTGCAATGCACTTCAAAATTTGTCCACAAAAGAGTGGTAGTAAAAAATATTTATTTCTCATCACGAGGGATATAGTTTCTTCACGACTAGTACGTACTACCTCCATCACAAAGCTTAAGTCTTTTTTTAAGAGTCAAAGCAAGTAAAGGTTGACGAAAATTTAGAACAATCTATCAACTAATATAATATTTTGTAGATACCATACAAAAAAAAAATTCATTGTCTATGTATTGATATTAATTTTGTATTTTGCATGATAATGATTTTTGGTAAAATCTTAGTTTACAATGACATAGTTTGAGCTTCTAAAAATAATATAAGCTTTACGCTTTGGGATGGATGTAGTAGTATTTAGCATAATATGGTTTTCTTATTTACTACATGCATTTAGCTCATTGGAGGTGGAAAAGTTGAAGAGCAAAGTGATGGTCGATGACAGTTTCCCAATGTAATAATAAAATCCTTAATATGCCTTGGAAACCCACACGTACGCTCTTTCTAGGACAGAGGCAGTATGAGGTAATGCAGCCACGCGCTGTCATCTGCCCGTTTGTGCTATGTCTCCCAAATCTTGAAATATCGTCAGTTATCCATTTCACGTCCACACTTCTCCCTCTCTCCACGGACTAGGAAAAAACCCTCTCTTCACTTCCCCTTCCCATTCCACCGATGGAGAGCCCAACCGACGCCGTCAACGCAGCGAAAGCGAAAGCCGCGCGGCTGGCCTTAGCCGCAGAGGAGGCGTCTAGAGCTGCGACCGCAGCACGCATGGCCGCAACGGCGGCGATCATCGCCGCAGCGGATGCCAAAGACGAAGCGGAGGCCATTGCCGAAGGTCGGGCCATCGGTCGCTCATCGGCATCTGATGCTGTTGGTAGATGGGTCCACTCTCTTGGGAAGCATCCCCTAGATGACGAGGACGAGGTTGAACTCATCTTTGAACCGCCGCCGCCGACCTTCGACGAGAATATCGTCGACGAGGGGGAGGAAGTATGTTCCGATTCACCTCTCTCCCTTATTCAACATAGCCCTGTATCGATTTGCGCTATGGTCTCTCCCTCTTTTTTTTGCGCTATAGCGTTTTGAATTAGCGTCAGAATCTTTTTAGATTCATATTCGTATTAGTTGCAATCGCTACATATTTGCTTCACATCCGATTCACCTCTCTCCCTTATTCAACATAGCCCTGTATCGATTTGCTCTATGGTCTCTCCCTCTTTTTTTGCGCTATAGGGTTTTGAATTAGCGTCAGAATCTTTTTAGATTCATATTCATTATTAGTTGCAACTGCTACATATTTGCTTCACCTGTTTATTTGGCATGTATCAGGTTGCTACTGATGAGGTTGACAGCGATGTCGAGTCGCGTCATAGGAAGGCCAGGGCCACTCTCAACAAGCTTAAGGCGGGGAAGTTCGACAAGTATTGGAGTGAACCCTGGATCGGTGTGCAGGAACAGCTGCCCCTTCTGCACAAAGAGCATAAAGGTTGACTTTCGAAGCGTCCTGCAGCATGCCGAAGCCGGTGGGTCCGGCTGTCTCAAAGTTGGGGAAACTGTTAACCGATCCGGCTTCATAGCCAACCACATGGCCTATGGGCTATTCCTAAGGAAGAAATTGAACCAAGCTATCGAGACCGGTCGTGTGCCTCCTCCCAAGCCCAAGCCACCAAAGATTAAAGGTATGGGCAGCAAGAAGCAGAAGAAGCGGGACCGGGAGGAGGCGATAGGAAGAAGATGGTAAATATACTCCGTAACTGTTGTGCATGTTTGTCTCTCCTACTGCTTCAAAAGCAGCATCTTTTGTTGAACTCTGTTTATGTTTGCTGCTCAGCAGCGTTTGTGGTGAACCTATTAGCTTAATTAGGGGTTGTTGAACTATGTCTGTGTTGAACCTTGCTTAATTAGGTTGTGTTGAACTCTGTTTGTGTTGGCGTGGGAAGGGGGCATGATGCTACCCTGAATTTGCGGGACCCCAAAAAACTTGCAAATACGAGTGATGCATCCAAAAGGAACAAACTTTTACATGGTAGACCCCGATCTGAAAGCAAGAAATGCGATCGGGTCCTTAATGACCACCGCCCGGATTGATCGGGATTTTGCTCGCCTACCGCATGTGACTTGTGCTCACTGAAGTTTGGGACCTCACGCATGGGCACCACACGTAAGTGACAGACCTGTTGGTGTAAAAACTCGGGTGATTATTATACTGCATTAGTACAAAGTTTCCTATGGATTCAAGGGTTTGAAAGCCAAGTTAACTCATTTTCATGACTAAGAAGGAGCCAGGCTTACTTTTTCATTTTCATGTTTTAACTTGTTTAAATCTTGGTCAAACAAAGGATTTGACCAGGATTCAAATGGGCATAAAAATTCAAAAAAGAAATAAAAAAAACCAAAGCACATAAGCTTCTTATGTCATATAGTAAGCATTAAAGTTGATCAACGAAGTCTAGACATATTCAAACCAGAAAAATCATGTATATACCCCCTAACCCTAAACTTTGTCTTATGAAGTCAAGCATGAAGAAAAGTGGTTTTGGGTTTCAAACATTGGAAATTAAAAAAACTCCCAAAAGCTTCATTTTGGAGTGACTAAGAAGAATCCAGGCTTACCTTTTCATTTTCATGTTTTAAACTGGTTTAAATCTTGGTCAAACCTAGGATTTGACCAAGATTCAAATGGACATAACAAATTCAAAAAAATCAAAACCAAACACATAGTCTTTTGATGTCATATAGTAAGCATTCAAGTTGATAAACAAAGTCTAGACATATTTAAACAAGAAAAATCATGTATATACTTGGCCCCTAACCCTAAACTCTGTCTTATGAAGTCAAGCATTAAGAGAAGTGGTTTTGGGTTTCAAACATGGAAATTTAAAAAACCTCCCAAAAGCTTCATTTTGGAGTGACTAAGAAGAATCCAGGCTTACTTTTCATTTTCATGTTTTAAACTGGTTTAAATCTTGGTCAAACCTAGGATTTGACCAAGATTCAAATGGGCATAACAAATTCAAAAAAAAACCAAACACATAGTCTTTTGATGTCATATAATAAGCATTCAAGTTGATAAACAAGGTCTAGACATATTCAAACAAGAAAAATCATGTATCTACCCCCTACCCCTAAACTTTGTCTTATGAAGTAAAGCACGAAGAGATGTCATTTTGGGTTTCGAACATGGAAAATTAAAAAACCCTCCCAAAAGCTTCATTTTGGAGTGAATAAGAAGGATCCATACTTACTTTTCATTTTCATGTTTTTAACTTGTTTAAATATTGGTCAAACCTGCTAGGATTTGACCAAGATTCAAATGGGCATAAAAAAAAGAAATAAAAAATTAAACCAGAAATCACTTCTCTTCGTGCTTGACTTCATTAGACAGAGTTTAGGGTTTGGGGTATATACATGATTTTTATTGTTTAAATATGTCTAGACTCCGTTGATCAACATGAATGCTTACTATAACTTAAGAAGCTTATGTGCTTTGGTTTTTCATTTTTTGAATTCTTTATTGAATTTTTATGCCCATTTGAATCTTGGTCAAATCCTAGGATTGACCAAGAATAAAACAAGTCACTAACATGAAAATGAAAAACTAAGCCCGCATCCTTCTAATTCACTCCAAAAATGAAGCTTTTGGGAGGGTTTTTGAATTTTCCATGTTTGAAACCCAAAACCATTCCTCTTATATGCTTGACTTCATATATATGACAGAGTTTAGCCTTAGGGGGTAATACAAGATTTTTCTGGTTTGAATATGTCTAGACCTTGTTTATCAACTTGAATGCTTACTATAAACCAAAAATTCATGTATCTACCCCTAACCCTAAACTATGCATGAAGAGAAGTGGTTTTGGGTTTCAAACCTGGATATTTCAAAAACCCTCCCAAAAGCTTCATTTTGGAGTGAATAAGAAGGATCAAGGCTTAATTTTTCATTTTCATGTTTTAATCTTGTTTAAATCTTGGTCAAACCTAGGATTTGACCAAGATTCAAATGGGCATAATTTAAAAAAATGGAAAATCAAGGCACTAGACATATTCAAGGCACTAGACTTCTTATGTCATATAGTTAGCATTCAATTAAGTTGATAAACAAGCTCTAGACATATTCAAACCAGAAAAATCATGTATCTACCCCCTATATATCCCTAAACCCTGACTTATGAAGTCAAGCATGAAGAGAAGTGGTTTTTGGTTTCAATCATGGAAATTTCAAAAACCCTCCCAAGAGCTTCATTTTGGAGTGACTAATTAAGAAGCATACATGCTTACCTTCTCATATTCATGTTTTAAACTTGTTCAAATCTAGGTCAACAAACCTAGGATTTGACGAAGAATCAAATGGGTATAAAAAAATTAAAACCAAGGTCTGCTCATGTCATATAGTGAGCATTCAATTAAATTGATAAACAAGGTCTAGACATATTCAACCTAGCAGGAAAATCATGTATCTACCCCCTAACCCTAAACTATGTCTTGTGAAGTCAAGCATGCATGAAGAGAAGTGGTTTTTGGTTTTCAAGCATGGAAATTTCAAAAACCCTCCCAAGAGCTACATATTGGAGTGACTAAGAAGGATAGATGCTTAATTTTTCATATTCATGTTTTAAACTTGATTAAATCATGGTCAAACCTAGGATTTGACCAAGATTTAAATGGGCATAAAAATTCAAAAAAAAATGAAAAACCAATGCACATAGTCATCTTATGTCATCTAGTAAGCAATCAATTAAGTTGATAAACAATGTCTAGACATATTCAAACCAGAAAATTTATGTATCAAGCTACCCCTAACCCCAAACTCTGTCTTATGAAGTCTAGCTTGAAGAGAAGTACGTGGTTTTTTGGTTTCAAACATGGAAATTTCAAAAACCCTCTCAAGATCGAGCTTCATTTTTGAGTGACTACAAAGGATACATGCTTAATTTTTCATATTCATGTTTTAAACTTGTTTAAATCATGGTCAAACCTAGGATTTGACCAAGATTCAAATGGGCATAAAAATTCAAAAAAACAATAAAATGAAAAACCAGTGCACATAGTCATCTTATGTCATCTAATAAGCATTCAATTAAGTTGATAAACAAGGTCTAGACATATTCAAACCAGAAAATTCATGTATCAAGCCACCCCTATCCCCAAACTCTGTCTTATGAAGTCAAGCATGAAGAGAAGTACGCGGTTTTTTGGTTTCAAACATGGAAATTTCAAAAACCCTCTCAAGAGCTTCATTTTGGACTGACTACGAAGGATACAGGCTTAATTTTTCATATTCATGTTTTAAACTTGTTTAAATCGTGGTCAAACCTAGGATTTGACCAAGATTCAAATGGGCAAAATTAAAAAAAATGAAAAATCATGGCACATAGTCTTCTTATGTCATATAGTAAGAATTCAATTAAGTTGATAAACAAGGTCTAGACATATTCAAACCAGAGAAATCATGTATCTACCCCCTAACCCTAAACTCTGTCTCATGAAGTCAAGCGCATGAAGATATGTGGTTTTTGGTTTCAAACATGGAAATTTAAAAAACCCTCCCAAAGAGCTTCATTTTGGAGTGACTAAGAAGGATCCATAGGAAACTATGTACTAATACAATATAATGATCACCCGAGTTATTAGAGCAACAAGTCTGTCACTTACGTGTGGTTCCCATGCGTGAGGTCCCACACTTCAGTGAGCACAAGTCACGTACGCAAGGTAGGCAAACTCCCAGCCGTCTTCTTTGTCACGTACGCTAGGTACGCCGGTTTTGGCAGGTCGTTTCTAGCTCAGCTCGTAGGCCATGGTGTGCAGGCTCTGTAGCCATGGCGATTTGGTCGCGCCAAGTGGTTCGTCCTCGGCTGCGACGAGGATCAATCCGGACGGTGGCTATTAAGGACCCGATCGCATTTCTTGCTTTCAGCATGGGGTCTACCATGTAAATCTTAGGGATTTAGACGTAATTTCCTGTTTATTTTGTGTCCTGCTGTAAACTGCGCTCTGATGCGTATTGGAAATCTGGGTCCTTCAGGATCGTTCGGTTGTCCCTCTAAGGGCTCCTTTGATTCATAGGATTTGCATAGGAATTGTGTAGGATTTGGTTCCTATGGAAAATTTTCCTATACATGTTGTTTGATTCATAGGAATATATCCTATAGGAAAAAGTCTTATGGAAATCTTGTAGTGTAATTCCTATAGGAAAAAAACATTAGCTCATACCTCATGAAAAATTCCTTTGCTTCAATCAAACATACTTCATCTTCCTATGGGATTAAAATAGACATGCCATTTAATCCTATGACTTTCCTATTCCTATGCTTTTTCTATCCTTTGAATCAAAGGAGCCCTAAAAAAATTCTCTCTCATTCTCGGCCTTTCTCGCTCGCTCGCACTCCCCTCATGCGCACTGACAACCTCGCACACGCCAACATCACCAGAAAAAGGATAGACACCATAAATAAGTGGGGCCCCGTGACTGCTCTCCCTTCGTCTCCTTGATACGTCTCCGAAGTATCGATAATTTCTTATGTTCCGTGCCACATTATTGATGTTATCTACATGTTTTATGCACACTTTATGTCATATTCGTGCATTTTCTGGAACTAACCTATTAACAAGATGCCGAAGTGCCAGTTGCTGTTTTCTGCTGTTTTGGGTTTCAGAAATCCTAGTAACGAAATATTCTCGGAATTGGACGAAATCAACGCCCAGGGTCCTATTTTGCCACGAAGCTTCCAGAAGACCGAAGAGGAGACGAAGTGGGGCCACGAGGTGGCCACACCTGACATAGGCATCCCAAATGGGCCTGCCGAATATAGTACCCGGGGTTTATTGAAGGCCCACTACCCGAAGAATAAGAAGATTCGGGAGCCCAAGATGCGTTTAAGGAAGAAATAGAGTTGTAATAGGAAGTGTTACTTGTAATCTGGCGGGATGAGTTAGAAACCGTCCCGAATTCTGTAAACTTGTACAACACGAATCCTTCGACTCCACCTCCTATATAAAGGGGGGGTCGAGGGACGAAGAATGAATCGAATCATTGTCTGCAAACCCTAGTTTTCATAGTCGTCGAGTACTTTTCGGCTGAAACCTTCGAGATCTACTTACCCTCTACTTCTAACTAAACCCTAGCCTACAATCCATAGGCATTGACAAGTTAATCCCTTGTCAACACCCTAGGGCGGCGCGGCCCAAGCCCTGGCCGCGCCGGCCTGTAGTGTGGGCCCCTCGTGCCGCCTCTTGACCTGCCCTTCCGCCTACTTAAAGCCTCCGTCGCGAAACCCCCAGTACCGAGAGCCACGATACGGAAAACCTTACTGAGACGCCGCCGCCGCCAATCCCATCTCGGGGGATTCAGGAGATCGCCTCCGGCACCCTGCCGGAGAGGGGATTCATCTCCCGGAGGACTCTACGCCGCCATGGTCGCCTCCGGAGTGATGTGTGAGTAGTCTACCCCTGGACTATGGGTCCATAGCAGTAGCTAGATGGTTGTCTTCTCTTCATTGTGCTTAATTGTCGGATCTTGTGAGCTGCCTAACATGATCAAGATCATCTATCTGTAATTCTATATGTTGCGTTTGTTGGGATCCGATGAATAGAGAATACTTGTTATGTTGATTATCAAAGTTATGTCTATGTGTTGTTTATGATCTTGCATGCTCTCCGTTACTAGTAGATGCTCTGGCCAAGTAGATGCTTGTAACTCCAAGAGGGAGTATTTATGCTCGATAGTGGGTTCATGTCTCCATGAATCTGGGGAAGTGACAGAAATCTCTAAGATTATGGATGTGCTGTTGCCACTAGGGATAAAACATTGGTGCTATGTTCAAGGATGTAGTCACTGATTACATTACGCGCAATACTTAATGCAATTGTCTGTTGTTAGCAACTTAATACTGGAGGGGGTTCGGATGATAACCTGAAGGTGGACTTTTTAGGCATAGATGCATGCTGGATAGCGGTCTATGTACTTTGTCGTAATGCCCAATTAAATCTCACAATACTCATCATAATATGTATGTGCATGGTCATGCCCTCTTTATTTGTCAATTGCCCAACTGTAATTTGTTCACCCAACATGCTGTTTATCTTATGGGAGAGACACCTCTAGTGAACTGTGGACCCCGGTCCAATTCTCTATACTGAAATACAATCTACTGCAATACTGTTCTACTGTTTTCTGCAAACAATCATCATCCACACTATACATCTAATCCTTTGTTACAGCAAGCCGGTGAGATTGACAACCTCACTGTTTCGTTGGGGCAAAGTACTTTGGTTGTGTTGTGCAGGTTCCACGTTGGCGCCGGAATCTCTGGTGTTGCGCCGCACTACATCCCGCCGCCATCAACCTTCAACGTGCTTCTTGACTCCTACTGGTTCGATTAAACCTTGGTTTCTTACTGAGGGAAACTTGCCGCTGTGCGCATCACACCTTCCTCTTGGGGTTCCCAACGGACGTGTCAACTACACGCATCAAGCAAATTTCTGGCGCCGTTGCCGGGGAGATCAAGACACGCTGCAAGGGGAGTCTCCACTTCCCAATCTCTTTACTTTGTTTTTGTCTTGCTTTATTTTATTTACTACTTTGTTTGCTGCACTAAATCAAAATACAAAAAAAATTAGTTGCTAGTTTTACTTTATTTGCTATCTTGTTTGCTATATCAAAAACACAAAAAAATTAGTTACTTGCATTTACTTTATCTAGTTTGCTTTATTTACTATTGCTAAAATGAATACTCCTGAAAATACTAAGTTGTGTGACTTCACAACCACAAATAATAATGATTTCTTATGCACACCTATTGCTCCACCTGCTACTACAGCAGAATTCTTTGAAATTAAACCTGCTTTACTGAATCTTGTTATGAGAGAGCAATTTTCTGGTGTTAGTTCTGATGATGCTGCTGCCCATCTTAATAATTTTGTTGAATTGTGTGAAATGCAAAAGTATAAAGATGTAGATGGTGATATTATAAAATTAAAATTGTTCCCTTTCTCATTAAGAGGAAGAGCTAAAGATTGGTTGCTATCTCTGCCTAAGAATAGTATTGATTCATGGACTAAATGCAAGGATGCTTTTATTGGTAGATATTATCCCCCTGCTAAAATTATATCTTTGAGGAGTAGCATAATGAATTTTAAACAACTAGATACTGAGCATGTTGCACAAGCATGGGAAAGAATGAAATCTTTGGTTCAAAATTGCCCAACCCATGGACTGACTACTTGGATGATCATCCAAACCTTTTATGTAGGACTGAATTTTTCTTCGCGGAACCTATTGGATTCAGCTGCTGGAGGTACCTTTATGTCCATCACTCTTGGTGAAGCAACAAAGCTTCTTGATAATATGATGATCAACTACTCTGAATGGCACACGGAAAGAGCTCCACAAGGTAAGAAGGTAAATTCTGTCGAAGAAACCTCTTCCTTGAGTGATAAGATTGATGCTATTATGTCTATGCTCGTGAATAATAGGACTAATATTGATCCTAATAATGTTCCATTAGCTTTATTGGTTGCACAAGAAGAACATGTTGATGTAAACTTCATTAAAAATAATAATTTCAACAACAATGCTTATCGGAACAATTCTAGTAACAACTATAGGCCATATCCTTATAATAATGGTAACGGTTATGCTAATTCTTATGGGAATTCTTACAACAATAATAGGAATTCACCCCCTGGACTTGAAGCCATGCTTAAAGAATTTATTAGTACACAAACTGCTTTTAACAAATCTGTTGAAGAAAAGCTTGGGAAAATTGATATACTTGCTTCTAAAGTCGATAGTCTTGCTGCTGATGTTGATCTTTTGAAATCGAAAGTTATGCCTAATGAGAATCATCATAATAAAATTGTTACTACAGCAAATGCCATCCAAGTTAGAATTAATGAAAATATAAGATTGATGGCTGAATTGCGTGCTAGGTGGGATAGAGAAGAAAATGAAAAACTAGCTAAAGAGAAGAATGTAGCTAAAGTTTGGACTATTACCACCACTAGTAATGCTAATGCTACACAAGTTGCTGCACCTCCTACTATTATTAATAAAAGAATTGGTGTTAGCAATGTTTCCACTTCTGATGCAAAGCGCGAGAAACTGCCTGAAAATCATAAAATCATTGAAATCGCCCTGTGATAAAACTGCTGAAATTTTTTCCAACATTGGGGATGATGATCCCATTGCTTTAGATTATAATGGTTTGAATTTTGATGATTGCCACATCTCTGAAGTTATAAAGTTCTTACAAAAACTTGCTAAAAGTCCTAATGCTAGTGCTATAAATTTGGCCTTCACGCAACATATTACAAATGCTCTCATAAAAGCTAGAGAAGAGAAACTAGAGCGCGAAGCCTCTATTCCTAGAAAGCTAGAGGATGGTTGGGAGCCCATCATTAAGATGAAGGTTAAAGATTTTGATTGTAATGCTTTATGTGATCTTGGTGCAAGTATTTCTGTTATGCCTAAGAAAATTTATAATATGCTTGACTTGCCACCGCTGAAAAATTGTTATTTGGATGTTAATCTTGCTGATCATTCTACAAAGAAACCTTTCAGGAAAGTTGATAATGTTTGCATTACCGTTAACAATAACCTTGTCCCCGTTGATTTTGTTGTCTTGGATATTGAATGCAATGCATCTTGTCCCATCATATTGGGAAGACCTTTTCTTCGAACCGTTGGTGCTATCATTGATATGAAGGAAGGTAATATTAAATATCAATTTCCTCTCAAGAAAGGTATGGAACACTTCCCTAGAAAGAGAATGAAGTTACCTTTTGATTCTATTATTAGAACAAATTATGATGTTGACACTTCGTCTCTTGATAATACTTGATACACACTTTCTGCGCCTAGCTGAAAGGCGTTAAAGAAAAGCGCTTATGGGAGACAACCCATGGTTTTTACTACAGTACTTTGTTTTTATTTTGTGTCTTGGAAGTTGTTTACTACTGTAGCAACCTCTCCTTATCTTAGTTTTGTGTTTTGTTGTGCCAAGTAAAGTCGTTGATAGAAAAGTGAATACTAGATTTGGATTACTGCGCAGAAACAGATTTCTTTGCTGTCCCGAATCTGGGCCTAATTCTCTGTAGGTAACTCAGAAAATTATGCCAATTTACGTGAGTGATCCTCAGATATGTACGCAACTTTCATTCAATTTGAGCATTTTCATTTGAGCAAGTCTGGTGCCTCGATAAAATTCGTCAATACGAACTGTTCTGTTTTGACAGATTCTGCCTTTTATTTCGCATTGCCTCTTTTGCTATGTTGGATGAATTTCTTTGATCCATTAATGTCCAGTAGCTTTATGCAATGTCCAGAAGTGTTAAGAATGATTGTGTCACCTCTGAACATGTTAATTTTTATTGTCCACTAACCCTCTAATGAGTTGTTCTAAGTTTGGTGTGGAGGAAGTTTTCAAGGATCAAGAGAGGAGTATGATGCAACATGATCAAGGAGAGTGAAAGCTCTAAGCTTGGGGATGCCCCGGTGGTTCACCCCTGCATATTCTAAGAAGACTCAAGCGTCTAAGCTTGGGGATGCCCAAGGCATCCCCTTCTTCATCGACAACATTATCAGGTTCCTCCCCTGAAACTATATTTTTATTCCATCACATCTTATGTGCTTTTCTTGGAGCGTCGGTTTGTTTTTGTTTTTGTTTTTGTTTGAATAAAATGGATCCTAGCATTCACTTTGTGGGAGAGAGACACGCTCCGCTGTAGCATATGGACAAGTATGTCCTTAGGCTTTACTCATAGTATTCATGGCGAAGTTTCTTCTTCGTTAAATTGTTATATGGTTGGAATTGGAAAATGATACATGTACTAATTTGCTAAAATGTCTTGGATAATGTGATACTTGGCAATTGTTGTGCTCATATTTAAGCTCTTGCATCATATACTTTGCACCCATTAATGAAGAAACACCTAGAGCTTGCTAATTTGGTCTCTCTAAAGTCTAGATAATTTCTAGTATTGAGTTTTGAACAACAAGGAAGACGGTGTAGAGTCTTATAATGTTTACAATATGTCTTTTATGTGAGTTTTGCTGCACCGGTTCATCCTTGTGTTTGTTTCAAATAAGTCTTGCTAGCCTAAACCTTGTATCGAGAGGGAATACTTCTCATGCATCCAAAATACTTGAGCCAACCACTATGTCATTTGTGTCCACCATACCTACCTACTACAAGGTATTTCTCCGCCATTCCAAAGTAAATTGCTTGAGTGCTACCTTTAAATTCCATCATTCGCCTTTGCAATATATAGCTCATGGGACAAATAGCTTAAAAACTATTGTGGTATTGAATATGTACTTATGCACTTTATCTCTTATTAAGTTGCTTGTTGTGCGATAACCATGTTTCTGGGGACGCCATCAACTATTCTTTGTTGAATATCATGTGAGTTGCTATGCATGTCCGTCTTGTCTGAAGTAAGAGAGATCTACCACCTTATGGTTAAGCATGCATATTGTTAGAGAAGAACATTGGGCCGCTAACTAAAGCCATGATTCATGGTGGAAGTTTCAGTTTTGGACAAATATCCTCAATCTCATATGAGAAAATTAATTGTTGTTACATGCTTACGCATAAAAGAGGAGTCTATTATCTGTTGTCTATGTTGTCCCGGTATGGATGTCTAAGTTGAGAATAATCAATAGCGAGAAATCCGATGAGAGCTTTCTCCTTAGACCTTTGTACAGGCGGCATAGAGGTACCCCTTTGTGACACTTGGTTAAAACATGTGTATTGCGATGATCCGGTAGTCCAAGCTAATTAGGACAAGGTGCGGGCACTATTAGTATACTATGCATGAGGCTTGCAACTTGTAAGATATAATTTACATGATACATATGCTTTATTACTACCGTTGACAAAATTGTTTCATGTTTTCAAAATAAAAGCTCTAGCACAAATATAGCAATCGATGCTTTTCCTCTATGGAGGACCATTCTTTTACTTTTATGTTGAGTCAGTTCACCTATTTCTCTCCACCTCAAGAAGCAAACACTTGTGTGAACTGTGCATTGATTCCTACATATTTGCATATTGCACTTATTATATTACTCTATGTTGACAGTTATCCATGAGATACACATGTTATAAGTTGAAAGCAACCGCTGAAACTTAATCTTCCTTTGTGTTGCTTCAATGCCTTTACTTTGAATTATTGCTTTATGAGTTAACTCTTATGCAAGACTTATTGATGCTTGTCTTGAAGTGCTATTCATGAAAAGTCTTTGCTATATGATTCACTTGTTTACTCATGTCATATACATTGTTTTGATCGCTGCATTCACTACATATGCTTTACAAATAGTATGATCAAGGTTATGATGGCATGTCACTCCAGAAATTATCTTTGTTATCGTTTTACCTGCTCGGGACGAGCAGAACTAAGCTTGGGAATGCTGATACGTCTCCGACGTATCGATAATTTCTTATGTTCCGTGCCACATTATTGATGTTATCTACATGTTTTATGCACACTTTATGTCATATTCGTGCATTTTCTGGAACTAACCTATTAACAAGATGCCGAAGTGCCGATTCTTTGTTTTCTGCTGTTTTGGGTTTCAGAAAGCCTAGTCACGAAATATTCTCTAATTGGACGAAATCAATGCCCAGGGTCCGGTTTTGCCACGAAGCTTCCGGTAGACCGTAGAGGAGTCGAAGTGGGGCCACGTGGTGGCCACACCCTAGGGCGGCGCGGCCCAAGCCCCCGGCCGCCGGCACGTAGTGTGGGCCCCTCGTGCCGCCTCTTGACCTGCCCTTCCGCCTACTTAAAGCCTCCGTCGCGAAACCCCCGATGCCGAGAGCCACGATACGGAAAACCTTACTGAGACGCCGCCGCCGCCAATCCCATCTCGGGGGATTCAGGAGATCGCCTCCGGCACCCTGCCGGAGAGGGGATTCATCTCCCGGAGGACTCTACGCCGCCATGGTCACCTCCGGAGTGATGTGTGAGTAGTCTACCCCTGGACTATGGGTCCATAGCAGTATCTAGATGGTTGTCTTCTCTTCATTGTGCTTAATTGTCGGATCTTGTGAGCTGCCTAACATGATCAAGATCATCTATCTGTAATTCTATATGTTGCGTTTGTTGGGATCCGATGAATAGAGAATACTTGTTATGTTGATTATCAAAGTTATGTCTATGTGTTGTTTATGATCTTGCATGCTCTCCGTTACTAGTAGATGCTCTGGCCAAGTAGATGCTTGTAACTCCAAGAGGGAGTATTTATGCTCGATAGTGGGTTCATGTCTCCGTGAATCTGGGGAAGTGACAGAAATCTCTAAGATTATGGATGTGCTGTTGCCACTAGGGATAAAACATTGGTGCTATGTTCAAGGATGTAGTCACTGATTACATTACGCGCAATACTTAATGCAATTGTCTGTTGTTAGCAACTTAATACTGGAGGGGGTTCGGATGATAACCTGAAGGTGGACTTTTTAGGCATAGATGCATGCTGGATAGCGGTCTATGTACTTTGTCGTAATGCCCAATTAAATCTCACAATACTCATCATAATATGTATGTGCATGGTCATGCCCTCTTTATTTGTCAATTGCCCAACTGTAATTTGTTCACCCAACATGCTGTTTATCTTATGGGAGAGACACCTCTAGTGAACTGTGGACCCCGGTCCAATTCTCTATACTGAAATACAATCTCTTGCCAATCTTTGTTCTACTATTTTCTGCAAACAATCATCATCCACACTATACATCTAATCCTTTGTTACAGCAAGCCGGTGAGATTGACAACCTCACTGTTTCGTTGGGGCAAAGTACTTTGGTTGTGTTGTGCAGGTTCCACGTTGGCGCCAGAATCTCTGGTGTTGCGCCGCACTACATCCCGCCGCCATCAACCTTCAACGTGCTTCTTGACTCCTACTGGTTCGATTAAACCTTGGTTTCTTACTGAGGGAAACTTGCCGCTGTGCGCATCACACCTTCCTCTTGGGGTTCCCAACGGACGTGTCAACTACACGCATCACTCCTCCCGTGTGATCCCTCTTCCTCCGACTCCCGACCTTGCGGAAAAGAAAAATGAAATGAAAGAGTTTCACTGGACGGGCAAACACATGTGCTGCCTAGTAATAATAATAATAATAACGTAAAAAAATTGACTTACGAATCTATTATTAAATAAGCTAAACTAGGGTTTTGCCCAGTACTACGGATCAATTTCTGAAAATCCAACTACGGGGTTCGATTTTGGCCTGCTAATATAAAATTATATAATCTGAACTAGTATTCCTCTAACAAATCATTTTGGTATGCATCGTTTGGTACTTTTCATAGCTATAGTGCTTACTCCCTCCGTTAGCAAATAGTCTTCGTATGTCATATAGTAAGCATTCAAGTTGATAAACAAGGTTTAGACATATTCAACCAGAAAAATCATGTATCTACCCCCTATCCCTAAACTCTGACTTATGAAGTCAAGCATGAATAAATGTGGTTTTTGGTTTCAAACATGGAAATTTCAAAAACCCTCCCAAGAGCTACATTTTGGAGTGGCTAAGAAGGATAAATGCTTAATTTTTCATATTTATGTTTTAAACTTGTTTAAATCATGGTCAAACCTAGGATTTGACCAAGATTCAAATGGGCATAAAAATTCAAAATAAATCAAAATAAATGAAAAACCAAGGCATGTAGTCTTCTTATGTCATATAGTAAGCATTCAATTAAGTTGATAAACAAGGTCTAGACATATTCAAGCCAGAAAAATCATGTATCTAGCTACCCCTAACCCTAAACTCTGTCTTATGAAGTCAAGCATGCATGAAGAGAAGTGGTTTTTGGTTTCAAACATGGAAATTTCAAAAACCCTACCAAGATCTACATTTTGGAGTGACTAAGAAGGATATATGCTTAATTTTTCAAATTCATGTTTTAAACTTGTTTAAATCATGGTCAAACCTAGGATTTGACCAAGATTAAAATGGGCATAAAAATTCAGAAAAAACAAAAAATGGAAAATCAAGGCACATAGTCTTCTTATGTCACATAGTAAGCATTCAATTAAGTTGATAAACAAGGTCTAGATATATTCAAACCAGAGAAATCATGTATCTACCCCTAACCCTAAACTCTGTCTCATGAAGTCAAGCGCATGAAGATATGTGGTTTTTGGTTTCAAACATGGAAATTTCAAAAACCCTCCCAAAGAGCTTCATTTTGGAGTGACTAAGAAGGATATATGCTTAATTTTTCATATTCATGTTTTCAACTTGTTTAAATCAGGGTCAAACCTAGGATTTGACCACGATTCAAATGGGCATAAAATTTAAAAAAACAAATAAAATGAAAAACCAATGCATATAGTCTTCTTATGTCATATATATAGTAAGCATTCAATTAAGTTGATAAACAAGGTACGGTCTAGACATATTCAAACGAGAAAAATCATGTCTCATGAAGTCAAGCATGAAGATATGTGGTTTTTGGTTTCAAACATGGAAATTTCAAAAACCCTCCCAAGAGCTTCATTTTGGAGTGACTACGAAGGATATATGCTTAATTTTTCATATTCATGTTTTCAACTTGTTTAAATCATGGTCAAACCTAGGATTTGACCAAGATTCAAATGGGCATAAAATTAAAAAAAACAATAAAATGAAAAACCAATGCACATAGTCTTCTTATGTCATATATATAGTAAGCATTCAATTAAGTTGATAAACAAGGTCTAGACATATTCAAACTAGAAAAATCATGTATCAAGCTACCCATAACCCCAAACTCTGTCTTATGAAGTCAAGCATGAAGAGAAGTACGTGGTTTTTTGGTTTCAAACATGGAAATTTCAAAAACCCTCTCAAGAGCTTCATTTTGGAGTGACTACGAAGGATACATGCTTAATTTTCATATTCATGTTTTAAACTTGTTTAAATCATGGTCAAACGTAGGATTTGACCAAGGTTCAAATGGGCATAATTTAAAAAAAATGAAAAATCAAGGCACATAGTCTTCTTATGTCATATAGTAAGCATTCAATTAAGTTGATAAACAAGCTCTAGACATATTCAAACCAGAAAGATCATGTATCTACCCCCTATATATCCCTAAACCATGACTTATGAAGTCAAGCATGAAGAGAAGTGGTTTTCGGTTTCAATCATGGAAATTTCAAAAACCCTCCCAAGAGCTTCATTTTGGAGTGACTAATTAAGAAGCATACATGCTTACCTTTTCATATTCATGTTTTTAACTTGTTCAAATCTTGGTCAACAAACCTAGGATTTGACGAAGATTCAAATGGGTATAAAAAAATTAAAACCAAGGTCTGCTCATGTCATATAGTGAGCATTCAATTAAATTGATAAACAAGGTCTAGACATATTCAAACTAGCAGGAAAATCATGTATCTACCCCCTAACCCTAAACTTTGTCTTATGAAGTCAAGCATGCATGAAGAGAAGTGGTTTTTGGTTTTCAAGCATGGAAATTTCAAAAACCCTCCCAAGAGCTACATATTGGAGTGACTAAGAAGGATAGATGCTTAATTGTTCATATTCATGTTTTAAACTTGATTAAATCATGGTCAAACCTAGGATTTGACCAAGATTCAAATGGGCATAAAAATTCAAAAAAAAAAAACAATAAAATGAAAAACCAATGCACATAGTCATCTTATGTCATCTAGTAAGCATTCAATTAAGTTGATAAACAAAGTCTAGACATATTCAAACCAGAAAAATCATGTATCAACAAGCTACCCCTAACCCCAAACTCTGTCTTATGAAGACAAGCATGAAGTGAAGTACGTGGTTTTTTGGTTTCAAACATGAAAATTTGAAAAAACCTCTCAAGAGCTTCATTTTGGAGTGACTACAAAGGATACATGCTTAATTTTACATATTCATGTTTTAAACTTGTTTAAATCATGGTCAAACCTAGGATTTGACCAAGATTCAAATGGGCATAATTAAAAAAAAATGAAAAACCAAGGCACATAGTCTTCTTATGTCATATAGTAAGCATTCAATTAAGTTGATAAACAAGGTCTAAACATATTCAAACCAGAGAAATCATGTATCTACCCCTAACCCTAAACTCTGTCTCATGAAGTCAAGCGCATGAAGATATGTGGTTTTTGGTTTCAAACATGGAAATTTCAAAAACCCTCCCAAAGAGCTTCATTTTGGAGTGACTAAGAAGGATATATGCTTAATTTTTCATATTCATGTTTTCAACTTGTTTAAATCAGGGTCAAACCTAGGATTTGACCAAGATTCAAATGGGCATAAAATTTAAAAAAAAAAAAAAATGAAAAACAATGCATATAGTCTTCTTATGTCATATATATAGTAAGCATTCAATTAAGTTGATAAACAAGGTACGGTCTAGACATATTCAAACGAGAAAAATCATGTATCAAGCTACCCCTAACCCCAAACTCTGTCTTATGAAGTTTAGCATGAAGAGAAGTACGCGGTTTTTTGGTTTCAAACATGGAAATTTCAAAAACCCTCTCAAGAGCTTCATTTTGGAGTGACTACGAAGGATACATGCTTAATTTGTTTAAATCATGGTCAAACCTAGGATTTGACCAAGATTCAAATGGGCAAAATTTAAAAAAATGAAAAATCAAGGCACATAGTCTTTTTATGTCATGTATTAAGCATTCAATTAAGTTGATAAACAAGGTCTAGACATATTCAAACCAGAGAAATCATGTATCTACCCCCTAACCCTAAACTCAGTCTCATGAAGTCAAGCGCATGAAGATATGTGGTTTTTGGTTTCAAACATGGAAATTTCAAAAACCCTCCCAAGAGCTTCATTTCGAAGTGATTAATTAAGAAGCATACATGCATGCTTACTTTTTCATATTCATGTTTTAAACTTATTCAAATCTTGGTGAAACCTAGGATTTGACCAAGATTCAAATGGGTATAAAAATTCAAACAAAAACAAAAAAGGTCTTCTTATGTTATATAGTAGGCATTCAATTAAGTTGAAATAAGGTCTAGACATATTCAAACCAGAAAAATCATGTATCTACCCTCTAACCCTAAACTTTGTCTTATGAAGTCAAGCATGAAGAGAAGTGGTTTTTGGTTTCAAGCATGGAAATTTCAAAAACCTCCCCAAACTTCATTTTAGAGTGACTAAGAAGGATACAAGCTTCCCTTTTCATTTTCATGTTTTAAACTTGTTTAAATTATCTTGGTCAAATCTAGGATTTGACAAGATTCAAATGGGCAAACATATGATAAGTGATGCAAATATCATTTCTAAGTGCGGGCAAACCAGCCTTTAGCTTAACATATTACAAGGTTTCAGAAAATTGAGTGGGGGCGGCTGCCCCCCTTGGCTATAGTCTGGATCCGCCCATGCTATAGTTTGAGGCCATTTGGATGACGTCGAAAAAATTCTTTGATTAGAAATGGGGTTGTTCGAACCCCGTAGTTGAATTTTTTTGAACCTTGATCTGTAGTACTGGGCAAAACCCTAGTTTAACCTATTTAATTATAGATTCGTAGGTCGATTTTTCTACGTAAGTACCTTTTTATTATTACTCTACTATGCAGCACATATGTGTTTGCCCGTCGAGTGAAACTCGGAGGAAGAGGGATCACTCGGAAGGAGAGAAGGAGGAGGGAGAGCATTATGGTGTCTCCCCTTTTTCGGGTGATGATGTTGACTATTGTGCAGGGTTTGTCAATGAGCAGGAGGTGCGAGCGAGCGAGCGAGTCGAGCGAGGCCGAGAATGAGAGAGATTTGTTTTTTTTTGTGAGAGGGACAACCGAAGGATCCTGAAGGACCCAGAGACTTCCAATACGCATCCTGATGCGTCTTCTCTTGACAAAGAAAATGGCTGGGAGTTTGCGTACCTATTGCACGTGACTTGTGCTCACTGAAGTGTGGGACCTCACGCATGGGCACCACACGTAAGTGACAGACCTGTTGGTGTAAAAACTTGGTTGATTATTATAGTGCATTAGAACAAAGTTTCCTATGGATTCAAGGGTAGGAAATCCAAGTTAACTCATTTACATGACATTATTTTTTCCATGAAGCAAAGTTAACACATCTATCAATTGGTACATTTTGGAGTGACTAAGAAGGATCCATGCTTACCTTTTCGTTTTCACGTGTTAAACTTGTTTAAATCTTGGTCCAACCTAGGATTTGACAGAGATTCAAATGGGCGGAAAATTAAAAAAAAACAGAAAAATGAAAAACCAAAGCACATACGTAGTTTTCTTATGTCATATAGTAAGCATTCAAGTTGATAAAGAAGGTCTATACATACTCAAACCATACAAATCATGTATCTACCCCTAACCCTAAACTATGTCTTATGAAGTCAAGCATGAAGAGAAGTGGTTTTGGGTTTCAAACATGGAAATTTCAAAAACCTCCCAAAAACTTCATTTAGAGTGACTAAGAAGGATAAATGCTTCCCTTTTCATTTTCATGTTTTAAACTTGTTTAAATCTTGGTCAAACCTAGGATCTGGCCAAGATTCAAATGGGCATCAAAAATAAAAAAAAATCAGAAAAATGAAAAACCAAAGCACATAGTCTTCTTATGTCATATAGTAAGCAATAAAGTTGATAAACAAGGTCTAGACGTATTCAAACCAGACAAATCATGGATCTACCCCTAACCCTAAACTCTGTCTTATGAAGTCAAGCATGAAGAGAAGTTGTTTTGGGTTTCAAACATGGAAATTTCAAAAACCCTCCCAAAGAGCTTCATTTTGGAGTGACTAAGAAGGATCCATAGGAAAATATGTACTAATACAGTATAATGATCACCCGAGTTATTAGAGCAACAAGTCTGTCACTTACGTGTGGTTCCCATGCGTGAGGTCCCACACTTCAGTGAGCACAAGTCACGTAGTCTTCTTATGTCATATAGTAAGCATTCAATTAAGTTGATAAACAAGGTCTAGACATATTAAACCAGAAAAATCATGTATCTACCCCCTATATATCCCTAAACCCTGACTTATGAAGTCAAGCATGAAGAGAAGAAGTGGTTTTTGGTTTCAAACATGGAAATTTCAAAAACCCTCCCAAGAGCTTCATTTTGGAGTGACTAATTAAGACGCATACATGCTTACTTTTACATATTCATGTTTTAAACTTGTTCAAATCTTGGTCAACAAACCTAGGATTTGTCGAAGATTCAAATGGGTATAAAAAAAATTAAAACCAAGGTCTGCTCATGTCATATAGTAAGCATTCAATTAAATTGATAAACAAGGTCTAGACTTATTCAAACTAGCAGGAAAATCATGTATCTACCCCCTAACCCTAAACTATGTCTTAGGAAGTCAAGCATGCATGAAGAGAAGTGGTTTTTGGTTTTCAAGCATGGAAATTTCAAAAACCCTCCCAAGAGCTACATATTGGAGTGAGTAAGAAGGATAGATGCTTAATTTTTCATATTCATGTTTTAAACTTGATTAAATCATGGTCAAACCTAGGATTTGACCAAGATTCAAATGGGCATAAAAATTCAAAAAAAAGGAAAAAACCAATGCACATAGTCATCTTATGTCATCTAGTAAGCATTCAATTAAGTTGATAAACAATGTCTAGACATATTCAAACCAGAAAATTTATGTATCAAGCTACCCCTAACCCCAAACTCTATCTTATGAAGTCTAGCATGAAGAGAAGTACGTGGTTTTTTGGTTTCAAACATGGAAATTTCAAAAACCCTCTCAAGATCGAGCTTCATTTTGGAGTGACTACGAAGGATACATGCTTAATTTTTCATATTCATGTTTTAAACTTGTTAAATCATGGTCAAACCTAGGATTTGACCAAGATTCAAATGGGCAAAATTTAAAAAAATGAAAAATCAAGGCACATAGTCTTCTTATGTCATATAGTAAGCATTCAATTAAGTTGATAAACAAGGTCTAGACATATTCAAACCAGAGAAATCATGTATCTACCCCTAACCCTAAACTCTGTCTCATGAAGTCAAGCGCATGAAGATATGTGGTTTTTGGTTTCAAACATGGAAATTTCAAAAACCCTCCCAAGATCTACATTTTGGAGTGACTAAGATTGATAGATGCTTAATTTTTCATATTCATGTTTTAAACTTGTTTAAATCATGGTCAAACCTAGGATTTGACCAAGATTCAAATGTGCATAAAAATTCAAAATAAATCAAAATACAGGAAAAAACCAAGGCACATAGTCTTCTTATGTCATATAGTAAGCATTCAATTAAGTTGATAAACAAGCTCTAGACATATTCAAACCAGAAAGATCATGTATCTACCCCCTATATATCCCTAAACCATGACTTATGAAGTCAAGCATGAAGAGAAGTGGTTTTTGGTTTCAATCATGGAAATTTCAAAAACCCTCCCAAGAGCTTCATTTTGGAGTGACTAATTAAGACGCATACATGCTTACTTTTTCATATTCATGTTTTAAACTTGTTCAAATCTTGGTCAACAAACCTAGGATTTGTCGAAGATTCAAATGGGTATAAAAAAAATTAAAACCAAGGTCTGCTCATGTCATATAGTAAGCATTCAATTAAATTGATAAACAAGGTCTAGACTTATTCAAACTAGCAGGAAAATCATGTATCTACCCCCTAACCCTAAACTATGTCTTAGGAAGTCAAGCATGCATGAAGAGAAGTGGTTTTTGGTTTTCAAGCATGGAAATTTCAAAAACCCTCCCAAGAGCTACATATTGGAGTGAGTAAGAAGGATAGATGCTTAATTTTTCATATTCATGTTTTAAACTTGATTAAATCATGGTCAAACCTAGGATTTGACCAAGATTCAAATGGGCATAAAAATTCAAAATAAATCAAAATACAGGAAAAAACCAATGCACATAGTCTTTTTATGTCAAGCTACCAGAAAATCATGTATCTACCCCCTAACCCTAAACTCTGTATCAAGCTACCCCTAACCCGAAACTCTGTCTTATGAAGACAAGCATGAAGTGAAGTACGTGGTTTTTTGGTTTCAAACATGGAAATTTCAAAAACCCTCTCAAGATCGAGCTTCATTTTGGAGTGACTACGAAGGATAGATGCTTAATTTTTCATATTCATGTTTTAAACTTGTTTAAATCATGGTCAAACCTAGGATTTGACCAAGATTCAAATGGGCATAATTAAAAAAATGAAAAACCAAGGCACATAGTCTTCTTATGTCATATAGTAAGCATTCAATTAAGTTGATAAACAAGGTCTAAACATATTCAAACCAGAGAAATCATGTATCTACCCCTAACCCTAAACTCTGTCTCATGAAGTCAAGCGCATGAAGATATGTGGTTTTTGGTTTCAAACATGGAAATTTCAAAAACCCTCCCAAAGAGCTTCATTTTGGAGTGACTAAGAAGGATATATGCTTAATTTTTCATATTCATGTTTTCAACTTGTTTAAATCAGGGTCAAACCTAGGATTTGACCACGATTCAAATGGGAACAAATAAAATGAAAAACCAATGCATATAGTCTTCTTATGTCATATATATAGTAAGCATTCAATTAAGTTGATAAACAAGGTACAGTCTAGACATATTCAAACGAGAAAATTCATGTATCAAGCTACCCCTAACCCCAAACTCTGTCTTATGAAGTTTAGCATGAAGAGAAGTACGCGGTTTTTTGGTTTCAAACATGGAAATTTCAAAAACCCTCTCAAGAGCTTCATTTGGGAGTGACTACGAAGGATACATGCTTAATTTGTTTAAATCATGGTCAAACCTAGGATTTGACCAAGATTCAAATGGGCAAAATTAAAAAAAATGAAAAATCAAGGCACATAGTCTTTTTATGTCATATAGTAAGCATTCAATTAAGTTGATAAACAAGGTCTAGACATATTCAAACCAGAGAAATCATGTATCTACCCCCTAACCCTAAACTCAGTCTCATGAAGTCAAGCGCATGAAGATATGTGGTTTTTGGTTTCAAACATGGAAATTTCAAAAACCCTCCCAAGAGCTTCATTTCGAAGTGATTAATTAAGAAGCATACATGCATGCTTACTTTTTCATATTCATGTTTTAAACTTATTCAAATCTTGGTGAAACCTAGGATTTGACCAAGATTCAAATGGGTATAAAAATTCAAAAAAAACAAAAAAGGTCTTCTTATGTTATATAGTAGGCATTCAATTAAGTTGATAAATAAGGTCTAGACATATTCAAACCAGAAAAATCATGTATCTACCCCCTAACCCTAAACTTTGTCTTATGAAGTCAGGCATGAAGAGAAGTGGTTTTTGGTTTCAAGCATGGAAATTTCAAAAACCTCCCCAAACTTCATTTTAGAGTGACTAAGAAGGATACAAGCTTCCCTTTTCATTTTCATGTTTTAAACTTGTTTAAATTATCTTTGTCAAATCTAGGATTTGACAAGATTCAAATGGGCAAACATATGATAAGTGATGCAAATATCATTTCTAAGTGCGGGCAAACCAGCCTTTAGCTTAACATATTACAAGGTTTCAGAAAATTGAGTGGGGGCGGCTGCCCCCCTTGGCTATAGTCTGAATCCGCCCATGCTATAGTTTGAGGCCATTTGGATGACGTCGAAAAAATTCTTTGATTAGAAATGGGGTTGTTCGAACCCCGTAGTTGAATTTTTTTGAACCTTGATCTGTAGTACTGGGCAAAACCCTAGTTTAACCTATTTAATTATAGATTCGTAGGTCGATTTTTCTACGTAAGTACCTTTTTATTATTACTCTACTATGCAGCACATATGTGTTTGCCCGTCGAGTGAAACTCGGAGGAAGTGGGATCACTCGGAAGGAGAGAAGGAGGGAGAGCATTATGGTGTCTCCCCTTTTTCGGGTGATGATGTTGACTGTTGTGCAGGGTTTGTCAGTGAGCAGGAGGTGCGAGCGAGCGAGCGAGTCGAGCGAGGCCGAGAATGAGAGAGATTTGTTTTTTTTTGTGAGAGGGACAACCGAAGGATCCTGAAGGACCCAGAGACTTCCAATACGCATCCTGATGCGTCTTCTCTTGACAAAGAAAATGGCTGGGAGTTTGCGTACCTATTGCACGTGACTTGTGCTCACTGAAGTGTGGGACCTCACGCATGGGCACCACACGTAAGTGACAGACCTGTTGGTGTAAAACCTCGGTTGATTATTATAGTGCATTAGAACAAAGTTTCCTATGGATTCAAGGGTAGGAAATCCAAGTTAACTCATTTACATGACATTATTTTTTCCATGAAGCAAAGTTAACACATCTATCAATTGGTACATTTTGGAGTGACTAAGAAGGATCCATGCTTACCTTTTCATTTTCACGTGTTAAACTTGTTTAAATCTTGGTCCAACCTAGGATTTGACAGAGATTCAAATGGGCGGAAAATAAAAAAAAAACAGAAAAATGAAAAACCAAAGCACATACGTAGTTTTCTTATGTCATATAGTAAGCATTCAAGTTGATAAAGAAGGTCTATACATACTCAAACCATACAAATCATGTATCTACCCCTAACCCTAAACTATGTCTTATGAAGTCAAGCATGAAGAGAAGTGGTTTTGGGTTTCAAACATGGAAATTTCAAAAACCTCCCAAAAACTTCATTTAGAGTGACTAAGAAGGATAAATGCTTCCCTTTTCATTTTCATGTTTTAAACTTGTTTAAATCTTGGTCAAACCTAGGATCTGGCCAAGATTCAAATGGGCATCAAAAATAAAAAAAATCAGAAAAATGAAAAACCAGAGCACATAGTCTTCTTATGTCATATAGTAAGCATTAAAATTGATAAACAAGGTCTAGACGTATTCAAACCAGACAAATCATGTATCTACCCCTAACCCTAAACTCGGTCTTATGAAGTCAAGCATGAAGAGAAGTTGTTTTGGGTTTCAAACATGGAAATTTCAAAAACCCTCCCAAGAGCTACATTTTGGAGTGACTAAGAAGGATAAATGCTTAATTCTTCATATTCATGACTCAAACTTGTTCAAATCTTGGTCAAACATAGGATTTGACCAAGATTCAAATGGGCATACAAATTAAAAAAATTGAAAAAAAATGAAAAACCAAGGTCTTCTTATGTCATATAGTAAGCATTCAATTAAGATGATAAACAAGGTCTAGACATATTCAAACAAGAAAAATCATGTATCTACCCCCTAACCCTAAACTCTGTTTCATGAAGTCAAGCATGAAGATATGTGGTTTTTGGTTTCGAACATGGAAATTCAAAAACCCTCCCAAGAGCTTTATTATTTTGAAGTGACTAAGAAGCATACATGCTTACTTTTTCATATTCATATTTTTAACTTATTCAAATCTTGGTCAAAACTAGGATTTGACCAAGATTCAAATGGGTATAAAAATTCAAAAAAAGGTCTTCTTATGTTATATAGTAAGCATTCAATTAAGTTGATAAACAAGGTCTAGACATATTCAAACCAGGAAAATCATGTATCTACCCCCTAACCCTAAACTTTGTCTTATGAAGTCAAGCATGCATGAAGAGAAGTGGTTTTTGGTTTCAAGCATGGAAATTTCAAAAACCCTCCCAAGAGCTACATTTTGGAGTGACTAAGAAGGATATATGCTTAATTTTTCATATTCAGGTTTTAAACTTGTTTAAATCATGGTAAAACCTAGGATTTGACCAAGATTCAAATGGGCATAAAAATTCATAAAAAACAATAAAATGAAAAACCAATGCACATAGTCATCTTATGTCATCTAGTAAGCATTCAATTAAGTTGATAAACAAGGTCTAGACATATTCAAACCAGAAAAATCATGTATCAACAAGCTACCCCTAACCCCAAACTCTGTCTTATGAAGACAAGCACGACCTTTGTTAGAATAACCTTTAACGTGTTCTCTCACCTTTAGATTCAAATGGGCATAAACATTCAGAAAAAATCAAAAAAATGAAAAACCAAATTAAAGAACATAGTCTTCTTATGTTATATATTAAGAATTGAAGTTGATAAACAAGGTCTAGACATATTCAAACTAGAAAAGCTCCCAAAAGCTTCATTTTAGAGTGACCAAGAAGGATACAGGCTTACCTTTTCATTTTCATGTTTTAAACTTGTTTAAATCCTGGGCAAAACTAGGATTTGACCAAGATTCAAATGGGTATAAAAAAATAAAAACCGCACATAGCCTTTTTATATCATATTATAATGCATGAGCATTCAAGTTGATAAACATGGTCTAGACATATTCAATCTAGAAAAATCATGTATCTACCCCCTAACCCTAAACTTTGTCTTATGAAGTCAAGCATGCATGAAGAGAAGTGGTTTTTGGTTTCAAGCATGGAAATTTCAAAAACCCTCCCAAGAGCTACATTTTGGACTGACTAAGAAGGATAGATGCTTAATTTTTCATATTCATGTTTTAAACTTGTTTAAATCATGGTCAAACGTAGGATTTGACCAAGATTCAAATGGGCATAGTTTAAAAAAAATGAAAAATCAAGGCACATAGTCTTCTTATGTCATATAGTAAGCATTCAATTAAGTTGATAAACAAGCTCCCAAAAGCTTCATTTTAGAGTGACTAAAAAAGATCCATGCATGCTTGCCTTTTCATTTTCATGTTTTAAAATTGTTTAAATCTTGGTCAAACCTGGCTAGTATTTGACCAAGATTCAAATGGGCATAAAATTCAAAAAAAAGAAAAATGAAAAACCAAAGCACATAGCTAGCCTTCTTATGTCATATATAGTAAGCATTCAAGTTGATCAACAAGGTCTAGACATATTCAAAACAGAAAAAAGCATGTATCTACCCCTAACCCTTAACTCTGTCTTATGAAGTCAAGCATGAAGAGAAGTGGTTTTGGGTTTCAAACATTGAGATTTCAAGAACCCCCCAAAAGCTTCATTTTAGAATGACTAAGAAGGATCCAAGCTTGCCTTTTCATTTCATGTGTTTAAACTAGCTTAAATCTTGGTCAAAACCTAGGACTTGACCAAGATTCAAATGGGCATAAACAACATTCAGAAAAAAATAAAAAATAAAAAGCCAACGCACATATAGTCTTCTTATGTCATTAGTAAGCATTCAAGTTGATAAACAAGCATGTCTAGACATATTCAAACCCGACAAATCATGTATCTACCCCCTAAAACACCCTAAACTAGCTTTGTCTTATATATGAAGTCAAGCATGAAGAGAGAAATGGTTTTGGGTTTCAAACATGGAAATTTCAAGAACCCCCCAAAGCTTCATTTTAGAGTGACTAAGAAGGATCTAGGCTTACCTTTTCATTTTCATGTTCAAACTTGTTTAAATCTTGGTCAAACATAGGATTTGACCAAGACTCAAATGGGCATAAAAATTCAAAAAAAATCAAAAAAAATCAAAAACCAAAGCACATAGCCTTCTTATGTCATACTAGTATATAGTAAGCAACATTCAACTTGATGAACATGGCCAGTCTAGACATATAGTAAGTAATATGTATCTAAAAATGATTTTTGGGGATTTATAGGACGAAGTTATAACACACCTACATTTCAAATTGGAATTACTTTCAACAAATCAGCATAAAGTCATTTAAATGTGTGAAACTAGCTAGAAAGCACTAAAAACGTAAAGATTTGGGAATTTTCACTAATATGTGGCTAATTTATCTTAAAAATGTAGAGGCGCCATTTTGAGTCGTATCTTATGTACCCCATTCACAAAATAAACCTATTTTGTCATCTAGAAAATGAAAAATGAGTTTTTCTATACCGAAAAGTTGAAAAGTCTAGTCAACAACATTGTTGGGAATGGCAAGATGCATCACCATGCCCAATTTGGGCACATTATAACAAACTATGCCACAAATATGGCCATAACTATGCCATTTGTTGGCTTGAAACCCATAAATCTTCATACACGATAGTCCGTTTTGTGAAGACATTTTGTTTTTTACTACCCTATCACAGGTTTCTTATTTTCCCTGTCAACTAGTACACCTATAAGCACTCAATGCGGAAGGGTTTCATTTTTGAGGTTTTCTTCATTTTCATTTTATTTATTTCAAAACCAGGTAAAAATAGTCGACATGATTATCCATGCAAAGGGGTCGAATATTTGTAGGCAGCACATGTGTTTGCCCGTCCAGTGAAACTCGGAGGAAGAGGGATCACACGGAAGGAGACAAAGGGAGAGAAGTGAGTGGGGCCCTCTTATTTATGGTGTCTGACCTTTTTCAGGGTTTATCAGTGTGCAGGAGGTGCGAGCGAGCGAGCCCGATAATGAGAGAGATGTTTTTTTCCTTTTTTGAGAGAGATAGGGACCAAGAGATTCAAATGGGCATAAAAATTAAAAAAATGAAAAACCAAAGCGCATGGTCTTCTTATGTCATATAGTAAGGCATTCAAGTTGATAAATAAGGTCTAGACATATTTAAACTAGACAAATCGTGTATCTACCCCCTAACCATAAACAAGCATGAGAGAAGTGGTTTTGGGTTTCAAACATTGAAATTTCAAAAACCTCCCAAAAGCTTCATTTTAGAGTGACTATGAAGGATCCAAGCTTACCCTTTTCATTTTCATGTTTTAAACTTGTTCAAACTTGGTCAAACTTAGGATTTGACCAAGATTCAAATGGGCGCAAAAATACTTAGAAAAATCATGTACGTGTCTACCTCTAACCCTAAACTCTATCTTACGAAGCCAAGCATAAATATATTATTTTAATCCTTGTAGCCAGCTGACTAGGACTTATTGTACTTTCTCTTACACTCTCTCTCCGCTTCTCTCTCCTTCAACTAGACACCAATATATTATTTTAATCCTTGTAGCCAGATTTTTTTTTGCGGGAAACCACTGATGATATTAAAGGACAAAAATTACAGAAAGGCACCCAAACAAGATTGAAATTACAGCGAAGACCCTCTGCAACTCGATGTCGCCGGCGTTGTAGCCAGCTGACTAGGACTTATTGTACTTGCTCTCATACTTCTCCTTAGCATTCTCGGCGGCTGCAGCATGCACGGCAGCAACCACCTGCGCGCCCTCGCCATGGTCGAGCTCCGCCTGCTCTGCCTGGACGACGAGCACCGCCCCCTCGCCTTCACGCATGACGCCCTGAGCCTCTTCTTTTTCTTCGCTGTTGACGGCAGGCACAACCTCGTCGACGATGGCCACGACCGTGTCCATCGCGGGCGGCGCCACCATCTCCATCGCAGGCGGCACAACCAACTGATCCACCATGACATGGCCGCCGTCGCCGAAGGATTGGATCCAGGTCTGCATGTCTGCGTCGAGAGCTTCCACCCATGCCCACGACGGAACTTTCTCATGGACATGGAACTCTAAATCGCCATCTCTCTCTCCATCCATTGCTTGTGAGTGTTATTTCCGGCGATGGCCCGACGGAACTCCATGTGCTGCAGCTTTTTATCTCCATTTTCCAACGGTCCTTGGGAAGAAGACGAGAAGAGAAATCAATCCGTGCAGTTAGCAACGAGGGGAGAAGACGATGGGATAGAGAGGAAAGAGGAGTTATAGCTGGGTACTCCCTCCGTCCCGGTTTACAAGGCCTACGCGTATCCCAATATCGTTAATTTAACTAATATAATATAATATTTATGCTATAAAAATTATACCATTAAATAGTATAACATCTGAGTTTTTCTAATGATATATATTTTGTTGTATATATTTTGTGTTACATTAGTTAAATTTGCGATCTAGAGATACACGTATGTCATATAGTAAGCATTAAAGTTGATAAACAATGTTTGGACATATTCAAACCAGACAAATCATTCATCTACCCCCTAACCCTAATCTCGGTCGATTTTATGAAAGTCAAGCATGAAGAGAAGTGGTTTTTGGTTTCAAACATGAAAATTTCAAAAACCCTCCCAAGAGTTACATTTTAAAGTGACTTAAGAAGGATAGATGCTTAATTTTTCATATTCGTGTTTTAAACTTGTTTAAATCATGGTCAAACAACCTAGGATTTGACCAAGATTCAAATGGGTAGATTTTTTTAAAAAAAGATCAGAAAAATGAAACCTAGGATTTATGCTTGTTTAAATCTTGGTCAAACCTAGGATTTGACCAAAAGATTCAAATGGGCATAGAAATTCAGAAAAAATCAAAAGAATGAAAAAACAAAGGACATAGCATTCTTATGTCATATATATAGTAAGCATTCAAGTTGATAAACAAGGTCTAAACATATTCAAACCATAAAATCATGTATATATCTACCCCTAACCCTAAACTCTGTCTTATGAAGGCAAGCATGCATGAATGAGAGAGAAGTGGTTTTTGGTTTCAAAAAGATCCATGCATGCTTGCCTTTTCATTTTCAGGATCCTTCGGTTGTCCCTCTCACAAAAAAAACAAATTTCTCTCATTCTCGGCCTCGCTCGACTCGCTCGCTCGCTCGCACCTCCTACTCACTGACAAACCCTGCACAACAGTCAACATGATCACCCGAAAAAGGGGAGACACCATAATGCTCTCCCTTCTTCTCTCCTTCCGAGCGATCCCTCTTCCTCCGAGTTTCACTCAACGGGCAAACACACATGTGCTGCATAGTAATAATAAAAAGGTACTGTACAAAAATCGATATACGAATCTATAATTAAATAGGTTAAACTAGGGTTTTGCCCAGTTCTACAGATCAAGGTTAAAAAAATCCAACTACGGGGTTCGAACAACACGATTCTAATCCAAGAATTTTTTCGACCTCATCCAAATGGCCTCAAACTATAGGGTTAGCATCTAGTGCAGTATGTGTGAAAATGTATGCACTATGTGTGCTATAACTTGTATGTCTTTCAAATTTGAACCAAATTTGAATAAGTTTGAAATATTTGAAAAGGGGCTTTTGGCCTAAACGTTTGAAACCAAAAACCAATACTCTTCATGCATGCTTGACTTCATAAGATGAAGTTTAGCTAGGGTTAGGGGTAGATACATGATTTTCCTGGTTTGGATATGTCTAGACCTTGTTTATCAACTTAATTGAATGTTTACTATATGACATAAGAAGACTACGTGCCTTGGTTTTTCATTTTTTGATTTTTTTTTTAAAATTATGCCCATTTGAATCTTGGTCAAATCCTAGGTTTGCCCATGGTTTAAACAAGTTTAAATCATGAATATGAAAATTAAGAATCTACCCTTCTTAGTCACTCCAAAATGTACGTAGCTCTTGGGAGGGTTTTTGAAATTTCCATGTTTGAAACCAAAAACCGCTTCTCTTCATGCATCCTGTGGTTTTGGGTTTCAAACATGGAAATTTCAAGAACCTCCCAACAACTTCATTTTAGAGTGACTAAGAAGGATTCAAGCTTCCCTTTTCATTTTCATGTTCTAAATTTGTTTAAATCCTGGTCAAACCTAGCTAGGATTTCACAAAGATTCAAATATATGAGTATAAAATTCAAACAAAATAGAAAAATAAAATACCAAAGCACATAGCATTCTTATGTCATATAGTAAGCATTAAAGTTGATAAACAAGGTCTAGACATATTCAAACGAGAAAAAATCATGTATATATCTACCCCTAACCCTAAACTCTGTCTTATGAAGTCAAGCATGCATTAAGAGAATTGGTTTTTGGTTTCAAACATGGATATTTAAAAAACCCTCCCAAGAGCTAAATTTTGGAGTGACTAAGAAGGATAGATGCTTAATTTTTCATATTCATGATTTAAACTTTCTCAAATCTTGGTCAAACCTAGGATTTGACCAAGATTCAAAAGGGCCTAAAAATTCAAAAAAAAAATCAAAAAAATGAAAAACCAAGGTCTTCTTATGTCATATAGTAAGCATTCAATTAAGATGATAAACAAGGTCTAGACATATTCAAACAAGAAAAATCATGTATCTACCACCTAACCCTAAACTTTGTTTCATGAAGTCAAGCATGAAGATATGTGGTTTTTGGTTTCAAACATGGAAATTTCAAAAACCCTCCCAAGAGCAAAGTGACTAAGAAGCATACATGCTTACTTTTTCATATTCATGTTTTAAACTTATTCAAATCTTGGTGAAACCAAGGATTTGACCAAGATTCAAATGGGTATAAAAATTCAAAAAAAACAAGGTCTTCTTATGTTATATAGTAAGCATTCAATTAAGTTGATAAACAAGGTCTAGACATATTCAAACCAGGAAAATCATGTATCTACCCCTAACCCTAAACTCTGTCTTATGAAGTCAAGCATGCATGAAGAGAAGTGGTTTTTGGTTTCAAACATGGAAATTTCAAAAACCCTCCCAAGAGCTACATTTTGGAGTGACTAAGAAGGATATATGCTTAATTTTTCATATAGTAAGCATTCAATTAAGTTGATAAAAAAGGTCTAGATATATTCAAACCAGAGAAATCATGTATCTACCCCCTAACCCTAAACTCTGTCTCATGAAGTCAAGCATGAAGATATGTGGTTTTTGGTTTCAAACATGGAAATTTCAAAAACCCTCCCAAGAGCTTCATTTTGAAGTGATTAATTAAGAAGCATACATGCATGCTTACTTTTTCATATTCATGTTTCAAACTTATTCAAATCTTGGTGAAACCTAAGATTTGACCAAGATTCAAATGGTATAAAAATTCAAAAAAAAACAAAAAATGTCTTCTTATGTTATATAGTAAGCATTCAATTAAGTTGATAAATAAGGTCTAGACATATTCAAACCAGAAAAATCATGTATCTACCCCCTAACCCTAAACTCTGTCTCATGAAGTCAATCATATGAAGATATGTGGTTTTTGATTTCAAAGATGGAAATTTCAAAAACCCTCCCAAAAGCTTCATTTTGAAGGGACTAAGAAGGATAGATGCTTAATTTTTCATATTCATGTTTTAAACTTGTTTAAATCATGGTCAAACCTAGGATTTGACCAAGATTCAAATGAGCATAATTTAAAAAAAAAATGAAAAACCAAGGAACATAGTCTTCTTATGTCATATAGTAAGCATTCAATTAAGTTGATATACAAGGTCTAGACATATTCAAACCAGAGAAATCTTGTATCTACCCCTAACCCTAAACTCTTTCTCATGAAGTCAAGCATGATGATATGTGGTTTTTGGTTTCAAACATGGAAGTTTTAAAAACCCTCCCAAGAGCTTCATTTTGAAGTGATTAATTAAGAAGCATACATGCATGCTTACTTTTTCATATTCATGTTTTAAACTTATTCAAATCTTGGTGAAACCTAGGATTTGACCAAGATTCAAATTTGTATAAAAATTAAAATAAAAACAAGGTATTCTTATGTTATATAGTAAGCATTCAATTAAGTTGATAAATAAGGTCTAGACATATTCAAACCAGAAAAATCATGTATCTACCCCTAACCCTAAGCATGTATCTCGTTGTTTGCGCTATGATACAATATCTACCTATGTTACACTAATCTCCTCTCTCCTACTTAATTAGCTGCCACATCAGCAGTTTTGTGGGACCAATGTGTATGATACTAGCTATGATACTAGCACTATCATGTGGGTACCTAAATCTCGAGTCAAAGTTTGACACGAAACCGATGTGGACTTTATTAATGGTCGAAGGGAGTAACAATCAAAAGCACATTGTTATTATTGATTGAACAACATTTTATTTGATGTGCCATAAGAAGTTTAGAAACTCCTAGCCCCTGGAGGTGGCGTTTTGGCACACACGTGCATATGCACCCATTATTGAAAATAATAAAAAACAATTATATAAATGTTAAAAAAATCTGACATAATTTTTTTGGTATACATTGTGACATCCTATGTTCGTTCATGAGTTTTCGTGGAAAAACAACATTTTGTGTGGTGTGTACAAAAAAGGCAAAAACTGTACTGTACGTAGTCGTGTTACAACATCAAAATTTATCTTTTTTACAGGAGCCACATATTTTTAAAAAAAAAACTTATGTACCAACATAAAATGTCTAGATATACATGTAAAATTTTAGTTTAGAATTTTTGGACACTTTGAAATGTGGATTCACATAATGGATTCCTCTACCTCGACCCCCTTGGATTCCTGAACAGACTTACAGTACTACTAGTAGGGCCTACTATTTTTTATTATTATTACCTACTGCAGGCAAAATTTAATCTCATTGAGCGGTAAAATTCCCCGCCAACGCCCAAATATCTCGCGCCGCAAAGTTTCAGATCTGCGAATATTTTTTTCCCTCAAAAGAAGGACTGCGAAATTCCCTTTTTCTCCTCTATCGCCCAGCTTCGCCCTAGTTTCGCCCGCAAGCCCTCAGAGAAACCGCCCCTCTTACCTACCTCCCACCTTCACGGCCGCCGCACCGGAAAATCACCGCCGCACTTCGCCATTCAAGCTGCCACGGCTTCAAACCTCGAGGCTGCCCTATCCGCTTGATCCGCACCTACTCCGGCGTCCACCGCACCGTATCTCGTTCGCCGACTCTATCGACCACCGCACCTGACCAGCTTCGCCGACACCGACGTCCCCGTGCACTGCACATCATCTGCTTCACCGACCTTCTACTTCGGCCGGCGCGCTGAACACTTCATCGACCGCCCAGCTTGTCCTTCTCCGACCCCCCAAGATCTGCTTCCCCGGCACCCACCGCAACAGCAGTCCCCTCGCCGACCTCCACGTCACCCGTAAGAACGCGGAACACGTCTAAACGCCGCCCAGAAATAGGTAACCAGACATCCTTGCGCGTTTTGTTCTGTTAGGAGTATTGCAGCTGACTGTATTTCTGAATTCGTGCTAGTATATTTTTAACTTACAAGTGCTTTCGTTGGTAACCACCTCATCCTTTAGATTTAAACACGACGCATAAGTATTTTTTTTCCGTGACCTAACTCACCCATTTGCTGAAACTCTACATGGTATCAGAGCCTAGGTTTCCTTCCTGCTAGTGCTAGCCGCCCCAAACAGTACCATACAAGTTCTTCCTTTGACCACAAAAACCACCGTTGAGATGTAGAAATCCAGGTGGCGGGAGGCCGCATCAGGTGCTCTGCGTGGGTTGCGGCTATCACACACAACGATGTGAGTTGTGTGAGATCGGCGGCTGCTCGCGCGGGGACAAAGAAGAGGGTCAAGATCATTTTGGTTTAGAAAGGAGAGAAGAGGAAGTGAATCCGTGGCAGAGAGATCTGGATCCGTGCGAGGGGGAGATGTTGGAGGCGTGCGGAGTGGGCCGAGCCTTTGAGCGCAGGGCGGAGCCAGAGGTTGGTGCTGGACATTGACCAGCGCGAGCCGGTCGATGTGGCCAGGTGCGGTCTGCCAGGTTGGCCAGGGCGCGCAGACGAGGCGCCATCCGAGTGGAAGTGAGGAGAAAATGGAGATGTGAGGCTGTGAGGATATGTTGTGATGGAGTTGATGAGGCTGCGGTTGAGTCGTGATGGAGTTGATGAGGCTGCAGTTTAGTGGTGATGGTGATGGTTGTGGATATGTCCAGGGGAAAGGCATGCGTGCCTGAGGTGAGACTGGTTGAGGCCTGACCGGGGGATAGGCATGGGTGCTTGAGGAGTGGATGGTTGAGGCAGGAGTTGGCTGGGGGTTTGTGGGAGAGACGGAAGAGGTCAGTGGCCGGGCAGAGTGGAGAAGAGAGGCCGAGGACATTGAGGCGAGTGTGGATGGTTCTGCGGAACTTGTGTGGTGAGGCAGCCGGGGTTGTTGAGGACGTGTATGGTTAGGAGTTGTGCGTATCCTAGATGGTTGAAGAGATGAATCGAGATGACAAGATGATGGAAAGTGCAATGCTGTCATGTATCCTAGGAGTTATGCCGAAAGTTCATTACTCGTAGTTGTCATATGTGTCATGTTGTTGCAAGATGGCCATGGTTGTTTACCCATGATCATCTTGAGGGGGTGTGTTGGACAATGAGTGAGTTTAGTAGTAGCGCTGTAGTAATATTGTATCCAGTGTGAGGCCCATAGAGGCCCATGTCCAGTGGTATTGTAACCCTAACTCAGATGATATAAATACAGAGTGTGGTGGTCTGAGTGACCTAACCCACCCATTCGCTGAAACTCTACAAAATATGAGCCACCAATCATGAGCCGTTGAATGCTCTACATGTCCACGATTGACAACAACAACAACAACAACAAAGCCTTTATTCCCAAACAAGTTGTGGTAGGCTATACAAGTCCACCATTGACACGATTACAATTTCTCACTATTTGGCCGTAGGCTACTGCTCTAGTTACATCATGTTTGATATCTTTCCGCGATCCTGTATTACATGTTTATGCACGTCATAATGCTTCTACTACTGTTTGGTGTCAATTTAATTATAGCAAATCCTTGAGTCGTAACTGTTTGTTGTTATTACACGTGCAGCAGGCACATCTTACACTCAGAAACGTAGAGTAAAGCTCGCCTATAATCATGTAAGTACCTGCTGTTTTTTGTATATTGCTTAATGCAAACTTCTATATCTTGGATCATGTTTCTGTTTACAATTGGCCTCTCCTTCATGCAGAGGAGAAACAAAGTGGCACCAGGTTCTTCTGCCCAAGTACCTGATGAGGTCCGTGTGACTCAAAAAAAAGCTCACGTAAGTTCCCTGTTTTTTTTTTTGGAATGTTAATTTACCTCCTGTGCATAGTTCAATTGCATCATTTTCTGTATGTTGCACTACCTAAGTTGCCTAATGGAATCTAATAAAATATAAACAATGACCATATGGAACATTGCACACTGCCTTTGACCCATCTGGCATCCGGCATGCCTGGGTATAAGTTACATGATTTGGCTATGTTAAACAAGTCCTAAAATTCTATTATGTTAATTTTTTGCCTGTTGCTTCATTGAGTTTGCCTGTTGTTCCATGGCTAGTGCATGAAGTTTGATAGAAATGATCCTAGCTGAAATGATGCACTTCGTGTTTTTTTATTGCTTTACTCCTAACCTAGCTCCCTATTCTACTTGAAACATGATTGCTTTATTCCTAACCTAGCTTCCTATTCTACTTGAAACATGATTGCTTTATTCCTAACCTAGCTTCCTATTCTACTTGAAACATTGTGAAAAAAATAGTTATATTACTTGTTTAAATGTCTAGCTTTGTTTTTCTGAGTCCCATTGACATGATGTGGTATATCCATATTCAAATGATCTGGCTGTTTATATAATACGCTCCATGTTCAATTGCTTCATTCATTTTCTAGTAATCTACTAGTAAGTAGCACGTTCTTTGCACGTCACAACATATATAATTTTAAAATATATTTCCATATTTTATTTGATGTTGATAATTATTATTTTTTGCTAAAATTAGTCACAAAGCCTAAAGTTTGGCTTTTGAAAAACTAATACACCCTAAAAGAAGTAATGGAAGGAGTAATATGTGAGTTCATTACAATTAAGTTTTTTAGTCAGTATGAAATAGAAGTATACCCTAATACGAAAGTGACAAAACTTTTTCATGGACACCCCATTAGGATTATGTATATTTTTGTGATTAGAGTCGATAATTTTTAAGGATCTATCTTACCTTTTGCGGCATGCATATTGCACGGCAAGACTATCTAATTTATATATTTCTACCATATTTTTTGAAATTTAAAATACATTATCCAATATCTATGTATAAATTTACTACCTCAATACTTTTTATGTGACCCACACATGGCCACCGTTAGATTTTATATCAAAACTGGTTTGTCATGGGGAAAAAAGTTAGACCTTAATATGAGTAAATACGAAATATTAGTACTAAATTAATATATAATATTTTATCAGCCTTGGTTGGTGGACCAATGAACTTCGTATCTTCGAGCTTGAAGATGGTTCTTGTAACATAGTAATTGCTATTTGTTTTCCTAGCACAGAATTATATATCAATATCTTCACATAACCATGTACGATGAAGATGATATTTTTCATAACACAGTGCCAATGTAGACGATGGCTTGTGCTTCTATAAACTCCCAAAACAAAAATGTTTTCTTGAGTAAAACAAAAGAACGGTTGAGATTAAATGATACATGTTTGGTATTAGGGGTGAGATGGCTGAGATTAAATGATACCATGATACCCTTTCGGGGGATTACACTATTTTAAATTTTGAGGGTATATGAAAGCTAAAGCCTTAGATTTTGTTGGCAAGTGAATGTTGTCATTGGCCCTGTTATGGATTTTGCATTTCTATTGCCACTACTTGTACTGACATCTCGCTTCATTCGTGTTTAATTCGGTCCCGTTGGTACTCAAACCCGGGTGGGCTGGCTGTGCACTCGCAAGCCTTGCCACTGAGCTAGCACTCAGTTCTCAGATTAAGCAATGCCTCGTTATGCTTAATTTAAATGTTATGGCACTTCATACAAGCCATACAATTAATTGTTGCATTGACCTTCTACGTTGTCGAAGGCACTATCTGAGTCATGCTTAAATCAATCATACATTATTTTCCTAATTGTATCCAATCCAACATGCACATGTTTTGACTGTATTTGGCTATTTGCTAGATTTCTTCTGTGCAGTGACCTGGCTTCGTTATTGGGCACATGATGTCTAGTTGCTTGGTTCATTGTATACATCATCGCCATGATCTAGTTTGGTTTGTTCTAAGAGGCATGTGGCTTAACTGGTTTCTTTGTTATATCTGTCCATGGTTCTTTCAAAATTATGTCAACAGTGTTGTTTGTTTGCCGTGTATTGTATTGCATTTTAACTTGTTTTGTCTTAGTTTCAGCCTGCAAACAAAGCTGTAATGTCAGTAGGGACAACCCATTTATCAAGTGTTGCGGTCATTTCACAGAGCAACAGTGACAGTGGCACGTGCTCTCATTGGTCCACTACACCAACCGTTCCAGAAGAAATAGATGTACGAGGCTCTATTTTAGATTGCTTGCTATGTTATATCAGCTCAATGATGCTCTTGAAATTGGAGGTCTTTTATTGCATCATATGATGTTGTAACTTGTTTTATCTAAATTTCAGGCTTCAAATAAAGCTACAAAGCCAGAAGCAAGGGCCAATGCCTCAAGTATTGATGTTTCACAAAGCAGCAGTGAGAGTGCATATTGCTCGCATAGGCCCATGGTATCTATTGCTCAACTTAATCCGGCACAAAGAGATTTGGGGGATGCACTCCAAGAGGCAGTTGATATATTTGGGTGGGAAAACAAAGATGCTGATGAAATAATTGCCAACACACGCCAAGAGATACATGAATTGAAAAATAGGCAAACTTTGACAGAAAATGTTCTAAAGAATCTCCTATGCACTTGTCATGGTAAGCCAGTTGTGATGTGTCTGGGAATTGAAGGTGTCTAAATAAACTTTGATTCTGTTGTTCAGTCAAGTGGACTGCTGATGCCAATGCTGTAATTAATTACTGCTCAAAATTTCGTTCAAAATTTCGTGGTCTGTAATAATTGCAAATTTTGTTGTTGTACTAAAATTAGATATGTTCCATGTGGCTGCTGTATTTTGTGTGAAATAATATCCTGATGTGTACTTCAATTAAACCATAAATCGGCTGCATGCTGAAAATTTGAATCTGAGCGCACGTGTGAACTGTTTTCTGCTCGTAATGCAATAAAGGCTGTTTCTTCGAAGACTACGAACATGGTAGCCCATTAATAATACCTTAATAATTATGCCTGCTAGCAAGATAGATGGTCCTTATTATAGTCAGGCATGCCAACTTGTATGATTAAAAGTAGTTCGTACACATTAAATCTACCATCTGCATTTTTCTCTGTAATAACTTTTCTTTTTACACAACTCAAAACTTGTCATGCTAATATGAAATTCGAGATATCAAAACATGGGAAAGATAAAGATATCTCTTTCCTGCGAAATGCTGGGTTTTGAAGCCCAAGTCCAAGTCTTTCTCTGCTCAAGTTTTGGAGGAACAACTCCAAGTAGAACGAGTTGCAACAGCTATGCTAAGAACAAAAGTTGACATGTTGAGATCGAGATTAGAAGCATGTGATGCCCTACTGCACGAGGCCAATCAAGTTCGTTATAATCTCCCAAAGACTTAGAAAATGCCATAGATAATTGGAGATGAACACTACATAGTGAGTACATTGGTCTTGTGAAATGTTTCCTTAGAATAAGGCACCGTTCCTACTTTTGTTGGTGGATGCATTTATCTGCGGTTGGGATCAACTTGGTAGTTGTTCCTGTGGATGTTATGTAAATTAATTGCATAGCCTTTTTCAATCAGTTCGAACTTAAATGGTATCATAGCCTTGGTCTCAAGTTTGAATTGTCGAACGCGTGGTTTAATTTAATCTCAGTCGGGTGGCAAAATCTCCCACCAATCCTGAAATATTTCAAACGCATTTTTGAATGGGATTAAGAAGATAGGGACATAGATCCAGTGCCCCCACGTTCACAGGGCACAGCAAACTTGAGATTAAATTATGCGTTCTAGTTCTATACAAAACCCAATAGGAGGTTGAGCGACAGCGGCTAGGGTTTAGTGTGGGAGGAGATGATATGCGTACGCTCCTGTTTATATAGGTAGGAGGCACGCGACGGCCGCTGCACGCGTGGCATCGCCATTCGCAGAGTTAGGTGACGACGTGTGCCACCCGAGGCATCGCCATTTTACGCGACCGCAGACTGCCGAAGCGGCGCCGCTGAGAAGACGCATCGACGCTGGGTCACTGCCAAGCGGGCCCGACGAAACGTTCGCCAGACGTGAGCGGACACTTTACGCGTCCACGCAGCGTCCGCGCGACGGATCCGAGACGCATATTTTGGGCATGTTTGCGTCGATGCGAACGGCCCAGTCACTATGCGTCGTCCCGCTGGAGTTTGTACCAGGCACATTTTTGGCCCGGACAGATGCGCTCGGAACCGAAATCATCTTCTGTTCCCTTCTCTATTTCTTCAGGTTCGAGAGAACACAGCAGCTCTTCAGCTCAGCAGAAATTAATCGGGTCACGATGTTGCTTTCCTTGCCGTTGGATTGAAACGAATGGTGGATGGGAAGCCTCAGGTCACGTTGTGCCCTGTGAACGTGGGGGCACTGGATCTCTGTCCAGAAGATAGATCATGATCATGGTAGTGACCTATATTCAACGTGATGATGATTTGATTTTGCACTCGGCCTTGAACAGAGGTACTAGTACGGTGTCACAATTTTTTTTATCATTATACTTGACCGTAGCCAAATTCAAAATCTCATAGCGGCAAAACTTCCCGCCCATAAAATACAAAAAATTCACATGCTTCCAAATTCCCATTCTACCCCTGTGGAGATGGCAGCAAAGTCGGTTGGTTGGGGGTATGCCCGTCATTTTTTGGATCACCACCTCCCTAGCCCGGAAACCCTCCCCAAAAAATTCATTTCCCTCAGTCTCTCCTCTGAGACCACACCCACCGGAACTTCCCAAGTCGCTCTCTCTCCCACCTCCACGACCACCGCACCAGAACATCCCCGCCGGACTTCCCTGGCCTACCCGAGGCCTCACGATCCTCGTCATCCGGCTGCCTGCCGGAGCCGCTTCATCGACGCCATCATCAACCGGACCGGATCATCCCCGCCGAACCTCGAAACCATATGCTCATCCAGCAGTCTACCGCAGTCGCTTCAGCTGCGGTATCGTCCACCCCACCTGAGCCGCTTCGCTGGATCCGTCTTCCACCGCATCGGATCTTGCTCACCGACACCGCTGTGCATGAACCGGATCTGCTTCACCGGCGCCGTGCATGATCTAAACTCTTCTACTGTCGCTTTTCTATTGCTTGCCTGCAAGTTCTTGTTTAATCTTGGGGGAACCTGTTTGTGCTAACGACGCGCCGTTACGTTTTTGCAGATGAGATGAGTAACCATGAAGTGTAATGGCTGTCTCTCCAACCCCAAGTAGCACATGTAGCGTACTTCATCACCGGATCTTTCAACCCCAGGAAGATCTGCTGTGACTCCCACAGAGTGCTTCTCCTAATGTAAGTCCCTTGTTTTAGCGTCATGTTCTGGGTTCAGATGCTTGTTTGTCTGAAGCTCTTTTAGTTCATTCCTAGCTATGACCGTAACACCTTGCTATTTTCTAGTTCATTGCTAACTTTAAGCGATTGAACATTTTGGTTTGCATTCCCTGCTCTGTAGATGTAGCCATCATAACTTCTATCTTGCTCAGTCGTTGTTACAAAAATTATAGGTATTATAGTAACATCCTGCTATTATTTAGTTCATGGCCAATTTTAAGTAATTGCACATGTTGGTTCGCATTCCCTGCTCTATAGCTTTTGGCATCGTAACTTCTATATTTGGTTTACATTCCCTGCTCTGTAGATCTAGCCATCATAACTTTATCTTGCTCAGTCGTTGTTACAAAAATTATGGCCTGCTACTATGTTGTTTGTGCCAATTTTTTACTCCATGAACATGTTGGCTTGCATTCCCTGTACTACAGGTGATGCCATTGTTTTGTATCTAGTTCATTGTAAGCTAACAAAGTAAGGACTTAGTTTGGCATGGTATCACTCTGCTATCTAGCCTGTAGTACAAATAAACTTGTCATACTACTAGATAATAATTTTGCGTGCCATCTTGTTCTTCAAAAGCTGCTTTATTGACTTGTTTCTCTGACTTGGCATGACGCTCACATATGGAATGCTGAACATATTGGTTTGCATTCCCTCTTATACAAGTTCACAGGTGATCCCACTATATTCTGCATCTGGTCCATCCTAAGCTCCAGCATTAACTATCCTCTATGTGTTGCTCATTACAAGTTTATATCCCGAAACATCTTGATTTGCATCCCCTTCACTATAAGTTCAGGAGTATTATTTAGTTCACGGCCAAAATGAAGTAATTGCACTTGGCACATGTTGGTTCACATTCCCTCCTCTTTAGCTTTTGCCATCGTAACTTCTATTTTTGGTTTACATTCCCTGCTCTGTAGATGTAGCCATCATAACTTCATCTTGCTCAGTCATTGTTACAAAATTTATAGCCTGCTACTATGTTGTTCATGCCAATTTTGTACTCCCTGAACATGTTGGTTTGCATGGGATTCGACAGTAGTAAGCCTGCTGTTTCATTCTAACATGCTCTGTTATATTGGCTGTTGGTATGCGGCATGCACTCTTTGTTTGCTTATTGTGCGCATTACAATGATCTTGTTATAACGACGAAATGATGAGTTTCAAATTCTTTGGCAAACAATATTGTAGTGTCTTTGCCTTTCCATTGTTGTTGTCTTAACTTGTAATGTCTTTGTTTCAGATATAGGTGCTGCATGGACAACTTAAAAGATTGCCGGATCGCTTCATTGTATTGCTAGGTTTAATTACCATTCAATTTCTCTGGGTTCTGTAATATTTTTTCAAAGCCTTGCAGCTGATGTAATATTTAGTTAGTTTTTATAGTTCTTTCGCGCATTTTTTCTTTGGTGCTTGTGCTAAGTAAGGCTATCCGACAGAAATCAATGCTGCGTAAATATTCTCAGTATCTAAATCACGAATTCCCATCCCTTAAACGACCCAATTAAGCGAAATCACATATGTGCCGGCCCGCAAAATCCTAAAGCGCCTATTATGCCGGCATATAAACAGCAACTAAATGGGCTGGCTCACTTACTTATCGGGCCAGCCCACTTGATTTACGGTGGACCCCACACTCTAATTGGGCTGGCCCACTTGCTTTAAGGTGGACCCCACCCACTACTGGGCCGGCCCACTAACTAGTTGGGCCAGCCCAATTGCTTTTGTGGTGGACCCCACATACTAAATGGGCCGGCCCTTTAAGAGGAAAGTGGGACCCACCTGTGTTTTTGGCCCGGCCCACTATCTTGTTGGGCCGGCCCACTTGCTATATGGTGGACCCCACATACTAAATGGGCCGGCCCTTTAACAGGAAAGTGGGACCCACCTGTGCTTTTGGCCCGGCCCACTATCTTGTTGGGCCGACCCACTTGCTATATGGTGGACCCCACATACTAAATGGGCCGGCCCGTTAAGAGGAAAGTGAGACCCGCCTGTGTTTTCGGCGCGGCCCACTAGCGTGTTGGGCCGGCCCACTTGCTATATGGTGGACCCCACATACTAAATGGGCCGGCCCTTTAACAGGAAAGTGGGACCCACCTGTGCTTTTGGCCCGGCCCACTATCTTGTTGGGCCGACCCACTTGCTATATGGTGGACCCCACATACTAAATGGGCCGGCCCTTTAACTGGCATGTGGGACCCACCTGTGTTTTTGGCCCGGCCCACTATCTTGTTGGGCCGGCCCACTTGCTATATGGTGGACCCCACATACTAGATGGGCTGGCCCTTTAACAGGAAAGTGGGACCCACCTGTGCTTTTGGCCCGGCCCACTGGCTTGTTGGGCCAGCCCACTTGATCTAATGTGGACCCCACGTACTAAATGGGCCGGCCCGATAGGAGGAAAGTGGGACCCACATGCTAATTGGGCCGGCCCAATAACTTCTTGGGCCGGCCCACTTGCTTTAAGGTGGTCCCCACTTGGTAAATGGGCCGGCCCGATAACAGGAAAGTGGGTCCCACATGTCTTGTGGGCCGGCCCTTTTGCCTGTTGACCGGTCAAACGAGTGCATTCGGCCCGGCCCACATGCTTAGTGGGCCGGCCCATTAATGTTTTGACCAGTCAACCTTAGAGGTTAGGCCCGGCCCACGTAACTAATGGACCAGCCCAGCTATATAGTTGACCGGTCAAACTAAGTCAGCTGGCCCGGCCCGCTTAAAACGTGGCAGGCCTCGTGTGGGCCTACCATCTACCACGGGGTTTCAGCGGTTAACACCGTTAACTGCCAGTTAACGGCGTCTGCCACGTGTCAGTTTGCATGACGTCAGCAGTCAACGGGCTCCCGTAAACACTTCTGCAACGGAAGGGCGCCCAAGCGCGACGGATCGAAAAAATCGTCGTAGGACTTTGCCTGACGCAGTTTCGACAACAGAACCCATATCGTCGGGTTAGGCCCATAGGCGACGAAAAATACCCCTTAGCGGACGATTTTGAGACGTTGTCTATCAGAACTTTTCTTGTAGTGGATGTTTAGTATCCTGTTTAGAGCAACAGTTTATATCATGGCGTTTAAGCAAGATTTTAGCAATTGTATTCAATTTTTCTATCACAGCACTCATAACTTTTCCCGTTCTTGATTCTCTATAATTATTATATAATTTAATAAGCTCCAAGTAGGTTGTAGGTTCTCCCATAGCAACAGTTTTTAATTTTTCAGTTTTTCAAATTTTTATGGATTTTCGGGTATATAGGGAAAATAAAACAAAACAAAAAGAAACTAGACAAAAGTAAACTAGGCAAAATAATACTAGACAGAAATAAACTAAGCATAAATGAACTAGACAGAAGTAAACTAACAAAATAAAATAAAACAGAGAGAGAGGTAGAGTGTACTCCCCAGGTGAACTTATGAGTAGAGCTATGCCTTCCCGGCAACGGCGCCAGAAAATAGTCTTGATAACCCACAAGTATAGGGGATCGCAACAGTCTTCGAGGGAAGTAAAACCCAAATTTATTGATTCGACACAAGGGGAGGTAAAGAATACTTATAAGCCTTAACAACTGAGTTGTCAATTCATTGCACTGGAAAAGCACTAGTAACGGGGGTGATGTGAAAGCAGCAGTAATATGAGAGCGTAGTAATGTGATAACACAACAGCGAGCTTGATAGCAGTAATATGAGAGCAATGGCACCAGAAAATAGTTGATACTACTTTCAATGACATGTAGAACGAGTATATGATGATGAGAGATGGACCGGGGTTCCCAGCTATCTACACTAGTGGTAACTCTCCAATAACAAGTGTTGGGTGAACAAATTACAGTTGGGCAACTGATAGGATTGAAATAGCATTAAGACAGAACATCAAGATTATTAATCATGTAGGCATGTTTTCCATATATAGTCATACGTGCTCGCAATGAGAAACTTGTACAACATCTTTTGTCCTACCAGCCGGTGGCAGCCGGGCCTCTAGGGAATCTACTCAAAATTAAGGTACTCCTTTTAATAGAGCACCGGAGCAAAGCATTAACACTCCGTGAAAACATGTGATCCTCATATCTAAGCCTTCCCCTCCAGTTGTCCCAATTTCTGTCACTTTGGGGCCTTTGGTTCCGGACATAGACATGTGCATACAACTTGTAGATACAATCTAAGCAATAAGTATAGAGCTTAAATCTAAGATCATGCCACTCGGGCCCTAGTGACAAGCATTAAACACAACAAGATTGCAGCAACAATAGCTTCATAAACTTTATAGATAGACTAATCATAATGTAACAATCCATCGGATCCCAACAAACACAACACCGATTACATCAGATGAATCTCAATCATGTAAGGCAGCTCATGAGATCATTGTATTGAAGTACATGGGGGAGAGAGTACCAACTAGCTACAGCTACAACCCGTAGTCCATGGGGGAACTACTCACGGAGCATGATGGAGGCGGTGGCGTCGATGGAGATGGCTTCCGGGGGCACTTCCCCGTCCCGGCAGGGTGCCGGAACAGAGACTTCTGTCCCCCGAATTGGAGTTTCGCGATGGTGGCGGCGCCCCTGGAGTCTTTCTGGAGTTTTCGTCAATCGGTATCGAGGTTTTAGGTCACCAGGGCTTAAATAGGCGAAGAGTCAGAGTCGGAGGGGCCACGGCGCCTCCCCCTCATAGGCTGGCGCGCCCAGGCCTGGGGCCGCGCCGCCATGTTGTGTGGTGGCCCCCTGGCACCCCTCTGGTCCCCCTCTGACTTTCTGGAAGGTTCCGGGAAAAATAAGGTTCTGGGCGTTGATTTCGTCGAATTCCGAGAATATTGCCCGAACAGCCTTTCTGGAACCAAAAACAACAGAAAACAGCAACTGGCCCTTCGGCATCTCGTTAATAGGTTAGTTCCGGAAAATGCATAAAAACATTATAAAGTGCAAGCAAAACATGTAAGTATTGTCATAAAACAAGCATGGAACATCAGAAATTATAGGTACGTTGGAGACGTATCAAGGAGGTGCGCGACTTCTTTGGACAACATTGTCTCTTCGTTTGGCGATTTCAGTAAATTTTGCTTCGTGCTCTACTCCTTCGTTGGGCTACCTTGGTGCCGTTTGTTGGTTTGTGGGTAGCGTTGGTCGGTTCCTAGTGGTGGTCGGACACTAGTGGCGTTGCCTGTGACGGGGAGGGATGTCGATGATGTGCGTGTTCCTTAGCTTGCTCTTTGAGTGAGCTCCGACCCGACACTGTTGCTATCCAGTTTCTGCCCCGATTTTGCGTAGTCATCGTAATAGCCGTGCCCGCTGTTTTCGCTTCTGGTTGTAGCTACCTTGGTAGTTTTTGTAGATGTGGTGTTCGATCTTGTAAGTTGGGTTTAGCACCTTGTGTGTTGTATCATTAAGGCGTTATTAGTTTAACGTCGGACCTGTCGTTAAGGCGTTATTAATTTAACGTCGGACCTTTAACCTATTATGTAAAAAACGATAGCACCAAAACATGGCTTACAACTAGTAAGAGCATCCCCACTCGTCTCCCCGACGAGGCCCCCGAGCGACGTTTTTTCCATCCGGGCGGCGAAATTCGGCCCAGTCGCGCCCCCGGTTCCTCGTTTTCGTCCGAATTTGGCCCTTCATCCATCCGGCGAGCCCACGCCATCCCCGGTCCCCCGGGGATCTATCGGGGAGTCCGGACGAGTGAAAAGCGGGAAGGGCCCGATCTGTCGGCGACTCGACACATGAACCCCACCGCCACCTCGCTCAAAATCTCCCCCACCCCTCGTATCTCTCTCGCCGCCGGCACCACCCCGCCGGCTTGTTGCCCAGATTCCGCCGTCCCTCCTTCTCCACCTGCCTATATTCCGCCGTCTTTCGACGACGGCCTATCTGGTTGCTCCTCCGCCGGCCTGTTTTCCGACGACGGCCTACTCCTCGTGCACCATATGATAGAGAGGGTCCTCTTGCACAGCCTAATCACCAGGTGCCGACATCATGGGCCCCCTTCATTGCTATGCGCCAGGAGATTCGAGACTCTACAATGCATCAACAACTGCAAGATGATCTGGTGGAGCACATATGGACGCTCTGAGGCAACGCCAACGCCGACGCCAACTAGTATGTCTTAATTTGTTTCAAAACTTGTGAAATTGTGTGCTTCATTTGTTTCAGCACTTGTTAAACATTGTACTGATTTTCGCCGTATTTGTTTCAGCAATTTTCGCCGAACTTGTTAAATTTTATGTCGAATTTGTTTGAAATATGTCAAATGGTCGAGGTTGGGGGTGTCCTGCCGGGGGGACGGCTGGAACTTCGGCGCTCCCCAGGCCAAATTTTCCTCCAATCCGGAGGAAAATTTCGCCGAATTTGGGCGTGGGGAGCGCCAACGAGTGGAGATGCTCTAAACGATATGGGTGTTTAGCCAGTAATTGTTGAGTCTGATTGCTTGGAGCCAATCAATACGTGTAATGGAGACATGGAGGGTTATTGCAGATTGTTTTCAGTTAGCTCAAAGAATCGGCCCTATCAATTGAGCGGCAGGTTCGGTGAGCTACTTGTAAAAAAAAATTCAGCTTTGTCCGAGAGAGGCAAACAAAGTGGCGCACAACTTAGCTAGGTTTAGCTATGATTCTGATGGTGTAATTTTATGGGATGGTGATCCACCAATCTCTGTTTTAAATGATGTAATGAACGATATCTCGTCGGGGTTTGAATAAAGTATGCCCTTGTTTTAAGAATAAACATTTTCTGATCGCAGCCGCAAGAAAATTGTTCAGGACATGTTCTAGCTTATATCTTTTTCTGAAACCTCAATTCAGTCAATTCGATGCAGGTCCATCCAATCCAAGCAAACGACCGCCCACGAGGACGAGCCCACGGCAAGCAAGCACCGCATCGAGTCAAACCACACAAAAGCAGAAAACTCAAGGCTACCATATCGGCACCGCACACATGGGGAGCCGAGCAATGTGGCAGGAAGCCGTGCCGCTGTCGCGGAGCTCAGCTCACATCATATGGAAGACGCTCGAGCCAGACGAGACGAGGGCAGTGAAGAAGATCACAAACAAGGAAGCACACCACATGCGCGTCCCGGCGACGCAGCGAGTAGGGAGAAGCATAGTCGCATCGCCATTAAATGAAGCAGGCCTCGTCAAATACAGCATAGACATTCGTAGGCTCCTAGGCTGCTGCTGTTTCGCTCGCCGGCCGGCCTGGCGGTCCTGCGTTTCGCAGATTCAGATATGCCTGCCATTGCGCGCTGCTTCTTTGGAGCAGAGTAAAGAAAGTACCACAATTAAGGCCATCTCCAACGGGGGCCACCCAAATCGGCGCGTCCGCGCGCGTCCTGTTTGGGTGGACTCACGGCCAGTGGTCGGTGTCCGTCCGGTCGTTTGGATCACACGTTGCACCCAACGTTGCGGTCACACATTTTGCCAACGCGCCTTAGATATAAAGAAATAGACCATTTCGCCACAAAAATTTATAAATAACATAAAAAACATAGAATAACATCAAATAAAATATAGTATGCACATGAAACAAAAATGTGACATAGTTTAAACAAGGAAATAAATATAAAAATTACAAATTGAGATTGTCAACTCAATTTGTGCGGTCTAGGATCTTCTTCTGCTTTTTTTTCAAACCAAGCTCTCTTCAACTCGTTCATGGCGGTCAAGTCAGCTGTCATGATCATGTGGTACTCGGTTTGGCGTTTCAGCTCAACTTCTTTTTCCTTCAGCTCCAATCCCTTGACGATGCAATGAGCTCCAATTCTTTCTCTCTGAGCTCCATTTCCCTAGTCCTCGTCTTGGCATTAGCGTCATCAATGTCAAACTTCCTCTTTTGAACATCATAGTAATTCTTCATGGTCTCTTCCTTCTCTCGGCGCTTCCTCTCTTCCCTCTTGTCCGTGGAAACCTCTTTTTGGGCATACAAGTCCTTCAAGGTGCCGACCAAATGCATGGCCGAAGCATTACGCTTCATGCCGGCCTTGGTTGCCTTGTGGCCTCTTGGATGGCTTGCACGAGAAGTGGAGTTTCCGCAAGGCTAGCCACCATCAAGGTCAATTACGATGGCATCTTTGGCAGTCTTGCTGCCAATCAAGCTCGCCATGTACGCCTCGTAACCCTCGTCGAACTTGGGGGTGGCCCGGAGATCCTTCCAACAATGAGGGGAGGCAAAGATCCTTCCTTCATTCACCATTTTGAAGTATTCCAAAGCTTGCCACACCTAGATCAAAATGAGACATACAATCACAAATGTATGTGCAAACAACCAAATAACAAGTTGAGGTAGAGAATCATACCAAGTCCTTGACGCCGATGACACTAACGGGCACCCGCTCACGCGATCATACGCCGCCTAGAACTTGATGCATTCCGCTTGAATTGTTCCCCACCTCATTTGGATGGAGCACTCATTGTGGTCGCTATCAAATCGGTGCTCCCCGTACCTACGGTGCTCATGGAAGTAGTCATGGATCCGGCGCCCGAATGCGCCCCTCCTGCTCGGCACCTTTCAGTGGATCTTGCCCAATGGCCAACCACCCCGTTGGGAACCCCAAGTGGAAGGTGTGATGCGTGTAGCAGCAAGTTTCCCTCAGTAAGAAACCAAGGTTTATCGAACCAGTAGGAGTCAAGGATCACGTGAAGGTCGTTGGTGACGGAGTGTAGTGCGGCGCAACACCAGGGATTCCGGCGCCAACGTGGAACCTGCACAACACAATCAAAGTACTTTGCCCCAACGTAACAGTGAGGTTGTTAATCTCACCGGCTTGCTGTAAACAAAGGATTAACCGTATAGTGTGGAAGATGATGTTTGTTTGCGAAGAACAGTAAAGAACAAGTATTGCAGTAGATTGTATTTCAGATGTAAAGAATGGACCGGGGTCCACAGTTCACTAGTGGTGTCTCTCCCATAAGATAAATAGCATGTTGGTTGAACAAATTACAGTTGGGCAATTGACAAATAGAGATGCACATACATATCATGATGATTACTATGAGATTTAATCAGGGCATTACGACAAAGTACATAGACCGCTATCCAGCATGCATCTATGCCTAAAAAGTCCACCTTCGGGTTAGCATCCGCGCCCCTTCCAGTATTAAGTTGCAAACAATAGACAATTGCATTAAGTATGGTGCGTAATGTAATCAACACAAATATCCTTAGACAAAGCATTGATGTTTTATCCCTAGTGGCAACAGCACATCCATAACCTTAGAACTTTCTCACATCCGTCCTGCATTCAATGGAGGCATTAACCCACTATCGAGCATAAATATTCCCTCTTGGAGTCACAAGTATCAACTTGGCCAGAGCCTCTACTAGCAACGGAGAGCATGCAAGAACATAAACAACACATATATGATAGATTGATAATCAACTTGACATAGTATTCAATATTCATCGGATCCCAACAAACACAACATGTAGCATTACAAATAGATGATCTTGATCATGATAGGCAGCTCACAAGATCTAACATGATAGCACAATGAGGAGAAGACAACCATCTAGCTACTGCTATGGACCCATAGTCCAGGGGTGAACTACTCACACATCGATCCGGAGGCGATCATGGCGATGAAGAGCCCTCCGGGAGACGATTCCCCTCTCCGGCAGGGTGCCGGACGCGATCTCCTGAATCCCCCGAGATGGGATTGGCGGCGACGGCGTCTCTGGAAGGTTTTCTGTATCGTGGCTCTCGGTACTGGGGGTTTCGCGACGAAGGCTTTAAGTAGGCGGAAGGGCAGGTTTAAGGGCGATGCGAGGGCCCCACATGCCAGGGCCGCGCGGCCAGGACCTGGGCCGCGCCGCCCTGTTGTGTCGGCGCCTCGTCGCCCCACTTCGTTTCCCTTTCGGTCTTCTGGAAGCTTCGTGTAAAAATAAGACCCTGGGCGTTGATTTCGTCCAATTCCGAGAATATTTCCTTTGTAGGATTTCTGAAACCAAAAATGCATAATAATGACATATAATGTGTATAAAACATGTGAGTATCATCATAAAAGTAGCATGGAACATATGAAATTATGGATACGTTTGGAGTTCCGCATAGCATTGTCACAGACAACGGTAGCAATTTCACGTCAAAGGAATTCAAGGCTTATTGTGCGGAAGTGGGTATCAAACTACATTTTGCGTCGTTTGCGCACCCGCAAACCAATGGACAAGTCGAGAAAGCAAACGGTGTCATATGCAGTGGCATCAAGAAGCGCCTGTTAGGACCATGGGAAAAAGCTCGGCACACTTGGCCAGAGGAGTTACCCAGTGTGTTATGGAGCATACGAACAACACCCAACACAGCAACACAGGAAACCCCATTTTTCTGGTTCATGGAGCTGAGGCAGTGCTGCCGATAGAAATAGAACACAATTCTCCGAGAGTGGCGGAATTTGATGAAGAAACCTCAAGAAAGGCCTTAGAAGATGATATGGACGCACTCGACGAAGCTCGAGACGAAGTATTGTCAAGAGTCGCCAAATATCAGCAAGATATGAAAAATTATCACAGTCGACGATTGCGTGCAAGATCCTTCCAGGTGGGCGACCTAGTTCTTCGACTCACGCAAAATAGTCATGAAAAGCTCGAATCGCCATGGCTAGGCCCTTACATCGTCACCGAGGTCATCGAAGGAGGAGCATACAGGATAAAGGACAAGAAGACGGGGGTTGTCGAGCCTAATCCCTGGAACGTGGCACAACTTAGGCGTTTTTATGCCTAAGTCAAGATATATATGTAAACATACAATGTACTGAAACGCCCGCGAGTTTTCAGACGCACTCTTTTTCTTTCAGGGCACCGAGTGGGGCTGGAAGGTTTTTAATGAGGCGGACTCGCGGTGCTGCAATATAATAAAGATAGTGGAGATATACATCTTTTTCTTCGACAGGCTCGGGGGCTCATACCCGCAAATACAATATACTCAAGAAATTTTATTAGCCTTGGTTCAACCTCGCAAACACAATAAAGAAATTAGCCACTGAAACACTCGGGGGCTAGGGAAAAGAAAAATATATATTTCCGGCTTACAACATACATACAACAAGTCATAGTTTCCTCCGAAAAAAAGAGCTATATACCGATGAAATAAATTTAGTCGTAACCTAACAGATCGTCAATATTTACTCTGTCTTCTTCGGCAGAGGCACTGATACGTCCAAAACGTATCTACTTTCCCGAACACTTTTGCTATTATTTTGCCTCTAATTTGTGTATTTTGGATGCAACTAACACGGACTAACGCTGTTTTCAGCAGAACTGCTCTGGTGTCTCGTTTTTGTGCAGAAATCCAACTTTCGGGAAAATCCTCGGAATTTATGCAGAAGGCCCTATTTTCCAAGAATACTGACGGAGCCAGAAGGACAATTAAGGTGGAGGCCCGAGGGCCCCACACCATAGGGCGGCGCGGCCCGGGGGGGGCCCGCGCGGCCATGTGGTGTGGCCCCCTCGGCTGGCCTCCGACGCCCTCCTTCGGACTATTTATCGGCCTCGACCTAAAAACGCACGGGGAGAAGTCGAAGTCGCCAGAAACCCTCCAGAACGCCGCCACATCGCGAAACTCCGTCACGGGAGCCAGAAGTCTCCGTTCTGGCACTCCGCCGGGACGGGGAATTGGAGGAGATCATCGCCGCCATCACCGCCAACGCCTCTACATCAACCAGCCATGTTTCCCTCATCCATGCAACGCCCGTCATCCGTCCCCGTGCCTACAGTATTTTAATCCTGCTGTTTACTAAAATCACTACTGCTGTCTTTGTTACTCTGCTGCTGTTATTTCACTACTGCTACTGCTATAAAACTGTTACTACTGATAAACTCTTGCGAGCAAGTCTGTTTCCAGGTGCAGCTGAATTGACAACTCCGCTGTTAAGGCTTCCAAGTGTTCTTTGTCTCCCCTTGTGTCGAATCAATAAATTGGGTTTTACTTCCCTCGAAGACTGTTGCGATCCCCTATACTTGTGGGTCATCAAGACTATTTTCTGGCGCCGTTGCCGGGGAGCATAGCTTTATTTGGAAGTTCACTTGGATTAATATTGTTCGCTGCAAATTCTCCATCATGGGTAAACCTCGCGATACTAAGATCGCCATATTACCATCCACTACAAGAAAAGGTACAATTCTGAATACCTCTGCTGCTCTTGATTCACCATCTGTGATTGATAAACTTGTTTCACCGCCACATGCTTCACATGCGGGTACTTCTGCTGAATCTGAAAACTCTCATAATATTGATAATATTTCTACTGTGCTTGATGATAGTGGTTCATTGGGATCTTTTCTAGATGCTACAATTGCTAGGTCTAGACAAATTGAAAATACTGAAACTCCTAATGTTACTACACCTGTTAATTCACTTGAACTTGATTATTTTAGTGATGATCCTGATGAAGATTATGTGGAGCTTAATGATGATTTTATTGAAAAATGCAATGCTACTACTGATGCAAGAAAAATTAAAAAGTTGCTTGCAGAACATGCTGTTAGATATAAACTGTCTCCTGATCCTAAGTTTGCCACATCTCCTATAAACATTAAGGATAAAGATTCTGATTTTTCACTTGATCTATCTCATATAGCTATTGTTGAGAAAACACCCTTTTGTGGTACTGAAAAAGAAAGTGCTGTTGAACACATGACTGAGTTATCTACTCTAAGTAGCTTGTTTTCTGATGATGTTAAGATGCGTACTTACTTTGTTGCTAAAATCTTTCCATTCTCATTAAAGGATGACGCTAAAACTTGGTATAATAGTTTGCCACCTAATTCTATTAAAAGTCCAAAAGAATTGCTTGATGTTTTCTTCCGCAAATACTTTCCTGCTAGTGCTCAACATATTGCTTTACAGAGAATTTATAATTTTGACCAGGGAGATGAAGAGAAATTGCCTGAGGCTTGGGCGAGATTCTGCTCTCTTATTAGAGCTCGGCCTGATCATGATTTGGAAAAGCATGATTTACTTGATATATTTTATAGTGGACTAACCATTGAGTCTAGGGCATACCTGGATAGTTGTGCTGGTTGTGTTTTCAGGAAAAGAACTCCAGATGACGCTGAGGAATTATTGGCTAAAATAGGCCGGAATCATGATGATTGGACTACGCCTGAACCAACTCCAACGCCAATATTGAAGAAGAGGGGTATGATTAAATTAAATGATGAAGATATGAGGGAAGCCAAGAAGTCTCTCAAGGAGAAAGGTATTAAATCTGAAGATGTGAAGAACCTTCCTCCCATAGAAGATATATGTGAGATAATTCCCCCTTCATCCATGATTGAGGTAAACTCCCTTCAACGCTTTACTAGGGAAGATATTCCGTATTTGAAACCTCCTGCACAATGCTTAGATGAGTTTGATAATTATATTGTTAAGCAAGAAAATTTTAATATGAGAGTAGAGAATCATTTAATGGAAAATTCTCGAGCTATTAGTGAATTGCATGGTATTGTGGAGAGAACCTCCAATGATGTTAAGATGCTTGTTAAACATTTTCATATGATTCAAACTCAAATTGATCAACTCACTAAAGTGCAAAATGACTTGTTAGGGAATAATTCTAAAGAGAAACATGCTTATGAAGTAACAACTAGAGGTGGTGTCTCTACCCAGGATCCTCTATATCCTGAAGGGCATCCCAAAAGAATTGAACAAGATTCTCAACGCATTGAACCTAGTGCTCATTCTAAGAAGAAAAAGAAAAAGAAACATAAGAATGTTGTAGAATCCTCTGAACCTGTTAATGATCCTAATAGTATTTCTATTTCTGATGCTGAAACTGAAAGTGGTAATGAACATGATAAAGATAATGATAAGAATGATGCTTCTGATAAAGAAGAGGTTGAAAAAGAACCTGAAAAGCATGCTAAAAATAAAAAGTACACTAAAGAAGATTTTATTGCTGAGAAACATGGTAATGAAAGAGAACCTTGGGTGCAAAAGCAAATGCCCTTTCCTGCTAAGAAACTAAAATCAAAGGAAAAAGAACACTATAATAAATTTTGTGATTGGATGAAACCTTTATTCTTGCAAATCCCTTTGACTGATGCTATTAAATTGCCTCCTTATTCAAAGTATATGAAAGATATTGTTACTAACAAAAGGAAAATCCCCAATGAGGAAATTTCTACTATGCTTGCTAATTACTCTTTCAATGGCAAAGTTCCAAAGAAGTTGGGCGACCCAGGTATACCTACTATTCCTTGTTCTATTAAGAATAATTATGTTAAAACTGCTCTATGTGACTTGGGAGCCGGTGTTAGTGTTATGCCTTTTTCTCTTTATAAGAGACTTTATCTAGATAAGTTGATACCTACTGATATATCTTTGCAAATGGCTGATAAATCTACTGCTATTCCTGTTGGTATATGTGAGGATGTTCCTATTCAAGTTACTACTAACTGCTTGATATTAACTGATTTTGTTGTGTTGGAAATGCCTGAAGATGATAATATGTCTATTATTCTTGGGAGACCTTTTCTTAACACCGCAGGGGCTGTTATTGATTGCAATAAAGGAAAGGTTACTTTTAATGTTGATGATAAGGAGCATACCGTCTATTTCCCCAAGAAGATTGATAAAGTATGTGGAGTCAATACTATTACTAGTGTGAGAACTATTAAAGTGGGAACTATTGATTGCCCCATATACGAGCCTAAGGAAGAATATCAAACTCTCGTGATTGGATCCATATCAATACAATTCAAGGTAACATGATTGATTTGAGGTTTATTTCTTCTTATGTTATGTAAAATTTATTTGGTGGCAAGACTTGATCAACCTTGTTAACAAATACTTTTTATATGCATAGAGGAGGTAAACAACATCTCTTTCTTCCTCCACTTGCTCTAGTTGCTGTAGCACTTTTAGTTTGCAAAGTTCCTTAGTTAATTGAAGATTTCAAAAAATTTCCTGGCCAGTAGTAATAAACTAAATACCCAGAAATGTGCATTTTTCAAAATTTTCAAAAATTCACAAAAATTATACCGTTGGTCCTATTTTTCGACGAGGCACCTGGGAGCACCAGAGGATGACCTGTGGGGCACCAGAGGGTGCCACACCACAGGCCGGCGCGGCCAAGGAGGTGGGCACGCCACCATGTGGTGTGGGCCCCTCCTTGCCCCACTTTGCCATCTCTTTCTCCCAGCATCTTCTCTCTCCCGAAAAAACTCGTACCAGGTTCCTCTCACTCGCGTTTTTGCTCAAGAGCTCCAGATTTTTCGATCTCTTTGCTCAGCCCAGATTTCTTGCTGAAATTTGGCACATTTGCTCCTTGGTATGTGACTCCTCCACCCATCCAAGTAGAATTTTGTTTGGTTGAGTATATCTTGAATATTTTGCTGCTGCAGGTAACATGTTTAGTGAGCTTGCATGCTTGTTCTAAGTGGTAGAAACTAGTTTTGATGCATGATTAGTACTCTAGCAAGTTCCTATGGTAGTTTCCCTCAATTATATGTCACCAAACCAAATTTTATATCACTTGTTGAAAATTTCAGAGAAGCTATGAAGAAGTTCAACTTTGGAGAGTTGTTCAAGAAAGGAACAACCAGCACCGGGAGGCCTTCTAGGGCCGCCACCCGGATTAGGCGATCGTATAATGAAGATATCATCGCGCCTAGCTTCGCGCCCGAAGAGGACAACGGGGCTCCTAATGCTTCGTCTTTTCCATGCTATGATTTTCTGAGGAATGCAGGGATATTGGAGGATTTCTTCACCCTTGTCAACAGGGCGGGGTTAACCACCTATGTGGGAGATGAAAGGGAGCAATACTACATGCTCACCAAAATCTTCGTCGAGAGTTTCAAGTTCAACAACAAACAATATGAGCCGACAGTTGCATTCAAGATCTATGGTAATCCTGTTACTATGAGATTGGAGGATTTTTGTGGTGCATTGGATATTGCCCCTGTAGGTACAGCAAGTAGGATTGATGACAACCCCCGGGACTTGTTGGAGCTCTATCGAGGGATTACCGATGATGATTGTCGCACCATTCAGCGTGGCAAGATAAGAAACATTCAACTCCCTGCCATTAAGTATTTTGCATATTACATTGCTACTAGCATTCTTGGTAGGGAGAACACTAGCAACATTTCTAGTTACCATCTTGCTTTCTTGAATATTGCACTTACTGGTCAGACATCTTATCACCTTGGTGCTCTTATTGCTCGCCGCCTGACTAACAGGGGGCCTATTTTTGGAGGAACTATTGCACTGCGCGTTTTAACATATCTAAGGCTTCCTCTTGATCCTAATGATGTGCCATTGGCCCCTAGGAAACTTGATATTGCTGCTATGAAGAGTCATCATTTTGTTACCGCTGATTCTACTTTAGATAATATGGTCTATAGAATGTTGTTTTCTGACGGGGAGGAGAAGGAAATCCCTCTTCCCCAACCAGGTTTGTTCAGTATTGACAGGCAATCATGGTCGTGCACTAAGGAGGAGGTGGATGAACATATGAAGATACAAGATTTCCACCAGCAGCATGACTCCGAGGACGCCGAGCCCTCCTATGATTACACCGTCACGTATCCGGGTGCCTCTTCTAGCACATACCCGGAAGATGATCCATCTTCGTCGTACTACGGAGATACTACCTCATGGGATCGATGGGATTGAACTCCACTTAGGCCAAAAGCCTAAGCTTGGGGGGAGGTATACCGGCATCACTCATTCTTTACATATTATGATTGCTGGGTACTTGTACATACTTGTTTAGTCTCTTTGAGTGGTTTTCTAATGAGAGGAAGATGATATTTGGGGAAGTGCTGCCTGAAAACAGATTCTGGACTGTTACTAGAAAAATTCGTGTGCACAGCCAGAGCGTTATTTTGAGTTGCCAATTTTTGTGCAGGTTCCCCAGGTTGTTATCTAACTTTCATTAGTTGAACACTTTTCGAGCTGAGCAACGTAAGATTTTTTTAAAAATCGATTTCTGTACTGCTGTCAGGTTTTGGCAGATTCCTGTCATCCTGCTGTTATGTGTTTCTTTTAGTTTGCTATTTCTTGCTTTTTCTTTGTTTCTTTCCCAAAACATGAAAAGACCAAAAATATTTCTGTTGTTTCTCTTCACCATTTGTTTGCTTTGGTTTCTTGCATTTGTTTCGCTTTATTTACTATTGCCAGTTTGCTATAAGAAAACCCAAAAAGATTTTGCTTTGTTTGCTAGTTTCCTTTTGTTCTTGTTCTCAAATTCAAAAACACCAAAAATATTTGCTGTTCTTCTTTGGTTTGTAAAGTTCATCTTGAGTTTAATGGTCTTCGGTGGCTGGAGCGTGGTTTTCATTTCATACTATCCAAGCTGCACAAGTGAAAAGGCAATAATGACGATCTACGACAATTGGATTGTGGTGAGAGGCTGGTATGAACTCTATTTGTTTTCATTTTTGTACATATACTCATCCATGTGAGCATGCTTAGTTGGTTCATGTGAGGTATATGTTATTTGAGAAAGTCTAGTAGTTTATGATCTCTCATGTTTAGCTCCAATCTATTAATATGAGTAGCATGTCATGGATGTTTGCTTGCATTGTTTTATTCATAAGTAAGTATGGCATTGTGGTATCCTCCTCTGAATAATTCATTTATATCGACTTGGCACATGCTCACGCATGCATATGACTGAACAAAAAGTCAATTAAGCTTTGATGATCTATATTGCTTCAGAGTTCTTGTATCACTTTTATGCCTCAGTTAATTTATTTTGCCGCAAGCATGATTATGACAGTTACTGCTCTCTTGATTTGTCACTCCCTAGTCTATTGCTAGCCTTCACTTGTACTGAGCGGGAACACTGCTCGTGCTTCCAACCACATGAAAACCAAGTTATTCCAGAGTGTCCACCATAAATACCTATGCATGGCATTTCAAACCATTCCAAGTAAATTCTCATGCGCTACCTTTAAAACCTTCAAAATGTTTCTCAATTTGTGTTTATGTTTCATAGCTCATGAGGAAGTATGTGGTGTTTAGCTTTTAACCTTGTCATTTACTTCTGACGGACTCTCATATGGACTAGTGGCACATCTGCTTATCCAATAATTTTGCAAAAAGAGCTGGCAATGGGATTCCCAGTCCCAAATTAATTAACTTAAATAGACACTCCTCCATGGTTTGTGATTGTTGGACGGCACCCGAAGGATTCGGTTAGCCATGGCTTGTGTAAGCAAAGGTTGGGGGGAGTGTCATCATCATAATAAAACTAAAATAAAAAGGCACTCCTTCATGGTATGAGATTGTTGGCAGGCACCCGAGGACTCGGTTAGCCATGGTTTGTGAAAGAAAGGTTGGAAGGAGTGCCGCATAGACATAAAAATTCATGGGAGCCGCTCTTGAAAGTCCGGTTGGCGAGGTAGTTAGTGTACCCATTACCATTCGTTGACAATAACAAACACCTCTCAAAATAATTTTACTCCTGTCTTTATAAAAATGAAAGGCTCTAGCGCATGTTAATCCCTGCTTCCCTCTGCGAAGGGTCAATCTTTTACTTTTATGTTGTGTCTCCATTATTTCTTTGAGCACTATCTTGAGAGCACAACTGTCATTCTTAGTATAATATGCTTGTCTCAAAATATGATTGATTGTGGTATAACTTTGATGCATTTATCTTTTGACAATCACTACTTCTAGTCTTTCTATGAACTCCAGAGGTGCCCGGGCATTTATGTTTTGCCAATCAAATACAGGCAAGCGAGATACCACTTTATCATACTCTCTTATGAACATTGCAATCCTGCTTATATACATGATTCATGATGCTTATTATTAATTGTTGGTACCTCTCCATGATTGACATATCTGTTAGATGATCTTATTTGCATGTGTCTCATTATGAACTGCTTAAGTATTAGCCATAGCATGAGAATATATACATCATATGAGCAAATGTGTTCGTGAAAGTTCTTTTATCGCTCAGTTGTTAACTGAATTGCTTGAGGACAAGCAATAAGCTAAGCTTGGGGGGAGTTGATACGTCCAAAACGTATCTACTTTCCCGAACACTTTTGCTATTGTTTTGCCTCTAATTTGTGTATTTTGGATGCAACTAACACGGACTAACGCTGTTTTCAGCAGAACTGCTCTGGTGTCTCGTTTTTGTGCAGAAATCCAACTTTCGGGAAAATCCTCGGAATTTATGCAGAAGGCCCTATTTTCCAAGAATACTGACGGAGCCAGAAGGACAATTAAGGTGGAGGCCCGAGGGCCCCACACCATAGGGCGGCGCGGCCCAGGGGGCCCGCGCGGCCATGTGGTGTGGCCCCCTCGGCTGGCCTCCGACGCCCTCCTTCGGACTATTTATCGGCCTCGACCTAAAAACGCACGGGGAGAAGTCGAAGTCGCCAGAAACCCTCCAGAACGCCGCCACATCGCGAAACTCCGTCGCGGGAGCCAGAAGTCTCCGTTCTGGCACTCCGCCGGGACAGGGAATTGGAGGAGATCATCGCCGCCATCACTGCCAACGCCTCTACATCAACCAGCCATGTTTCCCTCATCCATGCAACGCCCGTCATCCGTCCCCGTGCCTACAGTATTTTAATCCTGCTGTTTACTAAAATCACTACTGCTGTCTTTGTTACTCTGCTGTTGTTATTTCACTACTGCTACTGCTATAAAACTGTTACTACTGATAAACTCTTGCGAGCAAGTCTGTTTCCAGGTGCAGCTGAATTGACAACTCCGCTGTTAAGGCTTCCAAGTGTTCTTTGTCTCCCCTTGTGTCGAATCAATAAATTGGGTTTTACTTCCCTCGAAGACTGTTGCGATCCCCTATACTTGTGGGTCATTAGGCACCCAGAAAATCAGCATAATGACCATCTGCAAAAAAGTCGGCATCCATTCGGAGAAGGTCGCCAATTATCTCTTTGGCCACTGGTGTAACTACTGCATCGATCTTATCGACACCTCTTCGCCATCGCCTCAGCTTGGTATGAACAGTTTCAACTACCTTGGTCATATCAAGTTTTGAATGACAGATCTGAAGCATAATAAGGGCAAACCTGGCACTGGCTACTAGTTGATCTCTTACAAAACCATGGATTTTGTGTGAGTCCTTAAATTTCTCCATCAGCTCAGGAAGAGTCTTAGGCTGAACCTTTCGAGGAAACATGGAGTTGTAAACCATGGATAGTGTTTTAGTACAAAATTCAAGGAACTCACGAACTTGGCAGGAGCGGTCTTGAAATCTGACGATTTGTCAGGTGCGTTCAGGGGTAGCCCAAAAAAGGGAGCCATGATCCATTGCCAGATTAATAAGGAAATTTGATCTTGTGTCGACTCGTTGATCTTCGGCATCAGCGTCCAAAAAGGGACCTATTTGGCGACAGTACACCAGTTAGAGCCAGAAAACAGGAACAAGAAAAAGGAAGGGTAAGGTTTAGGAGCATACCTGCCATTTCCAGGCTTGCTTCAGTCATCAACTCAAGCATAAAATTCTCTCGGGAGGCAGCCTGTATAGCTTCAGCGACTGCAGCCTCTTTTGAAGCTATAGCTTCCTGAGCCTGTTGTAGTGCAATCTTTTCTCTTTCCGACGACTTTCGAGATTGTTCCATTGTCAAGAGTGCATGTTTCTTCATCGATTGAAGCTGTTGGCGGAGTTCTTTCAAGTCATGAGCTGGATCCATACCTGAAGAATCTTCAATGAACTCGACATCAACTGATACTTTCTTCGAACAAGAAAAAGTAGACAAAGCATCAGAAGGATGAGGAGCGGGAGTATAGTTGTCAAACACCAACTGGAAAAGAGAATTTCGACATCAATCATCACATAAAAATAGACTTCCATTGATTTTCAGTATATTTACATGGTTCTTGCAAAAGGTCGGATCCTAGTGAACCAACAATATGTTGTCGCAAACTACACCTATGGCGACAGTCGTCAAAAGAGAAAAGGAAGAAAAAAGATAGGCAGGGCGATCTACTTGACCTCCGGCTTGGCGGAACTGGAGGAAGGTGTTGGTTTGTATCCGAGGAAGGCAAGGATTTTCTTTGAGCTAGGCTTGGCGGCCTTGATCAAAGATTACCATTTCTTCGTCTCCATACTCCTCGCATCACCAACTTTGGCCCAATCGACGTGTTGTTGGCTCTCGGCAACTAAAGCAATGGTACCTTCAACGCCAATCTTCAGGTTCTCTTGTCGAAGAGCTAGCCCAAGATCTTCTTTCGGAATGAAGCGCTTGGCAAGCGCAGCAAAAGTGTTGGGCTCATCAGTCTTCGGGAAGAAGTAGGGGAAGAGCCGAGAAAACGCCGCCTTGGCATCAGAAATGCTTTGGCGCACTTCATCTCCATAAATTTCGAGGAGAGAAAGGGCGTCAAGGAGACGGTCATCTTCTGGCTTTTCAAGCCCATATTCCTGGCTGGTTTTCCCTGCTGGAAAAAAAGTTTCGGGTTATCAAAAATATACATAAAAAGTGCTAAAGTCAACTCGAAGAAAATGGGCGATACTTACCGACAAAACGTCAGTTTTGCGACTCCAGGCGTGCGGCGACAGCAGCTTCGCGAGCAAGATGTTGAGCTATGCGTTCACTTAAAGCATTTTCAGCGTCATGGAGCCTCTTTTGAAGACTCTCAACTGAAGCAGATTCAAGCTCCGCTTTTTCTCGAGCTTTTTCGCTCTTAGCCAGCTCAACAGCGAGATCATCGGTGCGCTTATTGGCTTTGGCGAGATCCTCTGGTGTAACACAGCAACAGAGTTACAAAAAGCTGTGAAGAAAGAACTATCCGACATGAAAGAAAGAAGAGTAGTACCTTTCAAACTATTTGCATGATCACGGTACCCAATAAAATTGAGTGCCAAGACGAATAAATTGTTGCATCAGAGGCTAAGAAAACAACAAAGGGATAAGAAAGCCAGAAGAAGAGAAGTTCGATAGCAGCAAAAATAAGTGGCAAAGACGCTTACATCATCCAGAGCAGAAGTCGACGAACTCCCGGGCAGAAGGTTTGATCCTGCGACAGGATTAGTCCTTGTTCTCTTTGGCGAAGAGGCACGGGGGCTGGCGGGAGGAGTCAAGTCCCCTATATCTCGCTGGGGAGGCGAGGTTTCTTCGGTAGCACGGCGAGTATCGGACAGCACCAGAGTATGTGACGTGCTCGTATGAGCAGTTACATTGACAATGGGTTCTTCCTCCTCGTCGCCACTATTGCGTCAGAAGATAGTATGAGAAGACACAGGAAAAGTAATACAGTATAAAAAATACAAGGCGAAGTAAAACTTACGAGCTAACAAGAGCATCCTCGTAGGGGTTGAAAGATCTTTTTTTCTTTTTCGGGAGAAGTCTCCTGGATAGGAGATCCCCCTGCTTTGGAGGTGCCGGAATCTTCGAGCTCGTCCCTTTTCCTCTTATTCTTCGGGGAAGCAGCTGAAGGGAGTGAACGAGAAGACTCGGAAGCCTTAGTTTCAACTTCTTTTTCAGAGGAAGCCGCGGGTTTGTGAGAAGCCGCGACTTTGCTCGCAGGTTGAGAAGGAACCTGGGTATCCTCAGTAATGACTGCGCGCTCTTCGACATCTCCATTTTCGGGAAGGGGAAGAAGAGGCGACGCAGTCTTATGGTTCTGGACAAAATAGTAATGTGTCGACAGAAAATTGTATCAATTAGCAGCAGTCGAAGAAATAGTAGCCAAAAAATTGAAGAACGAACAAGCAAACAATAAAGATAGATTACCTGGGGGAGAGCGTTGGTGGCGCTATATGGTTTCACACGGCAAGACGACGGGACGGGGTCTTTCTTGCTGAGCGAAGAGATTTTTCGGACAAGTTTTTCTAAGTCCTTGACCGATAAATCTACCGACAAGCGATCCACATCCTTGTCGCCAGCATACATCCAGAGGGGGTTTTTGCGAGCCTGCAGAGGCTGCACCCTAATCCTAAGGAAATGTGCCGTGATTTGGATACCCGACAACTCTTGTCCGCGGGTATTCTGAAGCTCGTGGATGCGTGTCATCAGCGCCTCTGTCGCCGATTTTTCTTCATCGCTAGCCTCTGCATCCCAGGAGCGGCAGCGAAAGATTTTTTTGTTGCCGTTGAAAGGAGGAATGTTGTGTTCCAGCGAGTCGACGCATTCCTCGTGGACATACAACCATTTTTTGTGCCACCCTTGAACCGAGTCAGGAAATTTGACGTCGAAATACTCGACATCAGGGCGGACGCAGATAACAAAACCGCCTATGTTATAGGCGACGTTGGGTGGAGCCATTACGGCGGAGGAGGAAGATGCGTTTCCATAGAGCCCAGTTAGGTTGGACTCCAAGGAAAGATTCGCAAAGAGTGATGAAGATAGAGATGTGGAGGATGGAATTGGGAGTAAGATGGTGAAGTTGCAGCCCATACACAAAAAGCAAACCACGCAGAAAATCGTGGATGGGTGCAGAGAGACCACATATAAGATGGTCAACAAAACTAACCCGATACTCAATGGGAGGCATCGGGTAGCTCTCCTCGCTGGGAAAGCGCAGTGCGTCAGTCTTCTTGCTTATTCCAAGCTTCTTCAGCAGGTTAATGTCCTGCGCGGAGATCTTGGATCTCTCCCACTCCATGTTCCCAGATCTGGCGCCGCCATCTTTGCTTCGGGGGTGCTGTGCCTTGAAAGTCTTGGCCGCGGCAGCATCAACAACGACGTCGAAGAAGTGGAGCAGTACGCGAGCGCTGGAGTTGTGTTGGAGGCAATGGAGATTGGAGCGGAGGAGATGTGAGCAATGGTGCGGCGAAGAGGATTAAACGAGGAAGAAGACGAGTATTTATAGCGGGTTCAGTCAAAACATCGCACCGTCAGATGCTTTATGAATGGACTTGATGCTTTACACGTGGATCAAGGGGTAAAATGGTATTTTGGCCACGATGGAACTAGACAGGCGCTACAGCGTGCGTGCCAGAAAAAGCGGAGGACGTGTGTCCCCCACTTGCGTAACGTGTCAACAGGTCACAAATTTTGGGCCCGCCGGTCAGTGAAGGGACAACTCTCGTGACTTTCCAATACAGTGATCGTGGCTATCGTCAGCACTGATGTCACTTTACCAATGAAAACTTCGGCTGGAATTTTATGAAAAGTGGCGACAGTAAAAGACGATTGGTAATCTCGAGAGCCTTTGACCAAATACAAGTTTTTGTTCAAATGCTCGGGGGCTACTTTATAAAAAGGTTTCGAGAAATTTGATGGAGGTGGTTCGGAAGGAGACATTTTAAAATATAGCGACAAGGAGAAATTGGAGCCTACAGCCAAGTATAAATCCTCGACTGTAGCCTCGGGGGCTACTCCCATTGGGAGCGCTGTTCGCGCACCCGATAAATATGAACAGCAGCATAGAATATGACAATATAGTGGCAAAGATGCTAAAAAAGTGAGCCTACAACCAAGTACAAGCACCTGGCTGTAGCCTCGGGGGCTACTCCCATCGGGAACGTTGTTCGCGTGCCCGATGAAATTTGAATAAGTCCTGGTGAGCATATTCTGAGTTATCAAAAATAACTCCTCATATACTCCCATCGGGAGGTTATGTTAAAAACAATATAAGTCATCCGTTGACTCGAATAAATGTGCTACTCCAGCAGCCGGAAAAAGCACCCGACAATATATTCTCAGAGCGCCTCGGTCGCGAAATAATCTCTGAATGCCGCAAAACTCTGCGAAGGTAAGTCCCCGGGATCCGTCCTGTGCGGCGTGGCACCGCCTCTGACGGTGTTTTGCTATTTTTTCCGTGTCAACAGATGCGAAGAAAAATCCTAACGGACGCGTTAGGTACCCGATAAAACATGACTGGAATTTGGCATCTGGTAAGACCTTAAGCGGCACATGTCGAATTACGCCAGTATCCCGAGATCATGTCCAGGGACGTGATCTTGAAGTAGGTTTTGGTGGATTGCTACGAGAGCAGTTAACTGGTACCTGATCCGTCAGATGAACCAGCCCCAATTACCGTTATCCCTGTACAATATACAATTCCTTTGTAAAAATTTGTCGACTTGCAGAAATCATATGCGGATTGTAAAGATGGAGATTTTCCTTGATTCTACGATTCAAGCAAAATCTCGGGGGCTACTGACATATGCATCCCCAATGGGCCTGCCGAAGAAGATACCCGGGGTTTACTGGAGGCCCACGACCCGAAGTTTTATATAGTTTGGAAAGATATAATTGTGTTAGGAATATTAACTTGTAAATATCGCGGGACGGGTCAGAAACCCTCCCGGACTCTGTAACTTGTACATCACGAAACCCTCGGCTCCGCATCCTATATAAGGGGGAGTCGAGGGACAAAGAGAGGATCGATTCATTGTTTCACGCAACCCTAGTTTTCATAGCAGTCGAGTACTTTTCCGGCTGAAACCTTCGAGATCTACTTGCCCTCTACTTCCAACTAAACCCTAGTCTACAATCCGTAGGCATTGATAAGTTAATACCTTATCACCTGCCATTAGATATTTCACTTACTATCTTGCAACTAGCATTCTTGGTAGAGAGAACACTAGCAACATTTCTAGTTATCATCTTGCTTTTCTAGTTGTTGCACTTACTGGAAGTACACCTTATCATCTTGGTGCTCTCATTGTTCGTCGCTTATCTAATAAGGGGCCTATTTATGGAGGAATTGTTGCTTCACGTATTGTTGCATATCTAGGTCTTTCTATTGATCCTAGTGATGAGAAATTAATTCCTATTAAGCTTGATATTGCTGCTATGAAGGTTCACCAATTTGTAACAACAAACTCTAATTTAGAAAATGTTGTCTATAGAATGTTGTTTATTGACGGGGATGAGAAGGAAATCCCTTTGCCGCAGGCCGATTTGTTCAGTGTTCGCAGGAGGCCGTGGTCGCGCTCCAAGGAGGAGGTGGATGAGCAGTTGAGGATACTTGGCTTTCACCAGCAGCACGACTCCGAGAACGCCGAGCCCTCCGACGGGTATATTGTTACGTATCCTGGTGCGTCCTCCAGCTTGTACCAAGGACATGATCCTCCTTCATCATATTACGGATGCGCCACCTCATGGGCACCGTGGGGTTGATCTCCACTTAGGCCAAAAGCCTAAGCTTGGGGGGAGGTACGCCGGCATCACTCATTCATTGCATATTACAATTGCCGGTCATTTGTATATACTCGTTTCGCTTCTTTTGGTTATTTTTATTTCAGTAGGTTCTTATTTTAGTTTTTGAAAGTTGTTACTACTGTAGTAACCTTTACTTTTACTTTTTATTTCATTTGTGTGCCGATGGTTGCCTCTAATATGAGGAAGATGATATTTGGGGAAGTGTTGTCTAAAAAACAGATTCTGGACTGATACTGGAAAAATTCCTAAAAATAGCCAGAACGTTATTTTGAGCTGCCAATTTTTGTGCATGCTCCCCAGGTTATTATCTAACTTTCATTAGTTGAGCACCTTTCGATTTGAACAGCAGAAGATTTTCGAAAAAAATAATTACTGTACTGCTGTCAAGTTTTGGCAGATTTCTGCCACTTTGCTTTTGTGTGACTCTTTTAGTTTTCATTCTCTTGTTTTTTCTTTGTTTCTTTTCTAAAACACAAAAAGACCAAAAACATTTCTATTGTTTCTCTTTATCATTTGTTTATTTGGTTTCTTGTTCCTATTTTGCTTTAGTTACTATCGTTGGTTTGCTATGAGAAAATCCAAAAAGATTTTACTTTCGTTCGGTGACTCTAATATCGAAAATCCAAAAATATTTGTTGTTCTTCTTCGGTTTTGTAAAGTTTATTATGGATTTCAGTGGTCTCCGGTGGTTGGAGCTTGGTTGTCATTTCATATTATTCAAGCTATGCAAGTGAAAGGCAATAATGACGATCTACGACAACTCGACTGTGGTGAAAGGCTGGTATGAACTCTATTTGTTTTCATTTTTGTACATATACTCATCCATGTAAGCATGATTAGTTGGTTCATGTGAGGTATATGTCATTTAATGAAATTCTAGTAGTTCATGATCCCTCATGTTTAGCTCCAATTTATTAATATGAGTAGCATGTCATAAATATTTGCTTGCATTGTTTTATTCATAGATAGGTATGACATTGTGGTATCCTCCTCTGAATAATTCATTTGAATTGACTTGGCACATGCTCACGCATGCATATGACTGAAAAACAAAAGGTCAATTAAGTCTCGATGATTTACTTTGCTTCAGAGTTCTTGTATCACTTTTATGCCTCCATTAATTTTATTTTGTCGCAAGCATGATTATGACGGTTATTGCTCTCTTGATTGTCGCTTCCTAGTCTATTGCTAGCCTTCACTTGTACTGAGCGGGAATGCTGCTCGTGCTTCCAAATCCCTGAAAACCAAGTTATTCCAAAGTGTCCACCATAAATACCTTCCAAGTAAATTTTCATGTGCTACCTATAAAACCTTCAAAATACTTCTCAATTTGTGTCAATGTTTTATAGCTCATGAGGAAATATGTGGTGTTTTATCTTTCAATCTTGTCAGTCAGACTTTCACCAATGGACTAGTGGCATATACATCCGCTTATCCAATAATTTTGCAAAAAGAGCTGGCAACGGGGTGCCCAGCCCCAATTAATTACAACTTTCATAAATAATTCTCTTCACATATTTTGCCCTGATTTATCAGTAAGCAACTTAATTAATTTGCAAATAGACACTCCTCCATGGTATGAGAATGTTGGAAGGCACCCGAGGATTCGGTTAGCCATGGCTTGTGTAAGCAAAGGTTGGGGGGAGTGCCATCCATAATGAAACTAAAATACATGGGTAAACAAAAGAGAAGAGGGATGATCTACCTTGCTGGTAGAGATAACGTCCTTCATGGGAGCCGCTCTTGAAAGTCAGGTTGACAAGGTAGTTAGAGTGCCCACTACCATTCGTTGACAACAACAAACACCTCTCAAAACAATTTTACTTCTGTTTTAAAAATGAAAAGCTCTAGCACATGTTAATACCTGCTTCCCTCTGCGAATGGTCAATCTTTTACTTTTATGTTGAGTCACCATCCTTTCTTTGAGCACCTTCTTGAGAGCATAATTGTCATTTCTTAGTGTAACATGTTTGTCCCAGAATATGGTTTACTGTGGTATAATTTTGATGCTTTTATCTTTGATAATCTTTACTTCTAGTCTTCCCATGAACTTCAGAGGTGCCTGGGCATTTATGTTTTGCTGTACAAATACGGGCAAGCGAGATACCACTTTATCATATATTTTTATGAGCATTGCAATCCTGCTTACAAATATGTTTCATGATGCTTATTATTAGTTTGTTGGTATCTTTTTCATGATTGACATAACTATTAGATGGATTTATTTGCATTTATCTTATTATGAATTGCCTAAGTACTCGTCCATATAATGAGAATATTTACATCACATGAGCAAATATGTTCGTGAAAGTTCTTTTATCGCACTCAGTTGTTAACTGAATTGCTTGAGGACAAGCAATAAGCTAAGCTTGGGGGGAGTTGATACGTCCAAAACGTATCTACTTTCCCGAACACTTTTGGTATTGTTTTGCCTCTAATTTGTGTATTTTGGATACAACTAACACGGACTAACGCTGTTTTCAGCAGAATTGCCCTGGTGTCTTATTTTTGTGCAGAAAATCAACTTTCAGAAAAATCCCCGGAAATAATTGCAATGGGCCTATTTTTACGGAAGACCCACGGAGCCAGAAGACGAGACGGAGGGGGGCCACGAGGCGCGCACACCACGTGGCAGCGCGGTGGGCCCATGGTCGCGCCGCCACATGGGGACGCCGCCTCGGCCAGCCCCAGGCGCCCCCCTCTGGACTACTTAAAGCCCTTGACCTATTAATGCACGGGGGTTCGACCAATCTACCATAAGACATCCAGAACTCCGTCGCCATCGAAAACCTTATTTCGGGACCAGGAACTCCGTTCTGGCACCCTGCCGGGACGGGGAATTGGAGGAGATCATCGCCATCATCACCACCGACGCCTCTCCATCGACCATCCATGCTTCCCCCATCCATGTGTGAGTAAATCCCCCGCTGTAGGCTGAAGGAGGTGGTAGGGATTGGATGAGATTGTTCATGTAATAGACATAAGATTGTTAGAGCATGGTGCCTAGTATCCGTTGTTGGTACTTTTATGATATTGTTGCAACTTGTTATGCTTAATGCTTGTCACTAGGCCCCGAGTGCCATGATTTCAGATCTGAACATGTTATTGATTCATGATGATATTCATTGTTTTATGATCTTACCTGCAAGTTGTATACACATATTGCTGTCCGGAACCCGAGGCCCCAAAGTGACAGAAATTGGGACAACCGGAGGGGAAGGCTGTGATATGAGGATCACATGTGTTCACGGAGTGTTAATGCTTTGCTCCGGTACTCTATTAAAAGGAGTATCTTAATTACCAGTAGTTTCCCTAGAGGCCCGGCTGCCACCGGCTGGTAGGACAAAAGATGTTGTGCAAGTTTCTCATTGCGAGCACGTACGACTATATACGGAACACATGCCTATGGTTATTTAGTACTTGGATACTGTTTTATTATTATCTGCAAATGCCTTGTCTTGATTATTACATGAGTTATCTTATCCATGCAGCGCCCGTTCATCCATCCCTATGCCTACAATAGTTTAATCCTGATGTTTACTATAATCACTACTGCTGTCTTTATTACACTGCTGCTTATATTTCACTACTGCTACTGCTATAAAACTGTTGCTACTGATAAACTATTGCGAGCAAGTCTGTTTCCAGGTGCAGCTGAGTTGACGACTCCACTGTTAAGGCTTACAAATATTCTTTGGCTCCCCTTGTGTCGAATCAATAAATTGGGTTTTACTTCCCTCGAATACTGTTGCGATCCCCTATACTTGTGGGTCATCATTAAGCGAAAATGGCATGGAAGTACTCGGTGTGTTTTCTGTCAACATGATGAAACTATTAAACACCTCTTCTTCCAGTGCCATTTTGCGAAATCTATATGGTCAATCATCCAAGTAGCGTCTAGCCTGTATCCTCCGACTAGTGTGACCAATGTCTTTGGCAATTGGCTTTATGGTATCGATCCAAGGTTTAAGTTGCTTCTTAAGGTGGGGACGCTTGCAGTTATCTGAGCGCTTTGGTTAAGTAGAAATGACAAGATTTTTAACGATAAAAATTTCTCTACTTTATAGGTTGTCTACAGATGTACATGTATTCTCCGTTTGTGGTTACCTATTCATCGAGTGGAGAACCGAGACCTGTTTACGGAGGTCTGTACACGGTTGGAGGCTGCGACGAGGGATACTTTTTCCTTACATGGGTGGCAGCATAGTCTACAGATTGAAGCTCCACCCACACCTTAGGCGTCTTATGATTCATCGTTTCGATATGTAATTCGCCTAGTTTTTATTTTCAGACTTTTGACTCGAGACATATAAACGGCTGTGTGCATTCTGATTATGCAGAGCCTGGGTGTAATTGCTTTTGAAAGTAATAAAGCATCCATTATCGAAAAAATCAAACAATCCAAATAAGTGGGAAACCTTAACCCTAAACAGTGGAGGTGGACTAAGGTCTTGCCCTTCCTCGAAGCGTGCCAGCAGGTTTTCACCGCTGGTCTCTCTATCATTCCAGGACGGCATCGTGACGGCTGGGAAGCGGGGGCGTGTAGGCGAAGCGGAGAAGGATACAACAACAACAACACGAGACTGAGGAATGGAGAGTGGAAGAGAGTGAGCGAACTGTTCCGACCGGTCAGGATTGCTCGGTCTTAACCGGCTCGAGCTCTCACGGGCGGAGAGACGCCCGTTTGGACATGTCAAATTGGTATTGACTCGCAATCCTAGCCCTAATTGTAGTAGTCCCTTCGGAACTAATTAATTGTCTCCAATATATAATATAGATTTATCTAGATATATTTTAGTTTTAGACACATCTAAGCAACAAGTGATATGAATATGAGGAAGCAATTCCTTTCCTTGTAATTTAGTCTCTGTTGCATGCTGTGGTTGTACTGGACCGAGCCGTGGATTCGCGGACTACGCAGACGAGCAGCTCTGCTGCTCTCTCTCTCTCTCTCTCTGCGGCCTGTAGACGCATGGAAAGGTTCTACCGCTGTATGTCTGTCATCGACGGTTAGTAGGCATCGATCAGAGCATTGATTTTAAGTAAGCCCGCAGTTGCAATTAGTGGACACACTCTGCAGTCAAAGGGAGGTGCAGCAGATGATCGTCTTAAGTACATCCCTATCCTGAATTCATTTCTTTCAGATGTTGCGAGGATTGAGGCGCTGCGACTGGGGGGAGAAGGAGCACGCGTTGGCTAAATAAGCTGTGCGTTTCCTGAAGCTAAGCAGAAGCTACTTTTCGTAGAGCTGTGGGCTACACTGCTACAGGTTCGTACAGGGCCACCCCTTCTTCCCGGCCGATCCACGGCCCTCGATCGGCATCGAAAGAGCAACCAACGCGACGACGACGACGGCGGTCGGACGGACGCACGCACGAGAAGTAGGTCTCCCGGTAAACGGGATCCTCACTTCTCACGGCTAGCCATCATCCCAGGCCGCATGACATGCAGCACCACAAGCGTGGCCAGATGACATGACAGTGTCCAGCTCCAGTTCACGCGAAACTTCCTCGCGATCGATCAATGCGGATTGCGGTGCGGCCTTGAACGTGGGGCCGATCGAGTGTGACGCGAGGGTCTAAAAATGGATCTGGAAATGTTGCACGGTGGTACTGGCAGAGTAGCGCTTGGCTTGCTAGCTGGTGTAGTGTACGAAAGAAGAAGGTGTGTGTGCAGACGCAGTGCCAGGCGCTTGTCATCATGCACCGCAAACAGCCCAAACGTTTCGTCACCTCTGTATGTATGTTTTGGGGTTCAAGCGGCGGATCGATGGGTTTGCCAAGCTGTGCCTGTGACGACATGCAGGAACGACCTTCAGAGGTTCTACATTCTTCGGGGACGAAAGAGGAGCAACACAACAGGATTACTGGTACGTACGCACCCTGGTTAAGCTGCTTCTCTTGGAGAGCGTCTTTCGTACGCAGGCAAGGTTCTCATGATCCAGCTTTGTTTCCCTTCTGGTTATGGTCTACTAGCTATGACTAGATCATCCAGATAGTTTGAGATTACTAGTCACATTACAGTGCAGTCAGTCTTGGATCATCTGATTGGGCTGGGAGCAAATGGTGTAAACATGACCCTAACAAATTTACCCACAAACTGGAAAAAAATGTGACTAAGTATGTGTTCAGTCAAGTTTACAATCAACATATTGGCATCGTGCCCTTCATTAGTTGTAAATATAGTTGCAACTAAGATTTTCAGTTGTAACCAGAGTTGCAACTCGGATTATTTTCCCATTACAAATAGGTTGAGATTTTTAAATCGCAACTCAGTTATAACCCAAAAAATAGTTCACATACTATGAATTATGGGATGACATTATTTGACTGAGAATTCTCAGAATTAGTCACATAAAAAAAAGTCTACACTCCCACTCAGTACCGATAAACAAAAGGAAATGTCTATGGTGAAAAATATGTTGCATATACCATCAAGTTCAAAATAAACAGATATGATCTGTCAGTTAAAGAGCAATGATCTAGGGTGCACCACCAAAAGGACGAGGGATATATACGAATGTGTGTTCAGTATAACAAATCTAATCCAAACAAATTAACTAACATCCGGTCTGCCGGTGCTCATTTATTCGGCTTCCATTATTTTACTCATCATCACACAAAGTTGTGCAATCTCCTCCACTCTTAAAAAGAAAACACCGTAATCTCCCACTTATCTCAGCTTAAATACTCCCCACCACCACACCCATTTCCCTCCTCACCTCACCTCATCTCAAGTCCTCCTCAACCCAGCGCAACTTGTCCATCTCACTCACTCGCCAATGTCCTCCACCCCGCCCGCGATCCTCGACATGCCGCCTTCGGACGACGTCGCCAGCAATGGCGCGCGAGCGGCGGCGAGGCGGAGGCGCCTGCTTCTGTGCGCCAACTACGCCGCCCTGCTCGGCGGCTCCGTCGCGTCCAGCCTCATGTCCCGCTACTACTTCGCGCACGGCGGACACGATCGCTGGGTGGCCACGCTGGTGCAGTCGGTCGGCTTCCCGGTGCTGCTCCTGCCCGTCTACGCCGGCAGGTCGGCCGGCCAGCCCAGGCCGTTCACGTGGTTCACGCGCCGGCTGCTCATGGCGTGCATCCTCATCGGGGTGCTCATGGGGGTCAACAACCTGCTCTTCTCCTACAGCTCCTCCTACCTGCCCGTGTCCACCTCCTCGCTCCTGCTGTCCATGCAGCTCGCCTTCACGCTCGTGCTCGCCGCCATCATCGTGCGCCACCCCTTCACGTTTTCCAACCTCAATGCCGTCGTGCTCCTCACCCTCAGCTCCGTTCTGCTCGCGCTCCGGTCGTCCGACTCCGCCGAGCAGCCCGACGGCGGGAGCCGGACGAGGTACTTCGTGGGCTTCGCTGTCACGCTCGGCGCCGCGGGGCTCTTCGCGGCCTACCTGCCGGTCATGGAGCTGCTGTACCGGAGGGCCGTGTCGGGTGGGTTCCGCATGGTGGTGGAGGTGCAGGTGGTCATGCAGGCGGCGGCGACGGCGCTGGCCGTGGCAGGGCTCGTCGCGGCGGGAGGGTGGGGCAAGGAGGTCGCGCGGTGGGACGGGTCCCCGGCCGCCTACTGGACGCTGGTCGTCGCGCTGGTGGTGACGTGGCAGGCCTGCTTCATGGGCACCGCCGGGATGGTGTACCTCACGTCGTCGCTGCACAGCGGCGTCTGCATGACCGCGGTGCTCACCTTCAACGTGGTCGGCGGCGTGGTCGTGTTCCGCGATCCGTTCGGCGCCGAGAAGGCCGTCGCCACCGTGCTCTGCGTCTGGGGCTTCTCCTCCTACCTCTACGGCGAGTACACCACGCGGCAGAAGCAGCAGGAAGGCGACGGCAAGGTGGCCGCCGCGTCTGACGGAAGCGGCGCGGACAAGAGTGTTACAGGTGGCGGCGGTGGCGTGGGAGGAGGTGCAGTTGAGACCGTTTGAGCTAGCTTCTTTTTTTTTCTTTTTTCTTTTTTAGAGCATAGCATCCGAAACATATGCTGCATCATGGAAATGTTAAGACGGGGGAAAAAGTCTCAACGGTAGTGCATCGAGTAGTCTAGTCGCAGAACGCATGCGTGGAACATAAGTTAGACATGCATGTATGTATGGCACAAGAGACAAAGCAGGTTGTGTACATAGTGATCGATGCATGAGCCGTGCATGAGAGATGGAGGTTGATGGTTGTGCTTTGCTGGCTGCTTGTTTGTAAGGTTTAAGGTTTAGTAAAAGTGTTTCTAGATCGTCAGTTTTAGTACAAGTTTCGGTGGATGAAATGGAAGAAGGATGAATGATGGAGTGACATAATATATACCTCCTGTGATGTACAACCTCTGGAGTAACATCCTTACAAAATTGTGGTTCCTTTGGAGCCTATCAGAGCATCTCGCATCAGAACAGGGAAATATTCCCCAGCTCAAAATGTTGCCTTGTTTTGTGTACATGCCTGAACTGTTAACTAGCACAGCCCCGGTTTTTATATATATGCAAGCTTGCGTCATTGTGAATGTGATCGTTTGCCGAGCACACCTAAATGCTCATTTAGTACCCGGTGATGTTACCTTGCCAACCGCTAGATTTAAGTAACGAAAAGAGTACTTGGAAGTTGGAAACTTGAAACCATGTTTTGTTATGTAGCCTCTTGTCTCGTAGTATGTTTAAGCATTTCAATTAACTACATCGAATAGTTGACTATATATGATGCATAGATAGTTTGCGTAGATAATTCTATAAACATGAAATTTAGTGGCATGCAAAACCACAATATAGGTTTGCATAAGGGAACATCTAATTTGCAGGACTGCTAAAAGACACGATTAAAAACTTACATGATTGGAAAACTACATGAACTACCAACTAGCATCAAATGGTTTTTCGCACACCACATGAAAACCAAAAGAATTATAGCAAACCAAATTAGCGGATGAATTTCTTCCTCTACAAAATAGAGTACACATGAACTAATTCATAGGAAAAAAACCAAAGGATCTGAAACTTGCAGATCAAAGAACATTATATAGAAAAGAACTCCTGAGAATATGATACGTCCAAAAATCCTACAGAATAGCTTTGAATCAAATAATTCCTATGTAAATCAAGGCACCTCAGTAGAAAAATATTGCATGGTTCTGTTATATAACATATTGTGTGTGTGCTTCAAAATCACTTTCGTAAGCACGCATCATCATTACTTACTGTGAGTTTATGGTCTCTCTAATATGATATTTTAAGGCCTGTTGTTGGTTGTCCAACTCCACATTACAAAATGGTGGAAAAGAATGGGGAAGTTGGGTTGGTTGAAGGGAAGTAATCAGCTCGAGAATGAAGTCCACACACATCAAAGTGGGCTACATAGTGGCCATACATGTAATTTTTACTCAGACGGCCAATGATGTCTCAGGCATTTTGGGTTGAAGGATGTCTTGGGGCATTAGCCTTGAGGGGAGATAATGGAAAAGTGGAAGCAACAAAAAAAGGGGAAAAGGGGGCCATCGAATTGACATTATATTATTAGTGATGCTAAGACATAGTGCACGTTCTGTTTTCTCCTTGCACAATTGTTAAATCAGTACTATACATTACATACTGCTGTGTTAGCTTGAGGTATTATTGCTATGCTAATTTGAGGAGGAAACACCCATATTATTAAGAAAGCAGTTCTAGACCTCTATGTGTGTTTTTATCAAAGGAGAGTTGTATGGCTTTAATTAGAAATATTGTCGAGACAAGAGGATGAGCCTAGTGGGTGGGAAGATAGCCAGGAGGTTATGATGTTGTTTCATCATTTTGGGTTGATCAACTTGAAGTGGAAGCACTATATATAAATAAGCATGGGCAGTTACAGAATCACAGCCATATATTTGCAGTCAATAGTATTTGCGTTTCTTGCAACTCTAAATTTTGAATATGATATGTCATTGAATTGAGAGTGCACATGTGCTCTTTAATGTAATGAGGTCTGCTAAACCATGTTTGGGTAGGTAGGAGAGAATAAAGAAGTAGCAAAAATGTTGTGTTGGCAAAAAAATGATGCGCCCTATATCGGGAAAAAAATGATAGCATGTACTAAACATACGGAGCACCAAAAGGTTACAACCTTTTTGATTCTAGGACCGATTGGATTATTAGCTCAATAGGTAAATGAACCATGTCTTCTATGCTTTGCCTCAGAATTTCAAGAAGAGAAGAACTGTCGAAAAAACACAGCTGTACTAATCTGTAGTTATTTGGAGCACCACTTCAAGCAAAAAACAGTAAGAAAACTGAGATAGTAAGTGCACTTTTCTCTTTTTTTTTCTTGTACATCGTGTATCCTCTTTCTAATTCAATGAAAAGCAGGCCAGGCTGCCTTTTGTAAAAAAAAAAAGTAATTTTAGTTTTAAAGTAGGCCAAGTTTGCCTCGGGAAATAGATTTACCATTAACGTCCTTGGTCAGATACACAATGTTCGCTTAACAATGAATATGCACAAACTGAATGGACCTATACATATAGAACTAGTGACAACGTTCCTACTTTTATTTTTATTTAGTGGTTAACCTGTCTCGGCACAGACTATGTATAACAATAACTCTCTGCATACGAGGAGGATAAGAAAATGGAGAGGCACATCAAATTCTTAGTTTGCTATCATAATATTCTGAAAAGTATTTTGTGTTTTAACTCATCTTGGGCCTATGATTGGTTCATGGCTCGCCTCTAGGTGGGGCCACACATGTGCATGTTTAGACTAGCCACAATGGAAGTATCATAAGTAGTATCATGCATGCCATGTTGGCAAAAATCTGATGTGACACACTAATTAATGAGGTGAGAGATGAGAGTGGTATCATAATATGATACCGTATCATAGCACGTAAAACTAGAAAACTTGATGGCAAACACATTATATACACACATTTGCATTGAGATTCTACAAAACATTAAATATGATGATACTATGATACTATCTTATGATATTATGCATTGTGGGGTTGGTATCATAGCCTAGTATCATGTGCATGATACTAGTGTATGATACTTCCCATTGTGACTAGTCTTACCCGGTCACTATATTTTAAAGCAAATATACCAAGTATGGTTGCAGTTCTATTAATTGGCACACAAAAAATGACAAGATATGTAAATCACAAAATACGCATGTACAGTTAAGTGTCTAAATGTAGATTCAGCATAGTAACCACTCACCACCCACCACACCATATAAAATGCTCAAGGCAAAATCGTAGTCTGCAATATTAGAAAGGATCGACATGTTCCACCTTGACACGCTTTCGAGATTTACCTTGTACCATGTCCCCACCATTAATATTAAGTCCTTTTCAAGTATATCTTTAGTATGAAACTTTCTTAGTGCCTCTTGACATCAAATTTAGTGCTGTCCATCCATGTGGCCATCATCTAAGAATACCTTCCATTCGATAAGCATATATGCAAGAGACAAAATTGTAATTTTACTCTTTCGCAGCTGTTGCAGTATTGTTTTTTCATGGCAATCGCCGCAGGATGGGCAGAAAAAAAGGAAACCATATACAGTAAATAGATTTCAAGTTCTCAATATTTTGACAAGAGAATGCCTTAGCGGTGGAGCTTATTGTATTCACAAAGGATTCTCTGGACCTAGCTACTCCGAATTGAACATTATCTAATAAGCCTCTTTTAGTGAAATATCAGTTCCCTTATACTCCATGGCATGCTTAAATGTGCTCTTCAGCTTTTCTAAGATAAAAGTTGGATAAATTTCAATGGCTTCCAAGACAAGTTTTTGACAATTATCACGGTACTACTCCGTAGTACAAATTATACTTAACTGTGCGAATCATGTGCTGCCTTTAACTGTGATCAAAATGAGGTAGCATACCGGAAAATAAAAATAAAAAATGTGTAGCAGAGATTTGAATAACACTCTTTTCTGTTGCTGAGTATCTGTGTGCACGGTGGCTTTCGCACACGGGCACACGCACATAAAAGAGACAATGATTTGGTCGTGCTAGTGCAGAGGTACACACACACGTGCGAAGCAGCACGATGGCGAGGACAGATCACAGACTTGACAGCATCACAGGAGGCCCCCTTGACAGCATCACAAGAGGGAGAGTTTTGCAGGATATGGAGAAATCGTCGGCCTCTTTTTACCAAAATTGGCTGTCCCATTCTGCATTTCTTGAGAGGTGCTATGCTACTGCTGTGGGTGCTGACAGTTATTCTGAGAAGGCACACTGCACTAACTGGGGCCCGGTTAGTGGAGTGGAGGGGCCAGCAGCACCAGGTTTTATATAGCATTGACAAATCAGGAGGGGTAGTGATGAACTGATTAGTGGCTGGCCCAATCAGGGCAGGAAGATGGCGATTCCTCATAGCATTTTGACTACGCACAGTCATGCTGCCAGGGAAAGAGGAAAGCCACCGCACCACTTGGGTCATGCATGTACTACTTGACTTGTTTCCTATCAACGGCTGCCAGTACCGTCGGCTTGCCCCGTTGTGGTTTATACTACCGGACAGCAACGTCCGTCCGTCGTCGCGTGTGTATGTGTGTCTTCACTGCTGCTGGAGCTCCTTCTGTTCCCTTCTCTTCTTCTTAAATTCAGAGTTGAACTGATGTCGATCGAGGCCTTTAGTTTCTCTGAAGATTTGTCTGCATCCCGTGTGGAAAAGGAGCTCGATCTCTGTGGTTATCCATCTCGATCGAGAAAGCCACTAGCTGTTTTCACCCACAAAGAGCCGGCCAGATGTACTTTTGGAACTAGTTAGCACTTATCCTCATATAATCCCAAATAGTGCATAGATATAAGTAGGGTGCACCGGACCCCACTTCTGCTCTATATTTTTCGGGGCCCTAGGGCGAAGTCGAAAAAAAAGCCCCTTAATGCTAATATATAATATGCACAACTACATAGTTATCCGATGATTATTCATTGACCTCAAGATCTGCATTTGTATTATCCTCATAATATTGTCTCAAATCAGATATTTGCCTTTGATTATTGTTGTTGATATCAACACTACTTTTGCTGAAAAATAGTTATTTAAAACACCTCTTTACTACTCAATACACAAATTCCCTCGCTTTATTTTAGTCCTTTTCGCAGAACCTAACAATTATTTTGGCATTTTAACACCTATTACTGGCAAAGAAATTTACATGAAATTAGAACCCTAATTGGGATTAAATTATAGATTTTAGACAAAAAATTAGACCAGAGATCATGGACTATGACAGGGCATGTCGACGACTCGACGTGATTGCGTGAAGTACTGATCGACTCCCGATGGACTTGGCCGTCTGCCAATCGGCGAGGCGATCAAGCAGGGAGGAGCAGCGCCACCTATGACACTGAGGACGAGGAACGAGGAAGGAGGCGTCAAGGCGACCAGCGACCAGGCGAGGCGTACGAATACGAGGGAGAGAGACTAACAGATGAACCACGCCTCACTCTGATTGCTTGTGTAATTGTTTTTTTTTAGGAAATTACTCGCTCGGTTTAGCTCCATCGCTCGCTGTAGTGGAACTACTCCCGATGCGATGGACCGATCGGATGGATCGCTTGCGTGCTTGCGTTCGCTAGACCTGTCGCCTGTGCTAGAGTTTTTTTTCAGCCGTAAAAGGAACCGCGCAATCTAGGTCCTCCTCATGGCCTGGGCCCTAGGCCGTCGCCCATGCCAGCCATGGGTCAGGGCCGGCCCTGTCTGCTCCGGTGCTCCTCCCCTAAAAAAATATGTGCGCGTAAAATACAATAACGGTGGAGATCTTCCTATAGATATTCGTAAGAGGGCTCACGGTCATAATTTTGAGTGTAGGTCCACTGTCCATACAGCCATGTACAGGTCCGTATGGTCCGTGTTGTGTTGTACCTCGTTTTATACGGATCTACGGTCACGTGCGTGTGCCAAAATAGAAAAATGCTATAAAGATCTTGCTCATGTGACATCTTCTTTTATCTTGCGCGACGTATACATACCGTATCAATATAGACAAGTATACATGTGCTAGATATGAATTTCGGCGAATCCAACATAGGAAAAAATATCAACTATGACCCTTCAACTTAGTTTAGGGGGGAGCACCGGAGTAGCCCTCACCGGACCCATTCATCTGAATGGCATGTGAAAGCTAAAAATGTAGCCAAGCCCTGTTTCAAAAAAAAAATGTAGCCAAGCCCTACTGCTCAAGCATGATATGGACCCAAGGTTCAGTAGTTATAGGAACCATCTCTGTCGTGCCTTCCGAAAAAGGAATGGTAAAAAACGTCCGTTATCCTGACCATGACCAATTCCGACAACAAGATTTAACGAGTTGAGGTTCAGTGTGAGCTACAAACTTGAGGCCCGTGCACTCCACGGTCGTGATAGAATTCGGGCACTATAGGTGCAGCGATTACCATACATAACATAAAACTTCACCTCCAATTCTATTTAGTCGAGCCTCTCGATCCGTCATTATCCCTCAAGAAGTAGAAAGGATAGCAATTTCCCTTCTACCCCAAAATCCATCCCGAGCTTTTTATTCCACCTCTCTCTCCTCTCCATCCTCGATCAGATAAGTATTTTATATTATTAAGCTTAAGTATTTTAATGATCAGGTGGCACGAAGATTTGATCCACTGCCTTACCGCTTGGCCATGCCGCCAAAAAATCCAAGCGAAAACCGAGAAAAGAGGAAGAATGTAACGGGTCATAAACTTGAAATTGATGTGCTGGGTAACTGGGTTGACATACATCGATCTCGTCCAACAGCGATGAGCACTCCTAGCTAGCTTTGTTGTTTGATGCCTGCCACTTGGTTTCGATTCCGATGCCCTAGCCCTATCGATCTATATACGCATGCTTCTCTTCCATCCTTGTCAAAGTCATATGGCAGTCGAATGGAATGTTAACCTACCGATTGATCATGAAGTCAACTCAAAGATCATAAAGCTAGCTCAAAAAATATCCCCACGGCTGCGCAAGAGCAATCCAATTAATCTCTCTGCACACATGCATCTTAGGTTTTCCTAGCAAGTACTCAGAAATTACCCTGCCTATCACTGCTGCTCCATAAACATATACCCTTTGAGTCTAACAAACGAGGACTTGGCGACTTTGCAAAGATCTCTTGTGCACGCTCTGCTTGGCTTCATCTAAATCGGCGCTAGCTTAAGCTAGTTCTTGCCTACGCACGCAGTTAGCTAGAGATTTGGAGAGCTGGAGTGACACATACCATATAAGAATGATGACATGACTCAGCAACGCACATAGTTAGCAGTGCATGATGACGCGCTGATGAGCTCGAATTGCTGCACCATAATTAATTAATTACCCGTTATTCTTCCCTGATAGGACCGGCCGCACGCAATGACGACCTCTGAGATCATAGATTTTTGCTCCATGTTCGTGCTCTCGCACGTGAGTCTCGATCTTTCTTCTCAATGCGTCGAGACAGAAATGACCTAACAGGGAGCAAGTTAATCGAATGGGCATGCAATTAGCATCAGTAGCTGTTGGATGGAGATGGAGTGCTCTGTTTTTCTGCATTACATAATCGTTCCGCTGTGAGTTGTTAGCATAAAACCACCACATTCCCATCTAAATGTCGATTTTGCTATCACTTTGTGTTTCGGAAGCAAAAAAACTACCACATTTTGTGACATTTTCGCAAAAAACACTAAACCATGTCTAAGCGCAAATTGACACGATTTCTGACAGGCTAGACCCACATGTAAGGCTGACGTGGCAAATTTTCTTTCAATGGAATTGGCCCCACATGTCAGCATAATTAAAAAAGCCATAAATATCTAGAAAAAATAAAAAGTGAAAATCTCTCTCCGTCCTCGCCGGAGTATGGAGGGATCCCTCGCCGGAGGCCATGTGGTCGTTGTCCTGCACCTCGCCGGAGACCACGGGACCATGGGCTCTGCCGTTCCCCACGCCGGAGACCACCTCACCGCCGCAGTCGAGCCGTACTCGCTAGAGTATGATGGACGCCTTTAACCTTCCGCGACGCCTTCCTACCCCTCCACGGCCTTGCCGCGCAGCGGCTCCGGTGAGCGCACGGGAGGCCAGGGTTCGGAGCAGGGGCTTGCACGGCCAGGTTGGACAACGTCGTGGCTTGGTGGGCGGCACGACCTTCCTCGCAGGCGTACGGCGGAGGCCCGCCTCGCTGGTGGCGGTGGAGTACGGCGGCGGTGGGTTAGACCGGTGGTGGTGGTGTCGGGATGGGGATGGGGATACGGTTGGGGGCTCCTCCTCTATTTTGTTGTTTTTTTTTGTGTTGTTTGACTTTTTAAACTGGACTGACAGCTGGGCTCTAGTCCACCTCAGCAAATTGAGCCTGCCAACTGGGCCCCACTGGTCAGAAACGATGCATTTTGTTATCAATTCAGGATTAGTGTTTTTTTGCGAAAATGTCAGCGAAACGTGGTAGTTTTTTGCTCCCGAAACATAAAGTGGTACCAAAATCGATATTTAGCTAGGAATATGGTGGTTTTATGCTAACAACTCTTCTCCTGCACACATTGGTATGGTGTATAGTAAGTTTATCGTGTCAAGTTAAACAAATGCCATATACCCGCTGCTCAAACTAGGCTTTTGCGCAATAATGGAGGCGCCTTAGCAGCCAACTGGTGGCTTTACTGACTGAGAGATTCTCCAGAGTCATTGGAACGTTATTCTGACAGCCCAACCAATGATTTCAACTCTTTATCAAAATCAGAGGTACCCCCTAGTCCTTAGTGACATACGAGCACCGAAAATGGCTACAACTGGTATTTATACATTGTTGCTTACAAGGAAAATTTACTAATTCTGGCGGTGCAAGTAGCTAATGTAGAGAAACAAAGTTGATAGCAAACCCGATTTGTTTAACGGGGATAAAAGATATTCATATTTTCATTTCATTTTATAAAGGAGATGGTTCAGATGTACGAACAAACTGGACGAGGTCCCACAATATAAATTAAAGTCTACCCCGGCCGCATGATGGAACTCAGATGATTCATCCTAGCTAGGCTACATGATAAGGGCATGAGCAATGGAGGCAGCTGTCCAACTAGGCTTGGATAAAACTTTTGACATATGCATGCCATGTTATGATCTCATTAATATGTCTTTCTCTCAAAAACTGATTTGGTTTTTCTCTTTCTCTCTCACATTTTCCACTTTATGGATGAAGAGGTTGCCTCCTGATGAAGAGACTGCCTCCTCATCCGAACCTAATTTGGACCACCCGAACCAAGATAAAGCTGCGAGGCAACACCCCTAGGGCTATGCATTGGCCATGCCCTAAGGCTTCTTGTTTGATCTTTGCGGTGATCTACTTGAGAAAAGTCTTTTTTTTCTAGCATGACAAGGGGTAGCATGGCCTGCTTGTTAACATCTTGGCGGGTGTTATATTGTGATCCAAATATAATAAGAAGGCTAACAACGGAGCGAAACAATGCCCATCGCCCGGTGGTAGCATAGTTTTATTCGTGCATTATTTAGTATTATATGGCTATATATGATATTGACCTTGAGAAATTTGAGCAATTAGATGTGAAGACTGCTTTTCTGCATGAAGATCAACTTGACGAGCATATATATAAAGTTTGATCCAGTTATGCTTGACAAGATTTTAAGAGATCTCATTGTTTACATTTAGTTTATTAGTGGATCACCTATATAATTGTTGTTACATGTTGATTGCTACCAAAAGTAAGAAAGAGATCACTACTCTGAAAGCACAATTAAGTAGTGAGTTCGAGAGGAAAGATCTTGGTGCTGCTAAAAAAAACTAGGTATGAAAATACAAGAGACAAAAAAAAATCTAGTGTGTTATTTCTTAGTCAGCAAAATTACATTAAAAAGTCATTGAATGTTTTAATATGCATGATGCAAAGTTTGTTAGTACACATATTGCTCCTCACTTCAAATTGTCAGCATTGCAGTGATCTAGTACTGATGGAGATATTAAGTACATGTCACGAGTTCTTTATTCTAGTGTTGTTGGTTCTTTGATGTATGCCATGGTTTGTTCTCATCTTGGTTTATCATATGCTATGAGTTTGATTAGTCGGTACATGGCTAATCTATACCTAATAATAAAGAAAATAAGGCTTCTTGTCGGTCCGTCTTTTATTACCCCTAATTTTCGTCAAAATTACACTAGATGCCACCGCATAAGAAAATACTGTTTCATACGAAAAGAACTCGCACCGGTATTGTGCGCCAACACTGTTCGATCTTTTAATGTCCATCGGGTAGCGACCTGACTCGCTCGCTAGCTGATGGCGGCGCTAGCGAAATTGGAACAAATCGAGTAGGGAGCAGATCGCGGCCCAAAGAGGTGGTTGACGCCGGGCGAGTCCCTAGCTCGCCGGAGACCGTGCGCTTCCTTCCGGTTTCCCCGGCGATTGGAGAGCTTTGAGCGGCAAGATGCGAGGGAAGAGGAGCTAATGTGATAGGCGTCAAGCAGCTGGTCGGGGCGGCGCTAGAGGGGGACGCCACGTACGGCAACGAAGCACGTACAGCAGAGGAGACACGAAGTTATGGGCGCTATGGAAAGCTTCCGTGAACGCCACCAAGCGAGGTAGCTCCCTGCTACACACCCTAATCTTATTGATATCCTCTGTCTGTTTCCTCGATAATCAAGGTTGTCACGCTGGTTAGCTCCGATCGCGAGCGCTTCATCGCCTGGATTTCATCACATGCCATGTTCAAGTTGAGGGGAAACGCTCGTGTACGTTGCTCTCGCCGGTCTCAGCGATGACGCTGATGCTGCAGAAGAAGAGCAGATCAGCCACGAGGAAGGGGCGCAGCAGGGACGATCACATCGGCGGGCGGTTGCCAGGACGGCGGCGGCACGTATGAGAGCTCTGCATATGTCGCCTGTGCGACATGATCCCAAGAAAGTAACGAACACATCGAGCAACACGACCACACGAGGGGGTGCACATGATCTGCACCGACGAGTGGGTGTGCTCTAGGAGAAGGTCTACTGCTCTACCGGCTGGCCCGGGACAGGTCGCGCTAACAGACGAGATGACGGCCATCTTGGTACGCACAAGAAGATGAGGCAATGTAGCCTTGCACGGTAACATTCATCAGTTTAAAAGTTTTAGATTGCAGACAAACAGGTTTTCGTGGCAGGGAAATCTCTGGATTTCAGGAAACCCGCTCTAATGATATGATTCTGAGAAGTAGGACTCTAATATCTGAAGCCCGGACATGAGATATTCGTTCTTACTTGACTAGAGTGTTTCTCTAGGGAAAAGAAAAATATGCTGACTAATGCTTTTCTTTTTTGTATGTCAAACTTCCTGACTCCAAAGATGTAGCCTATTTTTTTTGAAACAATTGGCCACCGGAATTACTTTTTCAAACAATTGGCCTATGGATAATCAGGATTTGGTGTATATTTTGTTGTTAGAATTTAGTGTACATGGTTTTAAAGTTATGCTTTGCCGGGATGGTTTTCCAATTGGTTTTCTTTAGGTCAGAACGTTGCTATATTCAATAAAATTTGGATCCGTTGCAACGCACGGGCAAATTTACTAGTCTTGTTAAAGAATATTGGAAAGTTGTTCATTGGATTTTCAGGTATCTTCGTGGCACATCCAAAGATTGCTTGAAGTTCGGCAAGACCGGTGAGGGACTCGCTGCCTATGTAGATTCAGATTTTTCTACCGATTTGGATAAGAGGAGCTCCCTCATAGGCTATGTGTTCATGGTTGGTGGATGTGATGTGAGTTGGTAGGCAACATTACAACCTGTAGTTTCCTAATCTACAATCGAAGCTGAATATATGGCTATTGCTGAAGCTTGCAAAGAGTCTATTTGGTTAAAAGGGTTTGTATGTTGAGCTTTGTGGAGATGATTCTTGCATTAACTTATTTTGTGACAGTAAAAGTGTCATATACCTTACTAATGATCAAATGTTCCATGAGAGGACAAATCACACATTGATGTCAAGTATCATTATGTTCGCGACATTGTTGCTCAAGGTAAACTGAAGGTGTGCCGAATAAGTACCCATGATAATCCCGTTGATATGATGACGAAGCCAGTTCATGTTGCCAAGTTTGAACTTTGCTCGAGCTTGGTTGGTATAATTGTTTAGCCCAAGTGGTTGTTGGTTCCAGCAAGTGTTTTCTTTGTTGTTTAGGGACTGTTGAAGTTCATGCTACAAGAAGGAATTTGTCTCAAAGTGGAGTTTGTTATGTTGTGATCAAAGTTCAATAAGAAGGCTAGCGACGGAGCGAAGCAAGGCCTGTCAACGGTACAAATCATCATCACCGCCTATATATACCTCTTGTAAGAAGCCGACTAGGGTTTATCAGATTATAAGATAACCATGATGTTTGTAAACACTCCCCGATACAGTGAAATTTTGTTTGCTGGAGACCGTGGTTTTTTCCCCTCTGTGTTGGAGGGGTTTTTCATGTTAAAATTTTGTGTCTCGATCTCGTTGTGATTTCCTTTTCCTTCTTCTTTATTGCTTGTCTCGTTTATAACAGAGGGTGAGTGACCTTCGACCACTAATCCTTGACCAAGTAAAACAAAAATCAAGAGCCTATGAGCCTATATTCATGTCATGAAGGCCAGGCCAACCCCACAACATACCTCTAATGTGGATAGAAAGGCGACATCCAAAAACAATATAGACTCATAGCTTCCATCTTTGGAACCCTCCTACAAGGTTGGAAAAGGCCACAACTTGGCCAACCCCTCGGTTGAAGCCTACACGCTGTTCACACTTAGTCTTCAAAAAAATTCCACGCCAAAAACTTGCACTTGGGGGTGGAGTGTGTGTTCTTGAATTGAGCATGGTAGTCCGAGCCCAATGCTTTCAAACTATGCAATAATGAGGTTGTATGTATCAATTGATGCAGAGGCTCGAGCTATGTTTCTTATTTCTAAGAGTAAAACTTTTTGAGTAATGAAGCGCCCTTTATCGAAAAGAGTAAAAAAATCTAGGTCCAAACCATCGTCGAGGTACACTTCGTGAAGCATAATCAATAGGGTGAAAAACGCATGCAACTGATGGACGTTTATGCTATTGAAGTGTTAATTTTATTGAATCATGGATTGTTTGGGAGGGCATATTCACATTTCAACTTGTCTCCTTGGATAGTCAAAGTGATATCTTTCGGCTTGAGGACGTCAAGCCAATATTTGTGCCAAAAAAAATTCTTCTACCCATCACCAATAGTTGTTTTCATGGCATAGAAAAGGTCCAGTTTACATCTGTAAACAATTGGTGGAGGTTACTTCATTAGCGTTTAATGTTAGTTGATGAAGGTTCCTCTACATGTAAGTAAAGTTACTAACAAGTTACGAATTTTGAAACTTACCCATGAAGTTTTTGTATTTTTGTTTTTATACAGGCCACAAATAATCATATTTAAGTTTTAAATTTCATACACATATATCTGCATCCATTACCTAGTTCAAACTTTTTCGGATTTTTCTGAATTCAAAAATACGATTGTGATATGCCGTAAAAATAATGTAACTTCTCATGCGGGCCCAAGCACTCACATGTGAATGTAGCAGTAAATGCATGCGGAATAACATCCATCACTCTTTAGCAAGTGTAAACCAGCTCGGGCTGCCTTGGGCTACCTTTAGAATTTAGTATGGGGCTGCCTTTAGAGTTTAGCATGCCCGCTGCAAGGAGAGTTTAACCGAACCCAAGATTGATTTGGGTCATCCATTCAAGCCATGGCAATCTCAGCATCAAAGCCACAAATAAGTTATCAAGGTCGCGAGTTCTGAATCAGCTAGGGACTAGTCCCCCAGTTGATTTTACATTGCCCACCGAAAACCTTGTCTATACCGGACCAAAGGAAGGTGCTCGATGCCTCTAAGATTGTATACACCAACAAGGTGAGGACATATGCGATCAACGTGCATCTCCTAGCCATCGTGATGTGCTTTACCAACCAAGAACATAGTTTGACCACCATCTTAACAATAAGGTGCTCAAAGCAGATGATGTAGGGTTCATAGCATAGAAAATAAAAAATTCTACCGCAATAACGAATAAAGCCAAGATCCAATCTATGGAAAAGCCAAGATCTAATCTATGAGATAGATGCAACGAGATAGATGAGAACTAACCCTCGAAGATCCAAAGACTCAACGAGATCCGATCGCGTGCTTGATGAAGACGATCCTTCCGGTGCTACAATCCGGGCAGAACTTCCGGACTCGATCACACATACGGAGTCGATGAAGACCTTCCTATCCCCGTTCTAGCGGGCAACGGAGGTAGTAGATCCTCTCGTAAAATCAAAGCAGCACGACGGTGTGGTGGTGGTGGAGGAGAATTCCTGCAGGGCTTCGCCAAGCCGACGCATGAAGGAGGAGGGAGGAGAGGTGGCGGCTAGGGTTGAGGGAGAGGGCAAGTGGCTGGCCACCCCCTCTCCTCTATTTATAGAGGGAGGGTGCGGCTAGGGTTTCCCCCTTGACCCACCTCCTCCTAGGGCCAGCGCATGGGGAGGGGGGAAAGAAATCCCCCCCAAGTCTCCCCCCTAATTTTTAGGGATTCGATCTTATCTCTAGGGGCTGGCCAACTGGGCTTGCAGTATTCCCTCAGCCCATGTGCCCCCCCCAGGTGGTGGGCCCACCGGTGGCCCTCTAGAACCTTCTAGAAGCTCTGGTCAAAACATCGAAACTTTTTCCGAACCCCGGAAGATGACTTCCATTATATGAATCTTATTCTCTGGACCATTCCGGACCTCCTCGTGATGTCCTGGATCCCATTTGAGACTCTGACGAACATTCAATCTCCAACTCATATTCCATATATATTTAAACAACATCGAACCTTAAGTGTGTCACCCTACGGTTCGCGAACTATGCATACATGATCGAGACACCTCTCCAATCAATAACCAATAGCGGAACCTAGAGATCCATAATGGCTCCCACATATTCAACGATGACTTCGTGATCGAAAGAACCATTAACATACGATACCGATTCCCTTTGTCGCGTGATACTTTACTTATCCGAGGTTCGATCATCGGTATCTCCATACCTAATTCAACCTCGTTACTGATAATTACTCTTTACTCGTACCGTGATATGACATTCCTTGTGACCTAGTCACATGCTTGCAAGCTAATTGGATGACATTCCACCGAGAGGGTCCAGAGTATATCTATCTGTCATTTGGATGGACAAATCTCACTCTTGATCCATGCGCTTCAACTCATGCCATATTTATAACCACCCAGTTATAAAGTGTTGTTTGATGTCATCAAATCATCCCTCCGGTGTTGGTGATTAACATGATCTCATGGTCGAAGGATTAAGTTACTATGTATTTGAAATCTTGTAGCAAAAAAAAAACTTAATGACTTGATCTTATGCTATGCTTACTATGGGTGTGTGTGCCCATCACATCATTCTCCTAATTATATGATCATGTTATTAATAACATCCAATGTTCATGATTAGAAAACCATGATCATCTATTAATCAACAAGCTAGTTTAACAAGAGACTTACTAGGGACTCTTTTATGTTTACAAAACACACAAGTATTAATGTTTTATATTAATACAATTATAGCATGGGATGTAAAAATTTATCATAAACACAAAGATACAATAATAACCACTTTATTATTGGCCCTTCGGCATATCTCCAACAGATGGCACAAAGGCGGTGCACTGACAACAGAAAACCTAGGAACTTCATTGAAAACACCGCACTGCTGGGAAACCATAGAGGACCAGTGACCATCAAGATATATATTGGCGCATCAAATTGACGACACCGAGCTTCTCTAGACATTTGTAACCAAAACGGCAACCTCACCAAACTCCTGAGAGATGAGTGTTAGGTTGTCGACGTCGTATGTGCTTGGATGGTGCCATGAAGATCCCCACGCCAGCAGTGTGAAAGAGGAGTGTAAGCTCTGCGCCCTCGTATGTGGCAAGATTTTAGTTGAAAGTTGTCATTGCAACAAGTTGTTGTAAGGGGTTCAATTGCAATGACCCTCCTTCATGCCCCTCCTTCATGCCCCTCACATGAAGGATCGGTCGCCTACACGGCACACCATGAAGCAAATTTCCGGAGGAGGAGGTAACATGCAACGTTGCTACCCAAGTACTAGAACTGGACAAGAAGCCTCTCCTCCGTGGAACATGAAGCTGATATTCCCATCTAACCAAGTCAAAGGCCCTTGTGATGTCGAACTTCAAGGGTAGAGTAAGAGTGTTAGTGTGATGCACATTCTCGAAAAGTTTCTAACATAGACGAAGTTATCACGGATTCTACAGGTATTTATGAAGGCACTTTGGCTTGTGGAAATTAGCCGACCCATAAAGAGGGCAAGCCTGCTAGACATTATTTTGGCAACAATTTTGGCGATGGCATGGATGCGGCATAGATGTTACTAGACGATTAACATCACGTATTGTGTTGCATTCTGTTATCCCAATGTTGCTTGTCTGAGTTCTCTTTTCACATAATTCCTTGATTGGACATTGTTTTGATATAATAGACAAAAAGATGTTAAACCTTGTGGTTGCCCAAAATACTATAGTGTTTTTATTTCGTTAGTGGTGTTTTGGAACATGGGAGCATATGCTCTCTCTATTTTGAAATTCATCTTACATATATTTTGAATTTCAAAATAATTGAAACGAAAAATCTGCACGTACAGCTTCATGTGCTATGCGCTTACAAAATTGTTTCATAAAAAATGGACTTCTCATGTGACTTGTGTAAAAAAGACAATTCTTAGTGCTAAAAATAATGCTTTTTATAAGATAAATTTTCTCTTTTTTACATAGATCATAAAAAATATTGATTTTTCGTGAAACTTGACGAATGCTCATATATTATGGAGATGTACATTTAGAAAAAAAATTCAAAAAATTTTGCAACTCGAAATATAATGTTTTGGTATAGGGAGCATACGCACCCGAGAGCCGAATTGAATTTCCGTTTTATTTCGTTTTAGTCTGAGAGGTGGTTAGGTTAGAAATGTTGTAGGTGGGTTGAAACGTAGTACAAAAAATCTAGAAGTGCACTTATCCATAGACGGAGTGAGTGCATAGATACCTCGTACAAAATATACGAACAAACTCAAACTTCCCATGATTACTGGCGACAAAATATTCAAAACATATTTTTTTTTTAAAATAGAAATTAGGGGAAAAAATTGCATGTAGAGAGACATGTTCTATGTGCGCACGTAAAATTTCACATAAAACCGACATTATTTGTTCCCTATGTAAAAATGACAAAAGTGTCTCGAGAAATGGATTGTTTTAGCACCAAAATTTGTCTTTTTTAGGTATGGCATAAAACATGTCAGTTTTTGCTGAAACAACTTTGTGAATATGTAACATATCAAGATACACACGAGACATTTTTTCTTGTAGCTTTTTATATTTTAAATATGCTTACCATGCATTTCAAGTAAAGGGTAGTGCATTTGCACCTTGTCTACTAGAATCGCACAAGCTAGGGATTTGCTCGTGGCCATGGGAAGCACACTAGGGGGAAAGGAAAGCAGATCGAGTTGCACCATAACGAGTACGAACAAAAAGGATTCATGAAGCTTGTCTCTGTCTCCATGGAAAGAAAAAACGAAAGAGACATGCATATATTCATTCAGCCCGTATTAATTATAGGCATAGCTCGAGGCTAGGTAGCAGCGATCGAGCACCATGAAACTCCACCAAACCCACCCATGTCATCTCGGCTCGCGAGGACTCGACACATCGCGGTCCAGATAAACAACGCCTGCACTTCCGCGCTCCTTCACTTCGCGCGCAGATACGGTCGATCATTCGATCCCGGCGAAAGCGAGCGCAGCTGACGGAATAGAAGGGCAGGAGGAATAAGCACAGCACAAGACAGCAATGATGAGTTTCATGACGGGCCAGCCAGAGGAAGAGCCGAAGGAATATTCACGATCGGCGAACCGCGAGGCGAAAACGACGAGGATCCGATGTCCTTGTGTTGCCAATATTATAGAAGAGCAAGTGATGGGCGCCAAAAAGGACCCTTCTGTCGCCCTGCTGCTGCTGCGGGTGTATGCAGATGGCACCTAATTCAGTTGGGCAATGGTTTGTTTATGTGTGATCTGGTTCGTGTATGCAGTCGAGCTAAGCAAGAGAGCGATGGAGAAAGAGGAGGTCAAAGGCGAGCTCGCCGGAATCCTATGCGCCGTCGATTAAACAACCGCGGCCACTAACTACATGGGATACGAATCGTACGAAAGCTCGGCGCAAATCCTATCCTAAGTTCCTTGCCCGTGGTTGGGGATTAGCTCCATCGCACGTACGCGCTTGATGATTGCTCCCATCGGCAAATCGGTGTCACCGGCTGGGACGGACTGGTTAGTACTGGGCACATATTGTTTAGTTGTTGTCAGATCAACACTATCGACAATCGAGATAGCAGATCCAGCATTTCAGTCTATTGATTTCGTTGTTGGAAGTAGTAGGACTAGGCGGTCATTGTAATTGGTATGGATTGCAACCGAACGGTAATGTAGTGGTGGATGGTTGAATTGCAGCACAAAGCATCAATATTCTGGTGGTGGTAAGCAGCGGTGCTACCCAAGTACTAGATCTGGACGAGAAGCCTCTCCTCTGCAGGAAATCAAGCGGCCATTCCCATCTAACCAAGTCAAAGGCCTTTGTGATGTCGCTTCAAGGGTAGAGTAAGAGTGTTAGTGTGATGCACTCATGCACATTCTTAATTACAAAGTTTCTAACATATATCATGGATGCTCCTAGTATTTATGAAAGCACTTTGGCTTGTGGAAATGAGCTGACCCATAAAGAGGGCAAGCCCGTGAGACATTATTTTGGCAACAATGTTAGCAATGGCATGGATGAGGCTGATTGGCTATGGCATGGATGTGGCATAGATCATCTATGATAGATGTTGCTAAACCATTAACATCATGCACTGTGTTGCACTCTGTTATCCCAATGATGGTTGTCTGAGTTATTTTCACATAATTCATTGATTGGACATTTTTCGATATAATACACACAAAAGGATGTTAAACCTTGTGGTGGCACAAAATAATAGTGTTTTAAAAAAAAAATCAGTTTACTCTGAGAGGTGGTTAGGTTACAAACGTTGTACTCTGTAGATGGGTTGAAACCTAATAAAATAGTACTCCCTTTTATTCTAGATACATCCATATTAGCGACAACTAATATGGATTGGAGGTAGTAAGTGTTTTTATCAGCCATCACGTTGTCTTCAGGGAGGTGTGTACATGTTAGATGACTAACAGTAAGGAGGATAAGTGGTAGCGCAGAGAAGCCTTTGTTGGAAACAAATAAAAAGAAAGAAGAGGTAAACTTACCTATATGTCTATTCGAGATGAGCATATTGGTCACTGGAATCCTAAAATGTTATAAACCGGTCACGAACCGGTCAATGGCTCTTTTTCTAGCCACATGGCTTGCTGACTCGGCCTAGGGATAACTAGTGAAATGTTTTCTACTTCAAATACTAACATGGTTTACATTGTACTTATCCGGTCCATACTAGGGGTAAAGACTAGATGAGTGGAATACTAACCAAGATAGGGGCTTTTCTACAAAAAAATATTCTTGATGCTCGCCTTCTTTCGATAAAGATCCCAACGGTTACCTAGATTGAGTCACATAAATACGGGGTAGGACTTAGTGATCGGTTTATAACATTTTGAGACCTCATCGACCAATAACAACGGTGCACCAGCGGCAGATCCAGGATTTTGGTATAACCAGGGCTAATTTCAGTGTCCAAAACAATGATTTTTTAACCATTTTGTACCCTCCCAATGACGTAATGTATTAGTTAAACACGCTACAAATTGGATATATGGCATTTTGGCATGAAACATAAGCGTAACGTTTAACCAACAACCAATACGAAAAGTATGAAAAACATAGGGTGGCATAATTGTGTAATCAGGACACAATTTGAGTACCTAAATTATTGTGTAATCGGGACAGTTTTTTACACATCTTTCTACCAATTTATTTTGTAATCGGGACACATTTTGAAATACTTCAAGAACTAAGATTTGCTCCGATTGTAGTGTATCGTTCCTCATCAATCTAGGAGAATAAGTCACTGATCTCTTAGTCCCCCTTCATCTTTTGTGTAATCAGTTTGTATAAAATCTGTTAATTCACAATTCTCTAAACCTAATTCTAGCTGTTCTATGAGTGAATTTGACGCTTCCGTTTTTCTAGAATTCGGACTTCGTATTAGAATCTATCGAACTGAGAGATTAGCTACAAAACAGAGAGGGGGAAAGCACAATGCAGGCTAGTTGAGGCGATGCGTGGGCAGCGGCAACACCCCAGGTCGGCAACATCAGCGCTTCGATGGGTTTTGCCCATGAATGTTCCTCCTTTGCGTGCCCAAAACGAGCGTGTCTCCGTCAGCCATGGCGGTGGCGGTGCAACCAAGCGAGGCAACACTGGCCGCCCGGCGAGATTTGGTCGACGCCTCGAGGCAGAACTTCAGAAGCGAAAAAGTTTTACAGTCGCGTGGATTCGAAAAATCACACGAGTTAGTGGATAGCTGCCTGGCTGGGCTTTATAAGCTAGCTCTGTTATTCTGGTCCAACGAGACGGGTTGGGCTGCTTGCGGTTCAGGATTTTCCAAGAAATGAGTAAGGGGTGTACATGTACTACGGGCCCAATACTGGGGCCGGGGCCCAGGTCCGCCGGATGGCGGGTGTTTTTCGCAAAATAACGAATGGTAGCCCAAATCAGCTCACGCTCGCAGTTAGCCATAAAAACCACGGTTGTTTTCTCACTTGCTTTCCTCTCACTTCGTTTCGCTTTTGCACATAAATCTCACTCTCACAAAATTGCACTGTTCAAAAAATCGGCCAAGATACCAATTTATCGGTAATTTATCGTGAATCGGGTGGTAACCGATAAGATTTTAACATATCGGTTGATTTATTATCGGCACCGATATTTTGGCCGATTTTCAGTCTTGCAGCCGATTATTTTCCCGATTTTCAGTCCAAGGAAGAAATTTTGGTTGTTTTTCAATAAACTTTCCCTAAAATTCTCTGGCGAGCGATATTTTCATCCTATAGTCTTGCAGAATTGTGCATTAGCTCAAAATTTCCATTTTTATTGATTCAAATTTTGTGGAATGCTCCAATATTATTTTTGTGCAACTTATTATAGAAAATTTAGTGCCAAAAATTAGGATTTATCAAAAAAATAAGCCGATAAATTGCCGACCGATAAAATCGATTAATCGGCCAATAAGCGATTAATCTCCATTTTGAGGCCGACCGAGAAGTTAACGATTACCGATTTCTTGAACTCGTTGCAAAATTGTGAGGTTGAATCCCTATATATAGTTTCGTCCTGCTATATTAATATAGAAACCACACGATACAACAAGCACGCTAGAGCCGCAACACAACCAAGCCTAAAAGAAAAGATAAAGAAAGAAAAGAGAAACAAAATGCCAACACTGTCAGATCGACGGAAAACGAAGACGAGTCGCCACCGCTGCGTCCTCCGGACAAGTTCCACTACGCTCCTAGCACTCTGGATTGTCCACATACCAAGAAACACCTCCAACAAGAAAAGCGACGATGACCCTGCTGCTACCCGGACAAGTCCTAGGGTTTCCCCCGGTACGCAGCGGGGGTGAGGAGGGAGGTGCACCCGATGCCCTTCGGGAAGGATGGCACCCACAGGTGTCACCGCATCAGTGCCGAACGAGCCGACAAAGGTTTCTCCTGACCCCAACCAACACCACCTGACGATCCAAAGTGCCCACCCAACCTGTCGCCTAGCAGCATGCGCCACCACGGTCTTGACTCCATCCTTGCCGTCAAATTGTGAGGTTGATTCCCATGCTCACCACACAAAGCAAATCACTGCAAGTCCAAGGAAATTCATGCTTGCAACTTTTGGAATGTCAAAACTGACAAGCCAACCATAAAAACCACGGTTGTTTTCTCCCTTGCACAAAAGCAGACAAGAGAACCGATTCTGTAAAGCGCCTATCCCCATTTGCTCGCTCGGCTCATCGACAAAAGTAGGATGTAGGATAGTACACATTTCGAAAGACAGTACCAACAACAATAAAGTTGATTTGTACACACACGCCATGTGCAGGCTTGAGCAGAGAACACGCAGACATGGTGTCTCCCTTCCACACAAGACCTGGATGTGATTTCCCAATCGATCAAAATCGTTCAGGAAAGAGCTGCACCGCTTTGCAATGCAATAGAGGCCACAAATGTCTGGATCAAACGCCCATTTCGGACCAGAAAGAAGCAAGCGAAAACAAAAGGCTGCAAGGCATACACGCTCTCTATGAAGCATAAGGTGAACAGCTCTTCGGTCACTTTCTCCTTTTCTTTTTCTCATTATTAATGGAAGAAATTCTGATACAAATTGAAGTCAATCTACACACTACTAAAATCAATGAAAATGGCAACACTTTTTTTTCCTTTTTGCCTCATTGCTAGTACCTAACACAAGTCCCTAAACCCGCACACAAGTGATTTGCTTCCCAATAACTTAGTGGTAGAGTTAGATATTAGACACGGAAAAAGAACACAAGATAAGAAAAAAAAACACTGACAACAAAGAGGATTGAAATACTCCCTCCTAGCAGAAAATTAGAAATTGGAGGGTGCTGCCTCGGTGACAGAGGTAGTAAGTATGGGAACATCTCTAGAAAGATATGCCTCAGGCCATTTTCCCAGTCATCGAATATTTCTCATGGGAAGACAGCTCCGAGGATTTGCCTTTTCATTTTCCACTTGCTTGAGAAAATGGAATAGCTTCCAGGATGATTGACTGATATCAGTGTTCCGCACAGCCAAGTTTATTGTTTCTGATAGTACCACCTGTTCAGGTACGCCCTTACTCCATGTCATCAGCCTGCCCTAGCAACACTGTTGGTCTGCTCTGCGCTTCTCCTGGCTGTACCAAGTCCAAGTTCTGTCACAACCTTGTCGCTCTGCTCCTCACTTCTCTCGGGTGTATCAATATCTGCCGCGACCTTATTGGCCTCCTCCTCACTTTTCTTGGTTGTATCAATAGCTGCTGCGACATCATCGCTCTGCTCGCTACTTCTCTCGGCTGCATCAAGATCTGTTGTAACATTGTTGCTCTGCTCCTCGTTTTTCTTGGCTTTATCAAGCTCTCCAGTACTTAAAATTTGAGCTTGCTTCTTAAACTCTTCAGGTTTTTCATCTTTTGGCTGCCAAAAATAATTTAGATCATGAGGTACAGATAACCAGCATTTGTAAATGTTTCATGCCAATGTCACAAAATTTGGAACTAAAACCTTATGTCGCTAAACACCAACCCTTGTAAATTCTGGCCCTCTATCACCAACATGACCAAGAAGCATATTATTGTCAATTTATGATCATTTAACAGGTAAGTCTAGTTACTTTAAGCTCCAGAAACACAACGAACTAAAATTCCTGCGCTGACTAGGATTTCAACGATACCACAAGCTAAAGTACAAAGTTATGAAGTGGCATTTCCTCATATGCAGGTAATAAACTTTAGCAACTCATGGAGCTGCGTTGTACTGTTCGATGTTTGTCTTAATGCCAGGGTCCTTTTTCGCACAAAAAAAAATGCAACTCCTGTCTTTGTTGACAACACAGGTGCTGCCCTTGATAAAATAAATGTAGAGAAACAAGGTGTTCACTATATACCATGAAGTGACCCAATGATGTAGTAAGCGGTTTGCCTCTTCTGTCCTGCATTACTTTCTGCCTATTCTCGTAAAAATCAAAGTCATCCAATATTGACGTTTTACATGAGAAGTTCTTGAAAATTTTCAGCATCTCTGCACCTTGTAGAAACTTGACCTGGAATTCTCAGACTTCAGTTAAAATTCAAAACTAAAAAAAAATCGATAATAAACTGTGAGAAATGCATAGTAAGTAATAAAATATTCAGTCTAAAATAAAACATTAACAGATCATCACAAGAATGCAAACCAGATATCAGCCTGGACAGTAACTTGAAGGCTGCACTGACCATAAAATTATTAACATTCTATTGCATGCCTAAGATCATGAAGAATCAAGTGAAGGCAATGACTAAGTAGCTAAAAAGGTTTAACATTTGTATGTCTGTAAAAGATTCAAAACAAAACAAAACAAAACAAAAACGTCATTTACTCATTTGTTGCACAGTGCATAGAAAGGACTATTTGTTTCTCCAGAGAAGAACAAGGAGGGAAGACAACATGAAACTTCTATACCAAAAAACTTATTTGCATGCTTAAGATTCAAGAGATGACAATTGACCAACAGAGCTCTAAATGCTAGCTGCAAAAATACCAGGATACTCTAGTTATATGGTTGAGCGGAAGCAATACCTCTTGTGTGTCCCTGCTATTTGTAACAGGTTTGTTCTCATTATTCTCCAATATTATGTGTCGAAACTGTGGATTAGGCACATCCTTGATAATGTGCCATTTTACTGGGAAGAATCCGTTCCACTTGTCCTGTTGCCAGAAGTTCATATTCTTGTTGAAATCAAGTGGGCCAACCATCTCAGCCACGCCACAAAACTGACCACTAGCATTAACCTGATCACCATAGTATAATAATTAGTAAAGTACACAAACACAAATTAACATAAACAAACAAACATACTTTCCCTAAGAGATACAAAACTCATTACTTGCGACAACAAAGCAGGGCATTGAGTACTCAACAACAGTCAGATACAAAAACAAATTGAATATCACACTACTGACGTTTAAGATGATACTCACGAGAAAATGCTTGAGGAACAGGTAGTGTTATTAACTTACAGAAAAGAAGAGGAAAACAGGGCATTTGGTTCCTTTTCCTGACATTCTTTCTTGTGCAACTTTATAGGCACTGTCAAGCCTTTTATTTCCATTCGGAGTACTTGCCCAAACATTGTACTTGATACTCTTGTGAATATCATCTTCGCTATAAGATTTAATCACGAAGAACAGAGCTTGCTCATACTTCGTAACAAAATCTGGAAGATTATATGAATCTCTGCTTACTTTAACAAGTGAAGTTGTATCATCGTTAGCCCCCTGTACACCCGACAATCCAGAAAAATCAGCTCCTGGGCTCACACTGTTTTTCAAGTCATCATTGCAGTTATTCGATATATCACAGTCACCAAATCCATTTAGCTTGCTTCTTTCCTTAAGCTTCTCACCACCATTAATGCCTTTACTTTGATAAAGGCTGCCTTTTCCTTGGTTAGCATGCACCACAAACTTGCTAGGTGGAAGATGCCCTTTTGCCATGGAAGCACCAGATGCCTAGCATAACAACAGGCATATAAACATAAGTTTCCTACTTTATGCTCAAGAGCAGTGTGTTCAGTTCCACAGAAATTTTTTAAGTACCTTATTTGCAAACTTTGATGATGGATGATTATTGGCAGAGGTTGGCACTGTGTCTACAGTTGATGACGATCCTTTAATGGTACCCGAGGCATACTTTGTGCTCCGCGAAGCTTTTGAAGATGGAGCAGCGTGTTTATTAGAAGTGTAGTTTGATCTTGCGGTGTAATTTGTTTGATGCAAACCAGCCGGATGTCCCTGAATCCCATCCAGAAGAACGTAAGAAGGGTCCCAGGCGTACGCAGGGACTAGTTCAGGTCCATAAGCAATTGGTTGAGTAAACATGCCAGGTGTAGAAGAATTCTGCATGGGAATTGCAGTGGAGTAATATGTCTCATTGCTAACATATTGACCATCCACACCAGTTCCAGGAACAACCGGGCTATAAGCAGCATATCCATTTTCATAACCGGGCACATAACACAAATAAGACCCATTTTCAGCTTGGACCATCTGAAAAATATAACAAAACAGGTATAAGTTCGGTGCTCTACTGACATGTCAGCTTCCCCAGCTGCACCTTCAAGAAGCAGTTCACCCTATAACTGATGAGACCAATGAATCACTAAAAAGGATATAAACAGGACAGGGCAATGCAAATGTCAACTGTTAGATTGAGTAGTCCGAAGTCTGGACAACCCGTTAGGAATTGGCTCTTTGTCATTGAAGTTTCGCTCAAAATAAATAAGCTATGGTTCTTGACCAAAAATTCTTGAATAGCAGGATGTATTAGAAGGTCTCCCTTGAATTAGACATCCATTTATTGGCAGCCACCTAGCTATATTTATATTAGTCATTAGAATAAAGTAATCATGTGTTCATGACAGCATATGTTGTGGTGACAACTAAAGCGAAAATAAACAAATATTTTTTAATAAAGTTTTGCAGAGAGATTTTTTGACACGACGATACCAATAGAAGAATAAAGAGTGATATTAAAAACCAACGCTCGACACTTTCCAAAACATAGCAAAGGAAAGGCAAAGAAAAGATGATAGGAAATAAGTGCAAAGCTAGCTGGTACCACCATACCACCAGAGAGATGCGCTAAGTGCAGCATTGTTTGATTTTAGACAGGACCACATGTGACTGTTGTACGAAAGGCATATGCCATGCTTGGTAAAGTACACTATTTGATAACTTACTGTCGGGTGCATCTCTAGTCCATTCGATCCAGTATAGTAGCCATTCTCATCCCATCCTCCAAATGAGCCTAGGATAAACGATCAAGCCATCAAAACGGATGAACAGTATGCTCTGTTTTCATCAGGTCATAGTACTGAAGTACCCACCTGGATAATAATATCCGTAGTAATACATCCCTTGGTCCCCCATATAAGTTCCTTGGTTCATTTCAGTTTCCTTGACAGTGCTAGCTGCATCTAACGAGGAAATGCATGATATTGCATCCGAAGAAGTTGCGTCTTTTGCAGCAGGCTGCAAAGTTTGGGCACGAAACGAATCAGCAAGGACACGATGGATACGGGCCAACTAACCACACAAGGAACAAAGGAAATAAAGGTTGTCCTTGTAGGCTAAGATAAGAAAGCGGTATACAATATGTAGAGAGGAATGAGAATCTTACCAAGTTGCCGTTGCTTGCCTTCGTGCTAGCATCAATCTTCAAGTTCTCTACGGCCCCTTCTATAGCTGTGGGATACAAAAGTCAAGGTTTGCAAACGGAATATATGTATGCTTGTAAAGGTCATTGTCCGTGAGTGGCAATAAAATAAGCCAGCGAGGCCAGTTTGATCAATAAAACATTTCCCTAGCCCAATAATGTGCAATAATTGTATTCCATGAGCTCATGAAATTAGCAGATCTGCAGCGATCATCTGATTAAAGACCATTACTTGAACAGCTTGCTGGTTCATTAATTCGCAAAAAACATGTACTACTACTTCGTAGTACAGGACCAAATCAACCGAATGCTTGGGAGTACACACACACACACCGTATTATTGGTGTAGGTGTCAAATAAATGGGTGTTGGCTCAGCTCTCCACATCTCCCACAATCTGACATATGGGGGATACCTAATAATTCTAAATTTGAGTATAAAATTGCAGATACCCGCACGGTATGGTAGGGTGGTAAAACTCAATTATACTATGTCGGTAGCATAGCAGATTGAGCTGGATCAAACTCTCGATGAAATGGTAGGAGCTCAACGACAATTGAGCAACACAGTTCACATATTACTTGTAAACCGTGATCTGACGGAGCACGCACCGATAAAAAAGAAAGTCCCTTTCTTTTTCCTTAGATTAGGAAAGCCAGATCAAAACCAAAACTTTTTCAATAAAAAAAAAGGCAGAAGAAAGTGCTTTGGAAATGGACAGGATTGTGAAAAATAGAAATCGGGCTGAGTACTAGTACTAGTATTAATAATTACTAAACTTTTTCAATCCTTTTCAATCCCACGCTATTGAATGAAACAGAAAGGGAAAGTACTATAGTACTAATTACTACACTAGAAAATTCCAAAAAAAGAAACTCAGAAACAGAAAAGAACCCCACAATTCTGATCAAATACAGTAGTGTCTCTGTTTTTAGAAGAATATAAAGTAGCAGTGTCCCTGACGGATCAGAGAAAAGAGAAGCAATGGAGTTAGATACAGCAACACACGGAACCTCCAAGCTCAGCAGCACTCGGAACATCTACAAATTTCACTGATCCAACGATAAAACAAGCAGAAATCCATCCATCAGAATTGGATCCACCTCCCAATGGATGGATGGTAGAAGGAAGGAGCAAAAGCAAGAACAAGACTAAAGTTTGGAGGCGATCGAGAAGGATACGCTTGTGTCCGAGCTGCGCGGCCTTGGGCTCCATGAGGCCGCACCAGAGGTCGCCGCAGAAGAAGCCGGGGCTGCTCGTGGCCTCCAGCTCGCCCGGGGGGGAACCCTAGCCTGCTCCGGCCGCCGGTGCCGGAGGAGAAAAGGAGGCGGGGCGGGGCGCGGCCACGTGTGGGACGATCGGACGGCTGGGAAGGAAGGAGGGCGCGTGGTGGGGGCAGAGCAGCGACGCGGCCGAAGCGGGTTCCTGAAATCTAGTGGGGGGCAAAGCAAGGCAGCCGCTCTGCCGCCGAATATTTGTAGCCTTTCACTACAAACTTTACTAGTACTACTACGCACCTTTTTCTTCCCTGAACTCTGATGCGGCAGGAGGAGTTAATTACATAGCATTTCAGTTTAGTAAAATTTCTTGAGCGTCTCAGAAAACCAGAGAATTGTGCATGTATTTAAGGGTACGTAGTTTCAAGAAAAGAGAATGAAAAATGTTGGTGCTTGGCACTAACACGCTATGTATTTCTGAAAGCTAGCATCAGTCGGTTGTTCAGAAGTGTGATTTCTCTTTTTCTTTTTTGATTGAAAAGAAGAAGCCGGCGAGAAAGTAATTTGGTTCCGCAGAGAATCTGCACCAACATGAACATTGAACGGTGTACTCGCCATCCCTGGCGCGCGGTGATAGACGGAACAGAAGGTGTGGCGTTTTTTAGCGCTCCAAGGCGAGGAACATATCCGTGGACCAGATATTGATCAGAAGAGGAAAATACGAGAGTTTGCCAGTGCAGCACAGCTTCAGTCTAGGGCGGCGGTGCAAATTGGATTGCAGCCGGTAGGCATGGATAGTTGGCCTTTGGCATCAGGAGAGGCCACACGTCGCACCGGATTATGGACGAAGGCAACCCCGTAACAACAGTCAGAGGGCTGAGTTTGTCGGTGAAGTGCCGTGTACATCCGTACAAGTGCAAGGTCAAGTGTGCCTGTGTGAGCCGGACAGAGTGCCGTGAACACTAGAGTAGACTCGTGTTTTTGTGAGCTTCAAGGTGGATCAAGATAACATAATCCTAAGCTTATTGTGTCTTCTTATAAAGAAGTTTAGCCGTTTCTCATCTTGAGAAAACAAAATTGCATTGGCTCGTACGTATCTATGCATTTCATGTTTTTCTCTCTACACATTAGCAGAAGTAGAAAAGGTGTAGCAGTACTAAAAGGCGCCTAAAAGATCGTCTAGTGACTAGACACGTAGAAGCACAAGCGTTTTTTATGCGATGCTCCACTTCCGTGGAAAGGGAAAATGGAAAGGAATGGGGGAGGAAAAAAATATAAAGTGAGGTGCGGTACGTCGTCGTACTCTTCTTTCGACTTCGATATAAGTAGAAGAAAATCGGAAATTTAATTTGACTCCTAGGTATATATGCTCTCTCTATTAAAAAAATTCTAATTGTTAAAATGGTTCTACTAAAAATTCCATATGTGTATCTCGATGTTTGTTCGTGCAGCGAAAAAACGATATTTTTTATGGTCGATGAAAAAAGACAAAACATGTCTCACAAAAAAAATTTCTTTTTTGCACCAAATATTTTATTGTTTACACAGCCTAATGACAAGTTGATTTTTCATTGGAACACTTTGTGAGCATGGCCTCGGCGGTTGCCTAAGGGCAACACACACATAGTTGTTTCATGGTCATCAGCATAAGACATATTGTTTTTATTTTTTTTTGGCTTAATTACTAATATCTCTATCTATGTGTTCATCTCGTATGAATTAAGTCCAAATGCAAATCTTACAAAATTTGACCAATACAAAGAACAACATGGGGTCAGCGGGGCGCAGCGGCTCTGCTTGTGGTGAACAAGAACAAGAGGTGGTAGCGAGCTCTTAGTGAAAGCTACTAGCAATCGAGCATAGTACTCAACAACGAATTTGTGGTGCATGTCGGTAGAGGCGACATCATGGAGGTCTGCTAGAGGATGCTTGCGTTGTCGGCGACGAGCAAAGTTTACACCATCTGTGACGGGGTTTACCATGAGAATATGATGACATAGGTGGTGTTGATACCCAATAGTGCGTCGCTGCCGCTTAATTTCTTGATACATTGGGTCGATTGAGCCAGAGGGCAACATGGAGCCGGAGGGGAGGAGGGCAGGAGGACCAGGGGTGTAAGGGAGGACGGCTATAGCCACGAGAGATGATAAGTTACTAGTAAAAAATAGGGTTTTGGCTTTTTGCTCCAAATAGCATTAGCACCGGTTGTGCTACGAACCCAAACTAAAGGTAGCATTAGCACCGGTTAGTGCGGCCAGGACGTCGCAGAGGACCAGCAGAGCTTTAGCACCGGTTCGTGCGGGATCTTTAGCACCGGTTTGTTTTGTCATCGGGCACGTGGCAGACGTTAAACCTTTAGCACCGGTTTGTGACACGAATCGGTGCTAAAGCCCCCCTTTGCCTATAAATTCAGCTCACCCCAGTCAGCCCTCTCTCTATTTTTCTTGGTGGAAGGTGTGAGGGTTGTGTGCTTGTTTGCTTTTCTTTCTCATGCACATGAGGTGCTCGATGAAATGTGTGGGAGAATGATGTCGCTTGGTTTCACACAAAACAAAAATGATATGAGGTGCCGGAGCGACACTTAAGCTTTCTCCTCTTTCTTTCCTCCTGGATCAAGGTAAGCAACTTTACCCTTTCATTTGTACAGTGATCATTTCACTATTTATATTATGATGTTTTGTAATGGTTTTTTGATAAACTTAATTATATGATGTAGATGAACCGGCGGCAATGGATGTACATTGACCGACGCCTACCTTCTCCGTGTGGCTGAGGAAAAACCCATAGGTGGATGGTTTTATGTGTTGTCCATGTGTTGATTGCCGGAACTTAAAGCAATACCGTACATGCCAAGTCCTTCACTCCCACCTGCTTTGGAAAGGTTTCATGCCCAGCTATATAATTGTTGTACCAAGCATGGAGAAAGATGGGTTATGATGGAAGACAATGAAGAAGAAGAAGAAGAAGAAGAGGATGATGATATGTGTAGCACCCCAAATTTTCAAAACAATGAAGAAGACCAATTCCCTTTTTCCAAAATTTGGAGCCAACAAAAAACTTAAATTGAATTGCTTTGTGTACATAGTGTCAAACATGTATGATTGGATTTTTGCCATGATTGTTTGTTTGAAGTGTTGAAAACATTTCTAAACCCTAAACCCTACCCCTTTTCAATATCAAAGAGAAACCCAGAAAAGAAAATCAAATAGAAGTTGAGGCATATGTGAGCAAATGGCCATATTGGCAAATATAAGCCTATGCCATGTTTACTTCACTTAAATTGTTTGAAACAATGAACAAACTCAACCTAATACTAAATGAACCCAAAACAATGACTTTTGGTCAAAGAAAATCAAAACAAAAGAAAAGAAAATGAAAAACCCTAACACATGTGATAATGGTCACTTGTGACAATTTTAACATGATGCCCACTTTGAACCCCTGTGGTTATTATTTTCTAAACCAAACCTTCTCATCTTTTTGCATAGATCTATAGTACACATGAAAGTGAACAACTTGGTGTTGGTCAACCTTGCTGATTCAAATTCAAATGAATTTAAAAAGCAACCAAAGTGGCAACATTGAAACAAATTCTAGATCATCCCAATTTTGATTTTCACCAAACCAATTACAAATTTCAAACCAAGGCCATCAAGAGGAGCCAAACTTTATTTGAATCACACCCATAAAAGATTTTGGCAAAATTCAAATTCAAATTTCATTCGGCCATTTCAACAAACACTTGGTGTGCACACTTTGACTTTGAGCATACACACTAAAATCCAATGGATCTTAGCCTAAATCCTAGCCACATTTGTCATCCACAGTGCCCTCTGTCCTCCCTTGACCTCATCGTGATTTTGCACCACTGTTCATGGGAGAGAAATGATCAAACTTTGCTCATGCCATGACCTCATGCCACCACCATGCCAACTCCCTCTCCTCTCACCTCTGGCCTACATCACCATGTCCTAGAGCTTGCTCTCACTCCCCTGATCATGCTCATGCACGCCACTGGCCAAGGAGAGCCCTGCACAGCTCAGCCCAGGATGTGCCCAGTGACGCCATGACGCGCCAGAGCGTGCACGGACACGCCCCTGGACACGCCAGTGCACGGCCTCGTCCCGTCGACTCCGTCCTCGCCTTGACTTCCGCTTCTGCCAGGAGACTCGCCACGACACTAGCTACCCCCAGGACACCTCCATTTCCTCCCCCGTGCCCTGTCGATGTCGCCATCGTTGACGCCCTCCGCCACGGTGCCACAAGGACGCTGACGTCGCCCGCACGCTCCTGTCCACCTCCTGCTGCGCCATGACGGGCACAAGGACCGCCAGACGACGCTGAATAGTCCTCGCTCCTCGCCCACGCCTTTCCGCCACTGTAGCCTCGCCGCCATGATCGACATGTCCGTGAGCCTCGGCACCTATCGCCCGCTATAAATAGAGGCCTCCCCTGCTCAATCTCTACACACCACTCGACTCCCCTCTCCTCCCTAAGCACCCTCGACCACTCGCTCCTCCACAATACCCTCTCCCTCGCCGGAATTTCACCGGAGTTCGCCGCGGCAGTAACCAGAAGAAGGCGATGACTCCGACCACCTCAGCCTCTCCCACGACCCTCGCTGGACTCGCCGTCGTCGACCAGTTCAGCTGCCCACCTCGCCGAGCCTCGCCAGAGCATCGGTAAGCCTCCGACCCCCTAGATCCGCTGCGGCCAGGGTTCGATCTCGTCGTCGACGATGACCATCTGTCGTTCGATCTCATTCTAATCCAACGCCCCCTATTTCTCGTACCGTTTCGGGTTTTACAGCTCGCTGACATGTGGAGCCCCTTGTCAGGCGGCCTGCTGCGCACTGAAGCGAAGCTGGGCCGGCCCGTTTAGTTTCCCGCGTAATCCCATCTATTTGAAATTGATTTAATTTTGTTAAACCAATTTTGAATACTGGTGCTATGTTTGAATTTGAATAAAAGCCAATCTACAAATCCAAATTGAGTGATTCCTATTTTGGGTGAAAGTAGAGAAAATTATCTAGCCCACCCCACTGGTCTCAAACCCTAATTCACTATAGAACACTTGCAATAAAAATAACAAGGCAGTACCTTTTCAAACTTCAAACTTTTTTATAAAATCAACCATAATTCATTTTGAGTTGATTCCAACTCTCAAAAATCACATTTCATATTATCTTTCTAAATATGCAAAAATATGACATGGTTGTTTCATATGATCATGAGCTAGATTCAAATAGTGGCTATGTTGCCATGTCTAGCTCATTTCAATTATTTCAAAACTAGTATTTCAAACCTATGAGGTATAGCTTCCCTTTTAAATCACTTTTCTAAGTAATTCAATGAGAGGTGATGACATTAGTATTCATGACCCCATATGTTATTACTTGAGAATATCAAATCATTTTCCAAAAGGAGTATTTAAATTGTATGAGATGTATTATCCCATTTAAATCATTTTCCCAAATGGATAAATATAAAGTGGTGACTTTGGTCAACATGATCTCATACTTTATTATTTGAGGAAATTAAATCTTAGTAATGATCAAGGAGAGGAAATTACTTTCAAAAGGAAATAAATGGAAACCCTAGTAGGTATTAAATCTTAGTTTTGTTTTTCAATGAGATGAAATTATTTTCCCAACACTAAATAAAGAAAACCCTAGTATGAGGTTGAGTGATGATTTATAGGTCATCTTGAGTGAGCCATTAAGGCTAAATAGTATCCTTAAGTATTGTTTGGTGATTGTTACCTCGTATCTGTTTATAGACGGTAGTACCGAAGATACTTGTATTGGTATACTTCTTCCAATACTTGTATTGGTATACTTCTTCCAATAGGATATCTTTCTTATGGTTGTATCCTCTCTTTGGACTACCATGTGTTGTATACCAACTGTGGTCTACTACCACCCTTTATCTTAAGCTTCAATGGTGTTCTAATTATTTGGAATGAAGCCAGATAACTAACTAACTTTAGTTAGGAAAGATAGATAAGAAAGATTGACTCAAGTGTGTCAGGATTATTCTCAAGTGAATACCCATCTCAAGTCAAAAGAATAGTTGGTTTATCATAGTTGGCTTAGCATAGTTGTCTTAACAGAGTTGTATTAGCTAAGGTACCTCCTATAGACACTACCAAACCTATAGCTCTCCTTTAAAGGGTTTTAATCCTAGGGTCAAAGCATTTGCTCTGATACCAGCTGTGATGACCCAGCGTACCACTGCATGGTGTAGTACACAAGTCGTTGACATAACACAAGTGAAACACCGTTCCACTCATATTACATCTCTCAGAGTGGTACAACAGAAACATATGCGAGTCCAAGGTATGTCTATAGAAGTACACACGAGCTGTTTACATAAGATCAACACAACCTCCTACTTTACAGTGAGGTAAAACTTCAAATAAAGCTCCAGAATAACGACTCGTAGTCTATCTTATTGATAACTCAAGTTTAAGAGCTACTTGGCTTGCTATAGAACTCTAGCTACTTAGGAGCTAGGATTAGGGAAAGGTTCCCTTCTATTACTAGTCTAGGTTTCCATTATAGCTGATGCAGAAGTTGACTCCATTGACTTCTTTGATTGGATTCTTCATCTTGTTGCAGTTGACTCCTTTGTCTTCGAGTTCCACGGTAGTTTCTCCTTCGGTGCCTTGATCTAAGAAGGGGTTCAAATGGGATAGAATGAGTACGAGCGTACTCAGCAAGTTCATATTAGGAAATAGGTGTATCATGCACTAGCTACAGCCATAGACCAAAAAGTCATAGGCCAATGCAAGTTTTCATAAACATTTCCTCAAAAGGTTTATTTTATTCTGAAAACTATGCCCGTCAGTCTTCACAGGTTGACCAGAACTTCGTGGAGTTCCTTTCCTGCCGCGTTCGCAGTTCCCTTCCCGGAACAGGGAGTGACAGTCACAATTCAGTATCCTCTGCAGATGTGCGTTACTTTTCCCATAAGAGACCTTATCCTTGATACCTATCCGAGATGCATACTCGTCCACACTTCCTTGGTGTGGGGCCAGGTGTAAGATCCAAGCCAATCACTGCCTTCTCCGCGACTGCAAACCCACCCTTTTGTCCACCCGCACACCCCCAGTAGACTTCTCCCGATAATACGGCTTTACTCACGGTGTACTTTGGACAATCCATCATAGATCGTAGAGCCCGACATCACACACGGATGGGGATTTAAAAGGCTATCCCAACCTACGGCAGTGCCTCCAACACCCCGCGGCTCTACCAATCCGTTGGCGTGCAGAAGGGAAAAGATACAGCTGACTTCCCCAGAGCCATTATAGATCTTATGGTCAACGCGATATGTACGGCGCTAGAATCACTGGACGGCATTGATACTTAGTCCTAGATGAGTAGTACTCATGCAATGGAACCTCCACCATATCAACATATACCATGGTTCAATTGCCCACCACATAGTCATATTCATAATTGTAAAATAATACTTTGCTTTTCAATGCATGAGTGATAAGTATAGTACTTTGCATATAGTTTGATACAAATAATCAAATGACATGAGCAAGCGATGAACTTGCCTTTCTTGACTACAAGATTATGCAGGCAAAAGCTTCGATACGTGATAACTCCAAATTCTGAAATACCATCATCGTCCGGTAAGGACAATGTTTAAAGAACTGACAAAGATGCTATAATGCATAGTATGAGATGCAATCGTCCCGAGCGTAACCTAACCTCAATGATTTAAGATGGATGAGTTGTAAAGATTTCTTTAGGGTTGGTTGCACTTTTAGAATGGTTCTCAAACAAGGTTCTTATTAAGGTTTGGTTATATTAGCATCATATCCAAGTGATATAAGACATCATAACAATCATACACATAAAGAGTAGTGGTGGAATAATATATAAAGAACAGTCGTCAATTTTAGGTTCTACAGAACATGGTTGATGATTACTTATACTATTCTTCAAAAGAATAACTTTTGAAGAACATGTTAATTAAGAATTAATGAGTATTTCAAAGAAGGATTAGGGCTTCTAAGGTTTGATTGACATTTGTACTTCAAAAGAATAACTTTTGAAGAACAGGTTAAATAAGAATATGAACTATTATACATAGGAGCTATGGCTTTCTAGGGTTTACTATTGGATTCCTTTAGTTTCACTAATAGGAACTAGTTGGTTCTTAACTTGGAATGGGTTTCTACAAAGCAAGTATTGGTAGGTTTATTACTATGGTTCCTTCTAAGGTTTAGGTTTACTATAACTTCCTATTTGTTTCACTAAGAAATCACTAATGGTTTCCAAGCTAAGTGGTTTATGATCCTTAAGTAGGGTTTAGTGGGATAGGAACATGTGTTGTGAATTATTACACAAGGTTGATACTAGGGTTCATAATTATGGTTCTACTAAATTATGATGGTTGAGGTTGATCCTAATGGTGTGGTATGGTGATGAATGGTGTCAATTTGAGGTTAGCAAGCTAGGGTTTGCAATTAAGTGGTACTAGTGGATCATACAAGTGTTAACTAAAAATAAACACATGAGATGATGGTCTCCTGTGAATTGTACCTAGTTTTATTTTAGTGGATCATGAGTATGCACTCATTGGTTGTTTATTAAGTTTCTACACCTAAAGGTGAAGTGGATATAATCATATGGGCTAAACCCCTAGGGTTTTAGGGTTGCACTAATTTAGGATGATCACATGAAATAATGGGATCAAGGTCTTACTCAAATTGAAACTAGGGTTTCTAAGCTATGGTATAACTCCTAAAATGATAATTGGTAATAGAGTTGTGATTACTAATTACTTCGAATCAAAATTAGTGATGGTTTGACATTTTATTGATTTTCACAAGATTTAATAATTAGAGTAACTCCTATTTAGGTTTGATTAAGAATCAGGGTTTAATAATGGTTATTAGGGTTAAAGTATTTAACTTGTTAACTTAAGATGTTTAAGTAAACAATTGTTGGGCTACCAAAATAATATTGGCTTATAACATTTTCTTGAGTTATTACTACTTAAAAAATATAGAAAATAGTAATATGCAATTTAGGGTTTATGAATTACCACTAATAATTAAGTTAATGCAAATATGATAAATAAAATTAATCTTAACATTTTACTTAGTTACTGAATAACTAATATTTAATTTTGAACTTATCTAATTTATTGATTTCAAATTGGATTTTAAATAATTGAAAAGGCATAATAAACAAAATTAAAAATAAGTGAATTTTTATTTTGACACACATTTTTGTTTTATATTTTATTTGAATAGAGTTTATTTTTGTGAGCATTTTGATATATTATTCATATTTTTCTGAGTTGAAATGAATTTTATATGATTTTACAAAGTTTCAACTATTTATTGGAATTTGAAATTAACCTAAATACTAAACTTACCCGTTCATTTATACCCGCAGAGACTGACTGGTGGGGCCGTTGACTGGGTCATTTGCCACGCGGGCAAAGACCAGTCAACAAACGCTGACGAGGCAGGACACGTTACCCTCGCCGACGGCTCGACGCCGGCGACCAGACGAGGACGGCGCCGCCGCTACATGGCTTCTGCGGACACGCCGCTTGTACCGCTCGAACCAGGAGACAATGGTGAACCATCTGATGGTGGCGGAATCGACTAAAGTTCGCCGGAAACACGTCAGAGAGTAGGTTCCGTGGCGGTGCACTCCGGCGAACACACGAGCTAGGGCTACGGTGGATGCCATGAAGAAATAGAGGGGTCCAGAGACGCGCAAGCTCACCTTGAAGCTCAAGGTGCGATCAGCTCCGGCGATTGTCGACGGAGACGACGACGAATTCGCCATTCCCAGTGATGTACTGAGGAAGGAGAAACAGAAATTGTCGTCGTCCAGAGCTCCCCTGGATGCGTGCTTGCTCCCATGTGGCCTACGCACCGAGGCGCACCTCCTCGACCATAAATCGTACGCCGGGGTGGTCTTAATCGGCGGCTAGCCGGAGAACAACCGTCGGTGATTTTTGTTGATTGCGAGAGATAGAGAGCGATTGAGGAAGAATGGATGGGCGGCGAGGTTCTAGGGTTTCCTGGAGAAGCTGGCGGTGCTCTTATAGCTCCAGAGAAGGGCGGAATGGTCACTTCGCCGCCGGTGACGGCTGAGATGGGGCGGCGAGGTTGCCACTGTAACTGGGCACGAATCACTGCGCGATGACCACCGACGGACGCAGAGAAGATTGGGAGAGGTTCTGGATTCGCCTACAACGTCCGAGGTCGTCCTTATCGCCGTCGTGATCGTGGTCTACTGGCGCAGGCGCGCTGTCGACGCCGGGGAAGAAGAAGGACGAGCTTTTCTCCTCGCACGAATATTAAAGCGACCGAAACGACATTTGCTTTGGGCTGGACTGCTCCTGGGCCGTGGTTTGGGTTGATCTTGGGCTCAGTTGGTTGGCTTTGGGCTGCTGCGGTGCTGGGCTGCTGTTAGGCTTCGGCTGAAGAGGTAAGCCTGGTAAGCCCCTCTCTCTCTCTCTTATTCTCTTTTCTATTTTCTGTTTTTATTTTCTGTTTTGATATTTGAATTCAAATTTGAATTCTGTTTTGTTTTGCAGGTTCTAAAACATTTGAATATCAATATAACTTGATAACAATGCTCACTGTATAATCTTGTTGTTTAAACAAATATTTAGTTTAGGATTTAATTAATATCTTGTGAAGCTTAAGTAAAATAGAAATGGTTTAGTTATTTATTTCAATTCCCTTTTTAATTTAGGAACCAGATCTATTTAAATGGTTTGAAATTTAGAACATGTGCATAGTGAAAATATTATTAGGTTTAACAATATGTATTGTTTACATGTAATATGATTATGGGGTAATAGGGATGGATTGGATCATGATTTCATGTGGAGAACTATTCCTAAGGTTTTAAGAAGATGATTGAATAAACTCTATAATTATTAATCTTGCTTAGCAACTTGTAACTTGGATTACTTAGGATAATTCCCAAGCTTATCATTGGTCAATTCACTTGCTAAGGTGATGGTTCAAACTATGATACATTTTCCTATTTGGTTAACTAAACAAGTACTTGGGATACCAACTAGAATTGGATATTGGCTTTACTCTTCTCACCAAATGGCATTTAGTCCATAAGCATATATGGCTTGGTTTATACTTGTGATCCATGATACACGAGTTAGGACAATATTTCATGTGGGGTGAATCCTAGGTGAAAGGTTTAGGGTTTTGGTGATGCTTCACTAGTTGAAGTATAAATAGGCATGAGGCATGGCAGGGTTCTACTTATAATCCAAAGTGATACTTGGATTGAAATGCAAAGATGACCTAGGGTTTTAGTGGTGATTACCCATGTGATACACAATTATTATTTGGATATGGGCATAAGCTAGGGTTATGTTTCACTAATGAACATGGCTCTCATATACAAGATTAAAGGTTGGTTTAAACAAGTAAGATGTAATACTCTAGTATTCTCTAGGATAGACATGACTATGGTTAGCATCTATAATCTCTCTCACTTCTAAATGTCTTGTAATAGCCTAAGGTCCTACTCAAGATATGATGATATGATCCTCTAAATATATGGGTTGCCTAGGAATTCTACCTTGCAATCTTCTGTATCTTGTTCTTTAGGAATTCTGATAAACCTACATCTTGTGGTATGCCTCCACCTCCTAGCTTCTTCATCTTGATCCTAGCTAATTCACATGGATTGGCTCTATGTGTTTGTTCCCATGTATCATGGTACTTGATGAGCAAATGGATGAAGGGGTGTGGCTCTATTTATAGGCTTGGGCAAGCTCTAGTATCATGACACATAGGTGGTGACTCTTGATTTAGTTTGATGAGTAAGGTGTTTGGTTGTCATGCCCTTATCCATAGCAATCCTTTGAGCATGAGGTGGCATAGCTTGGAAAGCAAGTCATGTAGATATTTTCATTCTATGTGACATAGAGATTATCCTCTCATATGATTTATTTTTGGATAGCCAAGTGGAATTTGCTACTAAATATCTTGTGGATAGTTTTATTATTATGGATGAGTCACTATATCATATTTGATTGGATTTATATTATAATATTGGTCAAAAGGTCAAGGTTGAAGGTTGTTCCTCAATTTTGGATAGTTGGGTTTGATTTCACCAAGGCATGATCATATGAGTTTCAAAATACTCATAGTTAAGTTTATACAAATAGTTTGGACTATAATTCTTAATGTAAACTGATTTAGTTTTATGATATTCCATGTATTTAATAAGTTATGATTTAAATAAGAATGTGTGGCTTTTATGCACTTTAGACCCTGTGGTTTACCTTATTTGGTAATAAGTTTAGAAATGAATTAAATTACACACAAAGGTAGTTGCTAACTTTTAAGTGTTAATAAGTTAGGGTTTGATTATTAAAGAATGTGTTGTTGTAAGTCTAAATCCATTTGATCTAATCCATAGATCAAATCATCTCTACCCAAAATAAGGTTTTAACAAAGATCACAGTGAAGTTTATAGCGCTTGACTTGATGATCTACTTCAATTCCAGCAAGTCAAGTGAAACTTCAGTTACTGTGGTAAGTTTTATTTGAAAGCGCGAAAAATCCCCGGATTTTCTATGCATGAATGCAATGCACACTTTAGTGTTCTCTCATTTTATTGCCTCTAAACCTGGGATATTACAGCCTCTCCCCCTTAAACTGAACTTCGTCCCGAAGTTCGAACGCTCTCATGTTTCGGAATGTGGAACTGACTTGAATAGATCACAATTTCTTTCAAACTCCCTAGTGATCTCATTAGATATAATTGAATATATCCCTTGTCCAGATCCTTTATGGAGTCTTCTGATGTCTGGCACTGATACTATCTTATATTCTATGATTTCTTCCAACACTCTAAGCTTATAGGTTTGCCCTCCAAAAATTCTTCGATTAGGACATCTTCTTATGCTAATGGACTTTACTAATGGTTGTGGTGACATCTTCTTATTTGGGTACTCAAAGCTTGGTTCTACCAGCTGCGGTAATCCAGCTGCGGTGCCCAAACCTTAAGTCTAAAGGATTTGTTTAAAGTAAGGTATTGTTTTCCCTTACTACCGTAACGAAAGTAATGGTACTTAGTAAGGTATTTACAATAGGCATTGTCCTGGTTATTTAGTCCTTCGAATGGATTAGGCTCATTTAGTCCATCAATCATGGCTTCTAGTTTATACTAGTTATCTTCCTTTTGGTTTCTTTAGGTTCCATGAAAGGAATCTTCCTAATAGTCATTAGTTTTGGTATGGTAAAACCCTTCAGTCTTTTGTTTTCTTAATCTTTGATTGTCCTTCGATATCTTCTTCCTCCAACTTTATTATCTAATACTTACTTAAGTTCTCTTGGTTTTGAGTAATTACAATTACCAGTCAAGTTAAGGTTTAGCCCTTACTTCCTCGAGATATGAACATCGTCTTCTGGTCTGACAACCTCCTAAGAGTACTTTTATATGGGTACTTCCCAACAACCTTATAAAAATAACATCAGACTTCCTCTCAGTTCAGACCTTCTTCTTGGTCCATCATACTCCAAATATTATATCTTAATACTTCTCATTCAGCCTTCCTCTCCCCCTTGGAGTTTACTAATGATCTTCCAACTTCCTTTCTTCTAATCATTAAACTTCAAGGTTAGGTGGTTGGTTTAAGTCTGGTTTATATTTTGTACCTTTCTAAAGTCTCACGAAGAATTCTTTGCGGTGTATCCACACAGTTGTGGGTATCCGATGTGAATCCTCCGACTAAATATTTATTAGCTACAGAATACCAGCTACGGAATCCCTCTTTCCTTTAGAGTGAAAGAACGATTAAGCTGTGGACTATTTGTTACCAGCTGTAGACTATCTAACACAAGATGTGGCTTATTGGATACCAGCTGTGGCTATGTTATGGTTCTAGTCAACATCTACCTACCAGCTGTGGCTACTTTTATAGTTTTAGTCAAGATATACCTCACTTCACATACTTTCTCTTCATGATTATCCTATATCAGCTGCGGTTTTATTATACCAGCTACGACTTCACTTGTCTATTTTCCTTCTTCCAGGGTTTGTTTTGTAAGAAAACCACTTGTTGACACTATGAAGATAGTATCATAAGTGACTCTACTTGCAATCCCTTCTTCCATAATGAATATGGCTCCACTTCTAATGCTCCATATTCACTATTTTTCTCACTCCCATGGTACTTCCATGTTGAAGTACTCCTTAATTAAGGATAGAAGTGAGTTTGATTGGTCCTTCCTTTAGAGTATTGTGGTTGCTTCCCACAATTTGACTTCTTTCTTTCAGTGAACCATCATCTTGTCTTCCAAAATCTTCATAATTCGTCACTTCCTCACACGAATACCTTTACCCTCTAGACCTATAACATCAAGTAGGAGCTTGATATTGCAACATGCATTTGCATATCAAAGTCAAACTTCATGTATGGATCTAGTCAATCAATGAAGATTCAAGAAAATCCAAGAAAATCAGCTTTGTGTTTATAATACACATCCTTATATGCCTGAATATAATAATTGGGTAAGACATCCCTAAACATCAGGATCAGATGTGTAGTATATAACACCACATAAGATAGGTTTAGATTGTGATACTTAGCACAATACGTGAATTTCTACTATTTGTCTCAACATTTATCTTAATTGCACATTTGCAATGAGACAAACTTGAAACAAAATGGCCTGGGATAGTTGGAGTTAACCTAGTTTTCTTTGGAAGTACTAACAAAATAGTATACCATATATATGTGCTATTGAGGACAACTTCCTATAATACAATTAGTTCTAACATGTCTATTCTAAACACATGATTGTTTAGAATATACCACCTATAACTCTAGGATTTCTCTATGTGATATGCTCTAAATAAGCCTTCTTTAAATTAAAGACTATGGTTCTAACATACTTAGTACAGTTATTAGGATTTTAAGGCCTAAGCTTTCGAACTATTCCCTAAATCCTACTCCTCATCATACTTCTGTTATCGTACTTATGATGTTCTACTCCATCACATCTTGATTCTCAAGTGAATCATATATGATTACCAGCTCTACCATGAAAAGTAGACTTATATGACTCCTATCACTCTTCCTTACCTCCTATGATTGACTCATAATAAGTATATACTACCTCATATTACTTATCTACATTACTTAACATCAGTCATTTGACATTTTAAATGACTCTTACTCAACCATACTTGTATTGGTATACTTCTTCCAATAGGATATCTTCCTTATGGTTGTATCCTCTCTTTGGACTACCATGTGTTGTATACCAACTGTGGTCTACTACCACCCTTTATCTTAAGCTTCAATGGTGTTCTAATTATTTGGAATGAAGCCAGATAACTAACTAACTTTAGTTAGGAAAGATAGATAAGAAAGATTGACTCAAGTGTGTCAGGATTATTCTCAAGTGAATACCCATCTCAAGTAAAAAGAATAGTTGGTTTATCATAGTTGGCTTAGCATAGTTGTCTTAACAGAGTTGTATTAGCTAAGGTACCTCCTATAGACACTACCAAACCTATAGGTCTCCTTTAAAGGGTTTTAATCCTAGGGTCAAAGCATTTGCTCTGATACCAGCTGTGATGACCCAGCGTACCACTGCATGGTGTAGTACACAAGTCGTTGACATAACACAAGTGAAACACCGTATCACTCATATTACATCTCTCAGAGTGGTACAACAGAAACATATGCGAGTCCAAGGTATGTCTATAGAAGTACACACGAGCTGTTTACATAAGATCAACACAACCTCCTACTTTACAGTGAGGTAAAACTTCAAATAAAGCTCCAGAAGAACGACTCGTAGTCTATCTTATTGATAACTCAAGTTTAAGAGCTACTTGGCTTGCTATAGAACTCTAGCTACTTAGGAGCTAGGATTAGGGAAAGGTTCCCTTCTATTACTAGTCTAGGTTTCCATTATAGCTGATGCAGAAGTTGACTCCATTGACTTCTTTGATTGGATTCTTCATCTTGTTGCAGTTGACTCCTTTGTCTTCGAGTTCCACGGTAGTTTCTCCTTCGGTGCCTTGATCTAAGAAGGGGTTCAAATGGGATAGAATGAGTACGAGCGTACTCAGCAAGTTCATATTAGGAAATAGGTGTATCATGCACTAGCTACAGCCATAGACCAGAAAGTCATAGGCCAATGCAAGTTTTCATAAACATTTCTTCAAAAGGTTTATTTTATTCTGAAAACTATGCCCGTCAGTCTTCACAGGTTGACCAGAACTTCGTGGAGTTTCTTTCCTGCCGCGTTCGCAGTTCCCTTCCCGGAACAGGGAGTGACAGTCACAATTCAGTATCCTCTGCAGAGGTGCGTTACTTTTCCCATAAGAGACCTTATCCTTGATACCTATCCGAGATGCATACTCATCCACACTTCCTTGGTGTGGGGCCAGGTGTAAGATCCAAGCCAATCACTGCCTTCTCCGCGACTGCAAACCCACCCTTTTGTCCACCCGCACACCCCCAGTAGACTTCTCCCGATAATACGACTTTACTCACGGTGTACTTTGGACAATCCATCATAGATCGTAGAACCCGACATCACACACGGATGGGGATTTAAAAGGCTATCCCAACCTACGGCAGTGCCTCCAACACCCCGCGGCTCTACCAATCCGTTGGCGCGCAGAAGGGAAAAGATACAGCTGACTTCCCTAGAGCCATTATAGATCTTATGGTCAACGCGATATGTACGACGCTAGAATCACTGGACGGCATTGATACTTAGTCCTAGATGAGTAGTACCCATGCAATGGAACCTCCACCATATCAACACATACCATGGTTCCATTGCCCACCACATAGTCATATTCATAGTTGTAAAATAATACTTTGCTTTTCAATGCATGAGTGATAAGTATAGTACTTTGCATATAGTTTGATACAAATAATCAAATGACATGAGCAAGCGATGAACTTTCCTTTCTTGACTACAAGATTATGCAGGCAAAAGCTTCGATACGTGATAACTCCAAATTCTGAAATACCATCATCGTCCGGTAAGGACAATGTTTAAAGAACTGACAAAGATGCTATAATGCATAGTATGAGATGCAATCGTCCCGAGCGTAACCTAACCTCAATGATTTAAGATGGATGAGTTGTAAAGATTTCTTTAGGGTTGGTTGCACTTTTAGAATGGTTCTCAAACAAGGTTCTTATTAAGGTTTGGTTATATTAGCATCATATCCAAGTGATATAAGACATCATAACAATCATACACATAAAGAGTAGTGGTGGAATAATATATAAAGAACAGTCGTCAATTTTAGGTTCTACAGAACATGGTTGATGATTACTTATACTATACTTCAAAAGAATAACTTTTGAAGAACATGTTAATTAAGAATTAATGAGTATTTCAAAGAAGGATTAGGGCTTCTAAGGTTTGATTGACATTTGTACTTCAAAAGAATAACTTTTGAAGAACGGGTTAAATAAGAATATGAACTAGCATACATAGGAGCTATGGCTTTCTAGGGTTTACTATTGGATTCCTTTAGTTTCACTAATAGGAACTAGTTGGTTCTTAACTTGGAATGGGTTTCTACAAAGCAAGTATTGGTAGGTTTATTACTATGGTTCCTTCTAAGGTTTAGGTTTACTATAACTTCCTATTTGTTTCACTAAGAAATCACTAATGGTTTCCAAGCTAAGTGGTTTATGATCCTTAAGTAGGGTTTAGTGGGATAGGAACATGTGTTGTGAATTATTACACAAGGTTGATACTAGGGTTCATAATTATGGTTCTACTAAATTATGATGGTTGAGGTTGATCCTAATGGTGTGGTATGGTGATGAATGGTGTCAATTTGAGGTTAGCAAGCTAGGGTTTGCAATTAAGTGGTACTAGTGGATCATACAAGTGTTAACTAAAAATAAACACATGAGATGATGGTCTCCTGTGAATTGTACCTAGTTTTATTTTAGTGGATCATGAGTATGCACTCATTGGTTGTTTATTAAGTTTCTACACCTAAAGGTGAAGTGGATATAATCATATGGGCTAAACCCCTAGGGTTTTAGGGTTGCACTAATTTAGGATGATCACATGAAATAATGGGATCAAGGTCTTACTCAAATTGAAACTAGTGTTTCTAAGCTATGGTATAACTCCTAAAATGATAATTGGTAATAGAGTTGTGATTACTAATTACTTCGAATCAAAATTAGTGATGGTTTGACATTTTATTGATTTTCACAAGATTTAATAATTAGAGTAACTCCTATTTAGGTTTGATTAAGAATCAGGGTTTAATAATAGTTATTAGGGTTAAAGTATTTAACTTGTTAACTTAAGATGTTTAAGTAAACAATTGTTGGGCTACCAAAATAATATTGGCTTATAACATTTTCTTGAGTTATTACTACTTAAAAAATATAGAAAATAGTAATATGCAATTTAGGGTTTATGAATTACCACTAATAATTAAGTTAATGCAAATATGATAAATAAAATTAATCTTAACATTTTACTTAGTTACTGAATAACTAATATTTAATTTTGAACTTATCTAATTTATTGATTTCAAATTGGATTTTAAATAATTAAAAAGGCATAATTAACAAAATTAAAAATAAGTGAATTTTTATTTTGACACACATTTTTGTTTTATATTTTATTTGAATAGAGTTTATTTTTGTGAGCATTTTGATATATTATTCATATTTTTCTGAGTTGAAATGAATTTTATATGATTTTACAAAGTTTCAACTATTTACTGGAATTTGAAATTAACCTAAATACTAAACTTACCCGTTCATTTATACCCGCAGAGACTGACTGGTGGGGCCGTTGACTGGGTCATTTGCCACGCGGGCAAAGACCAGTCAACAAACGCTAACGAGGCAGGACACGTTACCCTCGCCGACGGCTCGACGCCGGCGACCAGACGAGGACGGCGCCGCCGCTACAGGGCTTTCGCGGACACGCCGCTTGTACCGCTCGAACCAGGAGACGATGGTGAACCATCTGGTGGTGGCGGAATCGACTAAAGGTCACCGGAAACACGTCGGAGAGTAGGTTCTGCGGCGGTGCACTCCGGCGAACACACGAGCTAGGGCTACGGTGGATGCCATGAAGAAATAGAGGGGTCCAGAGACGCGCAAGCTCACCTTGAAGCTCAAGGTGCGATCAGCTCCGACGATTGTCGACGGAGACGGCGACGAATTCGCCATTCCCGGCGATGTACTGAGGAAGGAGAAACAGAAATTGTCGTCGTCCAGAGCTCCCCTGGATGCGTGCTTGCTCCCATGTGGCCTACGCACCGAGGCGCACCTCCTCGACCATAAATCGTACGCCGGGGTGGTCTTAATCGGCGGCTAGCCGGAGAATAGCCGTCGGTGATTTTTGTTGATTGCGAGAGATAGAGAGCGATTGAGGAAGAATGGATGGGCGGCGAGGTTCTAGGGTTTCCTGGAGAAGCTGGCGGTGCTCTTATAGCTCCAGAGAAGGGCGGAATGGTCACTTTGCCGCCGGTGACGGCTGAGATGGGGCGGCGAGGTTGCCACTGTAACTGGGCACGAATCACTGCGCGATGACCATCGACGGACGCAGAGAAGATTGGGAGAGGTTCTGGATTCGCCTACAACGTCTGAGGTCATCCTTATCGCCGTCGTGATCGTGGCCTACTGGCGCAGGCGCGCTGTCGATGCCGGGGAAGAAGAAGGACGAGCTTTTCTCCTCGCACGAATATTAAAGCGGCCGAAACGACATTTGCTTTGGGCTGGACTGCTCCTGGGCCGTGGTGTGGGTTGATCTTGGGCTCAGCTGGTTGGCTTTGGGCTGCTGCGGTGCTGGGCTGCTGTTAGGCTTCGGCTGAAGAGGTAAGCCTGGTAAGCCCCTCTCTCTTATTCTCTTTTCTATTTTCTGTTTTTATTTTCTGTTTTGATATTTGAATTCAAATTTGAATTCTGTTTTGTTTTGCAGGTTCTAAAACATTTGAATATCAATATAACTTGATAGAGTGTGGATTTATTGCCACCCGGTGACAATGCCCCCCCCCCCCTTAGTTGCCGTCCGATGACACACTGGAGATTCGGTCCGCCTTGACAGCTGTTCATCGCAGTGCCCTTAAAGGTCGATAGATCTTATCCAAAACTGAATTACTCGCTAATTATGCGTTGATATGACACGAGACTTGCAGCGACAAAACCGGCCCGCTGACTCCTTTTGTCAGACATCGCACATGGCCTCCTGTACACACTAAAAACAGGCATGCATGGCGCTCTGCTGTGCTAGGCATGCATAGCAAGGCAATGAGCTATACAATTAATCTTACGGTGTTGTCACAAGCTAGTACATGCATATGTACTACAGTACTAGGACTCTACCGACTCCAACTATTGCTTGTGAGTTGTGAGCTGCAATGACCTGAAGACGCGTTGATCTGCCCGAGCACTAGAGGTTGCTTCTTGATCTGCCCGTGGCCGATGTGTGAGCCAGTACGGCGGCGCGTGCGGCACGTCCCATCTTCTTCTTTACTAGCAAAGACCTGAAGACGCCATTGCCTGCTCCGAGCTTAACATCAAGGGCGAGGTCGGCGAACGAGATTCCTCTGCAGTTGAACCTGTCCATCTCCTGTCGCTCAGTTCGTGTCCCAGTCCATCCCTTGCTGGTCCGCTTCTTAGCCTGGCTCTGGTCAGGTGACCTCCGACTGTCGCTGCTCGAGCTTCCTGTGAACCTCGCCATCGCCACATCGTCGAGGGTCGCGCCAAGGTTGGCGTACCTCGCCGCCATGCTACTGATCTTGCCGGCGAAGACGTCCAGCGCCTCGCCGTCCCCCATGTTCAGCCGGTCGAAGTCGCCGCGGAGCGTGGACAGCCGTGCCGCCCTGACGCGATCCGCACCGACGAACCGCGTCTTGAGGCTCGCCCACACCTCGGCCGCCTTCTTCTTCGATGATACCTGCAACAGAATGTTCTCCGAGAGCGCGCCGAGCAGGTACGCCCTCGCCCTCTTGTTCTTCTCCGGATCGACCGCCGCCGTCGAGTCCGCCGGAACCACCGCCTCCCAGACGTCCTGCACGTCGAGGTTGGCCTCGACCTTGATCGCCGTGTCGCCGGTGAGCATCGGACAGGAGAGCGGCACCACGCTCCCCCAGCGCCACCGTACGGAACCATCGCCATTGCCTCGCTCTGATACCACTTCTTCTTCTCCGGATCGACCGCCCACCGTCGAGTCCGCCATGCATGCTCGGTGTGTAGGTATGGTGGGATCAGAGAATTATGAAAAGGAGAGAGATGTAGTGTGCGGATGTCCAGGACATTCGCATCCGTGGTTGTGCAACAAAACGTGCAACTAGGAATATTATTCACCATGCACACAGTGGCTAGCCATGGCTCTTTTCCTCTCTCTGATGAAGCGGAAGAAAGCACCTCTATATCGAGTTGCAGCTACACTACAAGTACGTGGCCATACAAATCAGTTGGTGTGGAAATTTATCTCTGCCTGACACACTCGATAGCATGCGCAACCACAGCAGTAAGCCCAACCAGTGGTACTTTAAATCAGGATTGATGAGTCATGGAGAGCAATAAAAGCTGGCTACTCTGCGGGGACAGCTCGCTACACCAGAAAATTTGCAGATGTAGCAGCAGATTAGACTTTGCTTAGCAAATGGGAGGTGTGAATCTATATGCTCCATCTAACGGCTGGGAGATGGGGGGCACTAACCACCGGTGGCAACAACATATTTACCTAACTTGATAACAATGCTCACTGTATAATCTTGTTGTTTAAACAAATATTTAGTTTAGGATTTAATTAATATCTTGTGAAGCTTAAGTAAAATAGAAATGGTTTAGTTATTTATTTCAATTCCCTTTTTAATTTAGGAACTAGATCTATTTAAATGGTTTGAAATTTAGAACATGTGCATAGTGAAAATATTATTAGGTTTAACAATATGTATTGTTTACATGTAATATGATTATGGGGTAATAGGTATGGATTGGATCATGATTTCATGTGGAGAACTATTCCTAAGGTTTTAAGAAGATGATTGAATAAACTCTATAATTATTAATCTTGCTTAGCAACTTGTAACTTGGATTACTTAGGATAATTCCCAAGCTTATCATTGGTCAATTCACTTGCTAAGGTGATGGTTCAAACTAAGATACATTTTCCTATTTGGTTAACTAAACAAGTACTTGGGATACCAACAAGAATTGGATATTGGTTTTACTCTTCTCACCAAATGGCATTTAGTCCATAAGCATATATGGCTTGGTTTATACTTGTGATCCATGATACACGAGTTAGGACAATATTTCATGTGGGGTTAATCCTAGGTGAAAGGTTTAGGGTTTTGGTGATGCTTCACTAGTTGAAGTATAAATAGGCATGAGGCATGGCAGGGTTCTACTTATAATCCAAAGTGATACTTGGATTGAAATGCAAAGATGACCTAGGGTTTTAGTGGTGATTACCCATGTGATACACAATTATTATTTGGATATGGGCATAAGCTAGGGTTATGTTTCACTAATGAACATGGCTCTCATCTACAAGATTAAAGGTTGGTTTAAACAAGTAAGATGTAATACTACTCTAGTATTCTCTAGGATAGACATGACTATGGTTAGCATCTATAATCTCTCTCACTTCTAAATGTCTTGTAATAGCCTAAGGTCCTACTCAAGATATGATGATATGATCCTCTAAATATATGGTTTGCCTAGGAATTCTACCTTGCAATCTTCTGTATCTTGTTCTTTAGGAATTCTGATAAACCTGCATCTTGTGGTATGCCTCCACCTCCTAGCTTCTTCATCTTGATCCTAGCTAATTCACATGGATTGGCTCTATGTGTTTGTTCCCATGTATCATGGTACTTGATGAGCAAATGGTTGAAGGGGTGTGGCTCTATTTATAGGCTTGGGCAAGCTCTAGTATCATGACACATAGGTGGTGACTCTTGATTTGGTTTGATGAGTAAGGTGCTTGGTTGTCATGCCCTTATCCATAGCAATCCTTTGAGCATGAGGTGGCATAGCTTGGAAAGCAAGTCATGTAGATATTTTCATCCTATGTGGCATAGAGATTATCCTCTCATATGATTTATTTTTGGATAGCCAAGTGGCATTTGCTACTAAATATCTTGTGGATAGTTTTATTATTATGGATGAGTCACTATATCATATTTGATTGGATTTATATTATAATATTGGTCAAAAGGTCAAGGTTGAAGGTTGTTCCTCAATTTGGGATAGTTGGGTTTGATTTCACCAAGGCATGATCATATGAGTTTCAAAATACTCATAGTTAAGTTTATACAAATAGTTTGGACTATAATTCGTAATGTAAACGGATTTAGGTTTATGATATTCCATGTATTTAATAAGTTATGATTTAAATAAGAATGTGTGGCTTTTATGCACTTTAGACCCTGTGGTTTACCTTATTTGGTAATAAGTTTAGAAATGAATTAAATTACACACAAAGGTAGTTGCTAACTTTTAAGTGTTAATAAGTTAGGGTTTGATTATTAAAGAATGTGTTGTTGTAAGTCTAAATCCATTTGATCTAATCCATAGATCAAATCATCTCTACCCAAAATAAGGTTTTAACAAAGATCACAGTGAAGTTTATAGCGCTTGACTTGATGATCTACTTCAATTCCAGCAAGTCAAGTGAAACTTCAGTTACTGTGGTAAGTTTTATCTGAAAGCGCGAAAATTCCCCAGATTTTCTATGCATGAATGCAATGCACACTTTGGTGTTCTCTCATTTTATTGCCTCTAAACCTGGGATATTACACGAAGGCTACGAGGAGGAGGAGGTCTTCTACGAAGAAGAGGAGGAACACTTTGATCAATACACCAACCAAGGCAAGCTATTACCAATGCAAGCTCTACTAATGATAGCTACTAGTGCAAGACACCATGGCACTAGTATTTTTGTTTAACAGTTTTATTCTTCCAAGTCCAAGTTTTTATTCTGCAAGCTTTTATTTTTGGTTACCAAGGTTTACTTGTTGTATTTCAATTTGTGTCTAAGTGTAGAGTATCACAAGAGCTTCACACTTAGCCTAGAGAGATAAAATTTAGTTAGCACCCCTCATGATTAGTTGCTAGTGCTAAAACTAAAATTGAATACTCTAGATGGGAACTTGTGAATCAAATGACTTTGAAAACCTTGGAATGATGAGTCATTCTATTGATAGTGTTGAAGGTTAATATGAACTTTGGGTGACATGGTGATTTAACAAAAACTGCTGGTTGGGTTCGGATGCAATACCATTCCAATTTTAGAGTACCCCCACAATACCTGATTATGGGTAAGGCTTTAGCTGGAAATTTATGTATGTTAGTATGGGTTCCCTCTGAACAAGCGTCATAGAGGTTATGCTGAGGCTGCCTCCGTTGAAAGTGAAATGACGTGAAAAAGAGATGAATGTCCTACCCAAGCCGTGTGCAGTTCCTAGGATGGCAGCTTGCTATCACTAGGAGGCCAAGCTCATAGGGGAGGTGCCCATACTAGGGTATGTAAGTGAAAGGTTAATGGTTGATGATCCGCATACTGAGTTATGATGATTCAGGGCTATCCCTGACGGATGTAATCAAAAGTTGTGGCACAAGAGTACGACCTCTGCAGAGTGTTAAACTATTCGAATAGTCGCGTCCGCGGTCATGGACAGTTGGATGGCCATACTGTTCCGTTGTCAGATGTTTTCTAAAAATGAATGGTGACTTCAAATGTGACTTTGACTTGAATCACAACAGAGTTGTGGGAATGACACTAATGTTCCCACTTGAGTAAGTCTAGGTAAATAAAGAGTCTTGACTAGTAAGTGTTTATGAAATAAAACTGGCTTTGTGCAAATGAACCTAGAGCTTAGAACCATGCTTAGAGTTGCTAGTATTTCTATTAGTATAGTTTGCGAGTACTTTAAAGTATTCATGGCTTTGTCCCTGGCTATTCAAATGGCCATACTATGAAGAGGAGAACCAGTACCATGAAGGTGAAACAGATGGACCCCTACTACGTATCTTCCGCTATGTGTTATGTATTTGATCTTTAGATCCATTGTTGTATTAAGACTGGATCATGTGATCCTTTGATGTAAGACTATTATGGTTTGTAATGAATGATGTGTTGTGATATGAACTTATTATGTCTCGTAAAAACAATCTTTCTGGGAATGCGATGTACGGCATAATAGGCATCTAGAATTAAAAGTCCGGGTGTTGACAAGTTGGTATCAGAGTCATTGTTTGACCTTAGGAGGCCCTAGTTAGAATGGACGTCTGAAAAACTTAGTTTCAAAACAAATGAGGTGAATATTTATGAAAACTTATTCTCACTCTTAACCATGAGATCTTTTCAAAAAGAGAAATCCATGCTCTGCTCTTCCTTGAAATTCTACATAAAATTTGGCACACTTGACCACCTCACTAACTTACTCATCCTAAATGGTTCACAGATGGAGTACAACTATGAGTTCTATCATCTTGGACATGGAGGAGACCTAATGTTCGAGAAGGATTTTGAGCAGCTAGTTGAATATCTAGGACGTCCGTATCCCGAATTTTTTGGAGTGCCACTCAATAATCAGTCGGGAGGACAACCTCGGTGGGAAGTTACTGCAGATCTGAGAGTAAAGCTGGGAGCCCCAATTTGGGAAACCATATGGTTTTCTGTAAGGGGTAACAACTGGAGGGATGGAATAACCAATGCCATACAAGAAGCACTTGCCTGTCTGTGTGGACAGAATGAGAACAAGATCAAGAACACTCGCTTCTTCTACTACCCAAGGCATGACCCCATGGGAGGGCCAATAACCCTGCCACTGTTGGAGATATGCCCAAATGGCAATAATAAATTGGTTATTATAATCTTTGTGTTTATGATAAATGTTTACATACCATGCTATAATTGTATTAACCGAAACATTGATACATGTGTGTTGTGTAAACAACCAGAGTCTCTAGTAAGCCTCTTGTATAACTAGCTTGTTGATTAATAGATGATCATGGTTTCGTGATCATGAACATTGGATGTTATTAATAACAAGGTTATGTCATTGGATGAATGATATAATGGACACACACCCATATGAGCGTAGCATAAGATCAGGTCATTAAGCTCAATTTGCTATAAGCTTTCGATACATAGTTACCTAGTCCTTCGACCATGAGATCATGTAAATCACTTACACCGGAAGGATGCTTTGATTACATCAAACGCCACTGCGTAAATGAGTGGTTATAAAGATGGGATTAAGTATTCGGAAAGTATGAGTTGAGGCATATGGATCAATAGTGGGATTTGTCCATCCCGATGACGGATAGATATACTCTGGGCCCTCTCGGTGGAATGGCATCCAATTAGCTTGCAAGCATATGAATGGTTCACAAGGGATATCATATCATGGTACGAGTAAAGAGTACTTATCGGTAACGAGGTTGAACTAGGTATGGAGATATCGACGATCAAACTTCGGATAAGTAAAATATTGGGAGACAAAGGGAATTGGTATCGTATGTAATTGGTTCAATCGATCACTAAGTTATCGTTGAATGTGTGGGAGCCATTATGGATCTCCAGATCCCGCTATTGGTTATTGGTCGGAGAGGAGTGTGACGCCCCGAAACCGGTATCCTGAGGATTCCAGCGATCCCGCCGAAATCCGCACGATATCGATTCCGACACGCCCTCCGACACGACGTGCACGACAAAGCACACGTGATGCCAGAGGAATTACCACGAGTAGTAACATTACAACAGGATTACAATAGAGCCCACAAGATACATATATTACAACAACGACTCCAACGAGTCAAGATACAAATATACAATACAAAGATCCAAATCATACATAAAATCGAATATATCCGAGTACGGACAAGATACAAATTGGACTAAGAGTCCTGAAGATAATCAGTGGCGTCCATAACCCTGCCCAGGCCAAGCCGGAAGGGTAACCTTGCTAACGTCGTCTTCATCGGACATATCTTCATACCTGCCCGGTTATATCCCGTAGAAGCAGCAATAAGTACGGGTTCGTACTTAACAAGACTTCAAGACGTATAAGCATTCGTCAACCAGTCGTCCTTTGTACTTGAGGCACGCAGGGGACTTAGAGGACGCAAGAGGAACGTCATAGGCAATATGGTGAGGTTAAGCGGCAGCGCGCATGCACTAAAAACCTATAGAGACACTCTACAACAGTCGTCTATCAGAGAAGGTGAGAGCGCGCACAAACTAATAGTTCTATACTCTGCAAACATAACACAGCCGATGCGTTCCCCCCTCGCAAGGAAGTACTTACAAAGGCACTCACACGATTTTCAAGTTTTAACCAGTTATTATTTAAGTTGTTCTATCTTGCTATGCAAGTTATTAGTATTGAAACAACAGGTGTAAGTTGTCTATGGTCGAGTCATACAGCTCCAAGTCGTCCATAACCACTGACGCGGCTTATTGATAAGATTTTAACCCTGCAGGGGTGCCCAAATGTGCCCACACGCACGATCAACCCACTTACGACAGGTGGATATCACGACACGCACTCTCCTTCACTACAACAATGTCCAGAAAGCCACTGATACGTCTCCGACGTATCGATAATTTCTTATGTTCCATGCCACATTATTGATGATATCTACATGTTTTATGCATACTTTATGTCATATTTATGCATTTTCTGGCACTAACCTATTAACGAGATGCCAAAGAGTCAGTTCCTGTTTTCTGCTGTTTTTGGTTTCAGAAATCCTAGTAAGGAAATATTCTCGGAATCGGACGAAATCAACGCCCAGCATCTTAGGATTGCACGAAGCTTCCAGAACACCCGAGAGTCGCCAGAGAGGGGCCACAGGGCCACCAGATGACACCCTGGCGCGGCCAAGGGGGGGCCCGTGCCCCCCTGTTGTGTCGTCACCTCGTTGACCTTCTGACGCCGCCTCTTCGCCTATATAAAGGTCCCTGACCTAAATCTTCGAGACGAATAAGCCGCGGTACGAGAAAGCTTCCAGAGCCGCCGCCATCGCGAAGCCAAGATCTGGGGGACAGGAGTCTCTGTTCCGGCACGCCGCCGGGACGGGGAAGTGCCCCCGGAAGGCTTCTCCATCGACACCGCTGCCATCTCCACCGCCATCTTCATCACTGCTGCTGTCTCCCATGAGGAGGGAGTAGTTCTCCATCGAGGCTAAGGGGCTGTACCGGTAGCTATATGGTTAATCTCTCTCCCTATGTACTTCAATACAATAATCTCATGAGCTGCCTTACATGATTGAGATTCATATGATGATGCTTGTAATCTAGATGTCATTATGCTAGTCAAGTGGATTTTACTTATGTGATCTCCGGAGACTCCTTGTCCCACGTGTGTAAAGGTGACAGTGTGTGCACCGTGTGGGTCTCTTAGGCTATATTTCACAGAATACTTATTCACTGTTATGAATGGCATAGTGAAGTGCTTATTTATATCTCTTTATGATTGCAATGTGTTTTGTATCACAATTCATCTATGTGCTACTCTAGTGATGTTATTAAAGTAGTTTATTCCTCCTGCACGGTGTAATGGTGACAGTGTGTGCATTGTGTAGTACTTGGCGTAGGCTATGATTGTGATCTCTTGTAGATTATGAAGTTAACTATTGCTATGATAGTATTGATGTGATCTATGCCTCCTTTCGTAGCGTGAAGGTGACAGTGTGCATGCTATGTTAGTACTTGGTTTAGTTATGTTGATCTGTCATGCACTCTAAGGTTATTTAAATATGAACATCGAATATTGCGGAGCTTGTTAACTCCGGCATTGAGGGTTCGTGTAATCCTACACAGTTAGTGGTGTTCATCATCCAACAAGAGGGTGTAGAGTCTAGCATCTATTTATTTATTCTGTTATGTGATCAATGTTGAGAGTGTCCACTAGTGAAAGTATAATCCCTAGGCCTTGTTCCTAAATACTGCTATCGCTGCTTGTTTACTGTTTTACTGCATCTCTACTGCCCGCAATATTACCACCATCAACCACACGCCAGTCCTGGACAGCAAAGCACTTTTCTGGCGCCGTTACTACTGCTCATATACATTCATACCACCTGTATTTCACTATCTCTTCGCCGAACTAGTGCACCTATTAGGTGTGTTGGGGACACAAGAGACTTCTTGCTTTGTGGTTGCAGGGTTGCATGAGAGGGATATCTTTGACCTCTTCCTCCCTGAGATCGATAAACCTTGGGTGATCCACTTAAGGGAAACTTGCTGCTGTTCTACAAACCTCTGCTCTTGGAGGCCCAACACTGTCTACAAGAATAGAAGCACCCGTAGACATCAAGCACTTTTCTGGCGCCGTTGCCGGGGAGGAAAGGTAAAAGGCACTCATATTCCGGTTCCAGGTAACAGTACTTTTCTGGCGCCGTTGTGTGTGTGCTCGAAGCTATTTCCTTTAGATCCTGCAATTGCATCTTTTTGTTTCTTGTTTACACTAGTGAGGCATAATGAACAACAATGAGCTTCTTATTCTATTTCCTGATTTAAGACATGGATGGTTTGATCCGAAAATTAAAAAACCCATGGAACATATTAGTATGAACACTTTGAATACCATTGTTGCTAATAATATGGAAAATTCTAAGCTTGGGGAAGCTGGTTTTGATGAGCATGATATTTTTAGTCCCCCAAGCATTGAGGAGAAAATTTATTTTGATGATACTTTGCCTCCTATTTATGATGATTATAATGATAGTGGTCTTTTGGTTCCACCTACTATGGAGAGTGAATTTGATTATGATTACAATATGCCTCCTATATTTGATGATAGCCACTTTGTTGAATTTGCTCCCACTACAACTAATAAAATTGATTATGCTTATGTGGAAAGTAGTAATAATTTTATGCATGAGACTCATGATAAGAATGCTTTATGTGATAGTTATATTGTTGAGTTTGCTCATGATACTACTGAAAGTTATTATGAGAGAGGGAAACATGGTTGTATGCATCTTAATAATATTAAGTTTCCCCTCTTTATGTTGAGAATTTTGAAGTTACACTTGTTTTATCTTCCTATGCTTGTTGCATTATGCTTCATGAACTTGTTCATTTACAGGATTCCTTTTCATAGGAAGCATGTTAGGCTTAAATTTGTTTTGAATTTTCCTCTTGATGCTCTCTTTTGCTTCAAATACTATTTCTTGCGAGTGCATCATTAAAACTGCTGAGCCCATCTTAATGGCTATAAAGAAAGCACTTCTTGGGAGATAACCCATGTGTTTATTTTACTACAGCACTTTTGTTTTATATTTGTGTCTTGGAAGTTGTTACTACTGTAGCAACCTCTCCTTATCTTAATTTTGTTGCATTGTTGTGCCAAGTAAAGTCTTTGATAGTAAGGTTCATACTAGATTTGGATTACTGCGCAGAAACAGATTTCTTGCTGTCACGAATCTGGGCCTAATTCTCTGTAGGTAACTCAGAAAATTAAGCCAATTTACGTGAGTGATCCTCAGATATGTACGCAACTTTCATTAAATTTGAGCATTTTCATTTGAGCAAGTCTGGTGCCTAAATAAAATTCGTCTTTACGAACTGTTCTGTTTTGACAGATTCTGCCTTTTATTTCGCATTGCCTGTTTTGCTATGTTGAATGGATTTCTTTGTTCCATTAACTTTTAGAAGCTTTGGGCAATGTCCAGAAGTGTTAAGAATGATTGTGTCACCTCTGAACACGTGAATTTTGATTATGCACTAACCCTCTAATGAGTTGCTTTGAGTTTGGTGTGGAGGAAGTTTTCAAGGGTCAAGAGAGGAGGATGATATAATATGATCAAGAAGAGTGAAAGCTCTAAGCTTGAGGATGCCCCGGTGGTTCATCCCTGCATATTTCAAGAAGACTCAAGCATCTAAGCTTGGGGATGCCCAAGGCATCCCCTTCTTCATCGACAAAATTATCAGGTTCCTTCTCTTGAAACTATATTTTTATTCGGTCACATCTTATGTACTTTGCTTGGAGCGTCTATTTGTTTTTGTTTTTGTTTTTGTTTGAATAAATGCTTGTGTGGGAGAGAGACACGCTCCGCTGGTTCGTATGAACACATGTGTTCTTAGCTTTTAATTTTCATGGCGAAGGTTGAAACTGCTTCGTTAATTGTTATATGGTTGGAAACGGAAAATGCTACATGTAGTAATTGGTATGATGTCTTGAATAATGTGATACTTGGCAATTGTTGTGCTCATGCTTAAGCTCTTGCATCATATACTTTGCACCTATTAGTGAAGAAATACATAGAGCTTGTTAAAATTTGGTTTGCATAATTGGTCTCTCTAAGGTCTAGATAATTTCTAGTATCGGGTTGAACAACAAGGAAGACGGTGTAGAGTCTTATAATGTTTATAATATGTCTTTTATGTGAGTTTTGCTGCACCGGTTCATCCTTGTGTTTGTTTCAAATAACCTTGCTAGCCTAAACCTTGTATTGAGAGGGAATACTTCTCATGCATCCAAATCCTTGAGCCAAACACTATGCCATTTGTGTCCACCATACCTACCTACTACATGGTATTTCTCCGTCATTCCAAAGTAAATTGCTTGAGTGCTACCTTTAAATAATTCAAAATTTATTACCTCTGATTTGTGTCAATGTTTTATAGCTCATGAGGAAGTATGTGGTGTTTATCTTTCAATCTTGTTGGGCAACTTTCACCAATGGACTAGTGGCTTCATCCGCTTATCCTATAATTTTGCAAAAAGAGCTGGCAATGGGATTCCCAGTCCCAAATTAATTAACAAAAATAGACACTCCTCCATGGTATGTAATTGTTGGACGGCACCCGAAGGATTCGGTTAGCCATGGCTTGAGAAAGCAAAGGTGGGGAGGAGTGTCATCATAATAAAACTAAAATAAAAAGGCACTCCTTCATGGTATGAGATTGTTGGCAGGCACCCGAGGATTCGGTTAGCCATGGTTTGTAAAAGAAAGGCTGGAAGGAGTGCCACCCAAAAATAAAATAAAATGGGAGCCGCTCTTTGAAGGTTTATCTGGCAAGGGGGTTAGAGTGCCCACTACCATTCGTTGACAACAACATACACCTCTCAAAATTTTACTTTTTATGCTCTCTACATGTTTTCAAAACCAAAGCTCTAGCACAAATATAGCAATCAATGCTTCCCTCTGCGAAGGGCCTTTCTTTTACTTTTTATGTTGAGTCAGTTCACCTATTACTCTCCACCTCAAGAAGCAAACACTTGTGTGAACTGTGCATTGATTCCTACATACTTGCATATTGCATTTGTTATATTACTCTATGTTGACAAATATCCACGAGATATACATGTTACAAGTTGAAAGCAACCGCTGAAACTTAATCTTCCTTTGTGTTGTTTCGATACCTCTACTATGAATTTATTGCTTTATGAGTTAACTCTTATGCAAGACTTATTGATGCTTGTCTTGAAGTACTATTCATGAAAAGTCTTTGTTATATGGTTCATTTGTTTACTCATGTCATTTACCATTGTTTTGATCGCTGCATTCATTACATATGCTTACAATAGTATGATCAAGGTTATGATGGCATGTCACTCCAGAAATTATCTTTGTTATCGTTTACCTGCTCGGGACGAGCAGAAACTAAGCTTGGGGATGCTGATACGTCTCCGACGTATCGATAATTTCTTATGTTCCATGCCACATTATTGATGATATCTACATGTTTTATGCATACTTTATGTCATATTTATGCATTTTCCGGCACTAACCTATTAACGAGATGCCGAAGAGCCAGTTCCTGTTTTCTGCTGTTTTTGGTTTCAGAAATCCTAGTAAGGAAATATTCTCGGAATCGGACGAAATAAACGCCCAGCATCTTAGGATTGCACGAAGCTTCCAGAACACCCGAGAGTCGCCAGAGAGGGGCCACAGGGCCACCAGATGACACCCTGGCGCGGCCAAGGGGGGGCCCGCGCCCCCCTGTTGTGTCGTCGCCTCGTTGACCTTCTGACCCGCCTCTTCGCCTATATAAAGGTCCCTGACCTAAATCTTCGAGACGAATAAGCCACGGTACGAGAAAGCTTCCAGAGCCGCCGCCATCGCGAAGCCAAGATCTGGGGGACAGGAGTCTCTGTTTCGGCACGCCGCCGGGACGGGGAAGTGCCCCCGGAAGGCTTCTCCATCGACACCGCTGCCATCTCCACCGCCATCTTCATCACCGCTGCTGTCTCCCATGAGGAGGGAGTAGTTCTCCATCGAGGCTAAGGGGCTGTACCGGTAGCTATGTGGTTAATCTCTCTCCCTATGTACTTCAATACAATAATCTCATGAGCTGCCTTACATGATTGAGATTCATATGATGATGCTTGTAATCTAGATGTCATTATGCTAGTCAAGTGGATTTTACTTATGTGATCTCTGGAGACTCCTTGTCCCACGTGTGTAAAGGTGACAGTGTGTGCACCGTGTGGGTCTCTTAGGCTATATTTCACAGAATACTTATTCACTGTTATGAATGGCATAGTGAAGTGCTTATTTATATCTCTTTATGATTGCAATGTGTTTTGTATCACAATTCATCTATGTGCTACTCTTGTGATGTTATTAAAGTAGTTTATTCCTCCTGCACGGTGTAATGGTGACAGTGTGTGCATCGTGTAGTACTTGGCGTAGGCTATGATTGTGATCTCTTGTAGATTATGAAGTTAACTATTGCTATGATAGTATTGATGTGATCTATGCCTCCTTTCGTAGCGTGAAGGTGACAGTGTGCATGCTATGTTAGTACTCGGTTTAGTTATGTTGATCTGTCGTGCACTCTAAGGTTATTTAAATATGAACATCGAATATTGTGGAGCTTGTTAACTCCGGCATTGAGGGTTCGTGTAATCCTACACAGTTAGTGGTGTTCATCATCCAACAAGAGGGTGTAGAGTCTAGCATCTATTTATTTATTCTGTTATGTGATCAATGTTGAGAGTGTCCACTAGTGAAAGTATAATCCCTAGGCCTTGTTCCTAAATACTGCTATCGCTGCTTGTTTACTGTTTTACTGCATCTCTACTGCCCGCAATATTACCACCATCAACCACACGCCAGTCCTGGACAGCAAAGCACTTTTCTGGCGCCGTTACTACTGCTCATATACATTCATACCACCTGTATTTCACTATCTCTTCGCCGAACTAGTGCACCTATTAGGTGTGTTGGGGACACAAGAGACTTCTTGCTTTGTGGTTGCAGGGTTGCACGAGAGGGATATCTTTGACCTCTTCCTCCCTGAGATCGATAAACCTTGGGTGATCCACTTAAGGGAAACTTGCTGCTGTTCTACAAACCTCTGCTCTTGGAGGCCCAACACTGTCTACAAGAATAGAAGCACCCGTAGACATCAGCCACCTAACTAAGTTAACCCGTTTCGGAGCCCGATCGAAACTCCGACGCGGACTTAGCTGTTGCGAGAACGGCTAAGAGGATCAGAGCCCACTACAGGATGACCTCTTAACAATGCGGACCGCACCTACGAGCGTGCAAGAGACAACGGGGTTACAAGGCACTCACGGCTTCCCCAAAAGTAACATCATATCATCTGACCACAAAGAAACATGCTTGCACGCCCGGGAGAAACAAAACAAACATCCAAACTAGTTGTGGCCACTGGACAAAGATGTAGATTCCGGCAGTGGTCGAGGGGAGACCCGGTAAGCATACCCACGTGTGGTTAGAGCGCTCAGTCTCGGAACAGATAACAAGAACTCGGGGTCCTAGTTTATTTAGGAAACACAAGTGAGCCATCACAAAACAAGCAGCTGACCCACCGATGCCTCCGCTAAACAATTATCAACAACTAAAGTAACCATGATTCTTCCCAACATATAACCCGATAAGATAACAATAACGGTAACGAGATAAAACAGCACTAGCATGCACTACGACTCGCAAGGCAGACCCGATAACCAAACAATAGCTGTAGGAGGTAGTGGTGGCAATATGGGCTGCTTGAGGTAACAAGTGGAAGGGACACATGACAAGAACGCAACTCAAGGATAGCATGAGGGAGAAGGCAAAATAAAATAGGTGAGCGTCTCCTGCAGGGACAGGAGTATAAGGGAAAATGCTTGCCTGTTAAAGCCCGCCGAGGAACCTCCGGAGAACTTGTCGTATCTCACCACACCACTTCGCGATCCTATCCGGGAAGAAGCAAATGCTGGAACACACAACGTATGCAAGTCTTACTACTACGAATAAAGAAGATCCATCATGATCAAGATGATATGCATGACATGGCATAGATGGTGCAATGCATTTTATCCAATTTAATCGGAGTCGGAACCCCGGACACATAAATTAGGTTGGAGTTGCATTTTCTATCGTCAAATTTAAGGGTGGATCAGCATGGTACAACATGGCAAGGGTGCGCTACTTCAAAGTTAAACGGAGCGGGGAAACCATAGTTGGCGTCCGAAATACTCCGCATATTATGTGAGGTGAAATGCACAAGCTATCACGACGCGACATGATGCGAGATGCAAACATATGGATGGATGGCATATTCATGATCCTTGCATTTTTCTGATCAATTTTCATATAAAATACTTTTTATTTCGAGTTACAGATTAAAACTTATTAATTATCCAAGTTTTATGCATTTCTGGAATTTCAGCAAAGACAGAGAAAGGTGTTGGGCCGCATCTGAGGGGTGGCCTGCTACCTGGCGGAAGCGGTGGTGGATAGAAGCTGGGCGCGCGGAGCAACGGCCCGCGGCGTGAAGATCTGGGCCAAGGCCCATCAAGCGCCGGATCTGGATCAAGGAAACATAGATCAAAAATGATGGCTTAAATTAGCCAAAGTGGGGATTTGATCCCAGGATCTGTTGGATAGGCAAACGCGGGGTTACCACTGCGCTACTGATCGATTGTTGTACGGAACTGGGCGCGTCTCCCTTTGAAGCAGATGAAGCGGAGCTTAGGCAGGTCGGCCATGGCGGTCTGAGATCCAATCGACCACGAATCCGACGATTTAAGGCGAGACGGGACGCGCGAGATGGCGCATTCGACGCGCGGGTTCACGGTGATTCTGCTAGTGGTGGTCTTGGCGTCGGGGATGTACCGGAGATGCACCGGCGACGAGCACCTGCGGGGAGAAACGGCCGTCACCGTCGGTGGGACAAACCAGGAAGGGAGGAGGGAGAAGGATGGGTCCAGGGGATGCGCAAGGTTACCAGGAAGGTGGAGGAGGCCTCAAAATGGGCGGAGGAGACGTGACGCGGCCGGAACTTTCGCCGGAGCACCGCAACCATGGTGGAGAAACGGCGATGGTGGAGAAGGCTCTGTGCGCCCCAGCTCGATTCCTTTGGGGAGGATGGAGAGGACGACGAGGCGGTTCTGGAGATGGCCTCAGCTCGGAGAGGGGCGGCCGGGAGCGGCGGCGCCATGGAGGGGAGGGTGCGGGTAGCTCACAGGCATCTCTCGTGGGGTTTTCTCTGTTGGTCGTTTCCCTGGAGCAGAAGAAAAGGGAAAGGAAGGAGAGACGTGAGCGAGGGGAAAAAAGGGGGTGCTGGTCGCGTGGGGCTGCAGCTCGCTCCACAAAAAGCAGAGAAATGGGAGGTTCATCTAGTGAAAGTGGAGCTCACGCCGGGAGGGGAGATGGATACACACATGGTGGTTGAGGACCATGGCTCACGCTCCTCTCGTGGGAGAAGAGGACAAACGAGCGTACCACATCATTAAGAAAAAGGATCGGCTGGACTTGGGCTACAGAAGAAGGGCCGCCGGTTAGAGAACTGGGCCAGAAGGAGAAGGTCTAGGAGGAGAGGATACAGGCCAGAAAAAAAGATGGAGGCCCGGGATTTAGGTTTGGGGTTTTATTAGATGGAAAGGAGAGAGAGGGGTTTATCAAAACCATATGAGAGGGAAAGATGGATACTAGGGTTTATAAAATAATTTTATTTGTTAAAAACATGGATGATATGCTGCATGATGCATGATGATGCATAAATTAAAAACAACAAGCAATTCTATTTAGGGGTGCTACCCTGGGCCGTTACAAGGAGTCTCGACCATGTCTGCATAGTTCACGAACCGTAGGGTGACACACATAAGGTTGATTTCATTTTAAGTAGATATGGAATATGAAATGGAGTTCGAATATTTGTTCGGAGTCTCGGATGGGATCCAGGACATCACGAGGAGGTTCGGAATGGTCCGAAGAATAAGATTCATATATGGGAAGTCATTTTCCGGGGTTCGGAAGAAGTCCGGTGTTTTGATCGGAGCTTCTAGAAGGTTTTGGAAGGACCGGAATAGTCCGGAATATTATGGAAGGTTCCGGAAGTGTCCGGGACGACCCGGGATGTCTAAGGAAGTCCGGAGGGTTCCATAATAGGTGCAACCACGTTGCCTTAAGGGGAAATAAGTCTTTCCTTAATGCAATTTCGGAATTGGCAAAAGAGTCCGAGAAGGAGTAGGTTTTCGGAACCGAAAACCTATCGGAACTCAGTCAAACTTGGGGGCAGGTTTATGGACGACCCAAGGGGCTTGGCCACCTATTTAAAGGGATCAAGGGGCACCCCAAAGGAACCTCAAGTCGCATCCCTAGCTCCCCAAGTCGTAGCACCACCCTGCGCCCAAACCCTAGCCTCTCTCCTCCTCCATCTTCTCCCACAGCGCTTAGGCGAAGTCCTGCCGGAAATCTCCACCACCACCGACACCACACCTTCATGTTGTCTGGATTCCGAGGAGGATCTACTACATCCGCTGCCCGCTGGAACAGGGAGAAGGACGTCGTCATCAACACCGAACGTGTGACCGAGTACGGAGGTGCTGCCCGACTGTGGCACCGTTAAAATCTTCTACGCGCTTTTGAAAGCGGCAAGTGATCGGCTACATCAACAACGAGATCTAATATTGTAGGCTTTGGAAATCTTCGAGGGTTAGTCTCATGATCTTCTCGTTGCTACCATCTACTAGATTAGATCTTGGCTTGTTATATGTTCTTGCGGTAGGAAATTTTTTGTTTTGTATGCTACGAATCCCTACAGTGGTATCAGAGCCGTGTCTATGCATAGATTGGTTGCACGAGTAGAACACAATGTTTTTGTGGGCATTGATGCTTTTGTTGTTTTTAGTTAGTGTACTTTGCATCTTGCGGGATGGTGGGATGAAGCGGCCCGGGCTAACTTTACATGACCGCGTTCATGAGATTTGATCCACGCTCGACATGCAACTTGTATTGCATAAGTGGCTTTGCGGGTGTCTGTCTCTCTCACCATAGTGAAGATTCAATCTACTCTTTCTATTGACAACACTAGTATCACCGTTGTGGTTCATGTTCATAGGTAGATTGGATCTTACTCGAAAACCCTAAACCACGTAAAATATTCAAACCAAATTAGAGGCGTCTAACTTGTTTTTGCAGGGTTTGGTGATGTGGTATGGCCATGATGTGATGATGAATATGTATGAGATGATCATTATTGTATTGTGGCAACGGCAGGAGCCTTATGGTTGTCTTTATATTTCATGTAGTAGTATTATTTCAAAGTAGTTGTAATAGTTGCTACATGTGGTCAACAACCATGAAGACGGCGCCATGGACCTTGACGCTACGCCGACAATGATGGAGATCATGCCCGTTGATGATGGAGATCATGTTCGTGCTTTGGAGATGAAGATCAAAGGCGCAAAGACTAAAGGGCCATATCATATCACATATGAATTGCATGTGATGTTAATCCTTTATGCATCTTATCTTGCTTAGATCGCGACGGTAGCATTATAAGATGACCCCTCACATTAATATCAAGATAATAAAGTGTTCTCCCCTCGTATGCACAATTGCTACAGTTCGTCGTTTTGAAGCATCTCGTGATGATCGGATGCGATAGATTCTACGTTCACATACAACGGGTGTAAGCCATGTTGCACACGCGGAAATACTTGGGTTTGCTTGACGAGCCTAGCATGTACATACATGGCCTCGGAACACAGAAAACCGAAAGGTTGAACACGAGTCATATGGATGATATTATCAACATGTTGATGTTCACCATTGAAGCTACATCATTTCACGTGATGATCGGTTTTGGTGTAGTGGATATGGATCGTGTACCACTAAACAACTATGAGGGATGTTGTATTAAGTGGGAGTTCATTAGTAATTAGATTAAAACATGAACTAATTATCATGAACATAGTCTGAATAGTATTTTGAATTAAATTTGTAGTATTGACATCTGTTATCTACCATGCGCTAGTCTTGTAATTGAGATAGAAATACTGTTAAATTTGACAAGAAACTTTACGGACTGGTACCGTATTGTTAAAGAATCAAGAAATGATTAAGTCCTATTGCAAACTTTTAGTAAACCTCACATTGTTGATTCAAAGAGCAATGGTTTCAATTAGTACCTAAAGTCATCTTGTCTCCGTGAAACTTGAAGTTCAAATCCGTTTGAAAAGTAAGGAGCTGGAAATTTTGTTTTCAGAAATAAGCAAGGTATGAGATATATGTGATATCTAAGACCTTATGGCAAGATGATAGAATATAATTTAGTGAGACTACATAAACTCATAAGTTTTATGGGAATGTATGAAGGTTGAAGACGCCAGGCGTCCCAATCCTCCAACTAGTTGGGCACAAACAATATTCACATATCCATGAAGTGATCGTCCTTAGTATGCACCGTTGCTAAGACTCGTCGTTTCGAAGCATCACGTGATGATCAGGTGTTATAGATTCTACGTGTGCATACAACGGGTGCAAGCCATATTTGCACATGTGAATACTAAGGTTAAACTTTACGAGCCTAGCATGTACAGACATGGTCTCGGAAAGTCGTCATGATTTGATGGATACAAATTATGAATGAAATTGTTCATCACATTAAAAGGCTACTAATAGTGAAATTTGGAACACTTGTCATGTGATGATCAACTTCAAGATAAGAACCTCAAGGTTATTAGTATTTGACCAATGGACCTAGAAGTTATTGAAGGTGAAGTGTTTTCTGAGAATGAGGAAAGCTAAAAGAGAAACTACAAAAGATTTTGGCAAAAGAAAGTAAAGACTAGAAAGTCTAGCTCAGGTGTATATAGATGATATACATGTTATGAATGTATTCTTTGATTGGTCACACAATGAAGTTCTTGGGTATTTGTACCAGATTGGTTGGTATGAGATGTCATACAATACAACGCAGTACAAGAATACGATGGCCTAAGTGACTGATAAGGAATATGGTAATAATGCACGTCTGGAACATAATAAAGTGTTATTATGTTTGTCTTTGGCATTCTACCTAGCCCTTAGGATTTATAATCAAGAACTTAATAATTGTTATTTTGCTCTGGTCAAATGAAAACAATGAGTTGTTCAAATTATGACCTTACTCCATATACGATGGATAAGTTATTATAAATCTTAATGGTGAAACACACATACATAACATTGACGCTAATATGTCGTAAAGCAAATGATTTGAATTCCACTTATTAGTGGAACCGCCATTTAGGTCATGTTAGAAAGGAACGCATGAAGGAACTCCATGTAAATGGATTTTTGGAGTCATTTGATTTTCGAATCATTTGGCGCTTACAAATCTCTTCTAAAGAGAATGACTAAAATACCGTTCATAGGCCAAGAGTTGAACGGACAACTAACTTAGTGGAAACATACATGATGATGTATGTGGTTCACTGGGCATAGTTGTGTGCGGGAGATTCTTCTACTTCATGAAAACTTCTAACAATGAATTGAGTATATATATGTGGATATATTTATTCGATAAGGAAGAAGTTTGAAACATTTGAATGGATTCAGATAAATTTCTGCATGAAGTGGAAATCATCGTAATAGAAAAGTCAAATATCTATGATTGGATCATGGTGGAAATATTTGAATTACGATTTTTAGCGAACATCTAAGAGAGTTATGAAATTGTTCTACAACTCATGTTTCTTGGAGTATCATAGTGATGATAGAGTATCCGAGAGACGTATCCAAACCTTGTTGGATTAATGATGAGATAAAATATATGATGCCATTATATTTTGTGGATTATGCTTTAGAGACTACCGCTTTTACACTAAATAGAGCATCATCATAAATCTGTTGAAATGACACCATATGAGTTATGGCATGGGTATAAACCCTAATACTCCTTTCTTACACGAATAGTTGATCTATTGATCAACGAACAAACACAAGTTCATAGCGGAAGCGTAAAGATAAAGGGACTCTCTAGTCCATAGGCCAACGCTTGACGTTGGAAGACTCCTAGTTGTCGTAGGCGTCCTGCTGGTCATCTCCTTGTTCATCTTCATACTCTGGCCATTTGAATAGCCAGGGACAAAGCTGTGAGTACTTCAAGTACTCGCAAACTAATACTAGTGTAAGTGCTAGACAATTCTAGTAAGGGTGCTAAGCTCTAGTTTATTTGCATAAAGCCAATTTTAGTTCACAAGTATTTGAGAAAAGCCTTATTCATGTGATAACTAACTCAAGTGGGAACATTAGTGTCACTCCCACCATTCAAGTGGTGATTTCAATTCAATTCACCACTTCACCATTCATTTTCAAGAATTTGACATTGGAAACTGTATGGCCTTTCCAACCGTCTGTAACCGTGGACGCGGCTATTCGAATAGATTTACACTCTGCAGAGGTTGCACACTTGTGCCACAACATTTGATTTCATCCGTCGGGATTACCCCGAATCATCGTAACACAGTACGCGGATCATCAGCCATAACCTTTCACTTACAAATCCTAGTATAAGCACCTCTCCCCATGAGCTTGGCCTCCCAGTGAAGACCAACTGTCAACCTGGGAACTGCGCAGGGCTTGGCCGTACAATTCACCTCAATTCACATCATTTCTCAACAACGGAGGCAGCCTCGGCATAACCCCTATGATGTGTGTTCAGAGGGAACTCATACTAAGATGCATAAATTTCCAGTTAAGCCCTACCCATAATCAGGTATTGTGGGGGTACTCAAAATTGGAAAGGTATCGCATTCAAACCAATATCAGTTTTATCAAAAATCACCATCTTCTCTTGGTCATATTCACCTTCAAAATTCATTCAATGGAATGATTCATCATTCCAATGTTTCAAATTCATTTCAAGTCACATGTTCCCATCTAGAGTAGTCAAGTTTTAATAATTAGCACTAGCTCTAATCATGAGGGGTGCTATCTTGCTTTGCTAGTTTGAAACTAACTTTACTACTCTAGTAACCTTCTTTCACTTTGACCAAAGTTAACTATAAAAGTAACTCTTTGAGAAAACAAGTAAAAACTTGTAAGGTAGAAACTTGGGGTAGGCTTATGGTAAGAAAGGTAAGACTAAGAGTGCCTTGCCCCAAAGGGCTTTGCACTTTGCAAGAATATTAGCTTGCCTTGGTAGTTCTCAAAGTTCTCCTCCTCCTCCTCCTCTTGGTAGCAACCTTCTTCCTCCGGGTATTCTCCGGTGCTAGCGTCTAAATTTGAATACGAGTATAATCACTCAACTAATTCAATGGCTATTCCAAACATCACATATATTCACACCAACTATTCTAAGCACACAATTAATATAATTAGGGTGCATTGGTGGTGTTGCTTGAGAAAATTTAATTCCCTCTTATTACATATGTAAATGATAGTTTCCATAGGGTTCTTGAGAAATAATTTCCTCTCATTGAAATCTTCTTAAGATTTAATTTCTCAAACAATCATGCATGAATTTATATTGACCTAAGTCAACCATTCATCATCATCATTTGAGAAAATGATTTAAATGAGGTAGACCACCTCATACTATTTAATAATGCCTATTATGATTTAATATCTCCAAGCATTTCATATGAGATTATTTGACCAGGTGTCCAACTTCATATGAATGCATTTGAGACAAGATTTAAATGAAGTATAACACTTCATATCATTTGCATAATAGTTTTGGACAATATCACTTAAGTAAACTAGCCATATTGCCCACTAATTAAATTAGGGCATGATCATGCAAAGTGACCACACCATTTTATTGCAGAAACAATTAGTGTAAGTTAAATGTGAGCTGCTGGAGTTGGAATTAACTCAATATCTATTTTGGTTGATTTTCAATATTTATTTGAATGTGAAAAAGTCCCTGCCTTCATCTTTTTATCATTTTAATTCTACAACAGATCTCAAGATGAGACCAGTGGCATGTTGTAGATCTTTTTACTAGCTTTCCAACAATATAAAATTTGCTAAATTTGGCCAAGCCAAACAGATTCTATTTAATTTCTAAGTTGGGTCCAGTATTGATTTTGAATTGAAATTATTTAAACTAGATTTGAATTAACAGGCCGGCGGGAAAACGAGGTGGGCCGAAACGGTTCAAAATAGAGCAAAACAGCCCAGCAGCGCATCTCGTGCGAGTGGGCCGCCTGACAGAGTGGGGGCCACTCGTCAGCGACTATTCAAAGCCGAATCGGTATGGATCAACGAGAAGCATTGGATTAGATCCTGATCGGATGAACGACAGTCGTCGTCTTCTCCGACGAGAGCCCGACGCTCTGGCGGCGAGCCTAGGGGGTCGGAGGGCTAACCGTGGGTCCGGCGAGCGGCGGCGGTGTTCCGTTCGAGGTTGTCGATGAAGGGGAAGAAGCCTGTAGCAGTGGCGCAGCTCGAGGAGGCCTGGATCAGTGGCGATTTCACCAGGGCTTCCGCGGCTCCGATCGTCCGAATGGGCTTGCTCCGGCTTCGATTCGATGGGTGGAGTGGTGGTGGAGAAGCAAGGATGGGAGGAGAGGATGGTGCGATGCTTGGATTGCTCAGGGAAGGCCTCTATTTATAGAGACGTAGGTGTGCTGCGGGGCAAAGTGAGGGTCGACATGCGCGCGGCGATTCCGGCGAGTGTTGGGGCTAGGCGATGGTGCAGCAGTGTTCTACATGTCCAGGCGAAGCTAATGGCGGCGACAACTTGGTCGGGCGACGTCTGGAGAGCTCGCTTTTCTTCCGTGTCTGCGGCGGCGTCTACGGGATCTTGCGCGTCGTCTCCGGCGGCGGCGGTCCAGGGTCTGGTCGAGCGCGGGTCTGGTGGCGTCGTGGTGGCGCTGCGGTGCTCAACTCGTTGCTGGAGGGGCCAGAGCGAGGGCGTGCTGGTGGGGTGGCGCGTGGCCAGGGCGTGTCCACGACGTGCATGGGCGCGACGCGAGCGGCATGCTGGCGCGTTTCGGGCGCGCGTTCTCCGGCGTGGCTACGGCATCTACCTCGATGCTGTCGGTGCTAGGCGATGTAGAAGAGCACGGTGGCAAGCTTTGGCACTAGGGCCAGTGGAGGAGAGGAAGGGGAGAAGGAGAAGAAGAACATGGCCGGCATGGTGGCATCATGGCCATGTCTTGGTCTCCCTAGGGTTTCTCTTAGGGGTGCTGTGCTATGGTGAGAGAGAGGGGGGTCAGGGAACCAAATGTAGTGATTTGGGGCAGTAGCTTAGTGTAGATCACTATTTGCTATAGTGTTTCTATTTATTACATATTTGTAATTTGCAACTTTTGCCCAAATTTGAATGAGTTCAAATGGTTGCAAAATTTGGAAAGTGTGGGTTTGGTTGAGTTGTATTTGACCAGAGAGAATGATGGGTGGTGGTGGAATTGTCCAAATCAAAGAATTGCAAAATTTGCTAAGTTGGAGATTGTTCCACTTATTAAAAAGTTCCAACTTTACTTGAGCATAGAATTTGATCTAAGGTGAATTTGGCATGCTGGTCTTTACCAAAGTTGTTCGCCTTGATGTGCTCTTGGATGACGTGCAAAGAATTGAGCAAGTCTAGTTTGAAAATTTTGAATTGCAAGGGCTCAAAGTAGGGATCAGACTATAAATGGCAGATTTGACCATTATCATATGTGATCCCATTTTGAGTTTGAATTTGATTTGATTTGTGCCTCTTTGATTCCAAAAGTTGTAATAAGTGTTTAGTAACATTATTCAACTAATGGTGAAGACCAAAATGGTCTAGGGTAATAATTTATAAAAATGGCATAAGCCATATGTGAGGGTTTTAGGGTTTCAATTCTTATTTGATTTCTTTCTCTTTTTGATTTATTTGGTTTGTGATCTTCACTTGATCATATTAGGGTTTTAGGGTTTATCACATAAGCATAGTAACAATCATCATGGCATATCACTCAAATGCACAAGTCCTATGCAGGGTACTATATGCAAATAAAAGTTTTTATTGGCTCTGAATTTTAAATTCTGGAATTCTTCTAACTTTCTTTTTATCGAAATTTGGATGTTACAAACCCTTCCCCCTTACAAAAGATCTCGTCTCGAGATCTAATAGAAAGTTAGGTACTAAAGAGATCTGGGTACTCCTTCTTCATGAAGTCTTCGCGTTCCCAGGTGGCATCATCTTCAGTATGATTGCTCCACTGTATCTTCAGAAACTTGATGCTTCGGGTGTGGGTGGTTCGGTAAGTTTCCTCCAGGATGCGAATCGGCATTTCGCGGTACGCCAGATCCTTGTTGATATCCACTGATCGGTGATCGATGTTCTTGAACACTTCGGTCTTCTTAGGGACTTCAAGGCACTTCCGGAGGAGTGAGATGTGAAACACGTCGTGCACAGCCGACATCTCTTCAGGTAGCTCCAGTTGATAAGATACTTCGCCTCGGCGACTCAGAACTTTGAAGGGTCCGACATATCTGGGTGCGAGCTTTCCTTTCAGCTGAAATCTCTGCATTCCTTTCAAGGGGGATACCTTGAGATAGACGAAGTCTCCGATCTCAAAAGTCATCTCCCGGCGTCTCTTGTCGGCGTAGCTCTTCTGTCTTGACTGCGCCGTCTTGAGGTACTCGCGGATCTTGTGTACCTTCTCTTCGGCTTCACGAAGAACATCTGGGCCAAAAACTTGGCTCTCTCCGACTTCCGACCAATTCAGAGGGGTACGGCATTTCCTTCCGTACAAGGCTTCAAAAGGGGCCATCTGTAGGCTGGCTTGATAGCTGTTGTTGTAAGAGAATTCTGCATAAGGCAGGCAGTCTTCCCACTTGGATCCATATTCCAGTACACATGCTCTCAGCATGTCCTCCAGTATCTGGCTGACTCTCTCAGTCTGTCCGTCAGTCTGAGGGTGATAGGCGGTGCTGAAATTCAGACGGGTTCCCAGTCCTTCGTGCACTTTCTGCCAAAATCTTGAGGTGAATTGTGATCCTCTATCTGACACTATCGACTTCGGGGTTCCGTGCAGGGCGACTATTCTGGAGATGTACAGTTCAGCTAACTTCGGGCCTTGGTATGTGGTCTTGACGGCGATGAAATGGGCTACCTTGGTCAGTCTATCGACTACTACCCATATTGAGTCATTGCCTTTGCTGGATTTGGGCAAACCTGTGATAAAGTCCATTCCTACGGAGTCCCACTTCCATTCTGGTATCTGCAGTGGCTGTAGCAGTCCTGCGGGTCGCTGATGTTCTGCCTTGACTCTCTGACAGATGTCACACTTGGCGATGTAGCTGCCGATTTCTCTCTTCATTCCATGCCACCAGAATTGCTCCTTCAAGTCTTGATACATCTTGGTACCTCCGGGGTGAATCGAGTAAAGGGTGTCATGGGCTTCTTGCAGGATGACTTGCTTCAAGTCTGAGTCCGATGGTACGCAAAGGTGTTCTTTGTACCAAAGAACTCCGGCTTCATCTACGGTGAATCCGGGGGCTTTTCCTGCGGCTATCTGTTTCTTGATTCCGTCGATGCTAGCGTTGTCTTTCTAGGCTTCCTTGATTTGGCTAACCAAGGTGGGTTGAAGCTCTATGCTGGCTAGGAATCCTTCACTAACAAGTTCAAGTTGAAACTGTTCAAACTCCTGATACAGACTGGGCTGCTCGATTGCGATCATGGAGTTCAACTGACACGGCAGTTGACTCAAAGCATCCGCTACCACATTGGCCTTGCCGGGGTGGTAGTGAATCTCCATGTCGTAATCCTTGATCAATTCTATCCATCGGCATTGTCTCATGTTCAGCTCCTTCTGGGTGAAGATATATTTCAGGCTCTTGTGGTCGGAGTAGATCTCGCATCGATTACCCATGAGGTAATGACGCCAAACTTTCAAGGCTAGGACAACGGCTGCGAGCTCAAGGTCATGGGTTGGGTAGTTCTGCTCATGTTGCTTCAACTGTCTTGAAAGGTAAGATATAACTTTGCCTTCTTGCATAAGTACACATGCAAGACCAATCTTGGAGGTGTCGCAATATACGTCAAAGGGCTTGGTGATGTGAGGCATGATCAGGATTGGGGCTGAGGTCAGTCTACTCTTGAGCTATTGAAAGCTCTCTTCACATTTGTTAGTCCACTCGAACTTCTTGTCCTTCTTCAGCAGTTGGGTCATTGGTCGAGCGATGCTCGAAAAGCCTTCTACAAATTTGCGGTAGTATCCGGCTAATCCAAGAAAAGCGCGGACCTCGGTTTGGGTGGTTGGGGCTTGCCATTCCATAACAGTTTTGATCTTGGCGGGATCTACGGCAATTCCTCCTGCAGACAAGATATGTCCCAGGAATCCTACTTCCTCCAACCAAAACTCACACTTGCTGAACTTGGCATACAACTGGTGGTGTCTAAGGGTTTCTAGGACAGTCTCCAAATGCTGTTCATGTTCCTCTTCGGACTTGGAGTAGATAAGAATGTCGTCGATGAAGACAACGACAAACTTGTCCAAAAAGTTCATGAAGATCTTATTCATGAGATTCATGAAATAAGCGGGGGCATTGGTTAATCCAAACGACATGACGTTGTACTCATACAACCCATATCTGGTGGTAAAGGCAGTCTTTGGAATGTCGGTGGCGCGAATCTTCAGCTGATGATAACCAGTCCTAAGGTCTATCTTTGAGAAAACTTTGGCTCCTGTCAACTGATCAAACAGGTCTTCTATTTTGGGTAGGGGGTATTTGTTTTTGACGGTGACATCGTTAAGCTTACGGTAGTCCGTACATAAACGAGTGGCACCATCCTTCTTGTCCACAAACAAAACTGGTGATCTCCAGGGGGATGCACTAGGTCGGATTAAACCTTTGGCTAACATATCATCTATCTGCTTCTTCAGCTCCACAAGCTCTGTTGGGTTCATGCTATAGGCTCTCTGCGCTATAGGTCCAGTTCCGGGGATTAACTCGATGATAAACTCGATATCCCGATCTGGGGGCATACCGGCTAGATCATCCGGAAACACATCAGGATATCAACAGACGACCCTGATTTGATCCAGAGTTGGCTTGGATACACTTTGGTTGCAGGTGAATTTTCTGGGTAGTCTTTTAGAGACATGTTCTACTAGGATACCGGTGCTGCTAGTCATGGTGATGGCTTTCTTGGCACAGTCAATCAATCCATGGTGTTTTGACATCCAGTCCATTCCTAGTACGACTTCCAAACCTTTGGTTCCCAAAATGATTAGATTGGCATAGAAATCTACATCATGGATTTTGATGGGTACATTTTTGCAAAATTTTCTGGCTTTGGTGGTTGATCCGGGGATTTGAACTATCATAACATGCTTCAAACTGATAGGTTGAATTTTACTTGTTGATGCAAAGTCTTCAGTGACAAAAGAATGAGATGCTCCGGAATCAAACAATACTCTGGCAGGGATGTGGTTGACAGAAAACATACCCAGTACAACATCTGGTGCTTCCTGGGCTTCTTCGGCGTTCATGTGGTAGAGACGGCCGTTGCGGTTATTGGGGTTGTTGGGGGCGAACTTCTTGCCTGTGGAGACACGGCGTTGCTGCTGAGCAGGTGCAGCGGTGTTGCCTGCGAGCTTGGCGAGCCTCTTGGGACACTCGTTGGAGTAGTGCCCCACTACACCACACTCATAACAAGTGATGGTGGCCTTGTCCTTGGTCGCAACGGGGATGGCGTTGCTTCCGGTTCTGGGGGCGGTGTTGGTGTTGTTGTTGGGGGCTCGGGGCGGAGCGCGGTTGAAGTTGTTTTTGTGGTTGTAGTTGTTGTTGTTGTAGCCTCCTGGCTTGGAGTTTCCTCCACTCCGGTTCTGATAACCGGGGCGCGAGTTCTGCATCTGGGACTTGTTGCTATTTCTCGGAGTGAAACCTCCGCTTGAGCTGGGGCGATATTTCGGGGCGTTGCTAGGCCCACTCTGGTGCATCATTCGGCGCTTGCGGTTCTCATTGGCTTGGTTTAGCTTGCCCTCCATCTGGATGGCGGAGTCTACAAGGGCTTCAAGGTCGGCGAAGGGGATGTTGACGAGGACAGTCTGCATCTCATCATGCAGTCCGTTCAGGAATCTCTCCTGCCTCTTCTCGGTGGTGTCGGTCTCATGGGGGGCGTACCTTGACAGTGTAAGGAACCTGTCACGGTATTCTACCACCGTCAAGCGACCTTGCTTCAGTTCACGGAACTCATCCCTCATCTTCTTGATAAGACCCGGGGGTACATGGTACTTGCTAAACTTGAGCTTGAAGTCTGCCCAAGTCATGAATTGACCTCCGTTCATGGCACGGGTGCTTGTCCACCAAGCGCGGGCTGGTCCAGCAAGATAGTGGGTTGCAAACAAGACCATCTCGTTGGCTTCCACTCCGGCTACCTCCAGGTTGTTCTCCATAGTCTGGAGCCAGTCGTCGGCGTCGAGTGGTTCTTCAGTCTTGCTAAACACCGGAGGATTGGTGTTCTGGAAGTTCTTGAGCTTGGATCCGGGATGATCATGATTGCCATGGCCTTGGTTGGCAAGGTTTTGCAGTGCTGCGATGTTGGCTTGGCGTTCAACTCTTTCAGTCTCCCTGTCAGCAAGCAGGGTTTGCAGCAGTTGCATCATCGCATCGTTGTTGGTGCGATTGGGAGGGGCCATCTGAATATAGAGAAGATCATGAGATAAGAGGGGAATTTATATGGTTTATTTTGAGTAAGTTCATAAAATTTGAAACTTGAAGTCTTTTCATGACAAACACAACATTCATTCATTCATTCATTCAACACACATTACAAACTAACACACTCATACTCCAATGGTTTTAAGAACCATTCTCATGCTACGATAGAAAGGGCGGGATACAACTCACACCTACATAAGTGAAACTAGTGCAACTACTCCTCATCCTCGACGTCGATCGGGACGTAGTCGTCAGGTCCTGCCTCCAGGAACTCGTAGTCCTCCTCCTCGGTGAACTCGTCCTCCTGAAAGTCGTCGTCGTCGCTCAGGAAGGCTCCCCCTCCCTGAAGGTCGATACCTTCGTCGTCCTCCTCCATCTCTCTCAGCTGATCCTCCTAGGCCTTGACAGTGGCCTCAAGAGATGCTATCTTGGCGCGAAGGCGCACAATCGTAGCGTCCTTCTTGGCACGCTGCTGGCGAAGGGCCTTGCGGTCGTTGTTGAGGAGCTTGATCGCCTCACCCTGCTCGATGATGTGAGCGTGGGTCTGGTTCGCGTAAACGCGAGTGGCGTCGAGGTCCTTCTGAGTCTGGTAGAGCATGAAGTCAAGGTGCTCAGCATGGTGCCTCAACTGCGGGTGCGGCTGCAGCTCCATGGGCACTCCCATGGCATCACGCCTCACGAGATGCGCGAAGCGAGAGGCGAGGATGCGCACCACGTTCTGTCCACAGAGACGCGCAAGTGCCTCTTGAAGGCCACGTGCGAGTCCGTCGAGCCAGTTGCTCTCGCGGAAGGAGAAGAGGATCCTCTCTGAGGTGGGAGGCTCCATCTTGCCCCTCAAGTCGGTAGTGATGATCCACTGCAACTCTCCTCCAGGCGTGTCGTCCACCTGAATTCCGTGGAACTCAGGGTGTGGGCGCTCGAGGAAGTCCGAGATGGCGTTGAGGTCGTGCTCGAAGATCAAGCTTCCCCCATTCCCAAGCTGGTAGAACTTGGTGTTGATGGGTTCATTCGGCTCCATCTGAAAGCGAAATGGATGAGTAAGTTAGAGAGTGAACAAGTGTGGCAAAATTTTAAGTAGATTCAAATAAGAAAGAGCATGATTCATCAAATTTTGAAAAAGTCTCAAAGACAAGAGTGTAAGTAGCTATTCACAAATATTCTCTTCATTTGATTTCAAAGTTAAGTTTTTTCTGAACGTCCATTCTAACTAGGGTCTTCTAAGGTAAAACAATGGCTCTGATACCAACTTGTCAACACCCAGATTTTTAAGTCTGGATGCCTATTATGTCATACATCGCAATCCCAGGAATATTGTTGTTGCGAGGCATAATAGTTAAGTATCACCGTCATCTTTCATTACAAATCATAATGTCTTACAATTGGAATCACATGATCCATATTACACGAATAGTTGATCTATTGATCAACGAACAAACACAAGTTCATAGCGGAAGCGTAAAGATAAAGGGACTCTCTAGTCCACAGGCCAACACTTGACGTTGGAAGACTCCTAGTTGTCGTAGGCGTCCTGCTGGTCATCTCCTTGTTCATCTTCATACTCTGGCCATTTGAATAGCCAGGGACAAAGCCGTGAGTACTTCAACTACTCGCAAACTAATACTAGTGTAAGTGCTAGACAATTCTAGTAAGGGTGCTAAGCTCTAGTTTATTTGCATAAAGCCAATTTTAGTTCACAAGTATTTGAGAAAAGCCTTATTCATGTGTTAACTAACTCAAGTGGGAACATTAGTGTCACTCCCACCATTCAAGTGGTGATTTCAATTCAATTCACCACTTCACCATTCATTTTCAAGAATTTGACATTGGAAACTGTATGGCCTTTCCAACCGTCCGTAACCGTGGACGCGGCTATTCAAATAGATTTACACTCTGCAGAGGTTGCACACTTGTGCCACAACATTTGATTTCATCCGTCGGGATTACCCCGAATCATCGTAACACAGTACACGGATCATCAACCATAACCTTTCACTTACAAATCCTAGTATGAGCACCTCTCCCCATGATCTTGGCCTCCCAGTGAAGACCAACTGCTAACCTGGGAACTGCACAGGGCTTGGCCGTACAATTCACCTCAATTCACATCATTTCTCAACAACGGAGGCAGCCTCGGCATAACCCCTATGATGTGTGTTCAGAGGGAACTCATACTAAGATGCATAAATTTCCAGTTAAGCCCTACCCATAATCAGGTATTGTGGGGGCACTCAAAATTGGAAAGGTATCGCATTCAAACCAATATCCGTTTTATCAAAAATCACCATCTTCTCTTGGTCATATTCACCTTCAAAATTCATTCAATGGAATGATTCATCATTCCAAGGTTTCAAATTCATTTCAAGTCACATGTTCCCATCTAGAGTAGTCAAGTTTTAATAATTAGCACTAGCTCTAATCATGAGGGGTGCTATCTTGCTTTGCTAGTTTGAAACTAACTTTACTACTCTAGTAACCTTCTTTCACTTTGACCAAAGTTAACTATAAAAGTAACTCTTTGAGAAAACAAGTAAAAACTTGTAAGGTAGAAACTTGGGGTAGGCTTATGGTAAGAAAGGTAAGACTAAGGGTGCCTTGCCCCAAAGGGCTTTGCACTTTGCAAGAATATTAGCTTGCCTTGGTAGTTCTCAAAGTTCTCCTCTTCCTCCTCTTGGTAGCAACCTTCTTCCTCCGGGTATTCTCCGGTGCTAGCGTCTAAATTTGAATACGAGTATAATCACTCAACTAATTCAATGGCTATTCCAAACATCACATATATTCACACCAACTATTCTAAGCACACAATTAATATAATTAGGGTGCATTGGTGGTGTTGCTTGAGAAAATTTAATTCCCTCTTATTACATATGTAAATGATAGTTTCCATAGGGTTCTTGATAAATAATTTTCTCTCATTGAAATCTTCTTAAGATTTAATTTCTCAAACAATCATGCATGAATTTATATTGACCTAAGTCAACCATTCATCATCATCATTTGAGAAAATGATTTAAATGAGGTAGACCACCTCATACTATTTAATAATGCCTATTATGATTTAATATCTCCAAGCATTTCATATGAGATTATTTGACCAGGTGTCCAACTTCATATGAATGCATTTGAGACAAGATTTAAATGAAGTATAACACTTCATATCATTTGCATAATAGTTTTGGACAATATCACTTAAGTAAACTAGCCATATTGCCCACTAATTAAATTAGGGCATGATCATGCAAAGTGACCACACCATTTTATTGCAGAAACAATTAGTGTAAGTTAAATGTGAGCTGCTGGAGTTGGAATTAACTCAATATCTATTTTGGTTGATTTTCAATATTTATTTGAATGTGAAAAAGTCCCTGCCTTCATCTTTTTATCATTTTAATTCTACAACAGATCTCAAGATGAGACCAGTGGCATGTTGTAGATCTTTTTACTAGCTTTCCAACAATATAAAATTTGCTAAATTTGGCCAAGCCAAACAGATTCTATTTAATTTCTAAGTTGGGTCCAGTATTGATTTTGAATTGAAATTATTTAAACTGGATTTGAATTAACAGGCCGGCGGGAAAATGAGGTGGGCCGAAACGGTTCAAAATAGAGCAAAACGGCCCAGCAGCGCATCTCGTGCGAGTGGGCCGCCTGACAGAGTGGGGGCCACTCGTCAGTGACTATTCAAAGCCGAATCGGTATGGATCAACGAGAAGCGTTGGATTAGATCCTGATCGGACGAACGACAGTCGTCATCTTCTCCGACGAGAGCCCGACGCTCTGGCGGCGAGCCTAGGGGGTCGGAGGGCTAACCGTGGGTCCGACGAGCGGCGGCGGTGTTCCGTTCGAGGTTGTTGATGAAGGGGAAGAAGCCTGTAGCAGTGGCGCGGCTCGAGGAGGCCTGGATCGGTGGCGATTTCACCAGGGCTTCCGCGGCTCCGATCGTCCGAATGGGCTTGCTCCGGCTTCGATTCGATGGGTGGAGTGGTGGTGGAGAAGCAAGGATGGGAGGAGAGGATGGTGCGATGCTTGGATTGCTCAGGGAAGGCCTCTATTTATAGAGACGTAGGTGTGCTACGGGGCAGAGTGAGGGTCGACATGCGCGCGGCGATTCCGGCGAGTGTTGGGGCTAGGCGATGGTGCAGCAGTGTTCTACATGTCCAGGCGAAGCTAATGGCGGCGACAACTTGGTCGGGCGATGTCTGGAGAGCTCGCTTTTCTTCCGTGTCTGCGGCGGCGTCTATGGGATCTTGCGCGTCGTCTCCGGCGGCGGCGGTCCAGGGTCTGGTCGAGCGCGGGTCTGGTGGCGTCGTGGTGGCGCTGCGGTGCTCAACTCGTTGCTGGAGGGGCCAGAGCGAGGGCGTGCTGGTGGGGTGGCGCGTGGCCAGGGCGTGTCCACGACGTGCATGGGCGCGACGCGAGCGGCATGCTGGCGCGTTTCGGGCGCGCGTTCTCCGACGTGGCTACGGCATCTACCTCGATGCTGTCGGTGCTAGGCGATGTAGAAGAGCACGGTGGCATGCTTTGGCACTAGGGCCAGTGGAGGAGAGGAAGGGGAGAAGGAGAAGAAGAACATGGCCGGCATGGTGGCGTCATGGCCATGTCTTGGTCTCCCTAGGGTTTCTCTTAGGGGTGCTGTGCTATGGTGAGAGGGGGTCAGGGAACCAAATGGAGTGATTTGGGGCAGTAGCTTAGTGTAGATCACTATTTGCTATAGTGTTTCTATTTATTACATATTTGTAATTTGCAACTTTTGCCCAAATTTGAATGATTCAAATGGTTGCAAAATTTGCAAAGTGTGGGTTTGGTTGAGTTGTATTTGACCAGAGAGAATGATGGGTGGTGGTGGAATTGTCCAAATCAAAGAATTGCAAAATTTGCTAAGTTGGAGATTGTTCCACTTATTAAAAAGTTCCAACTTTACTTGAGCATAGAATTTGATCTAAGGTGAATTTGGCATGGTGGTATTTACCAAAGTTGTTCGCCTTGATGTGCTCTTGGATGAGGTGCAAAGAATTGAGCAAGTCTAGTTTGAAAAATTTGAATTGCAAGGGCTCAAAGTAGGGATCAGACTATAAATGGCAGATTTGACCATTATCATATGTGATCCCATTTTGAGTTTGAATTTGATTTGATTTGTGCCTCTTTGATTCCAAAAGTTGTAATAAGTGTTTAGTAACATTATTCAACTAATGGTGAAGACTAAAATGGTCTAGGGTAATAATTTATAAAAATGGCATAAGCCATATGTGAGGGTTTTAGGATTTCAATTCTTATTTGATTTCTTTCTCTTTTTGATTTATTTGGTTTGTGATCTTCACTTGATCATATTAGGGTTTTAGGGTTTATCACATAAGCATAGTAACAATCATCATGGCATATCACTCAAATGCACAAGTCCTATGCAGGGTACTATATGCAAATAAAAGTTTTTGTTGGCTCTGAATTTTAAATTCTGGAATTCTTCTAACTTTCTTTTTATCGAAATTTGGGATGTTACAGTAGGTATGGTTTACTTTGTGATCAAATAAATGATTTGTGAACAAAGGATTGATTTTGAAAAATGATAAACCAACTACATACAAAGAAGTTGTGATGGGCCCTGACTCTGTTAAATGGCTAAGAGCCATAAAATCCAAGATAGGTGAATACTTTTTGAAAGTAAATGTATCTATAAAATTGATGGACTTAGATGGAATATCCTTGAAGAAGTTCGACTTGTCGAAAAGTTGTTTATGACAAAGTTCAAAGAGTTGACTGCGATAAGATTAGATCTTCAGCAGCGATGCTTATAGTCTATGCGGATTGTTCTACTAATCGCTACATATTTATTTTATGAGATATGCTAGTAGGATGGCAAAATACATTACTTAACAGAAGTGTGTATTAAAGGTGTATACAAGATACAAATGAGAGTTTTGCTAGTCCGTAGAATACTAAAAAGATATAGAAACTTCACTGGATGAAGTGAGTATCACGGAGTTGGAATCTTCACCGGATGAAATGATCAAAGAGTTATGATTTCATTAGAAACGATGAAGAAGCTTGAATTTGCATGAAATTAAGTGGGAGCGCTGAGGTATATTTATAATACTTTATGTAGATGACATATCGTTGATTATAAATAATGTAATCAAATATAAATAGTTAAACTCTAAAAGTCGGGCATGAGACAAACTAAACAGAACAACTTAGGGCATCTCCAGCGGCGCGACGCAAACGGACGCTGAGCGACCGTTTTCGTCCGCCGTGACAGGAAATGCGTCTGGGGCCTGCTCCAGCGGGGCGACGCAAAGTGATCGGGCCGTCCGCGGAGACGCAAACCTGGCCCAAATATGCGCCAGGTTTGCGTCTCCGCGGACGCTCGGCGGTCGGGGAATGTGTCCGCGTTGGGTACATCCGGGCCCGGTCGGCAGTGACTAGGTAAGCAAAAGATTTTTTTTCATTACTATTGATTGGCCAAAAGGACCATCTTTACAGAGATGGTTAGTCGAGTCAACTTAAAACTACAACGGCCGTACCTACTCGCCGTCGTGCGGCCTACACCGGCCTCGGTTACTCGCAGTCGCGCGCCCTACTACTGGCCGCCGGAAGGGCCGACAGCATCGTCGAAGCGGGAGCGCTTCACGCACTCCGGTGACTGGACATCTCGTCTAGCCGCCTGCGGCGTTCGAGGGCCTCGGCCAAGGCGCTGTCCCACAGGGCCGTCGCCAGGGCCTCCTCCGCCGCCTCCCATCGCGCCTCGATCGCCGCCGCCCGTCCCTCCTCCTCCTCCGCCGCCTGGACCGCCGCCTCCGCCGCCCGGGCCTCCTCCTCCGTCGCCGCCTGGACCGCCGCCGCCGCGTCCTCGTTCGCCTGGACCGCCGCCTGGATCGCCGCCATGTCGGCGACGAAGTGGGCCCTGTCCCTAGCCCCCGCCGCCACCGCTTCGTCCCTGGCGGCGATGGCGGCCTCCAACTCGCGGTTCTCCTGCTCGACCCGCGCGGGAGAAGGGCCCCTACGCTGGAGCGAGTCCAGGTCGGAGCACATTAACCCCTGAGCCATGGCCATCGCATAGCTGTGGGCTTCCTCCTCCTCCACCCAAGCCTGACGGCGTTGGGCGTCCCCAGCCAGCGACTCGAAGGACGCAAGGAGAATCCGCTGCTCGCCGGCGCACTCGAAGCGCATGGTCACGGGCACGTCGTCGTCCGCGATGTCGTGGATGACGGCGCCGGCCGGAGGGGCCGCGATGGCCGCACGCGCCTCCGCGAGCTCGGCCCTGGCGTCGGCGAGCTCGGCCATGGCGTTGGCGATCTCCGCCATGGTCGCCGCGAGGCTCCCTTCCGCGCGCTCTGCCGCCTCCGCCTCCGCCTCCGCAACCTCCGCCTCCGCCGCCGCCACCTCCAGGTCCAGCTGCTGGGCCTCAACGCCGCCGACGGCTACCTCCTCCTCCTCCGGGTGGAGCTGGAGGCACATGTGAACAACGTGCTCCCAATTCATGTGGTCGGCCATGGATGGATGGTAGCTTGAGGTGTGCCCGTCGCCCCCGCCGGTGTCCACCATATATAGCCACGGCGGGGCGGGAAACAGCGTTGGCGCGCAGGGCGTTTCCTGCGCGCGCGAAACGCCGGCGAAACTTGCCAATGTATTGGGCAAGCGCGGGAACGATCGTCGTCGCGCGGTAACAGTTAATCGCCAGCGGCAGTCCTCGACGGGACGTAAAACGCCATTAGCGAGCTTGACGCTGTCCCCGGACAAAAAATGCATCGGCACCGTTGGAGGTACCCAAGACGCAAACGGTCGCCCTAGGCCACATTGCGTCCGCGGGCCGACGCAAACGAACATTTCAAACGTCCGAAATGCGTCGGCCCGCTGGAGATGCCCTTAGGGAGGGAAGCGCAAGGTTGCTCAAGGGCAGCAACCAAAAAAGTTATTGATTGTGTTCTCCGATTCACCGGGCAACATCTCTCTTAGAGCATCTCCACCAAAATAGCAATTTAGGATCGACGGTAAAATTAGGCTGACATCGGCTTGTTTAATAAAGCACTGACGTTGTTTCGAGCACAATTAAACTACCAACAACCCCGTGTCAGCCCATTCGCGAGGGGTGGGCGCGCCGGCGCCTCACGCCACGTAGGAAAACGCCCATGGGCTAGCCATGTATGCGACTCAACGGCCGGTCCCTTTATAAATGTGATGCCTTGTATGCTCTACCGCCAGTTGCTAATGAAGCCATCGGTTTTCCACGCGCAGACGCCGCTGTAAATGCGATGCCTCATATGCTTTGCCGTCTATTGGCTTCGCCTATTTATGCCGCACTAGCCTCTCCTCACCACCACCTAGTAGCCCCTCCGCCCCACTAGCCTCTCCTCTCCACCACCGATGCTCTCCTCTCCAGAACAATGCCACGGCGGCTGGCGACCACGTACTCCATGCTTGGCTGGAACGGCTGTGCGCTGCAACCACCACCGTAACCACAGCCGCTGCAGCATGAGCCAGTGGCCCCGCCGCAACCCGACGCCGACTTTGAGCTACCGGACTTCAACTTCGATGACTCCCAGTTCGACGAGTGGAACGAGGCGTTCATACTTCATAGAAGATGCAGAAGCCGAGGCGGCAGAGGAGGTGGCGCAGTGGGACGAGGAGTAGCAGGTCCACGGTGACCCGGAGCAGGCGGCGATCCTGGCCTCCTTCAACGCACAACGCTTTCGGAGGCTGCAAGAGGAACAACTCGAGTACGTCAACGACACCAACTTCGAGCATGCCGTCAAGATCTTGTGCAAGCGGGCGGCCATGAAGGAGGCGGGCCGTCTTCTCATGGTGGCGAGCGACAGAAACTGCTTGAGCTCAATGCTCAGCACCAAGCCTTAGCGGCCGCCCGCGAGCGCCCAAAACGAGGAGTCTCCAGTGGCTGGCGGCGCTAAGGGGGCAGCGCCACCGGCAAGCTCCAGCGTCACCAGTGGCCATGCTCCACCGCCATATGCGGGAGGCAATGGCAGAGAGGTGGACACTGCTACAAGCGATAAAGGGGAAGAACGACGAAGAAGAAGGCCCATCGCGCGCCGCAACCTACGACCAGTAGATTAGGGTTAAGTCTAGTTTGTAGTTCAAGTTTTATTAAATTTTATGTAAATTTGAATGAAATTCCGCGGTTTAATTATATTTGCTTGTTCAAAGTTATTTTCGGGGGATTCTTTCAGGTTGCTAGTGTGTGCAACCGCTCTTCAAATTGCGAGTAGGTGTCGGCGACCCCCTTATCGCGCTGTCGACGCACCTACCGATGCTTATTTAGGGGGCGCAGATGGAAATGCTCTTGGCGCGAGTTTTGCCTACTTAGTTGCCATCCGATTTAGATGTAATGACAAGTTTGCTCCATATTTTGAACTCAAAAATCAAATGATCTACCATAAAAAATTAAAAGTTTACATCAAGTCATATATGTTCAACTATGTACTATGGGAAAGTTTCGTTTCATTTGAATAATAATTTTATCTTTTCAACAGTTTGAATTTATATTCAAATTTTGATTAACCATGTCCATTAGAGCACCTCCAGCCGTCTCCCCGACGAGGCCCGACAACCCTTTTTTTCATCCGGACGGCGTTATTCAGCCCAGCCGTGCCCCTGGTTCCTTATTTCCCCCCAAAAAAGGCCCTTAATCCATCCGGAGAGCCCAGGCCATCCCCGGCCTCCCGAGGCCCGCTCGAGGACTCCGAACGAAATAAAAACGTGTGAAACATCGAGCGGGCAAACGGTGTCCACCACAGAAAGGGTAGTTCCCTCCATTTATTTTGTTTTCCCTCCAAAATGCGTCGCATATACCCATTTTCGCCGCCGAATTTTGGAGGAGCTACTGCCATTCCCCACAGTTGCAGGTCTTCCTCTTCCCTTCCACCACCATGCCGCCGAAGAAAATCGCCGATGATGGCGCGCCGAAGGCGAGGAAGCCGCGGGCACCAAAAGAGAGGCCGCCGGGTTGGACAAACGCAAGGTGGGCGGCGAATATGGATCGGCGGCAGGCCGAAACTCGCGGCAGGGCGGAGAGGGAGAAGAAGCTCGTGGCGAAGAGGGAGGCAGCGGCGGAGGATGAACAGGCGAGGCAGGTCTTCATGTCCATGAACATGGGTCTGCCGCGCATCGGCCTATTCCCCGGTCCATGGCCAATCCAAAGGTACGATTGACTCTCCTTCGACTTTCTCGCCGGCGTCACCGACCATGTTCCACGATAGCTATGTCGCCGGTGTGTCGAGGTTTACACCGTCGTTGCCGGAGTACGACAGTGTGATGCGCGAGGGCATCTCGCCTGCCCTGCGCCGAGGTCCGCTCTCCTTCTCCAACCCTGGGATGCCGCCGCCGAACGACGGTGTGATGCACTAGATGGTCACGTTGGGCTCCATGGCTGCCTCGTCGAGCTCGGGTTTCTTCACACAAGAGGAGGCAAGAGCGATGAAAGTCGTCGCGTTGCAGGGTGCTGTCGACGATCAGACCGACGAGTTCGGAGACGACACCCAAGACGTTGAAGAAAAAGAAGAAGAGCAGGCCAACGGCGAGGACGAGGATGCGCCTAATCCCATGATGACGGGGAAGGGAAAGAAGAAAAGGAAGAAGAACTCACAGCCGACAGAGCCGCAGATTAGATGGACGGGCAAAGAAGAGGAGTGCCTCGCCCAAGCTTGGAAGACCGTTGCAATGAACGGCATTACCGGCGCCAATCAAAACTATGAGACGTATTGGCAGCGGGTCAAGTTGGCGTTCGACGAACGCAAGATCCTCGATCCCTACTTCAAAAAAACGGTGATGGTACGTAGCGACAAGGCCATGGGAACCCATTAGGGGATCATGCATGCAATGTGCAGCAAGTGTCACGACATACAAGAGGAGATTGAAGCTCGCCCGGTGAGCGGCCGACTTCGAGCAAAACACTCGTCGTGACGTCCGTCGATCATGGATCGCTGAGGTTTAATCTTGATTTGTCGGCCTGTCTTTGCAGATGCGTAGTGCGTTCGACATGTACAGTGATGACACCGACAACCAGATGTTCAAGTACCTCAACGTCTTTGCCCGCATCGAGAATTGCGAGAAGTGGGCGGATGTACGCCGGAACATCGTGAAGAATAAGGACGAGCGGTACGACCCCGACCCTTAGCCCCTGCCGCGTCGACGGGCCGCCCCGAGCTCGGCCAGAAGAAGCTAAAAGAACTGAAGAAGGCAGGCCATCCAGCCGAAAGGTTGCAAGCATCCTTCGACAAGTGCGGGGCTGACGCGAGGGCGCACGCCGTTGGGAGGGATGACAAGTATGATGTGCGGTGGAAGGAGATGCTCACCAACCAGGGCGTCCGGACCGCCTTGCTGAAGGCAACCTCCACGACGAAGAAGAGGAACACCGACCTGGCATTCCTGATCGGCGGCAACAATGGCAAGATGTACGAGGAGACGAGGGCTTGGTATGACGCCCATCGCCAAGACATCCTCCGACCTCCATCGAGTGCTTCGTCCTCTCCTTCGAAGTGCACTCCCGCCGCTGTGACACCGGTGGCCAACGATGCATCGCCGCCTGAATCCATGGTAGACAAGGCGCAGGAAGGGACCGCCGATGTGCATGTTATCATCTAGTTTCTGTTTCGATCGCTGGTATGTGGCTGATCCGATCGCTGAACTATTGGACGATGCTTTTGTGTAGCGGGAAGACAATATTTTGAAAAAATCGCTGCTGGTGGGCGAATGCTGGGGTGCGACTGGAAAATTGTCGTCCCCATGCCCTATTTTCATCCAATCCGGCATTTGTTTCATCCGGATGTCGGCGTGGGGCCTCAAATGGCTGGAGGTGCTCTTAGAGCATCCCCAGCCGTTGGGGTCCCCCAGGCCGAAATCTGGCGCTATTTAGCGCTGGATCGATGTATTTTTTTTTGGCCCGGGGAGGCCCATTTTCCCAGCAGCGAGCCCATGGTCGCCTGCTGACGCTCACCCACCGCGTGCATAGCGACGGTGCAGTCACCGGGAAGGGGAACCATCGGAGTGGCCTCGACGCATTGAACCACTGTAATGGTCCACGAAGTGGTCTGGGGAGCCCAAATGCCTCGTCAGGAACGGTCGAAGTGGCCTCGAAGCGAGAACCGCCCCTGTAATGGAGCACGAACTCCGCGGAAGAGCAACCGCCGCTCTCTTTGTCGATAGACCTACATATACGGTTTCCGACGGCCGACACCATTCATCTCTTCTCTCCTCACCATCCTCTGTCACCATGAGAGATCTCTCTTTTCCATCGGACACCGACATCGAGGGAAAATCGCTTGGATGGCGCCATTGGTGGGACCGAGCTGCATCGTCCAGCGATGACGATTCCCCACCGCCGACCAACGAGGAGGAATGGGATGACGATGAGGAGGAGGACAAAGAGGCCAAGGAGCAGGGTGAGGAAGAGGCTGAGGAGGAGGAGGAAGAGGCTGAGGACACGGTGGCCCGAGCGAAGGTGAAGGCGAAGGCGAAGGAGCAGCTGGCAAGCACCTTCGACGACGAGGAGGACTTAACTTCCTCCGACACGTCGAAGGACACCGGCTCTTCGGAGGAGGTGACGAGCCTGAAGCGTCACCGTCAGGATGATGAGGCAGGGCCATCTAGGAAGAAGAAGTAGTTTAAGTTTGTTTTAAGGTTTTTATATGTAATTTTTATGTTTATTCGAAGTTTTATATGTAATTTGTCCATGCTGCACCACTTAGTTTGTTCAAAGCTTTCGTTTGATGAGGGTATTGCCGTAGAATTACAAATTTCCTCCCAAACGCACGCGTGCCGTATATCGGGAAGACGAGGGTGTTACTGTAGAACCTAGGCCTTTGTCGCCGACAGGTCGGGGCCACCAGACGGTTCCCGCGCTTTTCTCTCGTCCGGAGTCCCGAAGCGCTCCCCGGGGATCCGTGGATGGCCTGGGTTCGCCGGACGGATGAAAGGCCTAATCCGGGGGGAAACGAGGAACCGGGGGCACGACTGGGCCGTTTTCGTCCATCCGGATGAAAAAAAGGCATCCTTGGAGAGACGGCTGGAGATGCTCTTAGAGCAAGTACAATAAGGTATAGTCAGTGATGACCCACAAGTATAGGGGATCGCAACAGTCTTCAAGGGAAGTAAAACCCAAATTTATTGATTCGACACAAGGGGAGGTAAAGAATACTTATAAGCCTTAACAACTGAGTTGTCAATTCAGCTGCACCTGGAAAAGCACTAGTAACAGGGGTGATGTGAAAGCAACAGTAATATGAGAGCAGTAGTAACAGTAACACAACAGCAGTAACAGTAACATAGAGGCAATGGCACCAGAAAATAGTTGATACTACTTCCAATGATATATAGAAACAAGTATATGATGATGAGAGATGGACCGGGGTTCCCAGCTATCTACACTAGTGGTAACTCTCCAATAACAAGTGACAAGTGTTGGGTGAACAAATTACAGTTGGGCAATTGATAGGATTGAAATAGCATTAAGACAGAACATCAAGATTATTAATTATGTAGGCATGTTTTCCATATATAGTCGTACGTGCTCGCAATGAGAAACTTGCACAACATCTTTTGTCCTACCAGCCGGTGGCAGCCGGGCCTCAAGGAAATCTACTGGCTATTAAGGTACTCATTTTAATAGAGCACCGGAGCAAAGCATTAACACTTGGTGAAAACATGTGATCCTCATACCTACGCCTTCCCCTCCAGTTATCCCAGTTGCTGTCACTCTGGGGCCTTTGGTTCCGGACATAGACATGTGCATACAACTTGTAGATACAATCTAAGCAATAAGTATAGAGCTTAAATCTAAGATCATGCCACTCGGGCCCTAGTGACAAGTATTAAGCATAACAAGATTGCAGCAACAATAACTTCACAAACTTTATAGATAGACTAATCATAATGTATCATCCATCGGATCCCAACAAACACAACACCGATTACATCAGATGGATCTCAATCATGTAAGGCAGCTCATGAGATCATTGTATTGAAGTACATGGGATAGAGAGTACCAACTAGCTACTGCTAGAACCCGTAGTCCATGGGGGAACTACTCACGAAGCATGATGGAGGCGGTGGCGTCGATGGAGATGGCTTCCGGGGGCACTTCCCCGTCCCGGCAGGGTGCCGGAACAGAGACTTCTGTCCCCCGAATTGGAGTTTCGCGATGGCGGCGGCGCCCCTGGAGTCTTTCTGGAGTTTCGTCAACTCGTCTCGCGTTGTTAGGTCGAAAGGGGTCTTATAGGCGAAGAGGCGGCGCAGGGAGGTGCCTGGGGCCTCCTCACCATAGGCTGGCGCGGCCAGGCCTGGGCCCGCGCCGCCTTATGGTGTGGTGGCCCCTGGCCCGCCTCCGACTCCCCTTCGGTGTTCTGGAGCCTTCCGGGAAAAATAAGATACTAGGTCTTTGTTTCGTCGAATTCCGAGAATATTTCCCGAACAGCCTTTCTGGAACCAAAAACAGCAGAAAACAGGAACTGGCACTTCGGCATCTTGTTAATAGGTTAGTTCCGGAAAACGCATAAAAACATTATAAAGTGTGAGCAAAACATGTAGGTATTGTCATAAAACAAGCATGGAACATCAGAAATTATAGATACGTTGGAGACGTATCAGCATCCTCAAGCTTAGTTCCTACTCGCCCTCGAGTAGGTAAACGATAAAAAGAATAATTTCTGTAGTGACATGCTACTAACATAATCTTGATCATACTATTGTAAAGCATATAAGCTGAATGCAGTGACTCAAGGCAATGATCTATAGTTGCTAACAAATAGATAACATATAGCAAAACTTTTCATGAATAGTACTTTCAAGACAAGCATCAAAAATCTTGCATACGAGTTAACTCATAAAGCAATAAATTCAAAGTAAAGGCATTGAAGCAACACAAAGGAAGATACAAGTTTCAGCGGTTGCTTTCAACTTTCAACATGCATATCTCATGGATAATTGTCAACACAATGTAATATGATGAGTGCAAATAAGCAAGTATGTAAGAATCAATGCACAGTTAACACAAGTGTTTACTTCTAAGATGGAAGGAAGTGGGTAAACTGACTCAACATAAAGTAAAAGAAAGGCCCTTCGCAGAGGGAAGCATGGATTAAATCATGTGCTAGAGCTTTTTAAGTTTTGAAATCATATAGAGAGCATAAAAAGTAAAGTTTTGAGAGGTGTTTGTTGTTGTCAACGAATGGTAGTGGGCACTCTAACCCCCTTGCCAGACAGACTTTCAAAGAGCGGCTCCCATGAAATTTTTATTTTTGGGTGACACTCCTTCCAACCTTTGCTTTCACAAGCCATGGCTAACCGAATCCTCGGGTGCCTTCCAACAATCACATACCATGAAGGAGTGTCTATTTATTTTAGTTTTATTTAGAGATGACACTCCTCCCCACCTTTGCTTTCTCAATTCATGGCTAACCGAATCCTCGGGTGCCTTCCAACATTTCACATACCATGGAGGAGTGTCTATTTGCAGAATTATGAAGGTTAATTAATTGGGGCTGGGAACCCCATTGCCAGCTCTTTTTGCAAAATTATTGGATAAGCGGATGAAGCCACTAGTCCATTGGTGAAAGTTGCCCAACAAGATTGAAAGATAAAACACCACATACTTCCTCATGAGCTATAAAACATTGACACAAATAAGAGGTAATAACTTTTGAATTATTTAAAGGTAGCACATGAAGTATTTACTTGGAATGGCAGGAAATACCACATAGTAGGTAGGTATGGTGGACACACATGACATAGGTTTTGGCTCAAGGTTTTGGATGCACGGGAAGCATTTCCTCTCAGTACAAGGCTTTGGCTAGCAAGGTTATTTGAAGCAAACACAAGTATGAACCGGTACAGCAAAACTTACATAAAAACATATTGCAAGCATTATAAGACTCTACATTGTCTTCCTTGTTGCTCAAACACTTTTACCAAAAAATATCTAGACCTTAGAGAGACCAATCATGCAAACCAATTTCAACAAGCTCTACGGTAGTTCTCCACTAATAGGTTTAAACTACATGGTGCAAGAGCTTAATCATGATCTACTTGAGAGCTCAAAACAATTGCCAAGTGTCAAATTATTCAAGACAATATGAGGCATTTTCTGTTTCCAACCAAATAACAATAAGTGCAATAGCTTCCAACTTTTGTCATGAACATTAAAAGTAAAACGAAGAATACCAGTGTTCATATGAAAAAGCGGAGCGTGTCTCTCTCCCACACAAGGATTGCTAGGATCCGAATTTATTCAAACACAAACAAAAATAAAAACATACAGACGCTCCAAGTAAAGCACATAAGATGCGACTGAATAAAAATATAGTTTCAATAGAAGAAACCTGATAAATTGTTGATGAAGAAGGGGATGCCCAGCTTAGACGCTTGAGTCTTCTTGAAATATGCAGGGATGAACCACGGGGGCATCCCCAAGCTTAGACTTTTCACTCTTCTTGATCATATATCATCCTCCTCTCTTGACCCTTGAAAACTTCCTTCACACCAAACTTCTCATAAACTTCATTAGAGGGGTTAGTACTCAAAAAACTTTAATCCACCTTGGTACTGTAGTGACACATTGCAAGAACTCAATAAAACATTAGCTACAGCTCTCCACATCTAGAAAGCCTTGCTTAAAGTCCACAAGAGACAATGCAAAAAATAGAGACAGAATCTGCCAAAACAGAACAGCCAGTAAAGACGAATTTTTAGGAGGTACTTCCGTTGCTCAAATCAGAAAACTCAAAACTAATGAAAGTTGCGTACATATCTGAGGAATACGCACGTAAATTGACAGATTTTTATGAGTTACCTACAGAGAGCCCTGCCCAAATTCGTGACAGATAGAAATCTGTTTCTGCGCAGAAATCCAAATCTAGTATCAACCTTCTATTAGAGACTTCACTTGGCACAACATTGCAATAAAATAAAGATAAGGAGAGGTTGCTACAGTAGTAACAACTTCCAAGACACAACAAAACAGTAGCAAAATAAGGACATGGGTTATCTCCCAAGAAGTGCTTTCTTTATAGCCATTAAGATGGGCTCAACAATTTTAATGATGCACTCGCAAGAAATAAGAGTTGAAGCAAAAGAGAGCATCAAAAATCAAATTCAAAACACATTTAAGTCTAACCCACTTCCTATGCATAGGAATCTTGTACACAAATAAATTAATGAAGAACAAAGTGACAAGCATAAGAGGATCAAACAAGAGTAACTTCAAAAATTTCAGCATATAGAGAGGTGTTTTAGTACCATGCAAATTTCTACAAACATATTTTCCTCTCTCATAATAATTTTCAGTAGCTTCATGAATAAACTCAACAATATAACTAACACATAAAGCATGTTTTTCATGATCCATAAACACATAATTTTTATCAAGCTCAAAAATAGTGGGATTAAACCTTTCAAACCGACTTTTATCATTAACATAACAAGATGATTGATCAATCTCAAGAGATATGGAACTCATAGATAAAAGTCTAGACTTCTCCAATCCCATTTTCATTAGTAGTACAATTAATATTATCAAGTAACATAGGACCATCATCTAGAGCTTTATCATAAACATTTGCTAAGCAAAACTCTTTAGTACCATGCATTTCGACATCAGGCACAAACAAAGCATTATCATAAGATTTATCAAAGTAGCATGGATTATCATAGATAACAGTAGCATAATTATTCTCACAAGTTTTACTCATAGGGAATATTTCAAGAGAATCCACAGGAACATAACATTCAACCTCCTTTGGTAAGCATGGAGGACAATCAAATAGTGTAAGAGATAAAGAGTTACTCTCATTAGAAGGTTGGCATGGGTAGCTAATCCATTCTTCCTCCTTTTGTTCATCACTCTCCTCTTCATTTTCATCCAGTGAGCTTTCAGGTTCATCAATTTCCTCCTCTTTTTCATCCAATGAGCTTTCAGGTTCATCAATTTCCTCTTTCACAGGTTCCTGCAAATTGTGAGTGCATTCTTGTGCATTAATGAGTCTCTCTTTATAATCGATGATATAAGGATTATCGCTGTAACTTTCTATGCAAAAAATTAAGGATAGAAGAGACATAATCTTTAAGGTCCTTACAAACAACACAAGTTTCGTAATATTTAACCATGAAGGATTCGATCTCAGAGGCTCCCATAAATATGACAAATTGTTCTACTTCTTCGAACCCAAGATGAATATAGCTATTCCAATTATAGTTCTTAATTAAAGCTTCTTCACTAAAGCCACATTGGAATTTAAGATGTTTAGTATCCTGTTGAGAGCAACAATTTATATCATGGTGTTTAAGCAAGATTTTAGCAATTGTATTCAATTTTTCTATCACAGCACTCATGACTTTACCCGTTCTTGATTCTCTATAATTATTATATATTTCAATAAGTTCCAAATAGGTTGTGGGTTCTCCCATGACAGCAGTTTTTAATTTTTTGTTTTTTCAATTTTTTATGGATTTTTGGGTATATGAGAAAAATAAAACAAAACAAAAAGAAACTAAGCAAAAGTAAACTAAGCGAAACAAAATAAAAACAGAGAGAGAGGTAGAGTGTACTCCCCAGGTGAACTTATGAGTAGAGCTATGCCTCCCCGGCAACGGCGCCAGAAAATAGTCTTGATGACCCACAAGTATAGGGGATCGCAACAGTCTTCAAGGGAAGTAAAACCCAAATTTATTGATTCGACACAAGGGGAGGTAAAGAATACTTATAAGCCTTAACAACTGAGTTGTCAATTCAGCTGCACCTGGAAAAGCACTAGTAACAGGGGTGATGTGAAAGCAGCAGTAATATGAGAGCAGTAGTAACAAGAATACAGCAAAGTAGTAACAAAGAATACGTAGGCAATGGCACCAGAAAATAGTTGATACTACTTCCAATGACATATAGAAACGAGTATATGATGATGAGAGATGGACCGGGGTTCCCAGCTATCTACACTAGTGGTAACTCTCCAATAACAAGTGACAAGTGTTGGGTGAACAAATTACAGTTGGGCAATTGATAGGATTGAAATAGCATTAAGACAGAACATCAAGATTATTAATTATGTAGGCATGTTTTCCATATATAGTCATACGTGCTCGCAATGAGAAACTTGCACAACATCTTTTGTCCTACCAGCCGGTGGTAGCCGGGCCTCAAGGGAATCTACTGGCTATTAAGGTACTCCTTTTAATAGAGCACCGGAGCAAAGCATTAACACTTGGTGAAAACATGTGATCCTCATACCTACGCCTTCCCCTCCAGTTATCCCAGTTGCTGTCACTCTGGGGCCTTTGGTTCCGGACATAGACATGTGCATACAACTTGTAGATACAATCTAAGCAATAAGTATAGAGCTTAAATCTAAGATCATGCCACTCGGGCCCTAGTGACAAGCATTAAGCATAACAAGATTGCAGCAACAATAACTTCACAAAATTTATAGATAGACTAATCATAATGTATCATCCATCAGATCCCAACAAACACAACACCGATTACATCAGATGGATCTCAATCATGTAAGGCAGCTCATGAGATCATTGTATTGAAGTACATGGGATAGAGAGTACCAACTAGCTACTGCTAGAACCCGTAGTCCATGGGGGAACTACTCACGGAGCATGATGGAGGCGGTGGCGTCGATGGAGATGGCTTCCGGGAGCACTTCCCCGTCCCGGCAGGGTGCCGGAACAGAGACTTCTGTCCCCCGAATTGGAGTTTCGCAATGGCGACGGCGCCCCTGGAGTCTTTCTGGAGTTTCGTCAATTCGTCTCGCGTTTTTAGGTCGAAAGGGGTCTTATAGGCGAAGAGGCGGCGCAGGGAGGTGCCTGGGGCCTCCTCACCATAGGTTGGCGCGGCCAGGCCTGGGCCCGCGCCGCCTTATGGTGTGGTGGCCCCCTGGCCCACCTCCGACTCCCCTTCGGTGTTCTGGAGCCTTCCGGGAAAAATAAGATACTGGGTCTTTGTTTCGTCGAATTCCGAGAATATTGCCCGAACAGCCTTTCTGGAACCAAAAACAGCAGAAAACAGGAACTGGCACTTCGGCATCTTGTTAATAGGTTAGTTCCGGAAAACGCATAAAAACATTATAAAGTGTGAGCAAAACATGTAGGTATTTTCATAAAACAAGCATGGAACATCAGAAATTATAGATACGTTGGAGACGTATCAGTCGGCTGGCTATAAAAAATAAAATATTGTATTTTTGCTTAGTTGGAAAAGAGAGATTGGGAGAGAGAAGGGAAGTGGGATCTCATGCAAGAGTCAGCTCTAGCACGTGCTCCTAGGCACTTTGTGGGACATATGTTATCAAAGTATTACATTTTTATAACCCACTATTGTACATGCTAGCTATATGTTGAATATAAATGACATGGCAACCTACTATAACCGGCTGCCGGCTACACTATTATTCTTGCTCTTAGATACGGTGACCATGGATGCACCAGGCCAGGAGCCAGGACATAGGACACCTCACTCCCAGTCATCATCCCCTCAAAAGAATAACAATGAATGAAAAATACTAAATTAAAAATAAATTCTAGGGCATCGGAATCCCTGCACTGCGCTACTGACCCTTCCACGCCGCCTCCCCTGCGTCGTCCTCTCTCAGTAACGGCATCAATGGCGGTGATCCTGCGGAGACGGCAATAACATGGTCGAGTTGGGCGATTTACACAAAAAATAACCCTTTTCTGGAAGAAAAGCACAGACTGACCCTCCGGCGAAACTATTTCACCCATCTAACCCTTTTGTGTGGCACCCCTCCCATCGGCTCCACACCTCACTGTGTGACGCCCGTGCCGGCGGTGCCACTTGCCCATCTGACGTGGCGCGGTCGACGCTGATGTGTGCTCCGCTCTGACGTGGCAGGATGTGTGGCGCCGCTCCCATCGGTGCCACACATCCACTTATAATTACCCAAAACATAATGTAAGACAATTCGCCTGAGACATGTGTCCGGAGCCCCTGGATGTTTTCGACATATAAATTGACATGTGTGGCGCCCATGGCATCGGCGCCACACAGTGAATTGTGGCGCCCATGGCAAGGGCGCCACACGTTGACTTTTGCTAAACCATGAAAATTCCTACCTTATTTCAACAGTTGTCAATACAACAATAGCAATTTCATACACACATCATACACATAGCACACATCATAGCTCACATCGTAGCACATAGATTCAAACAACACGTAGCAATGACGACATGGTTCAAAATGACATAGAGTTCACAACACGTAGCAATGAAGATAGAGTTCACAACACGTAGCAAATCCATCTATCCTCGACGTCCCCTCCTCACGGGTTGCTTCCGGACGGCCATCCTTTTCGTCCGCTGCCGTTGCTCTTGTTGTTGCTGCACCTCATGCTCCTCCTCCTCTAAAGATGACGGCTCATCGTTCCTCATCCTCCTCAAATCGGATCTCCGCGTCTGCTCCTCATCAGACTCAACCACAACCTTCTTTCCTCGGTTGACATAATCGCCCGGAGTGTAACGGTTTGGAGCCTTGCCCCTTGGCTTCAACTGGTACGCAAATCGTGTGGCTTGCTTCTTGCCTCGACTAATGCTTTGACTCAGAATGGTGTCGTCAGGAATCTTCATAAACATGAACACATGAGATTACAAAAGTTGAAATTACTATGCACATGTTTGAGGGCAACAAAATAGTCCAAACCTCCGGCTCTTCAGAAGAGGATGACACAATTTCGCCTTCGCGCAACCTAGCAAGTAGGCTAACCGCCACATCTTCCGTGCAGTGTTCTGCGTCATGGAAGTCATGGTTACAAAGCCACCCGAACATAATAGCTTACATTCAAAGTTGGTGATCATACCTTAATGAAATGCCGCATCGGTCCGATAGGCTTTTCATCTCTATGGCTCTGATCCCAAACAACCTCGCACTCCTCAGCTGTTTTTTGGATCTCGGTCCGCTGTGACAAACATATTATACACAATTTGAGAGAGCACATGCCAATATAGATGATGTACTAGCTAATGAGAGAATGGCTTACCACAGAGTTTAGAGAGGAAGCAATAGAAGTCGATCTCCCCTGTCGAGCAGTCCTGTCGTACTGGCTTTGCGGAACCTCATCGAATGCGATGTGGTCGTCCAAGATGTCGTCATCATATGCGTGGTTCACTAACTCGATACGCGTGCTTGCATGAAACCATTGGATATAGTTGTTGAAAGTGGCCAAGTCGTGATGGAAAATCTCGACATGTCCTGCATTCCGTGTTGCTTCCAAACAGTGTTGGAACGCTGTCACGTGAATCCTATGATGGACATGCCAATTCGTGATCTTCCTCTGCCGCTGCCTATCAAGCCTGCAAGTTGAGCACAATGGATAAACTTAGGTTCTATCCCTACCTATGATCAACAAGTTTCCATCGCATGATTCAAGAAGTTTACCTATGGAGTGCGTGGTCCGTGTCTTGCCACTGAGGTGGGGTCTCCTGAAACAACCCAAACTGTCTCATCACTCTGTGCAGCTGGTGGTATTCAACAAACCACATGCATATGAGTGGGCACCACATACGCCAGAAACGCGCCTCCTCTAAGCACTTGGGGTTGAGGTCAGCCATCGGTGCGCCAATACGGCAAAAGGTACCATATGGCTCCCAATCCACCTGCAGCATACAAATATTTCAAAATTTACAACATGACAATGAAACTTATGAAATAGGATAGCAAAAGAGTGATGGCTTAAAATCGGTTACCTGCTCAGAGGTAAAAGTGTCCAACTCCTCAGTGTAGTGAAAGATCAAGATGTCGCCTAGAGGGGGGTGAATAGGCAATTAAAAACTCTTACGGATTTGTCTTGCAATAATGCGGAATTAAACTATCGTTTAGTTTACAAGCACAAACCCTAAATATGCTAAGCTCAACTAAGTGTAACAATAGCAACTAGAGCTAAGCAAGATAGGCACAAGATATATGTAGCACAAGTGATAACAAGATATATGTACTTCAAGCACGATGGCTATCACAAGGAAAGAGGGCTTGGGTATAGAAACAACCGAGGCACGCGGAGACGAGGATGTATTCCCGTGTTCCCTTCCTTTGCAAGAAGGTACGTCACGTTTGGAGGAGTGGAGGTCCCACGAAGGATTCCCCGTGCCACGAAGGCTCACCCTATTCTCCGAACCACACCCACGAAGGATAATGGCCCTTTCCTTATGGTTAGCTTTTCCTCCGCTCCGGAGATGGCAAGCTCCACAACCACTTCACAAGCTCCACGAAGGAGAAGCCCGGGCCTCTTCACAATCTTCTTGAAGAGATCACCGGAGCACCAACCACCAAGCCAACTAGGAGGTCTCCCTCCAAGAGTAACAAGCTCACGGTCTCTCACTCGAACTAATCGTGGTGGAGAGCTCAACACTATGCAATGATGCAAAGTAAGAACACTAGAGGTGTTCAAGTCCTTCACTCTCAAATCCCACCCAAGCAACAAATGCTAAGATGAGATTGGAGAAGAAGAACAATGGGGAAAGTCAACAAAAGACTCCAAGATCTAGATCCCAAGAGTTTCCCTCACTTAGAGGAGAAAAGGATTGGTGGAAGTGTAGATCTAGATCTCCTCTCTTAGATCCCTCAAGAAATAGCAAGAGTTATGGGAGGAATCAAAGGGGAGAGCAAGTTCTTCAAGATGCAACAATGGAGGAGAGAGAATGGGAAGAACTAACTAGCTCAAGGTGTAAGAAGGGTTATTTATAGCATGGGAGCAAATATAACCGTTGGAGAAAAAGAACCATTAAAAACGCAGGAAAAACGGCCCAGCCGGCTGCCAGGCCGGCCGACCGGATTTGGCGCTGAGGAGCCCAGCAGGGCGTCCGGTCGGGCCGGCCCAGCAGTCGGACAGGGCGGCGCGCCGCACTGGGCGGCGGACAGGCAAGGGCGCGCGGGGGCGATGCGGGGAGCAGGCTGCGTGGGCGGCGCGGTGTTGAGCGGCCCAGTGAGAAATCCGGCTGGGCCGGAGAGCGCGCCGGGCAGGCCGGTTGTAGACCGAGCCTTCGGCCGGTCACAGGCCCAAAGGCTACTGGACGCAGCCCGGATGGCACCAGTGCCAACCCCGGCGCGGACCGGGTGGGCCGGTGGCCAGTCCGGTCTGGCCAGCCGGTCCGCTGGCCCCTTTTCTAGTTTTTTTATCCTTTTCCCTTTTTCCTTTTTCTTTAATAACAATTGCTCCCGAACTCCGATTCGAATGAAACCAATTTTGTTTGGAAGATAACAAAAAATGCTATCCTATAGAAAGTGCAAACTCAAGAATCTGTAGGAGGGAATTTTATCATGAATATAAAAGGTAGAACCTTATATCATGAATAACCGATAAAATCACCCAACCTCGAAAACGCAATAGAAGGTGCATGCGAACTCCGTTTTCGATGAACTTGGGCTTGTTGTAAAGCTAGCAACAAGCTCAAGAACCTTACACATAGAAACACCAAGAAGCAATAAGGATATGCAAAGTATGCAAAGGATTGAGCTCCCTAAGACGATGTGATCAAGTTACTCAACCGAAAGCCCCTCTTGATAGTGCGGCTATCTATCCTATAATCCGGTCTCCCAACAACCACCTTGAGACCGGTAAAAGGAAAACCTAGCAAGGCCATACCTTTGCCTTGCGCATCCCGCTTGATCTTGATGATAGCTCTTGATGCTCCACTCAAGCCGGAATGCCTCGCTTGATCAATGTTGCTTCGTGAAGACTCACAAATGCTCCCCCATACACTATGATGGGAAAGCTCCATTGATGCACATCTTCACAAGTCCATTATCACCAAATGGAAGGCAAGCTTCAAGCATGTTATCCACTTGAGATGCTCATCTTGAACTTGCCCAACTTAATCTTGTATCTTCTCATACTCTCATAAGATAGAGCATGGCTAATATTGAGTTCCACATAAGAACTCCATCTTCATTTCTTCTTCTTGATCATATCACATATGTATCTTTAAATCGATGATCTTGATGCCAATACACAAGGTGTATCTTTATCTTCATGGCACCCATACTTGAATCCAACACATGGAATACAAGAAGTACCTATGGAATATTCCTTCATATAAACTCAATGAAAACATTAGTCCATAGGGGTTGTCATTAATTACCAAAACCACACATAGGGGCAATGTACCCTTACAATCTCCCCCATTTTGGTAATTGATGACAATCACAATAAGAGGGTTTATATAATGAATATTAGAAACAAGTACGCAACTTATCCGAGAATAAGTTGTATACAAGAGGTTGTATTTGATATGGTCAAGTAACACAAAGCTACTAGCCCATATCAAAACCGGCTCTACTCACACAACTACAACAAATGCAAGGGATGTGAGTAGAACCAATATATATAGAGAAAACTCCCCCACAATGTATGCTCGTGTGATGAACATGAATTCATTGCATACATTGTCAAGATTAACCTTTGGGATAGTTTCCACTATATATATACAACCATGCAAGACATATAGATATGGAATGCATGAGAGACAAAACACTTAAGCACAAACCAAACTTAAGTATAAAACCGTTCCCTTAAACCCTCTAAACTTCTCCCCCATTGGCATCGAGTGCCAAAATGGGTGAAAAATTTAGAAAGCCAATATAATGTGAGTCCCTCCCCAAGGTGTGCACTTCTCATAATTTGAGTGGAATCAAATGCACATATCCAATGATGAATACTTGAAGGGAGTCAAACTATATTGAGGATCAAAGATTGCATAAAGATAACATGGTGAAGTGAGTTTCAACAAATAAAGCAAGCAATCAAAGATCCAATTGGACAAACAAAGATATCATGATAAGAGAGATATAGTGCTCTAAATAAAATAAGAAAGCTCCCCAAGGTTCGTGCACAATTTATAATGTTTGCATTTGAATACAATATGCACAAACATGGAATCCTCACTTTCTATATATCATTTAGAACACAACTAAGATAAAGAGAATATGCTTATCACGAACAACTTGAGTCCAACAATTACGAGATAGGAGTGCATGAAGAAAAACAAATAAACCAAGCACTCATAAATCTTCTTTACCAACAACACTAAAATCAAAAGGATAAGAAGATGGTTGGCAAAGAACAAGGATATCAAGGTGATGGATTAACGCTCTCATGTATATGAGTTTCTAAAGTGGACAAAATGATCCATAAAGAAACATGCACACACAAGAGGTTAACAAAATAGATAAGATATGATATCCAAGATGAAGTAATAACATATACCAAAGGATGTTTGCTTAAGAAGCATATATATCCTATGGCTCCAATTTTCACTTATGGTATATGAATGAACTTCAACCAAGTTAAATCTCAAAAACATCACAACTAACAATAAGGGAAGTAAAGCTAGTTGGAGTGTTTTGAGAAAGGCAACAAGTATCACAAATAGGGATTTATTTCACAAATTCATCAATATTGCACACAAGAGCTCTTTGAGGAATTGATATGCAATAAATTGCTAGAGGGCATATTTGTGATAGGTGAATCATAAAATATGATATATATACATATAACCTATCATATGCATCTTCTCAAACTACTCAAATGTTCAATAAGAAGTTTTACTTTAAAAGGATTTTTCAAGAACCGCAATATTTTTGAAATAAATAATTTCATGCCAAGATACAACCTACAAGAGGTTGGATGCTATATGAGAGTGCATGAATAAGATACTTGTTACCGAGATAGCAATGGCATGATGTAGTAGATAAGATTTCATCGATCATCCTAGCTTGACTCCAATTATCATATGGTGACAACACTTTCCTTATAGATGAGACAAGCCTCCATTGCATCTCCAATGTACCTAAAACATAATTCAAGTACATCTTGGTCCCCAAACTCATTGGGTCCAATATGGTTAGACTAACCACAATACATAGGACACACTCCATATAAATATGTGCATATTTATAGATGAAATTTGAATTTCATTCATGCACATCTTAGCCGGTTAGGATTTGATGGAGTATACCCTATATAATGGATCGAAGAAAGAAAGCATGCTACAAATATAAACAAATTACATATAAGCACGCATAAAGACTTTGAAGATCCAAGAAAGATATACTTTGGACAAAACACAAAATGAATTGAAGAAGGCATAAAGATGTGACCAAACAAATTTGTTGTCCAAAATATATCAAAGACGCAAATCACACAAGATTTGTTCAACAAAGTTCAACAAATGAACTAAGAAGAAACCATTGAGCATAAAGGATGAAATAAAGCAAACATGCTCAAGGATTTATGTCATTCAACAAATAAAGCATAGAAGAAGGAATGAGATAGCAAAACTCCCAAAAGAGCAAGGTTCGAACAAATAAACCAAAACCCTCTACACTTTTCACAATGGCACAATGTACCGTAAGGAAAAGGTATGTATTCAAAACAAACACTTGATATGAATCAAGGGGATTTATCAAAAGATTTTTCAAAGGGACAAGGAAGACATATGGGAGCAACAAAGATTTCTTGGAAATAAAATAAGGAAGTAAGAAACAATCCAAAGCGAAGGTGATCCATAAATTCAACCATATACAAGGTTATCAATTGTCAAAGACAATGAGAATATTGGAATTAACTTCCGATGGTATATCAACAAGAATAGTAAGGATCAACTTCACAATAAAAGGCATAGGATAAGTATATAGAATTAAGCACTATGCACGGATGAAGATTCTTGATAACTTCAACTAGTCAAACAATCACGCACGGCAATGATTAGAATAACTTGAAGCAAACGGTGTCCCAAATAAGATATAGAGATATGTATTTGAGGAAAAACCGCACCAAGAATTTCTTATTCAAACAAGAACCCACAAGATGAGTAATAAAAGATTTTTAATAGGAATGGAGCTTGTTTGAGCAAACATGCCACCTAGGATCAAGATAATTAAGAGTATCAACTCTAAGTGGCAAAACCTCATATGTTCACATTTTCTAGGCTTGTGATATGTACAAAACATATTACTCCCCCATAATGTGATAAAACATTTCTTCTAAACAAGAGACAACTAAAATTCGACTAGAGATGATTAATGGACATTAGAATTTGAATTTCCCATGAGTATGACACACCACATAGTGACTAGATAATCTTGCAATATCAATACTAAGTGGTGGTACACATGTACACACATTTAAAAGAAAGAGAGATGCACAATGCATATCACTCCCCCAAAATGGGATGTTCCATTAATCACTCAAAGAGAGCCAAATAAGATATCATCAAGATGCATTAGGCTCAAAACAATACCCAAGTATATGATGAGTCAAACAAACATACTTGAATACACAAGATATGTAAGTAAGACTCAACACATACAAACACATATTTGATACAAAACCAAAATATGCAAAGGGGCGAGTAACTTACAATAAATATGAAGAGTTGAAATATAAGTTACCGCAAGGAGGAACATTGGATATAAGATATAGATGATGATCCATACGACTTGGCTTGGTCAAAATATAATATATGAAGATCCCTTAATTCTTCATGAAGTAGCCAAGTCTCCAATGACCTCCACATGCACCTATCGATCAAGTTTGAGCTTGTTGGTCCCCAACCAAGTTGGGTCCTAAGAGGTTAGTCACAATAGGCTTGGCAACCCAAATGGTCTTTTTCTTGAGACCACTTTGAGTTCGAACAAACTTAGCAAACACATTGCCATCCTTATCCTTCCCTAGAGAATAATCATCATCAACAATTATAGGGTTAGATAAGGTACCACCTAAGCAAGAAGAAGCAAAGTGCCCCTTCTCACGACATAAGTAGCAAGTGTTCCCCTTTCTCTTCTTTATTGTTTTCTTCTCTTGGGGAACAATATCTTGATTCTTCTTGGAAAGTGGCCTATCTTCAACTTGAGGTCGAGCAAGAGCTTGACCTTGACCTTGTGGCTGTTTCCCTTGTTGTTTCTCACTCAAGTGCTTCTTATTCTTCAATGGGCATGATCTAACATGATGCCCTTCAACCTTGCACTTGAAGCAAACCAACTTGGTCGGATCCTTGACTTTATCTTGGCCCTTCTTCTTGTTGCTCTTGCTCTTGGACTAGTTCTTGTTATTGGAGTTGAATCCAAGTCCACTCTTGTCATTGGGGGATTGTTGCGCACTCAACATCTTGTCAAGTGTGGATTTCCCTTCATGACGTTTTTCCAAGTCTTTCTTCAAATAAAGGACTTGGGCCTTGAGCTCTTTTATTTCCTCTACATGGTTAGTAGAAATACAAGTACTAGAGGAAGTAGAAGCTTCATTGTTAGAGCAACAAGGCAAAGTGAGTAATCCAACACAAGGTGTATCACTAGTTTGACTAGATAGATTACAAGGACTAGCACATGGCAATATAGCATTTGTAGTAGAGATTGTGCTAATGTCCACATGAGGCTCACAAGATGTTACCTTGGTGATACTAGCCTCATGAGCTAACTTTAGCCCATCATAGGAAATTAGAAGGTCATCATGAGAGCCCGAGAGCTTTTTATGACTTTCTTCCAATTCCTTATAATTGCTAGTTAGCAACTCAAGTTGAGCCCTCAACTCAACATTCTCCTTTAAGATAGATGCTTCACAAGAATTAAAGTTAGTATCACAAGCATCAACAATAGTTCTCTCATTTTCATGCATATAGGATTCAATTTTTTGTGTAAGCATAAAATTAGTATGCTTCTCATCTTTTAGCTCATGCTTGAGGAGAGTGAATCTCATTTCCCCATTTTCAACATGGGACTCCAACACCACTATGGTTTCCCTATATTTATTCAAGGTATCCATAGAATGTTCGAGATTAGCACGAGCTTCTTTATTACCATGAAGAGAAGCATATACCATTGCCATATTATGCACCAAGGTATTATATTCTTCATCATCATCATCATTCTCATCGTTAGAGGATGTGTTAGGAGTCAAAGTAGGAGATACCTTTGATCCTTTTGCCATAAGGCACATGTGCAAACCGGAGAATGAAGATGAAGATATTCTTGAATCCTCATTTGAAATCGTGTCTTGATCCATAGAGTGTTCGGTTTCCTCTACATTGCAAGTCAACAACCAACTAGAGGAAATAAAAGCATTTTGATTATGGGAACAAGATAAGGTAAGCATATCATCATGAGATCTATGTAAGCAATTTACACATGATATGCAAGAACTATCAACACAAGCATGTAGATTATTTTCAATGCTAGATGTGTCTAAGTCCAAAGAGGAAACATTGCAATGAGATAGAGACGAAGAGTCATCACTATTGAGCACAATATCAACATTGCAATTTCCCTCACCACTCACCATATCATTACCTTGTGTCTTGCAACACGTTGGTGAAGTGGAAGTAGATGATAAATCATCACGGTCGGAGGTGGAAGCAACTTGGAGCTCTTCATGATGTGAAGGGGAAGAGAGCTCCTCGGAGACACCACCGACCAAATGAGAAATGGATCCACCAAACATTTCTTTAAGCTTGATCCACATCTCATGAGACGATTTTCGTTTTATATATATAAAGAACCTACGAAAATCGGGTCTCAAAGAGAATAAAAGCTCATTAGATACTTGAGCTTCAAGATGTAAGTTTTTCTCATCCTCTAAAGATAGATTTTGAGAATCCATCGGAGGAGAAAAACCGACATCTAAAAATTGCTCTATATGTGGACACAAGGTCCGAAGTTTACAAAGTAAGCAATTTCGCCACAAAAGATAATTTGTGCCATTAAAGACAATTGTGTCATTGTGCACTATACTAGCCGACATCTTTACTCTCAAGGCGGTGAAGCCTTAAACAAGGAGAGACCTTGCTCTGATACCAATTGAAAGATCGAGATGTCGCCTAGAGGGGGGGGGGGGGGGTGAATAGGCAATTAAAAACTCTTACGGATTTGTCTTGCAATAATGCGGAATTAAACTATCATTTAGTTTACAAGCACAAACCCTAAATATGCTAAGCTCAACTAAGTGTAACAATAGCAACTAGAGCTAAGCAAGATAGGCACAAGATATATGTAGCACAAGTGATAGCAAGATATATGTACTTCAAGCACGATGGCTATCACAAGGAAAGAGAGCTCGGGTATAGAAATAACCGAGGCACGCGGAGACGAGGATGTATTCCCGTGTTCCCTTCCTTTGCAAGAAGGTACGTCACGTTTGGAGGAGTGGAGGTCCCACGAAGGATTCCCCGCGCCACGAAGGCTCACCCTATTCTCCGAACCACACCCACGAAGGATAATGGCCCTTTCCTTATGGTTAGCTTTTCCTCCGCTCCGGAGATGGCAAGCTCCACAACCACTTCATAAGCTCCACGAAGGAGAAGCCCGGGCCTCTTCACAATCTTCTTGAAGAGATCACCGGAGCACCAACCACCAAGCCAACTAGGAGGTCTCCCTCCAAGAGTAACAAGCTCACGGTCTCTCACTCGAACTAATCGTGGTGGAGAGCTCAACACTATGCAATGATGCAAAGGAAGAACACTAGAGGTGTTCAAGTCCTTCACTCTCAAATCCCACCCAAGCAACAAATGCTAAGATGAGATTGGAGAAGAAGAACAATGGGGAAAGTCAACAAAAGACTCCAAGATCTAGATCCCAAGAGTTTCCCTCACTTAGAGGAGAAAAGGATTGGTGGAAGTGTAGATCTAGATCTCCTCTCTTAGATCCCTCAAGAAATAGCAAGAGTTATGGGAGGAATCAAAGGGGAGAGCAAGTTCTTCAAGATTCAACAATGGAGGAGAGAGAATGGGAAGAACTAACTAGCTCAAGGTGGAAGAAGGGCTATTTATAGCATGGGAGCAAATATAACCGTTGGAGAAAAAGAACCATTAAAAACGCAGGAAAAACGGCCCAGCCGGCTGCCAGGCCGGCCGACCGGATTTGGCGCTGAGGAGCCCAGCAGGGCGTCCGGTTGGGCCGGCCCAGCAGCCGGACAGGGTGGCGCGCCGCACCGGGCGGCGGACAGCAAGGACGCGCGGGGGCGATGTGGGGAGCAGGCTGCGTGGGCGGCGCGGTGTTGAGCGGCCCAGTGAGAAATCCGGCTGGGCCGGAGAGCGCGCCGGGCAGGCCGGTTGTGGACTGGGCCTTCGGCCGGTCACAGGCCCAAAGGCTACTGGACGCAGCCCGGATGGCACCAGTGCCAACCCCGGCGCGGACCGGGTGGGCCGGTGGCCGGTCCGGTCTGGCCAGCCGTTCCGCTGGCCCCTTTTCTTCTTTTTTTTATCCTTTTTCCCTTTTTCCTTTTTCTTTAATAACAATTGCTCCCGAACTCCGATTCGAATGAAACCAATTTTGTTTGGAAGATAACAACAAATGCTATCCTATAGAAAGTGCAAACTCAAGAATCTGTAGGAGGGAATTTTATCATGAATATAAAAGGTAGAACCTTATATCATGAATAACCGATAAAATCACCCAACCTCGAAAACGCAATAGAAGGTGCATGCGAACTCCGTTTTCGATGAACTTGGGCTTGTTGTAAAGCTAGCAACAAGCTCAAGAACCTTACACATAGAAACACCAAGAAGCAATAAGGATATGCAAAGTATGCAAAGGATTGAGCTCCCTAAGACGATGTGATCAAGTTACTCAACCGAAAGCCCCTCTTGATAGTGCGGCTATCTATCCTATAATCCGGTCTCCCAACAACCACCTTGAGACCGGTAAAAGGAAAACCTAGCAAGGCCATACCTTTGCCTTGCGCATCCCGCTTGATCTTGATGATAGCTCTTGACGCTCCACTCAAGCCGGAATGCCTCGCTTGATCAATGTTGCTTCGTGAAGACTCACAAATGCTCCCCCATACACTATGATGGGAAAGCTCCATTGATGCACATCTTCACAAGTCCATTATCACCAAATGGAAGGCAAGCTTCAAGCATGTTATCCACTTGAGATGCTCATCTTGAACTTGCCCAACTTAATCTTGTATCTTCTCATACTCTCATAAGATAGAGCATGGCTAATATTGAGTTCCACATAAGAACTCCATCTTCATTTCTTCTTCTTGATCATATCACATATGTATCTTTAAATCGATGGTCTTGATGCCAATACACAAGATGTATCTTTATCTTCATGGCATCCATACTTGAATCCAACACATGGAATACAAGAAGTACCTATGGAATATTCCTTCATATAAACTCAATGAAAACATTAGTCCATAGGGGTTGTCATTAATTACCAAAACCACACATAGGGGCAATGTACCCTTACATGTAGTGCTTGTACATGACCATTGGATCGCTCGTCATCTCCGAGACATTGTCCCAAAGGTATGCCCAAGTGGTCTCCCGATCAGGGTTGTTCCGATAATGAGGCCATGGCCTCTCGTTGAGTATCCTGGGCCACCCAACTGATAGGCGGTCCCAGCTCCATATGGAAAGTAGGAGCAAGCATCCACCAATACCTCCCTTCCCAGTCCTGCGACAAGTTTCGTCCAACTGCGAAAATAAGACATTTGGTTAGTACTTTGTCTAGCAGACTAGTATAGAAGAATAGTACATACAACAAATCATCACCTGCCGGTAGAGGTAGGCAAGTGCCGCTGTTCCCCAACTCCACGGGTGCTCCAACACCATAAGCGCCTTGAGCCAACACCAATGGCCCAACTTCCCACCACTGTCAGCAAAGAGAGTCCTCGAAAGCATATACCACAAGTACACACAGGTGTACGTCCTGATAGTGTCCTCGTTGGCCCCTTCCGGGCATTCTCCAAAGAGAGTCCTGATCCAAGAGAAAGATGCGCCAGCGGGAGTTCTCTCCTTTGGATCTTCTGGCGCCGGAGGAGCCATGTCAATAAGGTCCTCCATCTGTCCGCGCCACCCATCAGAAGTTGTGTTCATACACAGTGGCTTGCCCTGAATAGGAATTCCAAGTATCATGGAAACATCCTGAAGAGTAGGGGTCATCTCGCCGGCCCTCAAGTGGAAGGTGTGCGTCTCCGGCCTCCACCGGTCGACAAGGGCGGTGAGTGCCGCGGCGTTCATGTTCGGCCCCCCGGCTTACAAGCGTGATGAATGGGAGAAGACCGGTAGGCTGGATGAACTCTGTGTACCTCTCGTCATACGCCATATCTACTGTGCCATGGTAACAAATCTTCAAGGGGTGAAGAACCGTTCTCTTCTCCGTCATATGAAAAGCCCGGTGATCCTTGTCATACTTATTATCTATGAGATACATCATCCTACATGTTTACATACAACACCATATTATGAGCCATTCCTAACAAATATGAGTTATTCCAACGCAAATACTAGGCATATGTAACACATTTGAATGCATTTGCTAAGCAAATATTAGACATTTCAACACATACATACATAGGGTTTCAACACATACATGTAAAATTTCATATCTAGGTTCCAACAAATCTATGGTTCAAACACATGTATACATGAGGCTATGAATTTCAACACATACACTACAATATAGAGTCCACCAACAAAAAAATTCATGCCTAGGGTTCATGTCCAAATCTAGCAAGATCTATGAAATTAGTGGACGAATGGAAAGGATTCGATGGGGATTACCTTGAGAAATGGATGGGGAAGAGATTGGTCGGGCAGATCTGATGATTTGGTGGTGGATTTGGTGGGGGAGAGAGGGGGGAGGAGGAGGAACCGCCGGCCGCCTCCTTCCTTCACGCGAAACAGAGAGAGGAAGCCCTGGGTCGGGCTTGGGCGGCTCGGGCGCCACACATAAGTGGATGTGTGGCGCCGTGGGAGCGGCGCCACACATCCTGCCACGTCAGAACGGAGCACACATCAGCGTTGACCGCGCCACGTCGGATGGGCAAGTGGCGCCGCCGGCACGGGCGCCACAGAGTGCGGTGTGGCGCCGATGGGAGGGGCGCCACACAAAAGGGTTAGATGGGTGAAATAGTTTCGCCAGAGGGTCTCTGTGCTTTTCTTCTTTTCTTCCAGGAAAGAGTTATTTTTGTGTGAATCGCCGTCGAGCGTGAAAACAACGTCAACGATACCCGTGGTATTTTTTTTTGCGAACGGAAACGGAAACTGACGGAAACATGCTTTATCGTTTTTGTTTCCCTCTATCTTGTCGGAATCGAAAATGGAAACGGAATCCCCGGAAACGAATATGAAAACGGAAATCATCGGATATGAATACGGAACGGATATGTAGCGGATACATTACGAAAACGAATATTTGCCACAACACAATGCGGCATGATACCTTGGTTTGTAGACCAAAAGACACATATAAAGAAAAGACAATAAAACAAGATATAACATTTAACTTCGACATGCGGAAATTCACATAAAGTAACACACATAGTTTAACAGCTGCATGCACACGCAATTATACAGAGTGATTAGGGTTGGAGTACTTAGTGGACTTGATATGTGGCCAAGCCCGGTTTCATGTGTAAATGTAGGTCTGCTAAATGCACGGGCCTTTCTAGGTTATATTTCTGGAAACTTTTCGTATTTATTTTTCCGGAATTTCCTCTACCGTTTCCTTTTCCGTCGGAAAGGGCTCCCTCGTTTTCTTCTCCGTTTCCGTTTATGCTTTTGCCGTTTCCCGTTTCGTTTCCTCAAAATGTCGCTTCCTTTTTCGTATTTGGCTCTTTATTTTCTTTTTCTTCGAAAAGGGACGGAAAGTTTCCGTTTCCTTTTCAACCCTAGTGGCATGTTGCTCCTCTGTCGTGCCTGCAGCGAATCATGGGAGCGAATTCGAACCCCGACCTAGATTGACCAATCGAAATTAGGGTTCAATCGTGGTTTGAATGATATGTTCCGACATCGGATCCAGCTTTTCCTTGGTCGATGTTGTTGATGAATGAGCAAATCAATTTCTTGTTTGGCAGATTCAGACGCTGTAGTTGACTAGTTCCCAGTAAGGGCCCTTTCCATTACAGACAGCTCGCTTCAGAGTTTGAATATGGACATGGCATTACCGATTGTGAATGCCACAGCCGCAGTGCTTGCTCGTGTTACATCTGCATTCAACGCCCCTCTAGCCCGTGCGGTCGTCTTCGGGGTTCACATTGATGGTAAGCCCATCAACTAAGAACTTACTGTTGGATGACGGTAACGTTTTGGGGGTAATGGTATGTTTCAGGACACTTGGTTGTGGAAGGGCTTCTTATTGCAGTCATACTGTTTCAGCTTTCCAGGAAGAGCTACAAACCACCAAAGAGGCCACTTAGTGAAAAGGTGGAGGGCTTTTCTGCTCATGGCTCTCTCTTTGTTCATGTTAGGAAGTACTGATTTTGTTCATTACTTCATGAATTTTCTTGTGAATCTTTACATTTAAACTCTGCAGGAGATTGATGAGCTATGTGATGAATGGGAGCCAGAGCCTCTATGTCCTTCAATCAAGCAGGGGGCCCGAACAGACACGCCAGTGTTGGAGAGGTTTGTGTGATGACCTGATTTCTAATGGTATATAGTCCCCCACCTTGTGAACTCACAGTGACCCGAATAGACACACCAATTTGATACTTCAATTCAGTAGTCGATGCAGTGATGTTGGAATATTAGAACTCTATGTTGTTTCTAGCTGAAGTAGATTTAGTTTTTCAGATCAATTTTAGTTGTTGTTTCCGAAGAGTTTTTTTAGCACTATCGCAGGGACTTACGATATTATCAGTAGTCGAAATCATGGGGCAATTCTTGCTAGAATTACAATGTGAAAAGGCATGAAAACATGATTTCTATGTTAAAATATGTAATGTAAAACTTTGCTTAGTTTAAAGAACTGCAGAGCATTGTGAACACTTGCAGTATAATTTTAACTCCCTTGCTGCCTAAATCCCTCTAGATTTCAAACTCCTAGGGCGGAAACTCTGCACAATTTATTTTGTCATTGATTTAAACATGTCTAATAAAAAGAATTGATATATCTAATAAAAAAAATACTTAATTGATGATGCCAGATGGTGTCTTACTAGCATTATCTCAACAAGCATGTAAGTTCAATTAGTTATCACTTATCGGTGATATTTCTGCGCCTATGTTACACTAATAATGGACATTACTTCATGAGTTAAATGTTTTCTATATCTTCTCTAGTGTGTATGTTAGAATGCCTTTTGCTTTAAACTTTTAGGAATAACTCCAAACTCCCAATCACAGCGTTATTTTTTCTGAAGCAATTTCCATTGGTAGAATATTCCTCTGTTGTCATCTGTATAAGTTGCTATTTATGTATGTGCAAATGATATTTAATTTGTTTGAGTGATGCTCATTCTATAGTTCTAGATTTATGGAATATGAAACATAGGCAAATATACCACTTGAGCAAGTTATCATTACAGGATATCTACGGTTGCTGGGTATATATAGTTTGTCCTGAGATCTGCTGTTCAGAATTAACACCTATTCTGTTTTTCTATTCTACAGTTGATGGGAAAGAAGTTGTGAACTTTGCATCAGCAAACTACCTCGGTTTAATTGGCAACGAGAAAATTCTTGTAAGGCAGAACTCTATTGTTTGACAGCATTCTCAACAGTTGTATTCTTCTGGAATATCTGATCAAAGTTAGTGAACTGTAGGATTCTTGTGTTGGTTCGCTGGAGAAATATGGTGTCGGATCATGTGGTCCACGTGGCTTTTATGGAACAATTGGTCTGTATGTTGTCTCTTCACAGTATTTTACTGGTATTGCAAATATAGCCGATCTTATCTTCTACATGCGGAACACATGCAGTTTGTACTACCTCTGCGTGCACTGCAGTGTAAAGTAAGTAGGCTGTAGAATGTGAAGCCCACATAACGATCCACCTGATCCAGCCCACATGTAATAGCCCAACTGCCCAGGCCTTATTTCACCGAAACCCTAGCCCCCGGTATATAAACCGCCTCGAGCTCCCCTGCCCGAGCCCTCGCACGTGCGCCGCCATCTCCCCGTCCACGCCGCAGCCGCCGCCGCCGCCGCCCGCTCGCCACCGCCGAGATGGTACGCTCCTCTCCTCCAGCCCTTCCTTTCGCTTGCGTCGTTATCTGCGGTTGGAACTCGTTTCCAGTATTCGATGCGGTATTTGTTGGGATATATCCTGCTAGATCGTAGAGTTTCTAGGAGCTAAATCAGAGGAGTTTTCCGCGACCAGGTCATGTGCAATCACATGTTGAGCTCTCTCGAACACCCCCACCCCCGTCGATCATCTGTGTTAGGCTGAGTTGAGCTTGCTTCGGGCCTATGCACGCGTTCTTCAAGTCGCATAGAACCTGTAGTTGTAAAGGATGCGTCGCAGGTATCAAACCAGGCCCTTAGGGTAGGTAAAAATGCATTTCTATGGTGTCCTAGGCTAGATGTAATACTCTCAACTTTGTCATCTTATAATGTCTTCGGTGTTTGGTTGATTCTAAGCTTTCCATAGCTAATTGCCTTAGGAATCTAATATGTTGGAGATACTCTCTCTAATGTCTAGTACTTGCTCTACTGATTCTGAAAAATTGTGATCACTGCCGTTTGTCAGAGTAATATTTTTGTACACCTGTTCTAAATTATGATGATGCATGAGTTTTTCTGAACATTTTAAACCATTCTTAGTAAAAAAAAGTTTTTCAGTCAAATTCATGTGTCAGGTATTTTAGAATGGAATCTGTATGTAACAGGTGTAATAAGGGCTTGTATAGCTGAATGGTTTTTCTTGTCCTTGAGTTTCAAAGCAAACTGGGTAGTATTCATTCCCTACTGTTGTCAAGCTTACCACTTGTTGTGTGGTGCACCTGTCTATTGTTAATCATTGAAGCAAATTGTTGGAACTTTATTCTTAGGGTTTTGCAAATTGATTATACTGTACTGTTCTTTATTCTTTATTATTTTGCTGTTGTGTAATTTGTTATTTTGCAAATTCTGTTCAGACGAAGCGCACCAAGAAGGCTGGGATTGTTGGCAAATACGGTATGCACTTCTAACATTTTAATCATTTCCATGTTAACCTGTTTTTGCTATGTTCTGAAATTAGACTTTACATTGTTACAGGTACGAGGTATGGTGCCAGTCTGCGTAAGCAGATCAAGAAGATGGAGGTGTCTCAGCACTCCAAGTACTTCTGTGAGTTCTGCGGGAAGGTATGACTTCTGTTACCTACTTGTTGCACACTCCATTGGTCTGAATAATATCTCCTTGCATGATTTTTATAGTTAACTAGTATGCTGTATGTTTGACTAATGAGTGCAAAGCTTTCTGTGCACTATGTTTCCTTTTACTTATTGATGTTGCTTGCATTTCTTTACCTGCCCAGTAATGTTTGTTTTCTGTAAAAGTTGTATTTATGAGTTATGACCTTGTGCTTGTAATACCTTTTGTCAACCCATGTTGTATCACCTCTTGACTAGCACCAAATACGTCTACTTCTATTATGTCAACAATCTCTTGGTACTTTTATCATACACAATCTTATTGCACATTGTTGTTGTTTTGAATTAGTTTTGCACATTCAAGAAAGTTACCTTAAGAAAGCTGACCTGTTATAAAGTATGCATTTGGTAAGATGACTGGAAAATTGTGATATTTTGTCTGAACTACCTTTTGGTTTGTTATTATATTACCAGTTCGCTGTGAAGAGGAAAGCAGTTGGAATTTGGGGATGCAAAGACTGTGGGAAGGTCAAGGCTGGTGGTGCTTACACCATGAAGTATGTTTCCGTTTGCAAGCTCCTACTAAATGTCCTGTTCATTGTCATATCCTTCTATGCTAACCTTGATCTACTTATTGCAGCACTGCTAGTGCCGTCACTGTCAGGAGCACAATCCGTCGCTTGAGGGAGCAGACTGAAGCTTGATTGCACTACTGTTATTGGAATCTTAGGGATGGGTTTGCAGTGAAAGTCCGAGAGTTGCGAATCTCTGTATTTTGGCTATTTAGCCCTGGATATCTGTTAGTAATTTTGGTGTCTGATTTAGGATCTCCTTGAAACTCAAAAGCATGTTGCTACAGTTAACTTTTATGCTATCTTCTGTTGTACCAAAGTTTGTCTTGTTTTACACTTGCTGAATGTGGCCGGAGCTCAGGGTTCTCTTGAGCCAATCACTCAACTGTCTACATAACTCCTGGACATTTTAGGGAATGCTGTTGATAGATGAAGCTAAGCAGTATTTCATTGCAACTCATGACAGTATGCAACCTATATAAAAATGCAGCACTAGTTCACCCATAGGCAATCCTTTCAAGCCCAGCACTAGCATATTAGTACACTACCGTATACTTAATTACTTGGTTCAGATGTCGTATGACAGCAGAACCTAGTCCATAGAACAGAACACGGATAGAGGAAAGAGATGATCCAACCTAACCAGGGGCATTAAACATACAAGTGCTGCAGATTAATCATTTGTAGTTGCAACAAAAAGTGCCTCATAATAGGCCTGGTGTGTCCAAGATCATTCACAGTAGGCCTGCACTTCATGCAGGCCATTGGGATCTTGCCCTCAATTTTTCATTCGATCTTGTTTAGAGTAAAAGTATTGAGAGATGAACACTTGATTTCATTGATGATTGAGGGGTATATATACCCAGCGAACAGGCACCAATAAAGGCGGTTTACAAGGTTGTGTCCCTTCGAAGAGACACGGCTGTTGGACAAAAGTAACTACCTAGTTAGCTTAAGACTTAAGCTAATCCTATTTCTAACAGATCTAACCCTAAACATTCCATATCGCCAAATTGGGAAAATGTATCCATAAATCAAACCGGATAGATCTGCTAATTACCAGCCTATGGACATAGTAGAAGGACAAGAAAGAGCATATCGATCACTTGCTATTCCCCACTCGCGCAACTGCGTGCGCATGGGCCTATCTCCCCCGCTAGCCCCACTCATGCAGCCTGAGTGCTCATTTTATGCTCGCATTTGTCTGTCCCGCCGCCGCAAACAGAGGATTCAGGTGTTCCTCGCTGGCTAACTTTTGGCCTGCTTTGAGAAGCATACAATGCACAACCAACTCATAGCTGCTCTGAGAAGCATACAATGCACAACCAACTTTTTTTTTTTTTTTTTTTTTTTTTTGACCTGGGGATGTACAACCAACTCAGAGAAGGGACAACCAAATACCCGAAATTCAGTCGAAACAGGCCCCTCATTCCTCTGTTTGGAGTGCGTATCCTCGTTTATGTGAGTTTGCTGTTAGTCAAACAACTGGCCTCATCAAAATTATCCTGAATATTGGGGGATGCAGTTATTTTTCTTATATCGATGATACAAACAAGCTTGTTGAGTTCTAATAATGGACGAAAGTACAACACATATTTCTCTCTTCAACCTATGCTGCCTTGGCAATTCCTGTCGAGAAAGTTGTTCATATCATTTTGAGAAGGGCTTTCAGATGTGGCTGTAGACTGTTTGTGATTGTTGCCATCTGAACGATGTAAGATAACTCCCCGTTCACCACCTGAAATGACCTAGCGATCTGCTTCACCTGACGAGATTACACAGAATTTTTAGAGTGCAATTTTCATGTTGGAAATTGATGCGATCAAGTTATACACACATCGACATCGGTGACAGGGAGCTGCAAGAATGTAAGCTAATTAACAGAAAGTGCGTAAGCACTTTGGACAAATGATACCGCACAATATGGATAGAGTTGATCACCGAAGAGCAATATTTTTTATATTTGCTTGGAGAATGAAACAGAAACAAAATCTTAATGCTGCAGTTCTTTTCAGGTAATTAAATGCTGCAATTAAGCATGCCTCAGCATACTAGAAGTAGCATCACACAACCAAATCAAAAGTAACCATCCGAACATCAAAAGTAACCAACCAAATCAAAAGTAACCATCAAAAGTAACATCGATAAACAACTCGAAATAGACCCAGCAAGAGAATTCTGATTAGTACCTTTGATGCATTGCCAACAAGTTCGCTTTGGAGTGTCACTGTTTTCTTTTCAGCGTCATATGAACCCTTCTGCATATTTTAGAAGCAAAGTCGCATCAATACATCAAGACTACAGTTTAGAAAAAGTAAAGGAATATAAATAAGTAAACACATCGATTTATTCATTCCTTACAAATTAAGACCTCTTTGCTTAGTGACAGAGGATGAATACTGGTTCCTACAATGACCTATGTGCCCATGCCCCATGGCAACCTTTAAGCAACCTAAAAGAGGACAGCTATTATTTGGATATGTGATCTTCATTTGCCAACAAGCTTCAAGGATTGGTTCTTGGTATTTTAAGTATCAGCTGTTTAATTAGAAATAAACAACAAGGGAGGGACTACAATTGTGCAATGAACTTGAGAAAGAGAATATCACAATAAGTGTAGTACTTTATGGTACGGAAGTTCCCCTTATCGTTGGATATCTTAATCACATAAGTGTAGTACTTTACGTGTCTGATTTCGAAGTTATCAAATTCAGATTCCACATAAACCACGATAAATTTCAATGAGATCAAGGCTACTCTGTCTCTTCGTTGCTCACCTTGGCAGATCAGCTAAAAAGGATACTTAAAATCTGCCTATCTGGTGCAAGCAACAAAGCTAAACTGTGGTTCAGTATCCAGTTCAGAATATTCATAACCAGATAAACCGCGCTATGCAGACAGTAAACAGAGTCTGGTCATGTCCAGGAAGGAGGAACACACCTGGACCTCGGCGAGGCCTGTGCTCTGGGCGATGACCACCTCGACGGAGCCGTCGGGGCGGGGACGCCAGTACCCACTCTCGGCGTGCATCGGCTCGCCGGACGCCGCCTTCCACGTCTTCTGCGTGTAGGAGATCACCGGCTGCGCGCACCCACCCACGCCAAGCCCGGCAAAGGCACGCAAAGCTCTAAGAATCGGCTAGCCAAAGAGAAGATTTTTGCGATGGAGGGACACATATGGGATGTGCGTACGGCATACCTTGGAGGGGTGGTGGGAGAAGAGGATCTCCTCGCCGTAGCGGAAAGGGGCGATGGTCGGGAAGGTCCCCTCGCCTTCCCCGCGCCACTTGCCCAGCAGGAACGACAGCGGCGCAACCAGCGGGTGCGGCGCCGGCGGCAACGTGGGTGAGCCGGCGGCTTCCATTTCTTGGGGTCTCCGGTTGGATTTTCAGATTTGTCTGCCGGTCAGGACTCAGGAGTCAGGTCAGGACCCCTCTCTCTTTGTTGGCGCGGCAGTTACTATGTGAGCTGAACTGACGGTGTCAAACCCTGAATCTGCATTGTGTTATTTTGTGGACTACCATAGAAATTTGGGGCACGTTTACCAGGTTTAAAAGCAACGTTACATTTCAGGCCCGCATTGAAGGAATTCTACAGAATTTCAACCCGTAGAATTTGTTTTTCTATAGATTGCCTTTGCATATTGAATCCATGAAATTTCTATGTAATATATTTCTATGCTCTCCATTTCATGAGAACATGATCTCAAACCTTATTTTATTTTCTCTTTGAGAAGTTCAATGCATTTACACTCTATCTATCTACTCTCTCATCAGTATTGTACTCCCTCTAATTCATATTAGTTGATTTCTAGTATAGATGTATCTAGATACATCAATACTAATGGCAAGTGACATGAATCGGATGGAACAATATTATTCCCTCCGTCTTTATATATAAGTTTGCCATGTAGTTTGGGGCTTTGAGGTATAGCTTTGACTAATAATTTAACTAACCTAATATGAGTTATATGTTACCAAAAGTATAGCATTGGATTCGTATCTGAAAGTGTTTCGAACGATCATGGAGAGTCGCTATATATAAATTATTTGTATTTGCACTACCATGGAGAGTCACTGGATACCATTGGATTCGTATTTAAAGGTGTTTCCAATAATACTTTTTTTGCGTTATTTAACTTGCTTTCTATTAATAAAATTGCTAGTCAAAGTTTTAGCTCAGAATAGTTAGTGGCCTTATGTATAAAAACAAAGAGAGTACCATGTTTGTTTCCTGCGCACCATCCAAAAGCAACTCTTGCAAAATTTCTGTGTTTTAATCATGTAGTATTTTGAAATACAAAACTTCTCAATTCTGTTTTTTTCCTATTCCTTCGATTTGAAAATCATGCAATCCAAATATGCCCTCAGTCTAATCGCAGACGGGAGATTCTAGATAGCTCGTTTCATCTTCTTATGGTAAAATTTCGATTGTTTTCATTTGTGACACATCAGTGATCAGTGTCCATACAATCTGATGGATCATGTAAATAGTGAAAAACGTTCTAACTTGAAAAAACCCGCACTATCAGGAGAGTCACTGAATGATGAGACTAAGAGCATCTCTAGTGGCTCCTCTATATGATCCTCTAAATGTGTATAGATGACCATTAGCTGAAAAAACGCTTCCAGTGGCTCATCTAAACGGCCATTTAAATATAGATGATCATCCATTTCCTCTACTCATCCTCCAAATCTGGAGGACGGAGCGAGGACCATCCAAAGCAATATCCTTCCCCGCGCACACGTTTCCACGCTCATCTGAGATCAAGAGGTCCACTTGACAGTGAAAAAATCAAAAATATATATAGACGGTCTAGATATAGATGTTCCACTGAAAAACTCAGGACATCTAAAAGAGAATCTTTATAGATGGTCATCTATATGGAGATATAGACGTCCTCATTTAGAGGAACACACGGTAAGATCATCCGTGTTCCAGGTCACACGACAAACCATCGCCTGGCCACGTTCCGTGGTGTCAACATGGTACTAGGTACACCGGATTAGGAGTTGCTACGTGCTGTGGAATAAAGTGACAACCGATGCACAAATCTGTATCAAGTTAACAGGGAGCTCTGGACTATACATATTCACCGAAATAGAACATGACATGGATGAATGAATCAAAAAAAAGAGGACGGAAAACTGATTACAGCTTATGATATCTGCAAGGCACATTTCTCATTGCAGCATTAGTGTAGATCTGAACAGGGGGCAAAAACAAACAATAATCAGATTTCAGAGAGACCACCACCACCACCACAATGAAAAAAAACACAACGAGTGGTTGTTTGAACGATCGGCGCCGCCGCGCGCAGCAATGAATCAGTGCGTGCACCGTGATCGTTTGAACCGGAGCCGCCGGTTCTTGAGGTCGAACTCCCACAGGTGCTCCTGCTGCAGGATGTTGCCGATGACGGAGATCCCGGGCCAGGGCCCCTCCTGCACGCCGATGCACTTCACGCCGGGGGCCGCGTCGATCACGTAGCTCTTCCCCGGCGGCTCCAGCCGGGCGGAGCCGGCGAAGTGCACGGCGAGCTTCGGCAGGTCGACGACGGAGGGCGAGGTCCAGTTGTAGCAGTACTCGAAAGGGTCCATGGTTACCCTCGGCAGGGCAGCGAGTTTCTTGTCCAGGGCCGCCACGACGGCGCGGTAGGCGGGTTTCGCGAGGACGGTGAGGCTGGTGCCGGAGTCGAGGATGACGCCGCCGCCCGCGTCGACGTCCCAGACGGCGCGCGGGATTTTGAGGAACTCGCCGTCGACGGAGATGGCCTTGATGGAGACGTCGTAGAATGGGCGCATCCGGGCGTCGAGCACCAGCGGCGTCTCCCGCGCGCGTGGCTTGGCGGCGCGGGGGCATGAGGAGGAGGAGGTGTGGGAGGAGACGGCGGGGTTGGGGCCGAAGGTGAGGTAGCTGGTGGCGTTGCGTGGGGCGAGGTGGTCGACGAGGCAGTAGGAGAAGCGTCCGGCGAAGCGGGAGGCGGCGTGGGAGGCGAAGGAGATGTCGCTGTAGCCGAGGCTGAGGACGCCGTCGGAGGCGTCGAAGCTGGGCCCGCTGTAGGAGGTGGAGCAGCCGAGCACGAGGCCCTTGAGCTTGGCCTTGCTCGGCGCCGCCGCCGGCCCCGACAGCGCGATCGTCGCCGACTCCGTGCCCACCGTGCCCAGCGCCGCCGAACCGTCCTTGTACCTGTAAGATGCGCGGCGGTTAGTTTACGCGATTGATCGTGCGCGGCACATGGCGCGATTCGAGGATCTCTCTCTCGAGCTGCTGCTACCTCGGTTTCGGTTAGTAGTACGTGCTGAACTAGTAAAAAAAATGGTATCGCAGATTAACAGACAGCTGGTTGCATGTACGTACGTACTCTCGTCAAAACATCTCCTGAATACCAGGTTTGACCTAGCGGCGTTGCCTGCCTGTCCACGAGAACCGTGCAATTTCCACTATGAAAGATATGATATGCCATGTACGCCCACATAGGTAGTAGTATAATATCACAAGTGTTACAACTCAAAACAGTTATAATTATTAAGCCAACACGACCGAGCGATACGCGATAGTAAGCTACCCCTTTGACAAAGCACATAAGTAAGTCACACCGAATGCCTGAACTTCAGGAATGCCTGAACTTCGGGCCATGCCCTAGGTCATCTAAGCTCCCGACTGAGTATGGTAGAAAATTAGAAATGCAACTAGTACATGGGTTTTTGCAAGTGGTGCACAAGGACCGGCTTGCAACCAAATGCAAATCCTCTGGGGCACAATCATTTAACAGGTGGAAAGGGTAATGCCTTTTCCATGAAGTGTATTGCAAAGAACCCCAACAAGTGGACCTCGCAGATGTATGTCCTACCTTCAGCAGTGTTGATTTTTTTTTGGCGAATGCGTGGCGACCGAGACCTGATTGCATTTGGGCTGGAGGATCAGGTAATTTACTCCAGTCAAAACAGGTACGGTCAAAGTCTCCCGGAGAAAACTCTGTGCTCGTATCCTAGAGCTGATAGAGCATTTGACTTTGGATAGCAGAACCCTGTAGAAACCATGGTTTCTCTGCAGGAACACAACATGGTAGAGGAGGCGTAGGCAGCGAGGAAAGGCAGCAATGCTGAGACCAGCCGTCATGGTTCAAAAAGAGAAGGGTTCGGCACGCCATGTCTACCTCTTTTACAAGCAGGCAGGCAGCACAACGTGATTAGCAGTACAAGAACAGTCTACGAGTACAATTCAGAAGAAAAAAAAACCCTTGTTACCGTACAAGAACGAACGGTCTACGAGTACCACATGTTCGCCATGGACGCCCATAGCCCCAAACGAGATCAACTTGTTACCGTACAGTCTCTAATGCTAATAGCGTAATGAGAAACATCTCGATCGGTGAGGACTTGTTTTTGGTGCCCCCTTTCCTACGGAATACGCCGAGTGTCCTGACACGGACGCTGATGGAGTACAACCCAATCCACCGCCGCACATGGCGAAGTCGAGTAGTATACTGCAAATGGGCTGCTGCCGCGGCGGCCGGCCGTGCGCCGTTCTGGGACGTCGTAGCTGGCCGTGCTTGGCCTTAAACAAGGGTTGCCAGGAGTGGCTAGATATGAAGGAAGAACACCCCGGCACCGTGCACATGCCGCAACAGCCCACAGATTAGGGTCCAAAACTAGATAACCTGTCCTGCGTGCGCGACATGGCCCCTTTGTGGCTGGCCGGCGGGCGCTGCTGGGATCCAATGCATATGCGCGCATGTGGTGTGATCGGTCCATCTCGGAGCTCCGGACGACATCGGCGGAGCGGAGCGCCGCCGAGCCGTTCCGGTTCATAGTCATCATCGCCTTCCCGAGCGGAGCAGAGTGACGATGGCGCGCTATGTCAGTGTGCGTGCGTGTGTCGTGATAACCAATCCGCGGGCGTAGACGCATTAACTATGCTCCCCGAGAAAGCGACGATCGTGTATCGCTGAATTAGTGTAGCAACAGCGGCAAATCGATCGGGGATTGGAATGGGAAAGAGGAAGCTCAGTCGGGCACATCTCCGTCAGACGACGAGAAGGGACACCGTCGACCCACGCGGCCCGGCTAATCATCAATGCCGCGCCCTGCCACTGCCAGCACCGGTGTGGCGAGGCAGGCCGGAGCAGAGGGCTGCGTCGTGCATCAATGGCATGACCCCGCATTAAATCATCGGACGCGCGGGCGGCCCCTCTCCGGCATTGCAAATTGCAGTCGCCCTCGCGCTGCTGCTGCTGCTGCCCCTGCGAGATCCGGCTCGGTCTCGCCCACCAACCAGGCTACTAATGGCGGCTCCTGCCTCCTGCTGCGGCTGCTCGCGTGTCATCAATGCGAGGGCCAATTAACGCCGTCCCGCCCAGATCGACTCAGCCATGGCCAATTAAACAAGTGAGCAGGGATTTTAGCACTGCTGCTGCTCGCTAATTGATAGCACTATGAGGAGTACAAGCTGGGGAGAGAGTTGGGGAATGGGGGGAGGGAGAGGGTGGCGGACTGACCGGTAGTCGTAGGCGCAGGCGGTGCCGGGCGTGGGGCAGGTGGCGAGGGAGAAGGGGAGCGACTTGACGCAGGTGTCCGACGCGCACGAGATGGGCGCCCACGTCCTCGACCTCTCCGGCCGGAACGCGCGCCCTTCCTTATCCGCCGCCGCCGACGAGGAGTTGCTGCACTTGACCCAGGTCAGGTCGCTGCCGGTGTCGGCCACCAGCAGGAACGGCTGCGCGGGGGTGCCCACGCGGAACCGCACGAAGTACTGCCCGATGCCCGTGTACGCGCCCGACCCCAGCGGCATCGCGAACGCCGCCGCCCGCGACCCCGCCGCCGTCTCGCGCGTGCGCCGCCGCGCGCGACCCGATGTTAGCCGTAGCCGCGCGGCGATGGTGGACAGCCGGTACCGGTCGTGGAACGCCTGCTGCGCGAGGGAGCCCGACCCGAGGCGGAACAGGTCGAACTGCGCCGACTTGCTCGCGCGGGCGCCGCTTGCGACCGCGAAGAGCGCGGCCGCCGCGACCGCGAGCAGCAGGGTCAGGCGGCGAGCCGCCATTGCCGACGGCGCCGGCCGCTCCCTGATCCGCAGCTAGCTAGCCCGCCAACGCGCCCTGTTGCGGCGATATGAAGCCGGCCGACCGGCGACCGTATGCGCCGAATGCGCGCGTCTCCCCCGGCTAAGCGAGCCTAGCCGCCTGCCTGCCGCTGCGAGCGCCGCGGCGGTGCTCCCTGGTGCCGGTGTTTTTGTCTGAGCTCGCGTTTTCGGGCCGCGTGTATCTTCTTCTACTATGTGTGTGCCGCAGCTTTGGAGTGCGTATTTATCTTGCTCTATTGCGTGGAGGAGGCAGCTTAGTTTTAGTTTTAGTCCTAGTACAGGATTAGTTTTAGTTCAGGGTGCCGCGCTTGGCATGTTGGCTCCTGGTGGTGCGACGCGACGCGCTTCTGTGCGGTTGCTATGTGCGCGCCGTGCTGGCCACTGCTCCGCCTGCGCGCGCGCGGGTCAATGTTTTCCGGGGAGTACCTTGACTGCACGGTTGGGTCCCCGGGACCTCTTCATTGCTGCTGTTCAAAATGCTAGCTACAGTGGGGGCCCGAAACCCTAGCCCCTCCACCCACTATCACCTTCCTCCATGTGCAAGAACTCGTCGCCGGGCTAAGCCCGTGCGGTGGACAGGTGCGGCGGGGCTTCTCACACGGTGGTTTCCTCGGTGGTTCAGATGGTGGCTGATACGCGTACAGCACGCGTCCGTTGGGAACCCCAAGAGGAAGGTGTGATGCGTACAGCGGCAATTTTCCCTCAGTATGAAACCAAGGTTTATCGAACCAGTAGGAGCCAAGAAGCACGTTGAAGGTTGATGGCGGCGAGATGTAGTGCGGCGCAACACCAGGGATTCCGGCGCCAACGTGGAACCTGCACAACACAAACCAAGTACTTTACCCCAATGAAACAGCGAGGTTGTCAATCTCACCGGCTTGCTGTAACAAAGGATTAGATGTATAGTGTGGATGATGATTGTTTGCAGAAAACAGTAGAACAATATTGCAGTAGATTGTATTTCAGTATAGAGAATTGGACCGGGGTCCACAGTTCACTAGAGGTGTCTCTCCCATAAGATAAATAGCATGTTGGGTGAACAAATTACAGTTGGGCAATTGACAAATAAAGAGGGCATGACCATGCACATACATGATATGATGAGTATTGTGAGATTTAATTGGGCATTACGACAAAGTACATAGAACGCTATCCAGCATGCATCTATGCCTAAAAAGTCCACCTTCAGGTTATCATCCGAACCCCTTCCAGTATTAAATTGCTAACAACAGACAATTGCATTAAGTATGGTGCGTAATGTAATCAATAACTACATCCTCGGACATAGCATCAATGTTTTATCCCTAGTGGCAACAGCACATCCATAACCTTAGAGGTTTCTGTCACTCCCCCAGATTCACGGAGACATGAACCCACTATCGAGCATAAATACTCCCTCTTGGAGTTAAGAGTAAAAACTTGGCCAGAGCATCTACTAATAACGGAGAGCATGCAAGATCATAAACAACACATGGACATAAATTGATAATCAACATAACATAGTATTCTCTATTCATCGGATCCCAACAAACACAACATATAGCATTACAGATAGATGATCTTGATCATGTTCGGCAGCTCACAAGATCCGACAATGAAGCATAATGAGGAGAAGACAACCATCTAGCTACTGCTATGGACCCATAGTCCAGGGGTGAACTACTCACTCATCACTCCGGAGGCGACCATGGCGGTGTAGAGTCCTCCGGGAGATGAATCCCCTCTCCGGCAGGGTGCCGAAGGCGATAACCTGAATCCCCCGAGATGGGATTGGCGGCGGCGGCGTCTCTGGAAGGTTTTCCGTATCGTGGCTCTCGGTACTGGGGGTTTCGCGACGAAGGCTATTTGTAGGCGGAAGGGCAGGTCAAGGGGCGACACGAGGGGCCCAGATGACAAGGCCGCGCGGCCAAGACCTGGGCCGCGCCGCCCTGTGGCCTGGCCGCCTCGTGGCCCCACTTCGTTGACTCTCCGGTCTTCTGGAAGCTTCGTGTGAAAATAGGCCCCTGGGCGTTGATTTCGTCCAATTCCGAGAATATTTCCTTACTAGGATTTCTGAAACCAAAAGCAATAAAACAAAGAATCGGCTCTTCGGCATCTCGTTAATAGGTTAGTTACATAAAATGCAAAAATATGACATAAAGTATGAAAAAAACATGTAGATATCATCAATAATGTGGAATTGAACATAAGAAATTATCGATACGTCGTAGACGTATCAGCATCCACAAGCTTAGTTTCTGCTCGTCCAGCGGTGTAAACGATAACAAAGATAATTTCTGGAGTGACATGCCATCATAACCTTGATCATACTATTGTAAGCATATGTAATGAATGCAGCGATCAAAACAATGTAAATGACGTGAGTAAACAGATGAATCATATAGCAAAGACTTTTCATGAATAGTACTTCAAGACAAGCATCAATAAGTCTTGCATAAGAGTTAACTCATAAAGCAATAATTCATAGTAGAGGTATTGAAGCAACACAAAGGAAGATGAAGTTTCAGCGGTTGCTTTCAACTTGTAACATGTATATCTCATGGATAATTGTCAATGTAAAGTAATATAACAAGTGCAATATGCAAGTATGTAGGAATCAATGCACAGTTCACACAAGTGTTTGCTTCTTGAGGTGGAGAGAGATAGGTGAACTGACTCAACATAAAAGTAAAAAGAATGGTCCTTCAAAGAGGAAAGCATCGATTGCTATATTTGTGCTAGAGCTTTGATTTTGAAAACATATAGAGATCATAAAAGTAAAATTTTGAGAGGTGTTTGTTGTTGTCAACGAATGGTAGTGGGCACTCTAACCCCCTTGCCAGACAAACCTTCAAAGAGCGGCTCCCATTTTATTTTTATTTTTGTATGGCACTCCTTCCAACCTTTCTTTCACAAACCATGGCTAACCGAATCCTTCGGGTGCCTGCCAACAATCTCATACCATGAAGGAGTGCCTTTTTATTTTAGTTTTATTATGATGACACTCCTCCCCACCTTTGCTTTCTCAAGCCATGGCTAACCGAATCCTTCGGGTGCCGTCCAACAATCACATACCATGGAGGAGTGTCTATTTTTATTAATTAATTTGGGACTGGGAATCCCATTGCCAGCTCTTTTTGCAAAATTATTGGATAAGCGGATGAAGCCACTAGTCCATTGGTGAAAGTTGTCCAACAAGATTGAAAGATAAACACCACATACTTCCTCATGAGCTGTAAAACATTGACACAAATCAGAGGTAATAAATTTTGAATTGTTTAAAGGTAGCACTCAAGCAATTTACTTTGGAATGGCGGAGAAATACCATGTAGTAGGTAGGTATGGTGGACACAAATGGCATAGTGGTTGGCTCAAGTATTTGGATGCATGAGAAGTATTCCCTCTCGATACAAGGTTTAGGCTAGCAAGGCTATTTGAAACAAACACAAGGATGGAGCGGTGCAGCAAAACTCACATAAAAGACATATTGTAAACATTATAAGACTCTACACCATATTCCTTGTTGTTCAAACTCAATACTAGAAATTATCTAGACCTTAGAGAGACCAATTATGCAAACCAAATTTTAGCATGCTCAATGTATTTCTTCATTAATGGGTGCAAAGTATATGATGCAAGAGCTTAAACATGAGCACAACAATTGCCAAGTATCACATTATCCAAGACATTTTAGCAAATTACTACATGTATCATTTTCCAATTCCAACCATATAACAATTTAACGAAGAAGAAACTTCGCCATGAATATTATGAGTAAAGCCTAAGGACATATTTGTCCATATGCAACAGCAGAGCGTGTCTCTCTCCCACACAAAGAATGCTAGGATCCATTGTATTCAAACAAAACAAAAACAAAAACAAACCGACGCTCCAAGCAAAGCACATAAGATGTGATGGAATAAAAATATAGTTTCAGGGGAGGAACCTGATAATGTTGTCGATGAAGAAGGGGATGCCTTGGGCATCCCCAAGCTTAGACGCTTGAGTCTTCTTGATATATGCAGGGGTGAACCACCGGGGCATCCCCAAGCTTAGAGCTTTCACTCTCCTTGATCATGTTGTATCATCTCCCTCTCTTGATCCTTGAAAACTTCCTCCACACCAAACTCAAAACAACTCATTAGAGAGTTAGTGCACAATCAAAATATACATGTTCAGAGGTGACATAATCATTCTTAACACTTCTGGACATTGCAAAAAGCTACTGAAAGTCAATGGAATCGAAAAATCTATCGAACATATCAAAACAGGCAATGCGAAATAAAAGGCAGAATCTGTCAAAATAGAACAGTTCGTAATGACGAATTTTATTGAGGCACCAGACTTGCTCAAATGAAAATGCTCAAATTGAATGAAAGTTGCGTACATATCTGAGGATCACTCACGTAAATTGGCATAATTTTCTGAGTTACCTACAGAGAATTTTGCTCAGATTCGTGACAGCAAAGAAATCTGTTTCTGCGCAGTAATCCAAATCTAGTATGAACCTTACTATCAACGACTCTACTTGGCACAACAATGCACAAAACTAAGATAAGAAGAGGTTGCTACAGTAGTAACAACTTCCAAGACACAAAATAAAAATAAAGGTACTGTAGTAAAAACATGGGTTGTCTCCCATAAGCGCTTTTCTTTAACGTCTTTCAGCTAGGCGCAGAAAGAGTGTATCAAATATTATCAAGAGACGAAGTGTCAACATCATAATTTGTTCTAATGATAGAATCAAAAGGTAACTTCATTCTCTTTATAGGGAAGTGTTCCATACCTTTCTTGAGAGGAAATTGATATTTAATATTACCTTCCTTCATATCAATGATAGCACCAACAGTTCGAAGAAAAGATCTTCCCAATATGATGGGACAAGATGCATTGCATTCAATATCCAAGACAACAAAATCAACGGGGACAAGGTTATTGTTAACGGTAATGCGAACATTATCAACTTTCCCTAAAGGTTTCTTTGTAGAATGATCAGCAAGATTAACATCCAAATAACAATTTTTCAATGGTGGCAAGTCAAGCATATTATAAATCTTCTTAGGCATAACAGAAATAGTTGCACCAAGATCACATAAAGCATTACAATCAAAGTCATTGACCTTCATCTTAAGGATGGGTTCCCAACCATCTTCGAGCTTCCTAGGAATAGAAGCTTCGCGTTCTAGTTTCTCTTCTCTAGCTTTTATGAGAGCATTTGTAATATGTTTTGTGAAAGCCAAGTTTATAGCACTAGCATTAGGACTTTTAGCAAATTTTTGTAAGAACTTTATAACTTCAGAGATGTGGCAATCATCAAAATTTAAACCATTATAATCTAAAGCAATGGGATCATCATCCCCAATGTTGGAAAAAAATTCAGCAGTTTTATCACAAAGCTTTAATGCTTTTAGCAGTTTCATGCAGTTTTTCGCGCTTTGCATTTGAAGTGGAAACATTGCTAACACCAATTCTTTTACCATTATTAGTAGGAGGTGCAGCAACATGTGTAGCATTAGCATTACTAGTGGTGGTAATAGTCCAAACTTTAGCTATATTATCTTCTTTTTCATTTTCCTCTCTTTCCCACCTAGCACGCAATTCAGCCATCAATCTTATATTCTCATTAATTCTAACTTGGATGGCATTTGCTGTAGTAACAATTTTATTATTATGATTCTCATGAGGCATAACTTTCGATTTCAAAAGATCAACATCAGCAGCAAGACTATCGACTTTAGAAGCAAGTATATCAATTTTCCCAAGCTTTTCTTCAACAGATTTGTTAAAAGCAGTTTGTGTACTAATAAATTCTTTAAGCATGGCTTCAAGTCCAGGGGGTGTGTTCCTATTATTTTTGTAAGAATTCCCATAAGAATTACCATAGCCGTTGCCATTATTATAAGGATATGGCCTATAGTTGTTACTAGAATTGTTCCGATAAGCATTGTTGTTGAAATTATTATTTTTAATGAAGTTTACATCAATATGTTCTTCTTGAGCAACTAATGAAGCTAACGGAACATTATTAGGATCAATATTTGTCCTATCATTCACAAGCATAGACATAATAGCATCAATCTTATCACTCAAGGAAGAGGTTTTTTCGACAGAATTTACCTTCTTACCTTGTGGAGCTCTTTCCGTGTGCCATTCAGAGTAATTAATCATCATATTATCAAGAAGCTTTGTTGCTTCACCAAGAGTGATGGACATAAAGGTACCTCCAGCAGCTGAATCCAATAGGTTCCGCGAAGAAAAATTCAGTCCTGCATAAAAGGTTTGGATGATCATCCAAGTAGTCAGTCCATGGGTTGGGCAATTTTTAACCAAGGATTTCATTCTTTCCCATGCTTGTGCAACATGCTCATTATCCAATTGTTTAAAATTCATTATGCTACTCCTCAAAGATATAATTTTAGCAGGGGGATAATATCTACCAATAAAAGCATCCTTGCATTTAGTCCATGAATCAATACTATTCTTAGGCAGAGATAGCAACCAATCTTTAGCTCTTCCTCTTAATGAGAAAGGAAACAATTTTAATTTTATAATGTCACCATCTACATTTTTATACTTTTGCATTTCACATAGTTCAACAAAATTATTGAGATGGGCAGCAGCATCATCAGAACTAACACTAGAAAATTGCTCTCGCATAACAAGATTTAGTAAAGCAGGTTTAATTTCAAAGAATTCTGCTGTAGTAGCAGGTGGAGCAATAGGTGTGCATAAGAAATCATTATTATTTGTGGTTGTGAAGTCACACAACTTAGTATTTTCAGGAGTACCCATTTTAGCAACAGTAAATAAAGTAAACTAGATAAAGTAAATGCAAGTAACTAATTTTTTTGTGTTTTTAATATAGAGTATGCAAACAAGACAGTGAATAAAGTAAAGCTAGCAACTAATTTTTTGTATTTTGATTTAGTGCAGCAAACAAAGTAGTAAATAAAATAAAGCAAGACAAAAACAAAGTAAAGAGATTGCGATGTGGAGACTCCCCTTGCAGCGTGTCTTGATCTCCCCGGCAACGGCGCCAGAAAACAGTCTTGATACGCGTACATCACGCGTCCGTTGGAAACCCCAAGAGGAAGGTGTGATGCGTACAGCGGCAAGTTTTCCCTCAGTATGAAACCAAGGTTCAATCGAACCAGTAGGAGCCAAGAAGCACGTTGAAGGTTGATGGCGGCGAGATGTAGTGCGGCGCAACACCAGGGATTCCGGCGCCAACGTGGAACCTGCACAACACAAACCAAGTACTTTGCCCCAACGAAACAGTGAGGTTGTCAATCTCACCGGCTTGCTGTAACAAAGGATTAGATGTATAGTGTGGATGATGATTGTTTGCAGAAAACAGTAGAACAGTTGCAGTAGATTGTATTTCAGATGTAAAGAATGGACCGGGGTCCACAGTTCACTAGAGGTGTCTCTCCCATAAGATAAATAGCATGTTGGGTGAACAAATTACAGTTGGGCAATTGACAAATAAAGAGGGCATGACCATGCACATACATGATATGATGAGTATTGTGAGATTTAATTGGGCATTACGACAAAGTACATAGACCGCTATCCAGCATGCATCTATGCCTAAAAAGTCCACCTTCAGGTTATCATCCGAACCCCTTCCAGTATTAAGTTGCTAACAACGGACAATTGCATTAAGTATGGTGCGTAATGTAATCAATAACTACATCCTCGGACATAGCATCAATGTTTTATCCCTAGTGGCAATAGCACATCCATAACCTTAGAGGTTTCTGTCACTCCCCCAGATTCACGGAGACATGAACCCACTATCGAGCATAAATACTCCCTCTTGGAGTTAAGAGTAAAAACTTGGCCAGAGCCTCTACTAATAACAGAGAGCATGCAAGATCATAAACAACACATGGACATAAATTGATAATCAACATAACATAGTATTCTCTATTCATCGGATCCCAACAAACACAACATATAGCATTACAGATAGATGATCTTGATCATGTTCGGCAGCTCACAAGATCCGACAATGAAGCATAATGAGGAGAAGACAACCATCTAGCTACTGCTATGGACCCATAGTCCAGGGGTGAACTACTCACTCATCACTCCGGAGGCGACCATGGCGGTGTATAGTCCTCCGGGAGATGAATCCCCTCTCCGGCAGGGTGCCGGAGGCGATCTCCTGAATCCCCCGAGATGGGATTGGCGGCGGCGGCGTCTCTGGAAGGTTTTCCGTATCGTAGCTCTCGGTACTGGGGGTTTCGTGACGAAGGCTATTTGTAGGCGGAAGGGCAGGTCAAGGGGCGACACGAGGGGCCCAGATGACAGGGCCGCGCGGCCAAGACCTGGGCCGCGCCGCCCTGTGGTCTGGCCGCCTCGTGGCCCCACTTCGTTGACTCTCCGGTCTTCTGGAAGCTTCGTGTGAAAATAGGCCCCTTGGCGTTGATTTCGTCCAATTCCGAGAATATTTCCTTACTAGGATTTCTGAAACCAAAAACAGCAGAAAACAAAGAATCGGCTCTTCAAAGATCTCGTTAATAGGTTAGTTCCAGAAAATGCATAAATATGACATAAAGTATGCATAAAACATGTAGATATCATCAATAATGTGGCATGGAACATAAGAAATTATCGATACGTCGGAGACGTATCAGTGGCGTTGGCGCAACACGGTTCCCCGGGGGATAAGGGCCTCCCGTACCGGCGCGGCAGAGCGTTGTGGTCTCCTCTCCCATGTTCGTTCGGTTACACTGTGTGATGCCTAGAGGAGCAAAATGGCCTCTACATGCGGCAACTCCTTGCCTCGTAGGTGAGCTATGTCCACCGACGCTGTGGCAAAGTGACGGTTAGCGGCTGGTCGGGGATCCGTGGCAGAAAGGCGCGCGGCACGGCGATGCTAAACCTGGTTCCATACGTGGTATACCAAGCGTCGACAGGCTTGTCCAAGATCTGTCTCTTGTGAGTCTAAAGACAAGGGTGGTGGGACGGGTTATCCAGCCAACCCTAGGATGGGGATGGTGAGTAACTGAGTATGTCTGTGAAATTCGGGCTTGGGTTGTCAAAGCCAACAATGGCAGATGCCATTACCTTGCCTAAGGCCGTTCACAACAGGTTGTATCTTAGCGTGTTATCCTAGGTAGTAGTGTATCTTAACTATGGTGCCACATAAGCAGTTTGCCTATGATACCGTACCAAGAACCTCTTATTGTGAAATGCCTAAGGTGTCATGCTGCAGTTCTCGTCTCCCCTCCCAGGATGCTCGGGGAATCCCTAGGTCTGGTCTCCAGACACGCTTAGCAACCTTGCCATTAATCTGCATCATTTTAATCCTTCCCGATCTACAAAATGGTGGGTCGTTTTGAAATATGATGAACACAAAAAAGATGCGCATTTATGTTACAATGCAATTCCCATGAACATTTTTTGGTTTCGTGGACGTTTGAATGGCAATTTCGTATTACATTTGAAAGTTTTTTGGCTGAATTTAGTGAAAATTTTCGCAATAGTTCGCGCGTTCCAAAATTCCTTCGAGGAGTAGCTTCATCTCACTATCGCGCACGACTTTTGTCTTCATAGTTTTCCATTTTGACATTCGTATATAAGTACATCTAAAGACAAGGGTGGTGGGACGGGTTATCCATCCAACCCTAGGATGGGGATTGTGAGTAACTGGGTATATCTGTGAAAGTCGGGCTTGGGTTGTCAAAGCCAACAAAGTCGGAGGCCATTACCTTGCCTATGGCTGTTCACAACAGGTTGTATCATAGCGTGTTATCCTAGGTAGTGGTGTATGTTAAGAGAAAATGGCCATAATGCATTGTACCTTAAGGATTGTTTCTACATTTAGTGATTTTGGTGATATGTAGACATGTGATTGGGCTAGTCACACTTTTGTTTGCCTATGACTATGTGCAAGGGTTGTATCTTAGCTAACATATAACATCATTATCTCTCATCACCAACTATGGTGCCACATAAGCAGTTTGCCTATGATACCGTACCAAGAACCTCCCATTGTGAAATGCCTAAGGTGGCATACTGCAGTTCTCGTCTCCCCTCCCGGGATGCTCAGGGAATCCCTAGGTCTAGTCTCCAGACATGCTTAGCAATGATGTCCCTCTTGGGGCCACCGCCTTCGAGCTTCAACCGGATAGATGAACAAAGAGCTCGAAGGCGGCTTTGTCCTACATCAATGACAATGCCGATGAGAAAAGTCGAGTTCGTCTCAAGGCCGTGGTTGTCATTTCTTGGGGGCGTGATTGGTTGCTCACAATTCGTTTACTCGCACCACTTGGGTAAAAAAATGGACGTTTGGTAGCCCACAACGAAAAATATTTCTTGCATATCATGGTTCTTAAAGCAGCCTAGATACAGGCAAAAGTTTGCCCAAGAAGAAAGGATGATTCGGCCGTTTCTCCGTGGCCAGGCTACGGTGAGCGCAAAACTGTGCCCTTCGTGGCTGAAGTCATACAAGCATATGTACCTAACCTTGACATTAATATGCATCATTTTAATCCTTCCTGATCTACAAAACGCTGGGTCGTTTTGAAATATGATGAACACGAAAAAGATGTGCTGTTACAATATAATTCCCATGAACAATTTGTTGGTTTCGTGGAGTATTTGAATGGTAATTTTGTATTACTTTTGAAGTTTTTTGGCCGAATTTAGTCAAAAATTTCGCAATAGTTCATGCGTTTCAAAATTCCTTCGAGAAGTAGCTTCATCTCACTGTCGTGTCTTCATAGTTTTCCATCTTTGATATTAGTATACAAGTACATCTACGCCTTCCTAGTACACTGCACGTAGTTGTAGATCTGCTCGTTTACAAATGTAAAAACCGAAAACTTTGAAAACGAAAGTAGTGCGAAATTGTGAGGTGAAGCTACCCCCCGAAGGAATTTTGAAATGGCCAACCGTGTCCGAAAAGTCGACAAAACTCGTTCAAAAATGGCTTATAACATGAAACCGAGTTTGAAACGATGGACGAAACGAAAAACCCATCATGGGAATGGAATCACAACATCGAGACGCATCTTTTTCATGTATACCTTATCTCGAATCGATGAATGATTAGGCAGATTACAAATGATTATGATTGAACTAGTTTAGTTAACCACAACCCTCCTCAACGTGCAGCCTACCAATCGTACTGCATCTCGTTTCTCCAAACGAACTCAACTGAAATTGTTAGCATATAAACGTAGTATCAAAGTTGGCCCAAGTCACGTTTCCACTCATACGGTAGCTAGCAAGGCAAATTGCGTCGCCGGGACGAAACACGAAAAACCAAAGCGAGCAACCAATGAGGACCGGGTGTCTCCATAGGGTCGCCATGGTATGATTGTTGTTGTGTTGTCAGAGCAGCGACAACATCTTGTCCGGGCGGTGACGGTCATAGACAATGGATGGTTTGGTTCGATGATCTTTCGTGGCACCAACCTCAGCCATCTCTCATTTGTAGCCCACCTTCAGAGTCGAAGGTGCCTTGTTGCCAGTGTGTGGAGCGAACTGTTTGACATTTTTCTTTGCCTCGTTGGTGACCTATGTCCACCGACGGTGTGGAAAAGTGACGTTACCGGCTGACCGGGCCTCCTTTCTCGTGCCGCGCTGACGCTGAACCTGGTTCCATACGTGGCATGCCAAGGGTCGACGGACCTGTCCAAGATCTTTCTCTAGTGAGTCTAAAGGTAAGGGTGGTGGGACGGGTCAACCAGCTAACCTTAGGATGGGGATAGTGAGTAACCGAGTATGTCTGTGAAAGACGGGCTTGGGTTGTCAAAGCCAACAATGTCAGATGCCATTACCTTACCTAAGTCCTTTCACAACTGGTTGTATCTTAGCGTGTTATCCTAGGCAGTGGTGTATGTTAAGAGACAATGGTCGCGGTGCATTGTATCTTAATGATTGTTTCCACATTCAATGATTTTGGTGATATGTAGGCATATGATCGAGCTAGCCACATTTTTTTCCTATGACTCCGTACAAGGGTTGCATCTTAACTAAGATACAACATCACTATCTCTCATCACTAACTATGGTGCCACATAAGCAGTTTGTCTATGATACCGTGCCAAGAACCTCCCATCGCGAAAGACCTAAGGTGTCATATTGCAATTCTCGTCTCCCCTCCTGGGATGCTCTTGGGAATCCCTAGGTCTAGTTCCCCATACACGCATAGCAGTGAGGTCCCTCTTGGGGCCACCATAGTCCATCTTCCATTGGATAGATGAACAAAGTGCTCGAAAGGCGGCTTTGTCTTGCATCAATGACAATGCCGATGAGCAAAGTCGGGTTCGTGTCAAGGTCGTGGTTGCCATCTCTTCGGTGTCTCCATAGGGTCATAGTGGTATGTTTGTTGTTGTGTTGTCGGAGCAGCGGCAACATCTTGTCCGGGCACTGACAGTCATAGACAATGGGTGGTTTGGTTGGATTATCTTTCGTGGCACCAACCTCTCAGTCATCTCTCATTTGTAGCCCGCCTTCGGAGTCGAAGCTGCCTTGTTGTCGGTGTGTGGGATGGACTGTTTGGCATTTTTATTTGTGTGGCTTCATGCCGCTGGCGCGGCGAGGACATCGTGGGTGGCCGTTTGTCGTGAAGGCGGAGTCGATTTCTCGAATTGATGATAGTGATGCTCTGCGCTTCCTCATCGGTGTTTTTCTCATTGGTGGTGCTTGTGATCTACATGCTAGCGTGATGGCGGGCGGCGTGGGTGTTTATGACGATTTTCACCAAGTTTTCCGTTAATTAACTGGTAGATTCTCGTTGGGTTCTTAAGAATTGAAAATGATAGGTCTTTTGCTTTGCATCGCTTCAGAAAAAAAAATACTGGCTCTACCTGTGACCACATAGGATTTTGAAAATTCCTTTGTATACAAGCAGATTATACAAAAAAAAAGTAAAGCACATGTATTTGATATCACAAATTTGAAATGACAACAAATACTTGAACTCCTGTCAGTCTGTCACTGCCACTGCTCGGTCGTTTGGAGTTGTAAACTTCGACTCTATCGATAGAAGACATTTTATGAGCGAATATTATTTTGGGCTATGAACATTAGTTCCTCTTAAGAATCTAGATTCTCAGCTGCACCCGTAGCAACCGTAGGCAGTACACAACATCTTCTTTCGTGGCCACTGGTCACCTACATTGAACGTGGTAGCAACATGTTCCTGTGACTGACCCAGTTGCTTTGCAATGCTTGAGCATCGTTGGGCTGTCGGGATATGAGTTACCACATCGCTGTCCACGCTTGGGGAGTGGATGTCACGGGACTGTGTCCATGCACGCACGCAGAACAAATGCGTCAACTTCCTTTCAATTTCTTTCGTGTACATTTCGCGTTTCTGGTTCGAGTTGATCACCTTCCTGTTCAAACAGATTGTGTTTGAATAAGCCGGCCGTCCACGCAACCTCACGCTGAGCTGAGGCGCTCACCGATGCACCAAGGCAAAATTAGCCGTATGTCCGCACTCGACTGAAGCTGAAGCCCGCTTGTGTTTTTCCTTCGCCCTTCGCTTTCGTCGCTATGTTCGCTACTCCGGGCTGTATTTGCAGTGCGGCCACGCAATAATAAGTGGACGCTACCGTCTCTCGCCACACGCGTCCAAACATTCGTATGCCACTTGCCAAATGGAGCAAATAACATATAGCTATCACAGTTGGAGCTAGATTAATAAGTTCGTGCCGGTTTTGGTATTATTTTTTCTAAAATCTACCAAGCATGGAGGGAGTGACAACAGATAGCGCTGGTAGCATTCTCACATCGTGTTAACAACAAAGGGCCTACCGTCGGAGGTGACGTGGACAAACGGACGATGCCGAGCCGTTAGACCATGCCGGTTAAGACAGGGTCAGGTTCCAACCAGTCGGATCAACTCTTCTCTCGCCGCTGCCATGGTCTTTTGGAGCAGCCATTCTAGCGTTGTCAGCGTCTCCTTATGCCTCGAACAAGAGGCGAGTCTAGGGTTAGCGCCTCCGTTTATGACCATGATTACTCTGGCAAGCACGAGGAGGAGGACAAAGCTTGTTTTCGTTGTCGTCGGGTCTATCGAATGGTCCGAAGGACATACCTTGGTAGAAAGTGTTTGGCTTGTGGTGTTGTGAGTATTTTGACCAAGGTGTGCATTCCCCAATTGTATTTGGATGCATATTTATCTTAATCTGTATGTGTAGGAAGACAAGAATAGTGGATATGTTAAGTTTGTTGATGGTGAGTGGCCTGCAACTTTGAAGAACGCTCTTTTGAAGCTTTGGTCCATGTTGGAGAGATGAAAATTAGAGAAGAAAAATGAAGAGAAGTTGAGGGAGGCATTGAAGGAGAAGGAAAAAAGCTGCGGATGCAATGATGCAAATAGAGCTTCAAGTAGCTGGCATAATTAGTGAGTGTAAGGACAAGACCGAAGGGGGCTGGAAGGTTTTTAATGAGGCGGGCCTACTTGCTTATTATAGTAATATATTGTGTTTCAAAAAAAGACAAGACCGATGAAGCAAACGTCAAGCTAAAAAAATTAGGAAAGACCAAATCCAAAAGGAAAATTATATTTTTTATGCACTTTGTGTTGTTGTGTTTCTTGTGGGTGTTCTCGTAGGTGGGTTTAGTGAGTGTCCTGGTAGGTGGTTTCATTCCTAATTTGTATCAATCGTGAACAATGTATCTCGTTTTAACAATTATAATTGTTATCAGCCTGAACAACTTAGAATGTTTGTGCAATTATTTTCTATACGCCACAGATTAGTGCAATTACAAATGAAGAAGAAATTGCGCAGGAAAATCACACAATTTAAATAGAAAATTAACCACAAGAATTTGCACACATTTTGCACAGAAAATTCACTCAAAGGCATGAGTTGTATTGCTACTTCACCACTGCATTTGCAACAATACTATCACCAAAAGAAGAACACAATTATGTAAGGGATGAACTACTACATGTCCATTACAACACAACATGCATCACCCAATAGAGCCACCAACCAACTGTGGTAAGGAATAAATTATACATGTCCATTACAACACAGATATATGAGCAAGATGCAGCGACCCAGCATATCAATGTATGTTGCAGTACACAAGTTGTTGATTTTTTTTGGTAAAGGGAATATATAAATATCAAAAGATACCAATTATACCTAGACTCTGCAACAACGCCCCATCCTAGTGGCAGTACGGATGCACACAACCAAAAAAGAGTAAAGAAAACTAAAAAATAAAAGTCCCGCTATAGCCTTCCAGACCTAGCAACAACAATACAACCACCACCGTGATAACACCTGAAAAATACAGACTCTCCAAAAGCGACGCCTCCAAGAAGGGAACATTGCACCAGCGCTGTCGTAGCCCGACCAAATGTCTTAGGTTTTCACTCTGAAGATAATCCCCACTCCCAAAACAATGTCTCCAACAAGGTCATTGCCAAACACAACAAGTTAAGGCAAGATCTTGAGTTTTCACCTTGAGATGTAAGACTTTGAACTTCACCTGTGCTGCCGCCCCCACATGCATACCACTGCTGCGGAGCCCGGAACGCCTAAATGTACTTCCATTTTGAATTCGAAGTGATGATTTGAATTCCTAATTCAATATTCTTTCCCTTCAAAACCCTAATTACAAAGAGGTCATGTCAAAATCTATTGCACTCTCGCCACAACTACACCTTAATTCACAAGGAGAGAGAGAGGGACATCGATGAAAGAACATCTCTCATATTATGTTTTGTGTGTTTGATGTCAATGTATGTGATACACTAATGTTTGTTTAAGTGGTACAGGGATTATATAGATACATTTTTATGTGTGTTGGATGTGGTCAGTTCTGTCAAAAAGAAGCAGCAAAAAGTGCATCAGGCAGGATAATCCTGGCCGGATATTTTGGAAATATCCGGCCCCCAGTTTTCGGCTAAGGATTTGAGGTTTTGTGGCTCTGGATAGGGGCCGGACATTTACCCGGATATTGTCCCGGTTTTGTCCCAAGGCCGGAATATCTGGGCCGGACATTTCGGAAATATCCGACCCCCTTGATTTTGGCTAAGGACCTGAAGAAAAGCAAGTCTGGATAGGGGCCGGACATTTGGCCGAACATTGTCCTGGTTTTGTCCCTGAGGCCTGATTATCCGCGGGGGGGGGGGGGGGGGTGGGTGGGGCGGATTATCCGGCCCTTACTTAGGCCGGAATATCCGCCCCCCCGGAAGCTGCAATGGCTGGATTTCTGGGGGGTATAAATACCCCCCTTCTTCTACCTTGGATGCTCGCTCAATCATTGCACAAGAAATCTGCCAATGCTCACCTCCATTAGAGCCACCTCAAGAAACACAAGATTTGCAAGATCTCCTTCCTCCCCCAACCAAAGCTCTTGATATTTGGAGATTCGAAGGAGAAGACACCGATCTACATCCTCACCGAAGCGTTTCTCATTTCTCCCTCTCTTGTTTGAGGGATCTCATGCTAGTGTTCCTATTTGGTTCCCTAGTTGATTTGTGTTGATGTGTTGTTGTTGATTGTTGTATTGTTACAGATTTGGGAGCCTCCAATTCAGTTGTGGATGTGTGCCCCAAGAACCTTGTAAAGGCCCGGTTTCCGCCTCGAGGAAATCCCTTAGTGGAAGTGGGCTAGGCCTTCGTGGCGTTGCTCACCGGAGATCCGAGTGAAGCCTTCGTGGCTGTTGGTTTGGCTTTCGTAGCAACCACACTCCTCCAAACGTAGACGTACCTTCTTGCAAAGGAAGGGACCTATGGGAATCATCTCCGTGTCTTCGCGTGCTCCACTCTCGGTTACCTCTATCCTATTCTATCTCTTATATTGCTTAGCTATATCTTGCCTAGTTGATTGCCTTGTCATATAGGTAAATTCACTTAGTTGCATATCTAGAGAATTTACCTTTGTGTCAAGCCTAAATTGAAAAAGAACTAAAAAATTGGTTAGCACCTATTCACCCCCCCTCTAGGTGCGGCATAAGATCCTTTCAATCGGTATCAGAGCCTCGGCTCTTATTTCGGGCTTAACCGCCTAAGAGTATGCCGGACGATGGACCTACGGAAGGGGAGGCTAAGATGGTCACCATGGATGATATCAATTCGTTGAGGTCATCCATGGATGCTCAAATGGAAAGCATGAGAAAGATGATTTCTGAGCTTTTGACTCCGCCCCGTCCCGTGGCTTCCACCAAAGAGGTTAATGTCACGGATGCGTTAGAAGAGGATGATACTTCGGTATTACCCTCCTCTACCACACCCGTGGATGGTGATAACATAAACACTAACAAATCTACTATTGCATCTCCTAGAGGAACTAGTGGAGGTGAGAGCTACAATCGAGTGGCTCCACCTTTTCTATCTCCCGATATACCGGTTCCTCACCCTCATATAAACATTCGAGGCGACCCACCTAAGTTTTCCGTTAATGATTACGATACTTGGCAATTTGAGTTTAGCTCTCATGTTCGCAGTGCCTCCAATGAACTTTGGAGAATCATCGTGGAAGGCTTCAAGCCTTACAACCCCGACAAGTTGACTAGAAGAGAAGCGGTTGATAGTCAACTCAACAACACCGCCTTGCACATGATTCAAACTAGTGTTTGGACAAAGGAGTTGTCTCGTGTTCGGCATTTCACCACCGCCAAGGATGCTTGGGATGGTTTGGCCGCGAGTTGCATTGGAAGTGAGAGCACAAGAAGGAACAAGTATAATGCTCTTCGGAATAAAGCCGAAGGATTCATGAGGCTACCGGATGAAGATCATGAAGACATGTATGGAAGACTTCTCACCGTTGCCGGCTCCTTCCGGAATATTGGTGCCACTCACATTGATGACTCTTGGATCAAGGAGAAGTACATTGAGTGCATGATGCCGTTTGAGCCTATTGATGTCAAGACTCTTGTCGGTAGAGAATGCTATGCCTCTCTCACCTCTCAACAAGCCGTGCACGAGATGCAAGCTCTCAAAGTGCTTGAGCAAAACTCTCATGATTCTCGCAATCGTGCCATTGGGATGACAAAAGGGTCCAACCTTGCCTTGGTGGTCAACTCCGTGGAAGAAGTGATTCCTCAAGAATCTTATAGGGCATCTTGGAGCATGACCTATCCGGAAGACTTGGAACACCACTACCATGACCACATGGCCTTCCATGCAAACACCTTTTGGATTGATCCTTACAAGGCCAAGGAAGACAACATCAAGAGAAACGACTCAAGGGGTCCCTCAAGCTCGGCCCCAAGAACAAGATCTTGCTACAATTGCAATGACAAGAGCCATTTCATTGCCGAATATCCCTATGAGAATAGGGAGAATCATGGTGGAAGGCTCATCCCCAAGGACAAGAGAAAAGACTCAAAGGGCAAGTATTCAAAGCCCCCCAACAAGAAATTCTATAACAAGAACAAGAAGGGCAAAAGGCCCTCAAGGATTGTGCTAGTGACTAAAGAAGAATACTCTTCCGATGAGATTGAAAGTGCTAGTGATGATGAAGAGGAAAGCTCAAGAGAAGTGGCTGCCATTGTCACCACCAACATCCCCTCTTCCTATCTCTTTGATTCACCCAATGAGAACCCTCAACGCAAGAATGCACATTGCTTCATGGCAAGGTCCACCTTGGACACATCTATTGTGCTATCAACTCAAGAAGAGTATACCTCCGGAGATGAAAATGTTGATGATGAAGAAGATGCAACCTCAAATGAATTGGTTGCCCTTGCCTCCCTCTCTACTAACTCTTCATCAACAAGTGAATCTCCCAATGAGGTCATTCATGTGGAGGAAGAAAGTTGCCTCATGGCTAAATCTTCCGAGGTATCATCTCCTAACCCCTCTACGCCTAACATTTCTAATGATCTAGCGGTTGACCCCGCTAGTCTAAAAGTGAAACAAGAAATGCTAGAGTTTGATGATTTCATTAGTAACCTACAAGGTAACACTAAGAAGCATGTTTCAAGTCTCATGGTACGTATAGCTCAACTAAATGATACTCTTGAGAAAAAATGCCAAATATAGAGAGAAGACTCTCTAGAAATACATGCTCTTAAAAATGCTCTTGAGGAATGTCAAGAAACTATAGCATCTCTTGAAGAGAGGCTAGAAAATCTTGAAGAACCTCAAGATAAACTTAACAAGCTCACTAAAGCTAGAGATCTTGCTAGAGCTAAGACTAAAGTGCTTATAAAGGAAAAGGCCAAATTTGGTGTTGATCATGAGAAACTTGTGAAGGATCTAGATGAACTAGACAAGGCTCACAATGCCTTGAAGAGTGAATACTCTCTCCTCTCCGAGTCTTATGAGCAACTTCAAATTAGGCTTGCTTCATATGACATACCTAGTACCTCTACTCCTTCATGTGATCATGCAAATATTATTGAGGAAAATGCTAGGTTGAAGGATGAACTTGCTAAGGCCTCCTCTCCCCAAAGTAAACTTTCCTTGGATGATCTTTTGAGTAAGCAAAGGTCAAACAATGGGAAGGAGAGACTTGGTTATAATACCAAGACTAAAAAGGCAAACAAGAAAAAGGCCAAGCCCGCACATGAGAAAGCTAATGGTGAAACCCGAAAGGGCAAAACCATTAATGATGATGGTGCGGGAATAGATAACCCTCACTATGTTCTTTTTAAAGATTATTATGGTGATGTTTATGCTAAATATGTTGGTCCATATGATGGTTATGTTGCTTGGTCTATTTGGGTCCCAAAGACCCTTGTTGCTAACAAAAGAGGACCCATTGAAAAATGGGTACCTAAATCCAAGAATTGATCTCATGTAGGACTATGCCGCCGGAGGGTCAAAATGGGTACTTGATAGTGGATGTACAAGTCATATGACCGGCGGCAAGAATCTCGTCAAGGAGTTGAGGCCCAACATAAATCATATCACCGTCTCCTTTGGCGATAATTCTACATCCGAGGTATTGGGTTTTGGCAAGGTTGTGGTTGCACAACATTACTCTTGTGGATGTCATGCTTGTCAAAACCCTTGGTTACAATTTGCTTTCCGTTTCCGCCCTTGGCAAGATGGGTTTCGCCGTCTTTATTGATAATGATATTGTGGTCCTCTTGTGGAGCAAGACTCTAAAAGTCGCATTCGTTGGGTATCGCGAACACAACTTGTATGTGGTGGACTTTTCGGGGACCACCACGACAAGTGCGATGTGCCTATTCGGAAAGGCGGACGTGGGTTGGTTGTGGCATCGCCGTCTAGCCCATGTCAACATGAGAACTTTGCAAAGTCTTCACAAGGGGAACCATATTGTGGGACTAATGGAAAATGTATCTTTTGCCAAAGATCGTGTTTGTAGGGCTTGTGTTGAAGGCAAAATGCATGACTCTCCGCATCCAAGCAAGACCATTATCTCTTCCAAGAGGATCTTGGAGCTCCTTCACGTGGATCTCTTTGGTCCCGTTACTCATGCAAGTCTTGGTGCGAAGAAACATTGCTTGGTGATTGTTGATGACTACTCAAGATACACTTGGGTCTACTTTCTCAAGACGAAAGATGAGACTCAACAAATATTCATTGACTTTGCTACCGAGGTGCAATGCCAACACAACCTCCTCATTATGGCAATAAGAAGTGACAACGGCTCCGAGTTCAAGAACTACACACTCAATGATTTTCTTAGTGATGAGGGGATTCGACATCAATATTCCGCTGCTTACACCCCTCAACAAAATGGTGTTGCGGAGAGGAAGAACCGGACTCATATGGATATGGCAAGGTCTATGATGGCGGAGTATAAATCCCGCTATAACTTTTGGGCCGAAGCCATCTCCACCGCTTGTCACTCCTCTAACCGGCTCTATCTCCGCAAGGGCTTGAACAAGACTCCATATGAAATACTCACCGGGAACAAGCCTAATATCTCATACTTCAAGGTGTTCGGGTGTAAGTGTTTCTACAAAATCAAAGGGGTTCGTTTATCTAAATTTTCTCCTAAAGCTTTGGAGGGTATATTTGTTGGTTACGGTGCCGAGTCTCACACTTATAGAATCTTTGATATAGCCTCCGGGATTATCATCGAATCTTGAAGTGTGAGTTTCGAAGAAAATGATGGCTCCCAAGTGGGGCAAGTTGATGTATGTGCAGGTGATGAAATACCTCAAGATGCCATAGTAAGAATGGGTGTGGGATTTTTCCGCCCCGTTGAGGGACACGGTGTGGCGTCTCGGGAAGGACTATGCTCTACCACGGTGGAGCCCTCATCTTCTCAACATCAACAAACCCCATCAAGTGAAGCAAATGATGCACCAACCCAAGAACAAGAACAAAACCCTCCCTCTTGTGTGCAAGATCAAGGACAAGATCAAGGACAAGATCAAGGTCAAGATCAACCAAGAATTCATGATGGCTCCGACGAGTATCCATTGGATATTTGCTCCGCACCAAATGATGTCCAAGATCAAGCACATGAGGTTGAGCACTCTCAAGAAATTGAAGTTGCTCAAGTTGAAGGTCAAGACGGGGACCCAAAAGATCAAGTTGATCAAGTGATACCTCCAAGGCCAAGAAGAACCAAGGAGGAGATCGAGGCCCGTCGTCTAGCGAGAAGAGATAGGAACTTTGAGCTTCGTGGACACACTCATGATAAGGTTCTTGGTGATGTAAGGGCAAAGGTTTCCACAAGAAGGCAATTGGCTAACTTTAGCAACCGTCATGCTTATATCTCCTTAGTGGAACCCAAGAAAGTATTTGAAGCCCTTGAAGATTCGGATTGGTTGGAAGCTATGCACGAAGAACTCAACAACTTCAAGCGCAACAAAGTGTGGACTTTAGTAGAGAAGCCAAAGGGGTGCCGCAATGTTATTGGCACTAAATGGATATTCAATAACAAGCAAGACGAGTTTGGAAATGTTGTGAGGAACAAGGCAAGATTGGTGGCTCAAGGGTTCTCTCAAGTTGAGGGAATTGACTTTGGAGAAACCTACGCTCCCGTGGCTCGCCTTGAGTCCATCCGTATCCTTCTTGCTTATGCATCGCATCATAACTTTAAGTTACAACAAATGGATGTGAAAAGTGCATTTCTTAATGGTCCTTTGCATGAAGAGGTTTATGTTAAGCAACCCCCGGGGTTCGAGGATCTCAACTTCCCTAGAGCTTGGTATGAGCACCTTAAAGAATTATTGGTAGACCGTGGGTTTGATGTTGGGCTAATCGATCCCACTCTTTTTACTAAGAGGGTCAATGGGGAGCTTTTCGTTTGCCAATTATATGTTGATGATATTATCTTTGGCTCTACTAACAAAGCTTGCAATGATGAATTCTCAAAGCTTATGACCGATAGGTTTGAGATGTCTATGATGGGAGAGATGAAGTTCTTCCTTGGTTTTGAGATCAAGCAATTGAGAGAAGGAACCTTCATCAACCAAGCAAAATATCTCCAAGACATGCTCAAGAGGTTCAAGATGACCGAGATGAAAGGTGTTGCCACTCCTATGGTTACTAAATGTCATCTTGCACTTGATCCCAATGGTAAAGAGGTGGATCAAAAGGTATATCGCTCCATGATTGGATCCTTGCTTTACCTTTGTGCATCTAGACTGGACATAGTGTTGAGTGTTGGTGTGTGTGCAACGTATCAAGCTTCTCCTAAGGAGAGCCACATGATAGCTCTCAAAAGAATCTTTCGATATTTGGTTGATGAGAGTGGATTTGGTGTTCAGGTGGGTACGTGAGCACCCCCTAGACACCGTTGGATTTGCTTTTAGATTCGTTCTCCGCGAGTAAATGCTAACGGCGATCAAACGGGCGTGAAAATTTACTTTTCTGCATGTGTGAAACGTCAGAATGCTGTGCGATCTAAACATAAAAAACCACATGAACCATCCCATCTAGACACCGCCGCACATCCGTCCTCATCCATCCCCAATCTCGCTGACTTCTGCTCCCTCCAGCGAGCGGGGCTCCCCCGACGCGGGATCCGCACGGCCCCGCCTCGAGCCCTCCGCGCGCCGGTGGTTGGAAGGGGTTGCCTGTCCGTTGGTCGTGGACCGCGCAGCGACGAGAGCAGCAGGACGCATGCGCGCTGCGCAGAGCGGCGGCGACGGCGGTGTGACGCCGGCAAAGAAGCTGGCCGCGGACGTGGACGGTGAGCTCACGCGGGCCGGTACAAGCAGTGTGCGCCTGCCGCCGGCATGCGCCGGGCCACCGCCGCCGTCGGGAACGCGCTCGGGAGGCCGCTGCCGGCGGGCTAGCGCCGAGGCTACCGCCGCCAGGGTGGGGAGGTCGCCAATGCCCCGCCTTGAGCCCTCCGCCGCCCGCGCGCCATGGTTGGAACGGGCTGCCTGTCCGTGGTTTCCTCCGGCGCCGGCGCGGAGCCACGGTAAGGGGCGCCGTCCTTGACCTTTACGGCCGCCTGCGGGGCACCACGGCGATGGCCTCGTCGCCCTCCTCCACCGCCGGGCCATCTAGGACGGCCAGCCTCGTGGCGACCACCGTGTCACGCACCGGCGGTGCGGCCTACTCGAGGTCCGCCTCATCATCGTCTACCTCGGGCAGCGGGTCCTTGCCGGCGGGGGATGACGACATCGACCGCCGCGCGGAGCTCTTCATCGTGAACTTCTACCGGCACATCCAGATGGACAGCCGTCGCCGCCTTCTGCCCCGTCTGCTGCGGGGAACCCGTGGAATCCCGGGCGAGCCGCTCCTGTCCACTCCGATTTGGCCTCCTCCAGCTTCCAATTTGGTTTGCTCCCGCAGGAAGAGGTGCTTTGGCATCCGATTCGGCCTGCTCCCGCATCCACGAAGAGGCGCTCTGGGGCTTTGGCGTGAGCGAGTTCCGGTCGGACCGGTTCGCGGCGGGGACGTTCGTCGAGGTGCCGGCGCCTCTTTGCCGGGGGGGCTAGCCGGAGGTCGAAGGTGTTGCCGCTGGCGCCGCTGGCTAATGACCATATTTTTGGCTGGCCGGCCCTCCCGCGGAAGACCACCTGCGTCCATGGCTTGGCTGGCCAGGATCGTACCTGGCGCGCATCCACCTGCGTCCATGTTGCTTTACCTGGCCCAGAGTTAGGACACTGCCAGCCAAGAACGGTGCGCGCAAGCTTCCCTCACCTCGCTCCCTCCCTCTCCCTATATCTCTTATCTCATCTGCTGTTGGTAGTATGTGCTCTGCTCAGCGGTTGTTCCAAATCTTGCAAGACGCCCTGCGGTCCTGTTGAAGCTCTGAATACAAGCAGCATTGCATTCAGCAATCGTGGCCACGGCTGGTACTAGCACAATACAACCAGTGCACTGTATTTGATAGGCTAGAGGAGCAGATGCAAATTCTGAAAATTATGGCTGTATTTCAGTGCTTGCCACTTCAATATGTAATTTATGCAATGCAAATCCAGATTATACATGCAGCTGTTGTGTACAATCTCATCAGCTTTTCCTCTGAAAACAACGGCACCGCTGTATATTGACAGTCTGAATTTTTTTTGTTATCCTCGTGCGTGTGCTTTTACTACTCCTGCATTTTAATCGCTGGTTTTAAGTAATTGTTGCTGGAGTATTTTTATTTATTGTATTTTGATGAAAAGTGCGAGATGACCTTGTCTGAATTTGATGGGAGTTTTCTTGGATGGAAATCTATATACAAGTGACCTCCAACTAGTAGTTGATCTAATGAAAAAGTTAATTATTGAATGCAAAAGGCTGACTCGTTACTTGCCATCAGCTGCCCAGCATCGTGTCAGTACATGCAGCTTTTTTTTATAAGGACCACCAGCTGTGTTATCACTCATGGGTAACCTAACGCCGTTAGACACGTGTTGAGCAGCTAGGGCGTGCTCACGTACCCCCTGATCACCAGGCTTCATTCGTTTGGTTGATACCCCAAGATATGGTATTTGGTACCCCAAAGGCTCAAGCTTTATTCTCAATGGATACACCGATGCGGATTGGGCGGGAGACAAGGATGATAGGAAATCAACCTCCGGGGCTTGCCAATTTCTTGGTAGGTCCTTGGTGTGTTGGTCTTCTAAGAAGCAAAATTGTATATCTCTCTCCACCGCCGAAGCCGAATATGTTGCCGCCGCAAGTGGATGCACTCAATTGTTATGGATGAGGCAAACTTTAAAGGAATACGGTGTCATTTGTGACAAAGTGCCTCTATTATGTGACAATGAAAGTGCCATCAAGATTGCCTATAATCCGGTGCAACATTCAAGAACGAAGCATATTGAGATCCGGAATCATTTCATTAGGGATCATGTTGCCTGTGGTGATATTGAGCTTATCTATGTTCCTACCAAAGATCAACTTGCCGATATATTCACGAAGCCTCTTGATGAAGCAAGGTTCACTTATTTGAGGAATGAGCTAAATATCATTGATTCAAGGAGTATAGCTTGACCATCTTGCAAACACACCTTCGTCTCAAAATTTTATTTGATTTAGATGTGGGCATGGAAATAGGGGGAGTGCGGTTTAAATTATTGAGCTATCCCTCCCTCCACAATGCCAACATTAAGAAATCATTCTCTTTATATCATATGTTGATATGTGAGCTTCAATGATGAGTAGTGGCTTGGGCCCAAGATATATCTTCGCGGTGCCATGCCACAACACTCATATATGGTGGCCTAGGCCACCACACTCTTCTTTGTGAAGAGTTGGAGTTATATGGATCTTATCGCCTTTCATTTGACAACTCCTTGTTCTTATGGGAAATCACTCTAGTTTGGCCTTATTTGCTCATATCTTGCAAACTTGAGTGATCATGTACCATTAACAGTTTGTACCTTCTAAACCTAAGCCTACTCTCTCCTATAAGCCACTTCCATCTTGCTCATTTGTCATGTTTGGTAAAAACTTGGAGTTTGAGGCTTCTCGGTCGGATGATCTAGGTTGCCCCATCTTATTGGTAAATATGCATCTTATATGTGACGTGATACATTATTGGATCACATATGAGTTCACGCAAATAACCAACTAAAGATAGGCAGGATTTCCGGTGTTCTGGAATTTTCCAGAAAACCGGAATATCCGGCCCCCTGGTACCCCGGAATATCCGGCCAGGCCGGATTATCCACCCTTACTTTGGGCCGGATTATCCGGCCTGGGCGATTTGTGGGAGGGTTAAGAGAGGCCACGGGGAGAACAGTTGCCACAACAATCAGTTCACCCCACGCGCCCTCCTCTTCCTCCTCAAGCCGCCGGAGCTCCTCCTCCTCGCCGGAGACGCCCCGTCCGCTCCCTCTCGGAGTTTTTGGGTGGATCGGGTGCCTCTCCTCCCTAGCTACCTTCTCCTCCAAGCGGCTTCCACAATGGATGTGGGTATGACTCATAATCTCTAACCCTAGGTGTTGTGATTTGTATGTGCTATTTTCTTGGTGGAGATGGTGTCTAGTTGTTCCAAATCATGTGTACTATACTCCTCTTGCATGCTATGAGGCCGATCTGGTGTTAGACAAGTTTTTGATTGAAAGAACTGCAAGATTCGCAGGGCCGGATTATCCGGCCCCCGCGCACACCGGATTATCCGGCCTGGCCGGATTATCCGCCCCCAGGGGACACCGGATTATCCGGCCTGGAGCTTCATCGCCGTTGCAGTTTCGTTTCAATCTATCATGTCTAGACTTGTACCGACTTATAGTATGTTTCTATAGTACATTACTATATCATACATGACTTATGAGCATTATCTTCTCTTTGCTATCCGCCTTTGCTTCTCACAGGTGGTGCTTCTCGGGGTGGTCGGAGACGCCCTAGGCATGATCGATCAAGTGACGAGTTTGCACCCAATGCACCTCGCAAGTCCGTCGCTTCAAGGCGGAAGAACAAGGAAGTGAGGGAAAACTACAAGACCATGGACCCTATCTCTTATTCCGCTATCCGCATGAAGAACTGGTATGAAGACCTCCTAAGGGATGAAGAGATAGAGGGCAGGAGATACTGGTGCATGGAGCAGGAGTTCATCTACAAGGACATCTATGAGCCCATGAAGAATCTGAGACCCATGCAAGCTATCGATGTGGACCTTATGGCAGTCAACAATCACTTTGAAGATGCAATCTGGGTAGCTGGCAGGATGGGCTTGAAGGATATCATGAAGATTCAATGTGACTATAGCCCAGAGTTGGTGAAGCAATTCTTTGCCACTTTGGCAATCAAGAAAGATGAGGACCACACTATGGAATGGATGACTGGCTCCACTCACTGTAGTGCCACTCTGCGTCGATTTGCTGGTATTCTTGGAGTTCCTGCAGGAAGTGGTCGTCGCCTTCATGGACCACAGAAGACAGATAAGAGTGCACTATTTGATCTCTATACCTCAGCGGGAACAGTTGGTTCTACCAAGGGGCTGCTTCCCATCTATAGTCAGTTGCTCCGGTTCTTTCGGGCCACCATTTGTCCAAGTGGTGGTAATAATGATGCTCTCCGGGGAACTCTTGTGGATCTTATGCACCTCAGCTTTAGGTGTGCTCGTGATGTTAATGAGGAACGGAACTACACTATTGATGTCATGGACTTCATCTTCCATGAGATCCATGATGCCATGGTCTCCCGGACCACCATACCTTATGCACCCTACATCCAGCTTCTCATCAACAACTCTGTGGCTTTGGATGGTGAAGACCTGAGCGGGTACCCTTTGATGAAGCACAATGTCAAGAAGGCTTACAGGCTTAAGCCAGTCTCTTCTGCTGCACCTGCACCTGACTCTTTCATGGGTGATGCTCGTTCAAGTGGTTTTGCTCCTGCTGGCCATCCTGACGTCCCGGCTATGAGGAAACAAGTGAGTAGGCTTAGTTGGTTTCAGCGTCACATCCTTTGCATGAACATTGAGATCCATAAGGAGAACTATGCGGCCAGCCGAGAGCGTTCTGAGATTAAGCATACTCAGGCGGTTATTCTGCACAAGCTCAGTGGTGAGCAAGGACCCCCGCCTCAGCCTCCAGCTCACTCAGGTTATAGTGGGTGGCATTCTACACAGGTTCCGTGGAGTGATCTTGATGATTTCCTTCAAAGGTCCAACCTCACTCCCCGTTCTCCGGATGCCCCTGATACTGAAGATGAAGATGAAGAAGCGGCGTACCAGTCCGATGATGAAGATGCCTCCGAGTGATCCCCATGGGGCGTGTAGCATCGCGCTTGTCCCCTTTTTGGCGTCTCGATGCCAAAGGGGGAGAAGTGTTCTATTAGGACTCTCGGGGATTTGCATGGTTTGGGCACAAGCATATGCGTTTATCATTCTTCTATTGCTTGTGTTCCCTCTTATTTGAACTATTTGGTTTGCTTGTGTTCCGTTTAAAACTATTTGAACTATGTGGTGTGAGACATTGTTATGGTTTTCGGATTTCTATTTGTTGAGATCAAGGCTATTATATTATGTGTGATGCTATATCTCTGTATTATATATCTACACATGGGTATGATTTCTCGCATCCTATCTCAACTTCATATTTGTCTATGTCTCTTGTTAGAGCCCATGTTGGATACCTCTTGTGTTGAGGCACCTCGCTCCTATGTGTTGTGTATTTGTATTCAAATGCAAATTACTTATATGCACACATGTAGGGGGAGTGCCTCTATGTTTTGCCACCATGCTTGTCTCTATAGTGATTCTCTTGCAAATCCGTATATTGTCATCAAACACCAAAAATGGGGAGATTGAAAGAACATCTCTCATATTATGTTTTGTGTGTTTGATGTCAATGTATGTGATACACTAATGTTTGTTTAAGTGGTACATGGATTATATAGATACATTTTTATGTGTGTTGGATGTGGTCAGTTCTGTCAAAAAGAAGCAGCAAAAAGTGCATCAGGCCGGATAATCCGGGCCGGATATTTTGGAAATATCCGGCCCCCAGTTTTCGGCTAAGGATTTGAGGTTTTGTGGCTCTGGATAGGGGCCGGACATTTACCCGGATATTGTCCCGGTTTTGTCCCAAGGCCGGAATATCCGGGCCGGACATTTCGGAAATATCCGGCCCCCTCGATTTTGGCTAAGGACCTGAAGAAAAGCAAGTCTGGATAGGGGCCGGACATTTGGCCGGACATTGTCCTGGTTTTGTCCCTGAGGCTGGATTATCCGAGGGGGGGGGGGGCGGATTATCCGGCCCTTACTTAGGCCGGAATATCCGGCCCCCCGGAAGCTGCAACGGCTGGATTTCTGGGGGGTATAAATACCCCCTTCTTCTACCTTGGATGCTCGCTCAATCATTGCACAAGAAATCTGCCAAGCCTCACCTCCATTAGAGCCACCTCAAGAAACACAAGATTTGCAAGATCTCCTTCCTCCCCCAACCAAAGCTCTTGATCTTTGGAGATTCGAAGGAGAAGACACCGATCTACATCCTCACCGAAGCGTTTCTCATTTCCCCCTCTCTTGTTTGAGGGATCTCATGCTAGTCTTCCTATTTGGTTTCCTAGTTGATTTGTGTTGATGTGTTGTTGTTGATTGTTGTATTGTTACAGATTTGGGAGCCTCCAATTCAGTTGTGGATGTGTGCCCCAAGAACCTTGTAAAGGCCCGGTTTCCGCCTCGAGTAAATCCCTTAGTGGAAGTGGGCTAGGCCTTCGTGACGTTGCTCACCGGAGATCTGAGTGAAGCCTTCGTGGCTGTTGGTTTGGCTTTCGTAGCAACCACACTCCTCCAAACGTAGACGTACCTTCTTGCTAAGGAAGGGAACTACGGGAATCATCTCCGTGTCTTCGCGTGCTCCACTCTCGGTTACCTCTATCCTATTCTATCTCTTATATTGCTTAGCTATATCTTGCTTAGTTGATTGCCTTGTCATATAGGTAAATTCACTTAGTTGCATATCTAGAGAATTTACCTTTGTGTCAAGCCTAAATTGAAAAAGAACTAAAAAATTGGTTAGCACCTATTCACCCCCCCCCCCCTCTAGGTGCGGCATACGATCCTTTCAATCGACCCCCTAGGTTTTACGCATTTAGGCGCTAAAAATTTACTTGTTTTGCGATGAAGTGCACAACCTTTTCTAATCCTGCCCCACGTTTTTCCTAAAACCTAGGATGTTACACAAGACATCCAGCAACTTCTGGAATCACACAACTACATAATTACATGAAACCAAGATGAGGCACCATCATCTCCTTCAACATAACCACAGTTGAAATAACCCCATGTCCCGGTTCTCTTGTAGCCTCTATTATATTCTACTTCATCATCTGGTTTTGAAGTTGTTTTTGGGGCAGCAAATGCATTTCTTGCATATGTTAGTGGAACACCTAGAGCTGTAGTAGTTTTCCTTCCAGTCGTTGGTGCAACACCTGTATGTGGAGCTTATGTTGCAAAGAAATGCTACATTATCTTCACCACTGCTGGTTTGTTATTGACACTAAAGAATGCAGGTGATGGTAAATTAATTAGTGGACAAAGTATGCAGGATATGACGAGGGACTAATCACATGTTTGTGCTTTCTAATAAGTGAATCTAGCCTCAACTTTTTTGTGCAGCTTGTGTATTTATGGCCCTGAAGTTTAGAACTTGAGCAAGTTATTGTTTCCATTCTTGAAGTATCTTTAGGCTTTGTCATCTCACCATTCTTCTGATATTCTCTTGTGTTTTGCCTTTTTGATCTTGAAGAAAGGAGGTACCGTGACACTAGTGTTGGTATTTCTCCAATCATGTTGCCTAGGCACTCGATAAATCATAGGCTTGTAAGCTTCAACATACATTGAGTTTTCGACGAAATGGATGACATAGTCTCAGGTTTTTTTCTTGGCCTTGATAATAGCATTGGATGCATGATTGCAAGGCAGCCATGTGACAATTCATGTCTTACAACCATAGGTTCTGACCACCAATCCACAAAATGTGTTCGGCACATTTTACATTTGTCACTTGCCATAAATTAGTGTCTACTATCCTTGGTGTGCATGCTCTGGAGTACTTTTTTGCTAGTTCAAGCTTCCCAGTGATGTGAGGAGTGATATCCCACCTAGTAGTTTCTCCACAACCATCCTCTCATGATTCCTAGTCATTAACTTGTTTTGTATAGCTTCAAGCATGGTTCTTACCGGTTTCTTCCTTAGATCCATGACGTATCTATTAAATACCTCACTATGGTTGTTAACAACCAAGTTAGTTTTGCAGTTGGTGTCAAATGCATGTCTAACCCCTGTTTGTGTACGGATTTGACTTAGCCACTTCCAAGCATCTTCACTCTCTGCCTTCAAAGTTTACATGGAAACCTCATAATGTGATCTACATTTAGCATAGTTGGTTGCCTGCATCCATACATTGCTTAAGATCTTCCCCTAAACCCAGTTGTTTAAAAATTTGCATATATGTGCATTAAACAATATATTTTAGTACCATGAGGAAACACTTGATTGACTGCTTTAAGAAGGCCCTGTACAGAAATTCTGCAAGTGACATTAAATTTAATAATCTTGTTACGGATTACAACATTTAGTTGCCATCGAGTCATCAACGAAAACTAGTTGACTTAAATAAGAAATGCCAGATTACATCATGTGTCGTCAATGACTCGATGACACCTAGTTGTACTTCAGTTGAGTCAAGAACCAACACCGATTTGATGTGTCCTCTTTAGGTACAACAACAAAGGCAATAGGGAACATGTTGTTATTCCCATCTCAGGTGGTTGGAGCTAAAATTTGAGCACTAATGCATAGTTTGATGGACAATTTAATTAGGTCTTGTTTTTGTTGGACAACTTATTGCTAGATAGGACTCCACTCTACAAGTAGATGTGTTCATGATGATATGGAGAGGGTCTTGTACAACAGAGGAGGATCAGGATAGGTTCCTCTTGATCGTGCATTGGTCAAGATGAATGCGCTGAACGGCGGAGTTCCAGCCCTGCAGCTTTAGCGAGCAGGACACCACTATAGATGGTAGCTATCTTGATTGGTTTTGGAATCTTGCAGCCGCTGCAAAGCGCGATGCCGCAGCCTGTGCGTTGTACAGCCGCGCCGCCACCACCTAGGCCACCACTGGAACTTGGCCTGTATATGATGGGGTGCTTGGGTTAACTGGCGCCGGTCCGTAATGCCCGCCGCTAATAGCGGCAGCGCGCTCGGCGGCAGTATGAGCGCCTCGCGCCGACATGCACATCGAGCCCCAACGTCCAACAAACTGCCAAAGTCTTAGAGCATCTCTAGTAGATCCCCGTATCGGTCTAGAAATGCGACGGCGGCCGATATGGATGTTTCAGCCGTTTTTTTGGGCTAGATAAGACCCCGCATCGGGTCTAGCCTGGAAAAAGGATCCAGGCCGCAGCCCAAATCGCCAAAAAATCTGCATATATATATCGGTCGGCGAGGCGGATGTGGGCCAAACCCCCGTTCGCTACTCCGGGCTGTATTTGCAGTGCGGCCACGCAATAATAAGTGGACGCTACCGTCTCTCGCCACACGCGTCCAAACATTCGTATGCCACTTGCCAAATGGAGCAAATAACATATAGCTATCACAGTTGGAGCTAGATTAATAAGTTCGTGCCGGTTTTGGTATTATTTTTTCTAAAATCTACCAAGCATGGAGGGAGTGACAACAGATAGCGCTGGTAGCATTCTCACATCGTGTTAACAACAAAGGGCCTACCGTCGGAGGTGACGTGGACAAACGGACGATGCCGAGCCGTTAGACCATGCCGGTTAAGACAGGGTCAGGTTCCAACCAGTCGGATCAACTCTTCTCTCGCCGCTGCCATGGTCTTTTGGAGCAGCCATTCTAGCGTTGTCAGCGTCTCCTTATGCCTCGAACAAGAGGCGAGTCTAGGGTTAGCGCCTCCGTTTATGACCATGATTACTCTGGCAAGCACGAGGAGGAGGACAAAGCTTGTTTTCGTTGTCGTCGGGTCTATCGAATGGTCCGAAGGACATACCTTGGTAGAAAGTGTTTGGCTTGTGGTGTTGTGAGTATTTTGACCAAGGTGTGCATTCCCCAATTGTATTTGGATGCATATTTATCTTAATCTGTATGTGTAGGAAGACAAGAATAGTGGATATGTTAAGTTTGTTGATGGTGAGTGGCCTGCAACTTTGAAGAACGCTCTTTTGAAGCTTTGGTCCATGTTGGAGAGATGAAAATTAGAGAAGAAAAATGAAGAGAAGTTGAGGGAGGCATTGAAGGAGAAGGAAAAAAGCTGCGGATGCAATGATGCAAATAGAGCTTCAAGTAGCTGGCATAATTAGTGAGTGTAAGGACAAGACCGAAGGGGGCTGGAAGGTTTTTAATGAGGCGGGCCTACTTGCTTATTATAGTAATATATTGTGTTTCAAAAAAAGACAAGACCGATGAAGCAAACGTCAAGCTAAAAAAATTAGGAAAGACCAAATCCAAAAGGAAAATTATATTTTTTATGCACTTTGTGTTGTTGTGTTTCTTGTGGGTGTTCTCGTAGGTGGGTTTAGTGAGTGTCCTGGTAGGTGGTTTCATTCCTAATTTGTATCAATCGTGAACAATGTATCTCGTTTTAACAATTATAATTGTTATCAGCCTGAACAACTTAGAATGTTTGTGCAATTATTTTCTATACGCCACAGATTAGTGCAATTACAAATGAAGAAGAAATTGCGCAGAAAATCACACAATTTAAATAGAAAATTAACCACAAGAATTTGCACACATTTTGCACAGAAAATTCACTCAAAGGCATGAGTTGTATTGCTACTTCACCACTGCATTTGCAACAATACTATCACCAAAAGAAGAACACAATTATGTAAGGGATGAACTACTACATGTCCATTACAACACAACATGCATCACCCAATAGAGCCACCAACCAACTGTGGTAAGGAATAAATTATACATGTCCATTACAACACAGATATATGAGCAAGATGCATGACCCAGCATATCAATGTATGTTGCAAAGACACAAGTTGTTGATTTTTTTTGGTAAAGGGAATATATAAATATCAAAAGATACCAATTATACCTAGACTCTGCAACAACGCCCCATCCTAGTGGCAGTACGGATGCACACAACCAAAAAAGAGTAAAGAAAACTAAAAAATAAAAGTCCCGCTATAGCCTTCCAGACCTAGCAACAACAATACAACCACCACCGTGATAACACCTGAAAAATACAGACTCTCCAAAAGCGACGCCTCCAAGAAGGGAACATTGCACCAGCGCTGTCGTAGCCCGACCAAATGTCTTAGGTTTTCACTCTGAAGATAATCCCCACTCCCAAAACAATGTCTCCAACAAGGTCATTGCCAAACACAACAAGTTAAGGCAAGATCTTGAGTTTTCACCTTGAGATGTAAGACTTTGAACTTCACCTGTGCTGCCGCCCCCACATGCATACCACTGCTGCGGAGCCCGGAACGCCTAAATGTACTTCCATTTTGAATTCGAAGTGATGATTTGAATTCCTAATTCAATATTCTTTCCCTTCAAAACCCTAATTACAAAGAGGTCATGTCAAAATCTATTGCACTCTCGCCACAACTACACCTTAATTCACAAGGAGAGAGAGAGGGACATCGATGAAAGAACATCTCTCATATTATGTTTTGTGTGTTTGATGTCAATGTATGTGATACACTAATGTTTGTTTAAGTGGTACAGGGATTATATAGATACATTTTTATGTGTGTTGGATGTGGTCAGTTCTGTCAAAAAGAAGCAGCAAAAAGTGCATCAGGCAGGATAATCCTGGCCGGATATTTTGGAAATATCCGGCCCCCAGTTTTCGGCTAAGGATTTGAGGTTTTGTGGCTCTGGATAGGGGCCGGACATTTACCCGGATATTGTCCCGGTTTTGTCCCAAGGCCGGAATATCTGGGCCGGACATTTCGGAAATATCCGGCCCCCTTGATTTTGGCTAAGGACCTAAAGAAAAGCAAGTCTGGATAGGGGCCGGACATTTGGCCGAACATTGTCCTGGTTTTGTCCCTGAGGCCTGATTATCCGGGGGGGGGGGGGGGTGGGGCGGATTATCCGGCCCTTACTTAGGCCGGAATATCCGCCCCCCCGGAAGCTGCAATGGCTGGATTTCTGGGGGGTATAAATACCCCCCTTCTTCTACCTTGGATGCTCGCTCAATCATTGCACAAGAAATCTGCCAATGCTCACCTCCATTAGAGCCACCTCAAGAAACACAAGATTTGCAAGATCTCCTTCCTCCCCCAACCAAAGCTCTTGATATTTGGAGATTCGAAGGAGAAGACACCGATCTACATCCTCACCGAAGCGTTTCTCATTTCTCCCTCTCTTGTTTGAGGGATCTCATGCTAGTGTTCCTATTTGGTTCCCTAGTTGATTTGTGTTGATGTGTTGTTGTTGATTGTTGTATTGTTACAGATTTGGGAGCCTCCAATTCAGTTGTGGATGTGTGCCCCAAGAACCTTGTAAAGGCCCGGTTTCCGCCTCGAGGAAATCCCTTAGTGGAAGTGGGCTAGGCCTTCGTGGCGTTGCTCACCGGAGATCCGAGTGAAGCCTTCGTGGCTGTTGGTTTGGCTTTCGTAGCAACCACACTCCTCCAAACGTAGACGTACCTTCTTGCAAAGGAAGGGAACTATGGGAATCATCTCCGTGTCTTCGCGTGCTCCACTCTCGGTTACCTCTATCCTATTCTATCTCTTATATTGCTTAGCTATATCTTGCCTAGTTGATTGCCTTGTCATATAGGTAAATTCACTTAGTTGCATATCTAGAGAATTTACCTTTGTGTCAAGCCTAAATTGAAAAAGAACTAAAAAATTGGTTAGCACCTATTCACCCCCCCTCTAGGTGCGGCATACGATCCTTTCAATTGGTATCAGAGCCTCGGCTCTTATTTCGGGCTTAACCGCCTAAGAGTATGCCGGACGATGGACCTACGGAAGGGGAGGCTAAGATGGTCACCATGGATGATATCAATTCGTTGAGGTCATCCATGGATGCTCAAATGGAAAGCATGAGAAAGATGATTTCTGAGCTTTTGACTCCGCCCCGTCCCGTGGCTTCCACCAAAGAGGTTAATGTCACGGATGCGTTAGAAGAGGATGATACTTCGGTATTACCCTCCTCTACCACACCCGTGGATGGTGATAACATAAACACTAACAAATCTACTATTGCATCTCCTAGAGGAACTAGTGGAGGTGAGAGCTACAATCGAGTGGCTCCACCTTTTCTATCTCTCGATATACCGGTTCCTCACCCTCATATAAACATTCGAGGCGACCCACCTAAGTTTTCCGTTAATGATTACGATACTTGGCAATTTGAGTTTAGCTCTCATGTTCGCAGTGCCTCCAATGAACTTTGGAGAATCATCGTGGAAGGCTTCAAGCCTTACAACCCCGACAAGTTGACTAGAAGAGAAGCGGTTGATAGTCAACTCAACAACACCGCCTTGCACATGATTCAAACTAGTGTGGGGACAAAGGAGTTGTCTCGTGTTCGGCATTTCACCACCGCCAAGGATGCTTGGGATGGTTTGGCCGCGAGTTGCATTGGAAGTGAGAGCACAAGAAGGAACAAGTATAATGCTCTTCGGAATAAAGCCGAAGGATTCATGAGGCTACCGGATGAAGATCATGAAGACATGTATGGAAGACTTCTCACCGTTGCCGGCTCCTTCCGGAATATTGGTGCCACTCACATTGATGACTCTTGGATCAAGGAGAAGTACATTGAGTGCATGATGCCGTTTGAGCCTATTGATGTCAAGACTCTTGCTCAGAGAGAATGCTATGCCTCTCTCACCTCTCAACAAGCCGTGCACGAGATGCAAGCTCTCAAAGTGCTTGAGCAAAACTCTCATGATTCTCGCAATCGTGCCATTGGGATGACAAAAGGGTCCAACCTTGCCTTGGTGGTCAACTCCGTGGAAGAAGTGATTCCTCAAGAATCTTATAGGGCATCTTGGAGCATGACCTATCCGGAAGACTTGGAACACCACTACCATGACCACATGGCCTTCCATGCAAACACCTTTTGGATTGATTCTTACAAGGCCAAGGAAGACAACATCAAGAGAAACGACTCAAGGGGTCCCTCAAGCTCGGCCCCAAGAACAAGATCTTGCTACAATTGCAATGACAAGAGCCATTTCATTGCCGAATATCCCTATGAGAATAGGGAGAATCATGGTGGAAGGCTCATCCCCAAGGACAAGAGAAAAGACTCAAAGGGCAAGTATTCAAAGCCCCCCAACAAGAAATTCTATAACAAGAACAAGAAGGGCAAAAGGCCCTCAAGGATTGTGCTAGTGACTAAAGAAGAATACTCTTCCGATGAGATTGAAAGTGCTAGTGATGATGAAGAGGAAAGCTCAAGAGAAGTGGCCGCCATTGTCACCACCAACATCCCCTCTTCCTATCTCTTTGATTCACCCAATGAGAACCCTCAACGCAAGAATGCACATTGCTTCATGGCAAGGTCCACCTTGGACACATCTATTGTGCTATCAACTCAAGAAGAGTATACCTCCGGAGATGAAAATGTTGATGATGAAGAAGATGCAACCTCAAATGAATTGGTTGCCCTTGCCTCCCTCTCTACTAACTCTTCATCAACAAGTGAATCTCCCAATGAGGTCATTCATGTGGAGGAAGAAAGTTGCCTCATGGCTAAATCTTCCGAGGTATCATCTCCTAACCCCTCTACGCCTAACATTTCTAATGATCTAGCGGTTGACCCCGCTAGTCTAAAAGTGAAACAAGAAATGCTAGAGTTTGATGATTTCATTAGTAACCTACAAGGTAACACTAAGAAGCATGTTTCAAGTCTCATGGTACGTATAGCTCAACTAAATGATACTCTTGAGAAAAAATGCCAAATATAGAGAGAAGACTCTCTAGAAATACATGCTCTTAAAAATGCTCTTGAGGAATGTCAAGAAACTATAGCATCTCTTGAAGAGAGGCTAGAAAATCTTGAAGAACCTCAAGATAAACTTAACAAGCTCACTAAAGCTAGAGATCTTGCTAGAGCTAAGACTAAAGTGCTTATAAAGGAAAAGGCCAAATTTGGTGTTGATCATGAGAAACTTGTGAAGAATCTAGATGAACTAGACAAGGCTCACAAAGCCTTGAAGAGTGAATACTCTCTCCTCTCCGAGTCTTATGAGCAACTTCAAATTAGGCTTGCTTCATATGACATACCTAGTACCTCTACTCCTTCATGTGATCATGCAAATATTATTGAGGAAAATGCTAGGTTGAAGGATGAACTTGCTAAGGCCTCCTCTCCCCAAAGTAAACTTTCCTTGGATGATCTTTTGAGTAAGCAAAGGTCAAACAATGGGAAGGAGAGACTTGGTTATAATACCAAGACTAAAAAGGCAAACAAGAAAAAGGCCAAGCCCGCACATGAGAAAGCTAATGGTGAAACCCGAAAGGGCAAAACCATTAATGATGATGGTGCGGGAATAGATAACCCTCACTATGTTCTTTTTAAAGATTATTATGGTGATGTTTATGCTAAATATGTTGGTCCATATGATGGTTATGTTGCTTGGTCTATTTGGGTCCCAAAGACCCTTGTTGCTAACAAAAGAGGACCCATTGAAAAATGGGTACCTAAATCCAAGAATCGATCTCATGTAGGACTATGCCGCCGGAGGGTCAAAATGGGTACTTGATAGTGGATGTACAAGTCATATGACCGGCGGCAAGAATCTCGTCAAGGAGTTGAGACCCAACATAAATCATATCACCGTCTCCTTTGGCGATAATTCTACATCCGAGGTATTGGGTTTTGGCAAGGTTGTGGTTGCACAACATTACTCTTGTGGATGTCATGCTTGTCAAAACCCTTGGTTACAATTTGCTTTCCGTTTCCGCCCTTGGCAAGATGGGTTTCGCCGTCTTTATTGATAATGATATTGTGGTCCTCTTGTGGAGCAAGACTCTAAAAGTCGCATTCGTTGGGTATCGCGAACACAACTTGTATGTGGTGGACTTTTCGGGGACCACCACGACAAGTGCGATGTGCCTATTCGGAAAGGCGGGCGTGGGTTGGTTGTGGCATCGCCGTCTAGCCCATGTCAACATGAGAACTTTGCAAAGTCTTCACAAGGGGAACCATATTGTGGGACTAATGGAAAATGTGTCTTTTGCCAAAGATCGTGTTTGTAGGGCTTGTGTTGAAGGCAAAATGCATGACTCTCCGCATCCAAGCAAGACCATTATCTCTTCCAAGAGGATCTTGGAGCTCCTTCACGTGGATCTCTTTGGTCCCGTTACTCATGCAAGTCTTGGTGCGAAGAAACATTGCTTGGTGATTGTTGATGACTACTCAAGATACACTTGGGTCTACTTTCTCAAGACGAAAGATGAGACTCAACAAATATTCATTGACTTTGCTACCGAGGTGCAATGCCAACACAACCTCCTCATTATGGCAATAAGAAGTGACAACGGCTCCGAGTTCAAGAACTACACACTCAATGATTTTCTTAGTGATGAGGGGATTCGACATCAATATTCCGCTGCTTACACCCCTCAACAAAATGGTGTTGCGGAGAGGAAGAACCGGACTCATATGGATATGGCAAGGTCTATGATGGCGGAGTATAAATCCCGCTATAACTTTTGGGCCGAAGCCATCTCCACCGCTTGTCACTCCTCTAACCGGCTCTATCTCCGCAAGGGCTTGAACAAGACTCCATATGAAATACTCACCGGGAACAAGCCTAATATCTCATACTTCAAGGTGTTCGGGTGTAAGTGTTTCTACAAAATCAAAGGGGTTCGTTTATCTAAATTTTCTCCTAAAGCTTTGGAGGGTATATTTGTTGGTTACGGTGCCGAGTCTCACACTTATAGAATCTTTGATATAGCCTCCGGGATTATCATCGAATCTTGAAGTGTGAGTTTCGAAGAAAATGATGGCTCCCAAGTGGGGCAAGTTGATGTATGTGCAGGTGATGAAATACCTCAAGATGCCATAGTAAGAATGGGTGTGGGATTTTTCCGCCCCGTTGAGGGACACGGTGTGGCGTCTCGGGAAGGACTATGCTCTACCACGGTGGAGCCCTCATCTTCTCAACATCAACAAACCCCATCAAGTGAAGCAAATGATGCACCAACCCAAGAACAAGAACAAAACCCTCCCTCTTGTGTGCAAGATCAAGGACAAGATCAAGGACAAGATCAAGGTCAAGATCAACCAAGAATTCATGATGGCTCCGACGAGTATCCATTGGATATTTGCTCCGCACCAAATAATGTCCAAGATCAAGCACATGAGGTTGAGCACTCTCAAGAAATTGAAGTTGCTCAAGTTGAAGGTCAAGACGGGGACCCAAAAGATCAAGTTGATCAAGTGATACCTCCAAGGCCAAGAAGAACCAAGGAGGAGATCGAGGCCCATCGTCTAGCGAGAAGAGATAGGAACTTTGAGCTTCGTGGACACACTCATGATAAGGTTCTTGGTGATGTAAGGGCAAAGGTTTCCACAAGAAGGCAATTGGCTAACTTTAGCAACCGTCATGCTTATATCTTCTTAGTGGAACCCAAGAAAGTATTTGAAGCCCTTGAAGATTCGGATTGGTTGGAAGCTATGCACGAAGAACTCAACAACTTCAAGCGCAACAAAGTGTGGACTTTAGTAGAGAAGCCAAAGGGGTGCCGCAATGTTATTGGCACTAAATGGATATTCAATAACAAGCAAGACGAGTTTGGAAATGTTGTGAGGAACAAGGCAAGATTGGTGGCTCAAGGGTTCTCTCAAGTTGAGGGAATTGACTTTGGAGAAACCTACGCTCCCGTGGCTCGCCTTGAGTCCATCCGTATCCTTCTTGCTTATGCATCGCATCATAACTTTAAGTTACAACAAATGGATGTGAAAAGTGCATTTCTTAATGGTCCTTTGCATGAAGAGGTTTATGTTAAGCAACCCCCGGGGTTCGAGGATCTCAACTTCCCTAACCATGTCTACAAGCTTGATAAAGCTCTTTATGGTCTCAAACAAGCTCCTAGAGCTTGGTATGAGCACCTTAAAGAATTATTGGTAGACCGTGGGTTTGATGTTGGGCTAATCGATCCCACTCTTTTTACTAAGAGGGTCAATGGGGAGCTTTTCGTTTGCCAATTATATGTTGATGATATTATCTTTGGCTCTACTAACAAAGCTTTCAATGATGAATTCTCAAAGCTTATGACCGATAGGTTTGAGATGTCTATGATGGGAGAGATGAAGTTCTTCCTTGGTTTTGAGATCAAGCAATTGAGAGAAGGAACCTTCATCAACCAAGCAAAATATCTCCAAGACATGCTCAAGAGGTTCAAGATGACCGAGATGAAAGGTGTTGCCACTCCTATGGTTACTAAATGTCATCTTGCACTTGATCCCAATGGTAAAGAGGTGGATCAAAAGGTATATCGCTCCATGATTGGATCCTTGCTTTACCTTTGTGCATCTAGACCGGACATAGTGTTGAGTGTTGGTGTGTGTGCAACGTATCAAGCTTCTCCTAAGGAGAGCCACATGATAGCTCTCAAAAGAATCTTTCGATATTTGGTTGATGAGAGTGGATTTGGTGTTCAGGTGGGTACGTGAGCACCCCCTAGACACCGTTGGATTTGCTTTTAGATTCGTTCTCCGCGAGTAAATGCTAACGGCGATCAAACGGGCGTGAAAATTTACTTTTCTGCATGTGTGAAACGTCAGAATGCTGTGCGATCTAAACATAAAAAACCACATGAACCATCCCATCTAGACACCGCCGCACATCCGTCCTCATCCATCCCCAATCTCGCTGACTTCTGCTCCCTCCAGCGAGCGGGGCTCCCCCGACGCGGGATCCGCACGGCCCCGCCTCGAGCCCTCCGCGCGCGCCGGTGGTTGGAAGGGGTTGCCTGTCCGTTGGTCGTGGACCGCGCAGCAGCAGAGCAGCAGGACGCATGCGCGCCTGCAGAGCGGCGGCGACGGGCGGTGTGACGCCGGGCAAAGAAGCTGGTCGCGGACGTGGACGGTGAGCTCACGCGGGCCAGTACAAGCAGGTGCGCCTGCCGCCGGGCATGCGCCGGCCACCGCCGCCGTCGGGAACGCGCCTGGGGAGGCCGCTGCTGGCGGGCTAGCGCCGAGGCTACCGCCGCCTAGGGTGGGGAGGTCGCCAATGCCCCGCCTTGAGCCCTCCGCCGCCCGCGCGCCATGGTTGGAACGGGCTGCCTGTCCATGGTTTCCTCCGGCGCCGGCGCGGGAGCCACGGTAAGGGGCGCCGTCCTTGACCTTTACGGCCGCCCTGCGGGGGCACCACGGCGATGGCCTCGTCGCCCTCCTCCACCGCCGGGCCATCTAGGACGGCCAGCCTCAGGGCGACCACCGTGTCACGCACCAGCAGTGCGGCCTACTCGAGGTCCGCCTCATCATCGTCTACCTCGGGCAGCGGGTCCTTGCCGGCGGGGGACGACGACATCGACCGCCGCGCGGAGCTCTTCATCGTGAACTTCTACCGGCACATCCAGATGGACAGCCGTCGCCGCCTTCTGCCCCGTCTGCTGCGGGGAACCCGTGGAATCCCGGGCGAGCCGCTCCTGTCCACTCCGATTTGGCCTCCTCCAGCTTCCAATTTGGTTTGCTCCCGCAGGAAGAGGTGCTTTGGCATCCGATTCGGCCTGCTCCCGCATCCACGAAGAGGCGCTCTGGGGCTTTGGCGTGAGCGAGTTCCGGTCGGACCGGTTCGCGGCGGGGACGTTCGTCAGAGGTGCTGGCGCTGGCTGCTGGGGGGGGCTAGCCGGAGGTCGAAGGTGTTGCCGCTGGCGCCGCTGGCTAATGACCATATTTTTGGCTGGCCGGCCCTCCCGCGGAAGACCACCTGCGTCCATGGCTTGGCTGGCCAGGATCGTACCTGGCGCGCGTCCACCTGCGTCCATGTTGCTTTACCTGGCCCAGAGTTAGGACACTGCCAGCCAAGAACGGTGCGCGCAAGCTTCCCTCACCTCGCTCCCTCCCTCTCCCTATATCTCTTATCTCATCTGCTGTTGGTAGTATGTGCTCTGCTCAGCGGTTGTTCCAAATCTTGCAAGACGCCCTGCGGTCCTGTTGAAGCTCTGAATACAAGCAGCATTGCATTCAGCAATCGTGGCCACGGCTGGTACTAGCACAATACAACCAGTGCACTGTATTTGATAGGCTAGAGGAGCAGATGCAAATTCTGAAAATTATGGCTGTATTTCAGTGCTTGCCACTTCAATATGTAATTTATGCAATGCAAATCCAGATTATACATGCAGCTGTTGTGTACAATCTCATCAGCTTTTCCTCTGAAAACAACGGCACCGCTGTATATTGACAGTCTGAATTTTTTTTGTTATCCTCGTGCGTGTGCTTTTACTACTCCTGCATTTTAATCGCTGGTTTTAAGTAATTGTTGCTGGAGTATTTTTATTTATTGTATTTTGATGAAAAGTGCGAGATGACCTTGTCTGAATTTGATGGGAGTTTTCTTGGATGGAAATCTATATACATGTGACCTCCAACTAGTAGTTGATCTAATGAAAAAGTTAATTATTGAATGCAAAAGGCTGACTCGTTACTTGCCATCAGCTGCCCAGCATCGCGTCAGTACATGCAGCTTTTTTTTATAAGGACCACCAGCTGTGTTATCACTCATGGGTAACCTAACGCCGTTAGACACGTGTTGAGCAGCTAGGGCGTGCTCACGTACCCCCTGATCACCAGGCTTCATTCGTTTGGTTGATACCCCAAGATATGGTATTTGGTACCCCAAAGGCTCAAGCTTTATTCTCAATGGATACACCGATGCGGATTGGGCGGGAGACAAGGATGATAGGAAATCAACCTCCGGGGCTTGCCAATTTCTTGGTAGGTCCTTGGTGTGTTGATCTTCTAAGAAGCAAAATTGTATATCTCTCTCCACCGCCGAAGCCGAATATGTTGCCGCCGCAAGTGGATGCACTCAATTGTTATGGATGAGGCAAACTTTAAAGGAATACGGTGTCATTTGTGACAAAGTGCCTCTATTATGTGACAATGAAAGTGCCATCAAGATTGCCTATAATCCGGTGCAACATTCAAGAACGAAGCATATTGAGATCCGGAATCATTTCATTAGGGATCATGTTGCCTGTGGTGATATTGAGCTTATCTATGTTCCTACCAAAGATCAACTTGCCGATATATTCACGAAGCCTCTTGATGAAGCAAGGTTCACTTATTTGAGGAATGAGCTAAATATCATTGATTCAAGGAGTATAGCTTGACCATCTTGCAAACACACCTTCGTCTCAAAACTTTATTTGGTTTAGATGTGGGCATGGAAATAGGGGGAGTGCGGTTTAAATTATTGAGCTATCCCTCCCTCCACAATGCCAACATTAAGAAATCATTCTCTTCATATCATATGTTGATATGTGAGCTTCAATGATGAGTAGTGGCTTGGGCCCAAGATATATCTTCGCGGTGCCATGCCACAACACTCATATATGGTGGCCTAGGCCACCACACTCTTCTTTGTGAAGAGTTGGAGTTATATGGATCTTATCGCCTTTCATTTGACAACTCCTTGTTCTTATGGGAAATCACTCTAGTTTGGCCTTATTTGCTCATATCTTGCAAACTTGAGTGATCATGTACCATTAACAGTTTGTACCTTCTAAACCTAAGCCTACTCTCTCCTATAAGCCACTTCCATCTTGCTCATTTGTCATGTTTGGTAAAAACTTGGAGTTTGAGGCTTCTCGGTCGGATGATCTAGGTTGCCCCATCTTATTGGTAAATATGCATCTTATATGTGACGTGATACATTATTGGATCACATATGAGTTCACGCAAATAACCAACTAAAGATAGGCAGGATTTCCGGTGTTCTGGAATTTTCCAGAAAACCGGAATATCCGGCCCCCTGGTACCCTGGAATATCCGGCCAGGCCGGATTATCCACCCTTACTTTGGGCCGGATTATCCGGCCTGGGCGATTTGTGGGAGGGTTAAGAGAGGCCACGGGGAGAACAGTTGCCACAACAATCAGTTCACCCCACGCGCCCTCCTCTTCCTCCTCAAGCCGCCGGAGCTCCTCCTCCTCGCCGGAGACGCCCCGTCCGCTCCCTCTCGGAGTTTTTGGGTGGATCGGGTGCCTCTCCTCCCTAGCTACCTTCTCCTCCAAGCGGCTTCCACAATGGATGTGGGTATGACTCATAATCTCTAACCCTAGGTGTTGTGATTTGTATGTGCTATTTTCTTGGTGGAGATGGTGTCTAGTTGTTCCAAATCATGTGTACTATACTCCTCTTGCATGCTATGAGGCCGATCTGGTGTTAGACAAGTTTTTGATTGAAAGAACTGCAAGATTCGCAGGGCCGGATTATCCGGCCCCCGCGCACACCGGATTATCCGGCCTGGCCGGATTATCCGCCCCCAGGGGACACCGGATTATCCGGCCTGGAGCTTCATCGCCGTTGCAGTTTCGTTTCAATCTATCATGTCTAGACTTGTACCGACTTATAGTATGTTTCTATAGTACATTACTATATCATACATGACTTATGAGCATTATCTTCTCTTTGCTATCCGCCTTTGCTTCTCACAGGTGGTGCTTCTCGGGGTGGTCGGAGACGCCCTAGGCATGATCGATCAAGTGACGAGTTTGCACCCAATGCACCTCGCAAGTCCGTCGCTTCAAGGCGGAAGAACAAGGAAGTGAGGGAAAACTACAAGACCATGGACCCTATCTCTTATTCCGCTATCCGCATGAAGAACTGGTATGAAGACCTCCTAAGGGATGAAGAGATAGAGGGCAGGAGATACTGGTGCATGGAGCAGGAGTTCATCTACAAGGACATCTATGAGCCCATGAAGAATCTGAGACCCATGCAAGCTATCGATGTGGACCTTATGGCAGTCAACAATCACTTTGAAGATGCAATCTGGGTAGCTGGCAGGATGGGCTTGAAGGATATCATGAAGATTCAATGTGACTATAGCCCAGAGTTGGTGAAGCAATTCTTTGCCACTTTGGCAATCAAGAAAGATGAGGACCACACTATGGAATGGATGACTGGCTCCACTCACTGTAGTGCCACTCTGCGTCGATTTGCTGGTATTCTTGGAGTTCCTGCAGGAAGTGGTCGTCGCCTTCATGGACCACAGAAGACAGATAAGAGTGCACTGTTTGATCTCTATACCTCAGCGGGAACAGTTGGTTCTACCAAGGGGCTGCTTCCCATCTATAGTCAGTTGCTCCGGTTCTTTCGGGCCACCATTTGTCCAAGTGGTGGTAATAATGATGCTCTCCGGGGAACTCTTGTGGATCTTATGCACCTCAGCTTTAGGTGTGCTCGTGATGTTAATGAGGAACGGAACTACACTATTGATGTCATGGACTTCATCTTCCATGAGATCCATGATGCCATGGTCTCCCGGACCACCATACCTTATGCACCCTACATCCAGCTTCTCATCAACAACTCTGTGGCTTTGGATGGTGAAGACCTGAGCGGGTACCCTTTGATGAAGCACAATGTCAAGAAGGCTTACAGGCTTAAGCCAGTCTCTTCTGCTGCACCTGCACCTGACTCTTTCATGGGTGATGCTCGTTCAAGTGGTTTTGCTCCTGCTCGCCATCCTGACGTCCCGGCTATGAGGAAACAAGTGAGCAGGCTTAGTTGGTTTCAGCGTCACATCCTTTGCATGAACATTGAGATCCATAAGGAGAACTATGCGGCCAGCCGAGAGCGTTCTGAGATTAAGCATACTCAGGCGGTTATTCTGCACAAGCTCAGTGGTGAGCAAGGACCCCCGCCTCAGCCTCCAGCTCACTCAGGTTATAGTGGGTGGCATTCTACACAGGTTCCGTGGAGTGATCTTGATGATTTCCTTCAAAGGTCCAACCTCACTCCCCGTTCTCCGGATGCCCCTGATACTGAAGATGAAGATGAAGAAGCGGCGTACCAGTCCGATGATGAAGATGCCTCCGAGTGATCCCCATGGGGCGTGTAGCATCGCGCTTGTCCCCTTTTTGGCGTCTCGATGCCAAAGGGGGAGAAGTGTTCTATTAGGACTCTTGGGGATTTGCATGGTTTGGGCACAAGCATATGCGTTTATCATTCTTCTATTGCTTGTGTTCCCTCTTATTTGAACTATTTGGTTTGCTTGTGTTCCGTTTAAAACTATTTGAACTATGTGGTGTGAGACATTGTTATGGTTTTCGGATTTCTATTTGTTGAGATCAAGGCTATTATATTATGTGTGATGCTATATCTCTGTATTATATATCTACACATGGGTATGATTTCTCGCATCCTATCTCAACTTCATATTTGTCTATGTCTCTTGTTAGAGCTCATGTTGGATACCTCTTGTGTTGAGGCACCTCGCTCCTATGTGTTGTGTATTTGTATTCAAATGCAAATTACTTATATGCACACATGTAGGGGGAGTGCCTCTATGTTTTGCCACCATGCTTGTCTCTATAGTGATTCTCTTGCAAATCCGTATATTGTCATCAAACACCAAAAATGGGGAGATTGAAAGAACATCTCTCATATTATGTTTTGTGTGTTTGATGTCAATGTATGTGATACACTAATGTTTGTTTAAGTGGTACAGGGATTATATAGATACATTTTTATGTGTGTTGGATGTGGTCAGTTCTGTCAAAAAGAAGCAGCAAAAAGTGCATCAGGCCGGATAATCCGGGCCGGATATTTTGGAAATATCCGGCCCCCAGTTTTCGGCTAAGGATTTGAGGTTTTGTGGCTCTGGATAGGGGCCGGACATTTACCCGGATATTGTCCCGGTTTTGTCCCAAGGCCGGAATATCCGGGCCGGACATTTCGGAAATATCCGGCCCCCTCGATTTTGGCTAAGGACCTGAAGAAAAGCAAGTCTGGATAGGGGCCGGACATTTGGCCGGACATTGTCCTGGTTTTGTCCCTGAGGCCGGATTATCCGAGGGGGGGGGGGGGCGGATTATCCGGCCCTTACTTAGGCCGGAATATCCGGGCCCCCGGAAGCTGCAACGGCTGGATTTCTGGGGGGTATAAATACCCCCTTCTTCTACCTTGGATGCTCGCTCAATCATTGCACAAGAAATCTGCCAAGCCTCACCTCCATTAGAGCCACCTCAAGAAACACAAGATTTGCAAGATCTCCTTCCTCCCCCAACCAAAGCTCTTGATCTTTGGAGATTCGAAGGAGAAGACACCGATCTACATCCTCACCGAAGCGTTTCTCATTTCCCCCTCTCTTGTTTGAGGGATCTCATGCTAGTCTTCCTATTTGGTTTCCTAGTTGATTTGTGTTGATGTGTTGTTGTTGATTGTTGTATTGTTACAGATTTGGGAGCCTCCAATTCAGTTGTGGATGTGTGCCCCAAGAACCTTGTAAAGGCCCGGTTTCCGCCTCGAGTAAATCCCTTAGTGGAAGTGGGCTAGGCCTTCGTGACGTTGCTCACCGGAGATCTGAGTGAAGCCTTCGTGGCTGTTGGTTTGGCTTTCGTAGCAACCACACTCCTCCAAACGTAGACGTACCTTCTTGCTAAGGAAGGGAACTACGGGAATCATCTCCGTGTCTTCGCGTGCTCCACTCTCGGTTACCTCTATCCTATTCTATCTCTTATATTGCTTAGCTATATCTTGCTTAGTTGATTGCCTTGTCATATAGGTAAATTCACTTAGTTGCATATCTAGAGAATTTACCTTTGTGTCAAGCCTAAATTGAAAAAGAACTAAAAAATTGGTTAGCACCTATTCACCCCCCCCCCCCTCTAGGTGCGGCATACGATCCTTTCAATCGACCCCCTAGGTTTTACGCATTTAGGCGCTAAAAATTTACTTGTTTTGCGATGAAGTGCACAACCTTTTCTAATCCTGCCCCACGTTTTTCCTAAAACCTAGGATGTTACACAAGACATCCAGCAACTTCTGGAATCACACAACTACATAATTACATGAAACCAAGATGAGGCACCATCATCTCCTTCAACATAACCACAGTTGAAATAACCCCATGTCCCGGTTCTCTTGTAGCCTCTATTATATTCTACTTCATCATCTGGTTTTGAAGTTGTTTTTGGGGCAGCAAATGCATTTCTTGCATATGTTAGTGGAACACCTAGAGCTGTAGTAGTTTTCCTTCCAGTCGTTGGTGCAACACCTGTATGTGGAGCTTATGTTGCAGCAGCTGCTACATTACTTCACCACTGCTGGTTTGTTATTGACACTAAAGAATGCAGGTGATGGTAAATTAATTAGTGGACAAAGTATGCAGGATATGACGAGGGACTAATCACATGTTTGTGCTTTCTAATAAGTGAATCTAGCCTCAACTTTTTTGTGCAGCTTGTGTATTTATGGCCCTGAAGTTTAGAACTTGAGCAAGTTATTGTTTCCATTCTTGAAGTATCTTTAGGCTTTGTCATCTCACCATTCTTCTGATATTCTCTTGTGTTTTGCCTTTTTGATCTTGAAGAAAGGAGGTACCGTGACACTAGTGTTGGTATTTCTCCAATCATGTTGCCTAGGCACTCGATAAATCATAGGCTTGTAAGCTTCAACATACATTGAGTTTTCGACGAAATGGCTGACATAGTCTCAGGTTTTTTTCTTGGCCTTGATAATAGCATTGGATGCATGATTGCAAGGCAGCCATGTGACAATTCATGTCTTACAACCATAGGTTCTGACCACCAATCCACAAAATGTGTTCGGCACATTTTACATTTGTCACTTGCCATAAATTAGTGTCTACTATCCTTGGTGTGCATGCTCTGGAGTACTTTTTTGCTAGTTCAAGCTTCCCAGTGATGTGAGGAGTGATATCCCACCTAGTAGTTTCTCCACAACCATCCTCTCATGATTCCTAGTCATTAACTTGTTTTGTATAGCTTCAAGCATGGTTCTTACCGGTTTCTTCCTTAGATCCATGACGTATCTATTAAATACCTCACTATGGTTGTTAACAACCAAGTTAGTTTTGCAGTTGGTGTCAAATGCATGTCTAACCCCTGTTTGTGTACGGATTTGACTTAGCCACTTCCAAGCATCTTCACTCTCTGCCTTCAAAGTTTACATGGAAACCTCATAATGTGATCTACATTTAGCATAGTTGGTTGCCTGCATCCATACATTGCTTAAGATCTTCCCCTAAACCCAGTTGTTTAAAAATTTGCATATATGTGCATTAAACAATATATTTTAGTACCATGAGGAAACACTTGATTGACTGCTTTAAGAAGGCCCTGTACAGAAATTCTGCAAGTGACATTAAATTTAATAATCTTGTTACGGATTACAACATTTAGTTGCCATCGAGTCATCAACGAAAACTAGTTGACTTAAATAAGAAATGCCAGATTACATCATGTGTCGTCAATGACTCGATGACACCTAGTTGTACTTCAGTTGAGTCAAGAACCAACACCGATTTGATGTGTCCTCTTTAGGTACAACAACAAAGGCAATAGGGAACATGTTGTTATTCCCATCTCAGGTGGTTGGAGCTAAAATTTGAGCACTAATGCATAGTTTGATGGACAATTTAATTAGGTCTTGTTTTTGTTGGACAACTTATTGCTAGATAGGACTCCACTCTACAAGTAGATGTGTTCATGATGATATGGAGAGGGTCTTGTACAACACAGGAGGATCAGGATAGGTTCCTCTTGATCGTGCATTGGTCAAGATGAATGCGCTGAACGGCGGAGTTCCAGCCCTGCAGCTTTAGCGAGCAGGACACCACTATAGATGGTAGCTATCTTGATTGGTTTTGGAATCTTGCAGCCGCTGCAAAGCGCGATGCCGCAGCCTGTGCGCTGTACAGCCGCGCCGCCACCACCTAGGCCACCACTGGAACTTGGCCTGTATATGATGGGGTGCTTGGGTTAACTGGCGCCGGTCCGTAATGCCCGCCGCTAATAGCGGCAGCGCGCTCGGCGACAGTATGAGCGCCTCGCGCCGACATGCACATCGAGCCCCAACGTCCAACAAACTGCCAAAGTCTTAGAGCATCTCTAGTAGATCCCCGTATCGGTCTAGAAATGCGACGGCGGCCGATATGGATGTTTCAGCCGTTTTTTTGGGCTAGATAAGACCCCGCATCGGGTCTAGCCTGGAAAAAGGATCCAGGCCGCAGCCCAAATCGCCAAAAAATCTGCATATATATATCGGTCGGCGAGGCGGATGTGGGCCAAACCCCCGTTCCTCTGCCTCTCCGCCTCCCGCCGACGTCAAATCGATGTTCCTCCGGCGAGCAATCGACGCGGCGGCGTGTAGATCGAGCGACCCCACCTCCCGCCGGCGACGATGGTGGCAGGGCGTGGGGGCAGCCAGATATGACGTGGCGAACGCTCCACCGAGCACGATGGGAGCTCCACCCTCCGCCTGTCGGCGAGAAGACGGAGGCGGAGAAGCTCCGCTCCGACGCGGCACGCATCCACGGTAGCTACCGCTACCGCAACTACGGCGTCGCCACGCCGCCCGCCATCGCCAAGCGCGAGTCAGAGCGCTACCGCCGCGGCCGCGCCTCCTCCCCTTCCGCGTCGTTTTCGTCGATGGGGTCGAGCTCCCGCCAGCGCCCGTCGACGGCGTTGGTGATGAAGATGGAGGTCGACGCGGAGCCGGAGCTGCCGCGCCTCCCACAATTCGCCCCCGACGATTTCCTCGACGATGAGGAGCTGCAGCGCCTCCTCCCGCAGCTCGGACACATGGGGTTCGCCCCCGGCAACTTCGTCGAGGAGCGCGACCTCGCCACCGTGGTCGGCCTCGTCGAGCGTTCCAGCGAGCGCAACACGGACAAGGCCGACGAATGGAAGAACATCTACGAGGAGCAGGGCTGCATCTTCGTCGACCTCGGCAGCGACACGGAGTGAGGCCGCTCTGACGCGCCGCCACGGTACAGGGCTCCGGTGAGTATCCCGGAGCCGATTTTGCTGTAATGTAGACCCGTGGTGGTGGATTTCAACTCGAATTTAGGAAATTCGAGTTCCTTTTGATGTAATGTAGTTAAATTTAGGATCAATGTACGCATGAACTGTCCGAACAAATTGATCTTTCATCTTGCGCGCATTTTTATTTAAATTTACAGTTTTATATGCCGTATCTGAACTGCGCTCATGTTTTTCGTACCCAAATCCGTGTTGAGGTGTCCTGGATACGTGGATTTGGGGTTTAGGGTTTGCCGTATCTGCTAGAGATGCTCTTATAAGAAAGGGTCACCCTCCATCCGTTTCGGTGGTGCATGGTACCGATAAACTACACTAATACCATTTGAAAAAAATAAAACTACACTAACTGTGCACACGTCAACCTCCCTCTGTTATACTCCCTAGGTTCAGGATTATAAGGCCGACGCGTATCCCTATATCGTAAATTTAACCAACGAAATACAGGAATTTTTTTTAAAAAAATATCATTAGAAAATTTAGATGTTCTACTTTTTAATAATACAATTTGGTTTTGTACAATTCATATTATGTTGGGTCAAATTGATGACCTAGATATACATGCCGGCCTTATAATCCCGAACGGACGTAGTACTCTATAAGGCTTATTTATTTTTAAAAAAGTCAAGCTAAATAAAATTTAACTATTTTTTAGAAAAAAATGTAATATAGTTTGAATTTTTAGAAAATATAAGCCTTTTTCATTGAAATTGAGGTAGTATTAACTAACATATTAATTAAAAAATAGAACAAAAATAACACAGATGGTATAGGGTTGTAGCATTCCAGAGCCATGATTTACTGATTTATCATGCATGACTAGTAAAGTAAAAGATCCAATGAAGTTATCTAGAATCTTTGTAAGTTTGACACATGAACAGGTTTTATCTTCCAACTTTTGAGTTGATTTCTTATACACCTTAACTGTCGACATTGTCTCGACAAGATCATTAAAACTATACTCCACATATACATGTTTCGATACTTTTTTGTCGTCGCCCAATATAGTTACTAGTAAAGTTGTCACATGCTGAATCCTTACAAAATAGGCTAGCAACAAGATCAATATTGGCTCGTAGCTGATTATGTCTCATCTCTTTACTTAGGATTAGGATGGCAGGATGTGATATATCGTTATAATTGGATATATATCCTTCTTTAGACTAGTTGACTCCATGAGTTAACAAGTTGATGTGAAGTTTAGGGATCATATATTAGTGCAGTTTGACCTTGGACAGTGGACACCCAAATCCTACGTTGTTGAACTTGACAGATTGGCGTCCAATTACATGGAAGCATGTTTTGTTGCATGTGTATTTGGCACCTGTTGTACCACAAAACCAGGCCAATTACATGCAAGGCAGATGCAGAGGCAGAGATCATGTTGGATCACCGAGGATGTGTGCTCGATGAACTTTCCACACTAGCATCTGATCCCCTAATTATACACTATGGTTATCCTCGAGGGGAGCCTGCTGAGATAGCATCCACAATTCCACATACGGCTCGGATCATAACGAAAGCGACCGACGTGCACCATTGGCCCAAAGAAATATCTAGTCTAGATTAATTCGCGACGATGGATTTGATGTCCCTCGAAAAATCAGGAAGCCACCTAGAGCGCAACACGCGAGCAGAATCATCTGTCGGCCCGGTCGGAGCATGGTGATAGAGAGGGAGAGGCAGAAGAAGTCGAAACACGATGCTGAATGTTCGTCTGTGTTCGATTGATAACGAAAGGGCCGACCTAAGTCATTATCATGTGGCACCATCCAACTCCCCAGGCCAAGCAAATCGGCGCTGACGAGGGTTTACCGATTTTTATTTTTTGTGAAATACAGTATAAACGTTCATAAAAAAAGTACTCCCTCCGTCCATAAATAGATGCCAAAGATTTATTCAAATTCGGATGTATCTATACACTAAATCGTGACTAGATTCATTCAAATTTAGACAAACTTTTGACATCTATTTATGGACAGAGGTAGTATATGCATCATCCTATGAATGCATGCACGCATGTGAAATCTTTATGAGCACTAAGCTGAGAGGCCGATCATATTCCGTCTTTTTATAAGACAACAAAACATCAAAACTAAGGTTATATCCATGATAAATTGAAGGTACCGCTGTCCTTCTAACCATACAACCACATCTCGGTTTCTCCGTCTTCCGATTCCCTCAAAATCGTGTAGTTTGTCCAACGCTCGATCAGAGCAGGAGACACGCATGTCCCATCTCTTCTGTCGTTCTCGCGGCTCACGCTGCGCGGATCACACACATAGACACAGGACGTCGGCCGTTGCACGTCGCGCATAGCTGAAGCATTGCCCGATCGGAGACGACCCTGTATTGATTGGCAGCAAGTTCCCAAAAGCGACTACCTCCACAGGCTTCAAATTTGTCCGCGACTACTGCTCAATGCTCATGGACGGATGGACAGACGGGGAAGCAAAGCCACATGCCCAGGCGGAGATTATTCTGCCGCTGCGGCGGCACATGGTGCTTCTCCATTGGCGCCATGGGCTCCAGCTCACCATCCATCTGAATACAGTATCGCAGGGGCAGAGGGTTACACCGCCACATGTGCTTGGATTGGATTAGCAGGCAGTACAGGAATTTAAAATTGATCTGGCTACGAAGTGCGAACTATGATCTGCAGGGTCCAAGGTCGCGGTGACTGGGGCAAGTGTTTATGCTCATCACCTGCCCAATCATAGGGATTCTTCCGTGGCCTGAATTTTTCTAGTCGATCCGTAGGTTGAGAGTCGTAGATGTTACATTACAGGAGGAGGATGTCTGGTCAGTATGTCACACGCGTATTCCGGATCTCACTGCACGGTAGGTAGTCACTAGTCTTATCATGCACAGCGAGACTTCATATTATAGGAGTAGAAATAATCCTACCGTCGCCGGTGAGAATGCGAAGGGTATTCTTTTGGTAGTCTCTTGCTGAAGGTGGTCTGAAATGTCAAAACCCATCTTTCTCACTAGCTAGACGGATTGCTTCATTGCTTGCGTTGCAAGACTCGTAATGGGTTGTTGCAGCAGGCATGGGAGTCGATGGCCACCGCCCAGCCGCGGCAATGGAGCCTTCCCTTCAAGCCACATAAAACTCCGCTGTACACTGCGAATTCAGCTTCAGAAATCTCGATGGAGCTGCTCGACAGGGCTTTTGCAGTTGCGTGCTAATTCACCGGCTCCCAGCCTACATGCCCAGCATAGGTGGGTCAGTTTGGTTGCTCATGAAGTGGTTTCCCGGTGCCGTTCATGCAAGAATCGGTAGTTTGGATCTCCATGCTTAAAGCACCGTAGAGTTTGTACGAGAAGGTAAGCTCGATTCGGATGTTCCTAGCGAGTCAAACTCTTCTCGTGCTCGCGGGGAAAGTTTGCCCTAAGCTCGTGCGAGCGAGAGATGGCGGGAGCTTGCGCATGTACAAGGGAATCCTGTGAGAAATTCGCTCACCTCTTGCCGAATCACGGTCCCTATTTTTTCGACAAAAGTATATATTAAGATCGCAGAGATACCAATTACACCCAGCCTCTAACAACGCATTATCCTAGCAGCATTACTATGCACACAACTCGAAAAAGAAAGAAAAATTACAAAAAAAAAGTTCCAACCTATTCCTTGAAACAACGACGCTAACACGACCAAGATAGAACTAGAAATTCATCTTTTCTAAAAGCGACGCTTTCAAGAAAGAAACAGTGCACAAGCACCTTCATTGCCCAATCATAGATCTTAGGTTTTCACCATGAAGAAAATCTTCACTCTTAAAATAATGTTTTTAACACATTTTCAGGCACAACCAATTAAGGTCAAACCTTGAATTTTCACCCTAAGAGGTAAGACTTTGAACTTTTCTTGTATAGTCGCCCCCACTTGCATACCGCTGCTTCAAGTCACGAATCACCAAGCCAATTCCTCATCACCACTCAGACTCGAACCACCATAGCTAGTCCTGAGATCTCGACTTCCATGTCATTCTCCGCCAGCACCACAACACGAAAACATGCTCCATAATATTAACGGCAAGCAAAGCTTTGAAGCGCTCCCTCTAAAACCAAACGGCCAGACAAAAACACGGGTGCGCACGACCGAATCCCACCCAATCCGGCAATCTCCAACCATGTCGACCTTTTGGAGTTCGCCGGCGGAGCCTTTAGGAACACGACAATCCAGCCATCGTGAAGACGCGCAACCAGCGGATCATCATCTTAATGCGAATTGAAACCCTAGGACAACCACCTTTATTCGACCGGACTAGCATCCCCCTCACTGCCGGCCGGCTTCCGGCGAACGGAAGGAGCGGGCCAACCCCTTCAAGCCTAGATCAAGCACAAAGGATGGCCCCATATCGTCCCACGCAAGGATGGATCGGAGGAAGGCGTCTGCGTTAGGACCGCACTGCAGCCGGCACACCGCCGCGCACGCCGCCTCTGCCTCCTCTACGCCTCGATGCCGCGCGCCCGCGAGCGCCACCACCCGCCGCCATGACTCCACATGCGCCACCCAAAAGTACCCCCCCCCCCCCCCACGCGAAGGGAAATCGATGGGCCGCGCCATCCCCGCCCACCGTCTTCGACAGCCAGGCGTGGCCGCCACCGTAGGTAGCTGCCCTCGCGCACGAACGGCCCGAGAGCAAGCAGCAGCGGCTGGCGGGATCTCGATCTCCGCCCCTATTTACACTGCCGCGCCTCACCGGAAAATCCCCCGCCACCATTTCCACCTTTCAAGCTCTCCGTCCAGGGCATCTGCTCACCGAGAAGCAGGTAAGCGACTCCATCTTCTCTGTTCGGTGTAGCCACGTCGCAGCAAGTCATCCTCCTCTTCCTTGCCGGCATGTCCATTTCCTCCGCCTCCTCGGACTGTCAGATCGACGTGAGTAACATAGAACGCTAGCTTAGATTTGTTTTCCCTGATTAGATCTGGAGGTTGTTAGTTCATGGTAGATCTGTAGTTTGTTCATGAAGCGTCTAGTAGTGATAGATCAATGCCTTCTGCATGTGTTCGTTGCGAAGTGTGATCTTCATTGCTGACTAGGCCACATATAAGTGCAATAGTTGGTACGACAATTGCTTCTACAACGTGTATGTGGTCTCTTTGTACCAGCTTTGGACTTATATACATGCCAACAGGCAAACAAGATTGTTAATAGTTTTCTCGCCAGCAAGGTGTTTGATGTGTGTTATGTTGTAAGTGCTTGTTATTGTTCTTGTATGCAAGGTGTTTGATACGAGCTATGTTGTAAGACCTTGTTAGTATGCTTGCCTGTCAGGTGTTTGATGCATGTTATGTTTGTAACAACTCGTAAATATGCATGCTTGGTAGGTGTTTGATGCATGATATGTTCTAAGAGCTTTTTAATCTGTGCTCTGGTGTTTTCGCTTTTATTTGTGCTGTAGGAGATGGAAAACTCGCCAGATCTGTCTAGGATGGCAGTGCTACAGGCGGAGGCGGCGGTGCCACTCTGTTGCCGCTGCCTGACAAGTGCTACCCGCTGACGAAGAAGAACACCATGACATGGCCACCGGCTCTATCCACGTTCCTTCCAAACATGGTGTGTGACATCACCAAGAAAGGGGTTGGGTGGACCTTGGATTCAAGACGAAGTACTTGAAGGATGTTGGAGAGTCTGTTCTCACATACTGTGGCCATGTAGTTGCACCGAAGCAGATCTACAACCATCGTAGGCACTGGAGAGCACGTTTGGTTCATGTGAGCATGGTCAAATGTCTTAAGGGTGTGCGATGGGTGGAAGAGACCACATTAATTATGATGGACGATGATGCCTACTTTGCCCACATCAAGGTTCGATCAATGCACCTAATTTTTCAGTCATGCAGTCAATCATAAGGTATGACAAGAACTAACTATCTTCTTGTTTGCGGACTCACCCGAGGGACGGTGATCTCATCAACCAGCCCATCGCGAACTATGCCCAGATGAAGATGATCAGGCGTGTTCTACAAGCACCCATCTCTCCCCCTGCGATACATCGTGCTTTTACCCACCTCATGGAGCACAAGTCACGGGCCACCAGGTACCTTGCGATGAGCTAAGTGCAGATTCTCCTGGTTTACTGTCTTCCTGAAGAAGTACTACCCTTAAGGAGCCCGAGTAGTGGGTTCTTTGTGGTGCTCGTTGTGGTGTCGATGACAATGATGTATATTTTGGAAGTAGCTAGGTTTGATGAAAACTAATGCTAAATCTGTATATTTTTTGTGGTAGCTAGGTATGACAAGGAGGTATGTACTAGCCCCTCGGTTGATGAACTTATGTTGCATCACGATCAGTTGTTCATGGACTCGTGGTGCAACAACCTAATCCACCGCTAAAACTATATTTATGTTGCTTTGCCTGAAATGCTATTATGTCGAATACCTTAGGTAACACCTTAGGTGCAATGTTGATCGTTTTGGGATGGTCACCATGAAGCGGACGTGATAACCGTATGCGTATGCGGGAAACAGCTTGTAACCAAACGCAGCCCAAAAACGCGAAACGGTGCACAATGTGACTGTGAGGTCACATTACGTCCTACAACTTCCACGGAGTTAAGATTGACCTGGCCAGAATCAATTATGGCATCATTACTTTGATTCCAAAAGGGGTGGAGGCTGATAGAATACAAAAATTCAGACTTATTTGCCTGCTACAAGTTCTTTTTAAGATCTTCACCAAAACTTTAACTGTCAGGGCTGTTCCAGTCATGGAGAAGTTGTTAGCTCAATGTCAAACAACTTTCATTAAAGGGAGATACATCACTGATGGAGTAATGTTGCTGCAAGAGGTTCTGAGGGAGAGTAAATTCAGAAAACAGCAGGGCATAGTTTTGAAGATTGACTTTGAAAAAGCCTATGCCAAAGTTAACTGGGAATTTCTGTTTGTCTGCTGTTCCCAGAAAGGTTTTAGTGAAAACTGGATGGTGTGGATAAAGAATGTGGTAACCAATGGTACTTTGAGTGTGAAAGTTAATGATAAAATTGGTCCTTATTTCTCTAGTCATAAAGGTGTGAGACAAGGTGATCTTTTTGCTCCTTTTCTGTTCAACATGGCTGCAAACAGTTTGTCTAAAATGGTTCTTCTGGCACAACAAAATGGCCTCATCACAGGATTAGCAAGTAACTTGGTGGAAAATGGTATAGCTATCCTTCAATATGCTGATGACACTATCCTCCTCATCCAGGACAGTGAGGAACAGGCTGTGAATCTGAAACTTATCTTGTATATTTTTGAATCAATGTCTGGCCTGAAGATTAACTTTGAAAAAAGTGAGGTTATGATGATCCTAGAGGATGAAGTAAAAGCACATGATTTTGCTTCCTTGTTTAACTGTCAGCAAGGGTGTTGGCCTATAAAATACTTAGGCACACCTGTGAGTGCCAGGAGACCTTCTGTTGCTGAGATGAGCTTCCTGGGGGAGAAAACAAAGAAAAAAATGGGTGGCTGGATGGGAAGTACAATGTCTATTGGTGGGAGAGTGGTTAAGATTGATGCATGCCTCTCAAGCATTGTTGTCTACCAGATGTCTATAAGATTGCTCCACAAAACTAGAATTGAACAGATGGACAAACCAATAAGATCTTTCTTTTGGGCTGGCAGTGCAGAAAAGAAGAAATATCATTTTGTGAAATGGAAATGGATCTGTAAACCCAAGAAAAAAGGAGGTTTGGGTATAAAAATCTCCACAAGTTCAATGTTAGCCTGATGTGTAAATGGTGGTGGAAGTTGGAGAATGGCTCAGGCCCTTGGCAAAAAAAATTATGAAAACAAAGTATATGACACATGGTGGTGTTTTTATACAAAAAAAAGGCCTGGAGATTCTCCTCTTTGGACTGATATGTTACAGGTCAAACATATATACCTAACTGGCAGAAGGATGAATGTGGGGAATGGAAGAGATACAAGCTTCTGGTGTGACTCTTGGTGTGACTCTTGGTGTGATCAGATACCATTAAAGGAAAGATTCCCAGATATCTATGATATCTGCAATGAGCAGGAGGTATTTGTGGCAGAGGCAACTGCATTGAACTGGCGTTTTACTTTCAGAAGGTGGATGACTCCTGACCTTGCCTGGCAAATTCATGGTATACATCAAATCATGTCTCAAACCATTTTTTCAGATGAACAAGATAGAGCTGTCTGGAAATTGACAAAAAGTGGTAATTTTTCTGTTAATTCTGTTTACAAGCACATGTGTGGTGCAGACCTGGATAGATCCTTTAAACATCTCTGGAAGAGTAGAATTCCGCTGAAAATCAAAATTTGGCTATGGATGATCTGGCACAATGTCATTGCTACAAAAGACAATCTGCTGAAGATAAATTGGCAGGGAGGAGCCACTTGTCAATTCTGTGCCTGTGATGAATCCATTTCTCACCTCTTTTTCTCCTGTCCTGCTGCGAAATTTGTGTGGAGTGCTGTGGGGAAGTTAATTGGTGCCCCTTCTAGACCTGGATCCTTCACACAATTTTTTTGGTGGCTTCCAAAATTCTTGCCTGCAAGCAGAAACACGCAGATTGCGGGGTTAGCTGCTATCTGCTGGGCCATTTGGAAACTTCGGAATCGTGCCTGCTTTGAACATAAGCTGATCAGTAGTCCTGCGGAACTAATCAGCTATTCCACTGTTTTTATGAAATATTGGGCAGGTTTGCATGGAGAGAAGGATGCCGATGATCTGCGAGCGGGTGCTTATGGTTTGCTACGTTTTGCTAGCGCCACCACCTCCCAGGCTGCGGGCTCTCAAGATGGTGCTCGACGGATGCAATCTCCTCTACGGATCAGGGATACAAGCGTGGACGATGGCATCGATACTATGAATCTAGGAGGACAAGACTAATCTTAGTTCCTGCTTCTTTATCTCGCGTTTTGTGGTGGTGGTTTGGTGCCCTAGGTCAGAAACTTGTAATATTTGTGCTGTGTGTCGTTAGCAATAGGCGGCGCGACTGTAAACTGTGTGGTTTGCTGTTTTTTCTTTTTTCACGCCTGGGCGTGCTTCGATGTTTCGTTATCTCTAGGTAATGAAATCCGGCCATGAATGGTCGTTTGGAAAAAAAAAAAAGGAGCAGTGAAACAGGTCTATGCGTCTCCACACTTTACGCAATGCCAAATCGGGAAGCTTTGGCTCACGCTCGAAAAAAGATATAATCGACAGAAGAGAGGCAGGGCCCCTTGGAGCTTTCTCAAGCCACTAGCTTTCTCCCCTTTCCTTCTCTCTTTCTCCCCTTTCCTTGCCTGCCTCCTTCTTCCACCTCCCTGGGCAGATCCGGAGGCGCTCCTTGCAGTTCGCTGCTTGGAGTGGCCGATGGAGATGCACCAGCTGTAGATCTAGGATTTGTCTATATGTAGTTTGGTCCCTTGTGGCGTTTTGGAGTAGTTCCCTGGTCTTTGGCGGCCATGGCCAGGGTATCTCGAAGCTTTGTTCTGCTGCTGTGGCGCTGGGGTCACTTCCGGCGGCGCATGTGGTGAACGGAGAAGCGAGCATCTCCATTAATAAGGCATGCCAAGGCAGGTACACCGGCGAATCTCCGGATGCTTCGTCGGCGTGTTGGAGTTCTGCCTCTCCCTCTGCTCCAAGGTGGAGTCTAGGGAAGGTGGGAATCGGACCCTGCCCAAATAAATCCGGTTCTGAGGTACTCCAGCATCACCACCTTCTACGCTTGCCTCCCCTGGCCTGTGGCAGGTGCCTAGGGTTTGATGGCGAGTCGGTTTCTCGGATGCGAAGCTGGAATACCTCTGCTGCTTTGGTTTGCCCCCTAGCTACTTCTTTCGATTCCTCCTCAAGCTCCAAGGTGGTGACAAGGGAGGGCGATGAGGCAGCTGCTGGCGATCTGGAGTGGCATCGGAGTTCAAGAACCACATCCAGGAGCATCTTTTCGGCAATCCTCCATGGGTTGCAGAAATCTTTGGCCATGAGAAGGCCTTTCAAGCTGGTGTGCATCTCCGGCGTTATTTCAACCTCCTCCGTGAGGCCCCTTGCGAGTTCGGTCGCTGAGGGCTGTGCCGGGACAAAGACAAGTGGTGATGTCCCCGTCGATGTCCATGGCAGCAGCGTGCCGAGCTCGTTGCTCCGCGATGAAGAAGGAGGACTCGATTGCTTTTTCTTATTTTTTAGCAAGGTCCTTCTTACAAATACTAGGGATCCATATGTAATTTCCTACTTTCCTGGGATTCTTTGTAATAACTTGTACCTGCATCGTCGTTATTTATGAAGGTTCTAGCCCCTCTGGGGCGCTCCGTGTTCAAAAAAAAAAAAAAAAAAAAAAAAAAAAAAAAAAGCCACTAGCAAACAGCATGCGATATTGTCACCAGCTGGACTACACAAATACGACGACTCCCTGGAAATGGAGACGCGTGCATTGTGAGCATAAGCTACACGCTACCACCGTCAGCGGTACCTTCCACCTCTTCGTGTAGATACGTACGTACGTACAATGGGTGGACGCAATCATACACAAGTACAATTTATCTATCTGTAGTTCTGTACGCAGTACGCGGATCAGTTGCATACAGCCTTTCCTCCCGATCACACTGTTGCCGGTGGAGGTTGGTACGCCGTCGAACATTCCCCGGGGAACGAGGCCCAATCAGCGGGTTATTATTGTGGATTTCGTTCGTTAGATTATTTGTCTCCAGCTAACTGCCGCAGTTGACCTCCGCCGGAGAATTGCATTAGCCATATTAGCTGTAGGCTCCTTCAAGCATGTGTGCACATGGGTGAGATACGGTGGCGCACTCGGTACGGCTTGCACAAGTCCATGGTCATACGTGCGTGACGACGCGTCTGCAACCTCCCTTCTGGGTGTTCCATGGTGGCCGTTCCGGGTGGCGCAGCATCGGCAACTTGCTGCAAATTATTGCGATTATCCGTTCCAATCATCCGCGACCTGCCGGTAGGAGTGGCATTTAGCCAGCAAGTGTTCCGCCTTCCTGACGATTGGATAACCTGACATCTATGATAACGAGTGGAAAACAAAAGGTAAGGTCCAAATGCATTTTCCCCTAACGCACGTTGGATATTACAAAGATCCCAGTACTCAAGTGCGTCAAGGTCGAGAGAGATGGGATGTGCACATCTGGGGTCTTAAACTGAGCATGATTAAAATAAAAAACTGACACATGCGTCAAACAAAGAAATCGAATTTACTGTCATTACCAAAAACGTGCAGGAGGAACCTCGTCTCAGCCAAGTCCTGACGAAAATGGTTAGATGCAGCACACTATGTGGCACACTGACTTGATCAAAATATGCATCCAGCAGAATAAGCAAAAGTTCACTTCTTACTTGTAACGCACGAGAATTCTAGAGCACCTATTGTGTATGATTATAGATTGTATATATAGCCCACACACCAAAGAACCAAGTGAATCGGTAGGATTCTTACTTGGCTCCCAACACCAGGTCCAGTGTTTCCAAAAGGGTTTCAAAACCCATGGAACAGCATGAGAGAGTCATCGTGTCTAGCCAGCATTAGGATCAAAACGTTCTTTCTGTTCTTCACCTTTGTTTCATCCATCGAACCCTGCAATACATGACATTTAAGCAATTCATGAGGTGAGGTTGCACATATCAGTCAACGCAAGTAAAACATGCTTCAAGCAAACAAGCTAATCTCAGCATGGCAAGAGTTCATCTAATAACATGGCACGGTATCCGACTCTACATCAATAGCCAATGGCTTGCTCCATTTATTAACTTACCAGTTGTTTCTTAGGAAGGTTTTTTTATATGGCAGCAAAGGAAATTATTGACTTCCAACTAAATTACGTGGTTGCTTATCTTTGTGGTCTGCACTTGGGATGAACTTGCACACTGAATTACACATATGATACAATATTAAAATGCATTATACAATGATGCATGAACTATGATCCACGTATGGGGCATACAGCGACCATGACATGGATCATGAAGTCAAGTATGTAAAACAAAAAAACAATCTTCAGTTTGGGCAATCTCAGCTTACAGTTAAAAAACTGCAATGGTGAAGGATGATCAGAAGATAACCTCGAGTAGAAGTTCAGCCATGCGGTTCACCATCAAGCGCAAGTTCAAAGCAGCATGATAGAGATTATCGATGTACTTTTCACGAAATGTATTTTTCGCTCTCCATACAAAAAACTGCGCGTACCCTGTTCCTGGTGTGGAACCAACTTTCTGTAAAGATAAGGGAATTATTGTGAACAGAAGCACAAAACTAGGTTTACTTTGTAGTCCTATGAACTGAAAATGTAGTAATGTACATCAATATTCCTGTAATTTACTAAACAAGTATAACAGTTTAGGAACTGTTCTCATAGCTTTAATCCATGGGCATACATTAGCTTGGGATACTGAGGTAGCAGACTTATTGTTCTGGAACTGTTGGTCCAGGAAAGCAGCTGAAACTTAAAAGTTGGTACAAAAATTGTCTCTCCATTCAGTACTATTATCGCAGAACTAAGTTTTGACAGTAACTTTGGCATGGCAACATGTTTGGAGCAAAAATGCCATTCTGTGTAACTTGAAAACATTTCATGTGTTTAGCATCTTATGCAACATTCATTTAGAGTAAAATAGAAGCACAAAAATACTAGTAGCAGACGCATCCAACTTCCTGTTTCCAGCCATTCTCTACTGTGGCAGTCACTTTCACATATATTGTTTATGGATAGTTGGTTCTCCAGATAATTATTAGCCCAATTGTCACTGGTAGCATAACACCGGCGATCCCAAGTATTCTAATGGAAAATTAAGCTAGTAAAGCTTATGGTTGCAGTAAGTTCTATGCTGTTCTGGTATTACA